>NC_083224.1:131718096-132460354 GCF_032191835.1 Heteronotia binoei | reverse complement strand
TGATTCTAAATGCACCTATTTTACCATTTGGAGAACAAGCTGCAAGCTGTGAGGAGTTGTGAGAGGGGAAAATAATTTGAAAATACCACCCCAAAGATCTCACTTCAAGCATTCTATGAGCCCTCAGGCACCTGAGCAGGGTTATTTTCCCTCTGCCTTGGTCTTCCTTTAATTAACTCTCAGTTACACTCAATATTTATCCTCCTGCAACATATTCATTCCCTGTCGGACCATTTTTCTTCTTTTATTCAATCTATGGAGCTTGTTTTTCTGAATATCTGAAGAATACCCCTAAACATATAGAGACCTCACTTTGTTTGTGGACTGGTTTTTGGTTTTTTGCTTTTGTGTAGGGGTCATCATCTTTACTATTATAGTAATGATTACTGTTTCAGATCAGAGATAGGCACCTGGTTTCTTCTCAAATGATTTTTTTACCAGACATAACAGCTGGAGACAACAAAAGTGGCAGTGTAGAGTGTAGCCAGTTTGCTGACGCCACAAGAATCTCTCATCCACTGTTATTAGCCTGGAAAGTTATGGCTCCTTCCAATTATATCATTGCAAGCAGTGGACTCACAAGGACTTTCATGGGTTTCGCTGTTAAGCCAAATGCCCTCAAAACGAGGTTGGGGAATTAGTTAGGTGGACACCTGGCTTAATAGGAATCTTTTTACCAAATGTATACCAGGCTCAACCATCCAGAGAGTGAATGCTCAATAAAATGGACTCTAATTTAATAAAAACCAATTGTAATTTATTTAGGATAATAGTTCTTTCACACAAGATAAAAATACAAAACACTCACACATTCACACAGGTCTAGGAAACACAGATAGATTGATAGGGGAACATATATGGGTAGACAAACAGGGTAATATTTACCATCGTAGTCTTCCAGGAAGGTTTCCAATGGCGACATAAGAGGACAGGGGAAATGGACCCAAAACTGTGGCCAGAATTGGGGATGGATCTAGACAGTGGAACTGGGATACTGTTAGATGCACACATGAGTGGAGTTCGGTCAGAGGTTAAATAGGCTCCCTCAGACCCTTAGGGGCTGGGAGGTCTTGGGGAGGAGCAGGGGGAGGCTCTGTGGTGACCATGAAGGCTGGACATTAGCAGAGCCAATGGCGAGTCCCTTGCTGACACCTAATTGGATGCCAGTTTGGACCAATGAACTTCACCTTAGTCCGGTGAACCTGGAAATTTCCAAGCTGCAATGTTGCCTGGGGCGGCTCCAAGGTATTAGACTGGGGTGAGAAATGGGAATGGCTGGATGCTTAAGGTTAAATGGGATTATCTGGGAAGGTGACAATAGGGAATCAGATATTGACCTAGGTATCCCCGGGGTAGACAAAAGGCTTGATGAAGACAGGAGATGTTCTTCCTCTTTTCCCATCTTCTTCTGGGTGGGAACCATTGTCTAGGGTATGGCCAGACAATCAGGAACAACAGTGGAGCTGTTAATCCATTCATGGGGCAGATGGGTTGCTTGCAGGCCAAGGGTGACACAGGGTGTGTACGTGATCTTCCCACTAAGAAGGAATGGAATCCAGCCTGGCAGGGTATGCTTGGATCAGGAAAGTAAGATGGATTCTGGTGATGTTAGCCTTTGGTTCATGGAGACAGGCTGGAAACATGGTGGCCTGGCTTCTTCCACTGCAGCGGCCAAGACTGGGCACACAAGGAGCAGAGTTCTGGCTAACACGCATCCAGAGGTGTAGAATGCAACGCTGCCACATAAGCCTTAGAAGCTGTGGGCAAAGTCCACTTCTTAGAGCAGATGTGTGAGAGTCAAATCTCCAGGCATCCTGGCAACCATACTGGTGATCATGATGTCCATATGTATGAAAAGTAGGGGGCTTTTCCTCACATCGCCTCCTCCACTATTTCCTCTTTCCTGTCCCTTCCCTGGAAACTCCTATAGCCTCTCGCCTTTTCATGCTTCCTTCTCTTAGTGTGCTCTGGGAGTAGTCTATCTGGCACCAAGTCTTTAAGCAAAAATCCATCCCATGTTTTTCTTGCAGCTTTGTCTATGCTGCAATGTATTTTAATGGAGTGGAGCTCAGTTTCACTTTTCAAACATTTATGTGGCCAGTTAGAAGCTGTTCCTTGCTGGAGTTGTGTGACTTTGCAAATAAAGGGTTGATGCTTTGAGCCAGCATGTCTCTGCTGAATGGACTTTAGAACTTGTGTCTAGTAAGTACTCTAACCTGGGAACCCACAGCCAAAGGGGGATATTACATTGAAGAGCCATTGTCAATCTGAGTAGACCAGGGGGAAAAGCTTGCAGTGCCCAGCCATGTCATGTTTTCCTAAGCCTAGAGCATTTTATATTTTTGGTTTATCTTTTTAGTTTCTGCTGTGATCCTTGTGCTTTTTTTTGATGTTTTATTTTTAAAATTTATTTATTTATTTAAGATTTATATCCCGCCCTTCCCACGAGTGGCTCAGGGCGGCTTCCAGTAGTAGTTGCATTGCCAAATCCCACTATTCCCCCACCTTTCCATTTTAAACAAAACATCACAAAAGTTTTAAGCATGTTTATATTTTAAGTAAAAAATAATATCTTTAAATGTGTTTCTCTGTATCCTTTATAACATTTATATCTCTGTTACCTGGCATTACATTTTATGACATACATGGCCTGGGCCCACAAAGTCCCATTTATGTCAGATCCGGCCCTTATAACAAATGAGTTTGACACCCCTGCTCTAGTCCAGCCTTTTTGCAAAGCAAAAGTTCAGTGAACATTTACAATACATCCTATCATTATTTAGACTTGCAGACTGGTTTGCTTCATATAAATGGTATTATTATTATTATTAGCAACAACCTGTTCTGACAAAGCAAGTTTAAATCTTCACTGGGTGTCCACTTAAGCATTACACAGATATCTGTTCTTCAAAATTTTGAACTAATTTGGATAAATCTGTCACAATTAAAAATGGAAACTCCTTAGGGCCTAGAAAGGCTAGGAAAGCATGGTTGCCACAAACCACCATACTGATTTTCATTCAGTGGCTTCTGTTGAGCAGTAGTAAGCAGCTCTGCCTGGATGATTCAGGGATGTCACATGGTAGCAAGTTGCTGCAGAGCTGCTGCTAGGGATGGCCCCTGTGACTCTCCTTGCTTAAGGACCAAAACAGCCTGACAGAAACAAAGATTTAAAGGCTGGCAATGGTTGCCTAGTAATGGCCACTGATGGCATTAGTTTCCTAAAACTACAGGAACTGCTTCTATTATTGATGGATGGATGGGACAGAAGGATGGATGGATGATAGACAGACATATTTTTCTGCAAACTTGGGGCATTTCAGGTGATAGAAAGATGTGTCATATGTTCATTCTCTTATCTCTGGATTTGAGTATCCATAGTTCTGGCAATGTTGAACAAGCAGGGCATTACAAAAGCATTATTCTAATAATAATAATATTATCTCATTACATATGCTAAACCCACTATCACCAAGTATAGCGATATATCCACAGTATTCCAATGTATTTCTCTTTTAGAATAGTGTATCAGAATAATGCTTTTGTATTGACATACTCAAACAAGGGATATTGGCTGTTTATCTCATTACATATATTAAACCCATCTTCCACCATATTTTAATGTATTTTTTTCCTGATTGCAAACTAGAATGATGTATATATTTATGTTACATGTTAAAAAGTAAATTAGTTGGACAGGAAAAACTTCTGGGAAAGAAATACCTTCTTTTTGAACCAGGTTTATTAGCAACAGAATAATTAACAGGCATTCTCACATTCTGACATGTTACTGTTTTATGGTTTCCCACGCTAATTCAACCCAGATAAAAGGTTTTCTGAATTTGTTAATTTTACTATTTAGTTTTAGTTTTTAACTTTGTACCACTTGGCATTCCAAACCCCACCAGCTATATGTGGCTCTGCTTACTGTACCTCATTCCTCGTTTGAAGAAGTGTGCATGCACATGAAAGCTTACGTTCTGAATGAAACTAAGTTGGTCTTAAAGGTGCAATTAACTCCTATTTAGTTTTACTCCCAGAAAGCTGAGAGTAAAAAAAAAAAAGCTGCTTGATTTTTTTGGTGCCACCTTGTGATTAGTATAAAAACCACTGGCTTCTTTATACAATATGCTATGTTTTTAGATTATTGTCAAAACCATTATATGAAATGAGTCAGAGCAGCCTTACACATGTAAATTTCATGTTATTGAATGGGATTTATACCTTGGAGGGTATCCATTGGATTGCAGCCATTTTCACTATAATAGTACTAGTTTAGATAGATAACATGCAATAGAAAGTCTTAATGCCATAAAATGTAGAATGACGCAGAAGTAACTTGATGTCAACCCAGTTGTAGCACAGAGAAATATTTTAATCTCCAGAGTTAGATTTTAGTTATGCTAATCCGAATTAGCTATAAAGTCAGGGGTGGGGTAGTCTTAATAAACAGTGTGAATTTTGAAGTGGTCTTTAATAACAAAATATTTACAATGTATTCATCATACTGTTTTCTGAATACGCAGAAGACTGAATATAGTTAATTATACCCATTCCTCTCTAGGAACAAGACAATTTTGTTTTACTTTAACATTCTGAAATGTGCCAGCCCTATAGTGCTTATAAACCTACAGTGCCCTACAACACAGGTAAGTAAAAGTTAACTCTGAAAACACGCCATATCTCATGTTTGGAGCTGCATGCAAGCTGATTTCTTTTCACAGTTTCCACTTTCTCTATGGTAGGAAAACAAACATAAACATTACTGTCATTACATACAGATTGACTTTTACAGAATCTGTAGCAATACAAGAAGATATAAAAGAAAATGGCTTGTCCATTGTAAATGTGACCATTGAATGTACTTCAGAGCATGACTGAATTGCTGTTAGGCTTGCCAATCCCCAGGTCCCAGCGGGGGTTCTTCCGCTTTCCCAGGCTTTTTTCCGCCCCCAGTCAGCTGCCAGCGGGAAAAATTCCCGCCCCCAAAGCCACCATGTAACTTTCCACCTCCGGAGGCTTCAGTCTCCAATTGCTAAGGCTTCCTCTTGGGATGGTGTGTCTGTGTTACTTTGAAGAAGTTTGCTGCAATTCATGAGTAGAGATGCCAATCCCTCGCTTCAGAGTGACCAGAAGTGGGGAGGGGCGGGGGGGGGGGGAAGGGAAGGAAACGTCTAATGGGCACTTCATTATTCCCTATGTGGAGATCGATTCTCACAGGGTATAATATAGAATTGATCTGGAGGTATCGGGGGCTCTGGGGGGGCTGTTTTTTGAGGGAGAGGCACCATATTTTCAGTATAGCATCTAGTGCCTCTCTCCAAAATACCCCCCAAGTTTCAAAATGATTGGACCAAGATAGATAGATAGATAGATAATTTTATTTATATCCTGCCCTCCCCGCCGGAGCAGGCTCAGGGCGGCTAACAACATCATTCAAATTCCATTATACAAAAGACAAGGTTACATTTAACATTAAACCAGGGGGTCCAATTCTATGAACCCCAAAAGAAGGTGCCCTATCCTTCATTATTTCCTATGGAAGGAAGGCATTTAAAAAGGTGTGCTGTCCCTTTAAATGTGATGGCCAGAACTCCCTTGGAGTTCAATTATGCTTGTTATCTGGCTCCACCCCCAATGTCTCCTGGCTCCATCCCAAAGTTTCTTGGCTCCACCCCCGAAGTCCCCAAATATTTCTTGAATTGGACTTGGCAACCCTAATTGCTGTGCATATCATGTATTCTGTTGTATGTGTCCGTGCAATATTACAGCATTTCTGTCTAAGTGCCTTTGGAAAAAAATGTAAATGGTTCTAATCAGGCCTCAGATTCAGCAGGAGCTCACAGGAGCGCAGCTCTTGAACTTTTCTGAGAGTTCCACCTCCTTCTTCCTATCTTGTCCATTGAATACTAGGTGCAGCTGCATAGCAATTCCTGGATGAGCTCCACCACCTATTTTTCTACAAAACGACTCCTGGTTCTCATGTTTCTTTTTCTCTCATAGCACAAATCTGTAAAAAAAATCTGTAAAATTTTCTTCTTAAAGGCAGTAATCATGTTGGTTTGTCTAAAAAATTAGCAGTATTGTGGGGGGCTGATAATGATCATTGTTTCACCTTAAGTGAACCTTTGGCTTGCCTAATCACTTGCTGATGCTAATCAGTGTCTCATTTAGAATGGACAGTAAATTTTTCTGATGATGCTTTTATCAAAATGATGTTATTGTGTCCCACGGCTCTCAAAGAATATTAACTCTTATTATAGAAAACTTATTCATGAAGTTGTGCTTTTATTACCATGTAACATACCAAACCTGTATGACAAAACTGTCCTACTGATGGGTAAGGCATTATTTTCTGGCCATGGCAGTCCATCAGAACCTTGAGGCCATCTCTGGCTTTTCCAACAGACAGGGGCAGGGGAGAAAACTAAGGTTAGATTTCTGGTATAATTTGTTTTCAATTATCAAATCCTGTGTTTGACTGGTAGATTATATCCTGGAAGTCCACCTATCCATTACTACCTCTTTCCTGCCACTCTCAAATTTCTGTCCCAGCTTCCAAGATTCCTTATTTGCTGCCTCTAGCTTCTGTACCCTGATATATGGCTAAGCTTTAAGATAGACCCCAAGGGAGTATCCTGCTGCTCTCCGGGCCAAGAGTACAACTTCCCTTGGGACGACCTAATGATAGATTAGGTGATGGATTGAATGTATTAGGTCATGAAAGTATTAGGTGATGGACTGAATGTATTACATATCCATTTCCCTGCACTGCTATACAGAGTGGATGGTGTGCATTAATTGATTATTTGTCCATAGTTTCCCTCTCTGGATGTTCTTAATTCCTTGAACTACAGTTGAATTAGCTATACTTTTTTTTAAAAAAAATCACAAATGAAATCTAATGTTTTCCTGTATTTATTTATTTAGAAAATTTCTACACTGCCTCTTCAGAGGACCTGCTTAAGGTTGCTAAAGAAAAGTGTAATGAAAATACATCACAATAAATGTTAACAATTAAGATTCAGTGTTACAAGCCCAGCTGTGGCATTAAAAAGCATAAAACACTAAGCACCTTAAAACACATTTACAGGCTAAAAGAAAACTGAACACATGTATTTTCATTTAGTTCTGAGTGACTGTTTACAAAACTATGAATGAAATATGAGAAAGTATTGATAATACAAAACTGAAAATCCATTTAATAAGGAGAGGTTTGATTTTACTGTGTTGTTAATCACACATTTTATAAATTACCTACAAATAGTAATTGTTTTAAATATAAAATACACACTTAATTAATTTTGCATGTTATGTTATGTTATGTTATGTTATGTTATGTTATGTTATGTTATGTTATGTTATGTTATGTTATAATACATTGTATTTTATTACAAAGGATTCTAATTGATGTAGCATATCTTTCTACAAGACCACTGAAATGCCATGTGTTGTATGTCCCATCCTAAGCAATTGTATACTGGCACAGCACATTTTGGGATTAGAAAATAAATCCCAACAATCCATGGAAACTGGACTAACGTCATATGACATTGGAAAGGATCAGGGCTTTTTTTTGTAGCAGGAATTCCTTTGCATATTAGATTACACCCCCCCTGATGTAGCCAATCCTTACAGGGCTCTTCTTACAGAGCCTACTGTAAGCTCTTGGAGGATTGGCTACATCAAGGGAGTGTAGCCTAATATGCAAAGAAGTTTCTGTTACCCAAAAAGCCCTGGAAAGAATTACATCTTGAATAAAGCTTAGTCCAGCCAAGCCTTAACCTGTAAGCAACCTTCAAGTGATGCAGACTTAGTTGACTTTTGATAGTACCATTGAGAGGAAATTGTACTCAAATTAACCTGTAAGAGTGGAAAGCAGTTTTAACCATCACAGACTTTATTGATCAGTGCTGATATCCATTTGCTGATACCCATTTGCTGCATTGCCTTCATAAGCAGGTAGTATAATTTTTCAACCTTGAAGAGAAAATTTTCTTTTAGTGTGTGTATGCGTATATGTGCACACACACACACACACCACTTTAAAATAAAATTAATACATAAGTACTTTTACCAGGCAGGATGACTTGGAAAGATGAAGTGGCTGGGGAAAAGATTCAAACTGACTACCCTTATAGTATTTCAAACATGTTTATCTAGAAAGAAAGAAAGAAAGAAAGAATTACTTAAAGAAAAAGAATTACTGTGTCTGCTGTGCTAAGCAACCAATCTGATAAAATGAAGCACTCTTAGAGATGGTTTTTTTTTTCCCTAACTGCTTTGATTATATAACTTTCTCATCCTCCAGTGCTGCTTCAATCAATGTGTATTTTTCTTCTCTTAAAGCTTTGTGTCTCAAAGTGCCCAGACAGGTTTGCAACCTACATAGACATGCAATCTTCTTACAGATATAACAAAAGTTATTGGGAGTATTACAGACAGTTCTGCAAGCCTGGTTTTAATAAGCCATGGAAGGTGAGTATACAGACATACTGCAGTCTGAGACTGCATTTTATGATTTTTTGTTTCAATCTAGGCTGGCCAGCTCCCCCCTCCCCCAAGCTACCAGTAGAGGATGTGGATGTAGGGTTGGCAGATCCAGGTTGGGAAACTCCT
The DNA here is from genome assembly GCF_032191835.1 of Heteronotia binoei. Classification (NCBI taxonomy): domain Eukaryota; kingdom Metazoa; phylum Chordata; class Lepidosauria; order Squamata; family Gekkonidae; genus Heteronotia; species Heteronotia binoei. The sequence continues at coordinate 132,451,735 of NC_083224.1, read as the reverse complement.
GGAGATTTGGAAATGGAGCTTGAGAAGGACAGGGACCTCGGTGAGGTACAATGCCATAGAGTCCAACCTCAAAAGCTGCCATTTTCTCCAGGGAAACTGATCTCTGTAGTCTGGAGATGTACTGTAATTCAAGGAGAACCCGGGGCCCAATTTAGAGACCAGCATCATCATTATCACCATCATCATCACCACCACCACTACTACTACAATGATAATAATAATTATAATTACTTCTACTACTATTCACCCTCCTTTATGCAGTAAGGCTCAGGGCAGGTTACAACATTTAAAACTGACACACAATTAAATACAATTTAGATTAAAGTTAACAATCCCAGTGTTGACAATTCCACTTTAGATGGCACAATAGGACAGATCCAGAATTGGTCCATGGTGGGGAGCCGCTACTCATCCCTGACCATATGCCTGATGGAACAACTCTGTCTTGTAGGCCCTGCAAAATTGTTTCATGTCTTGCAGGCACTGGGTCTCATTGAACAGATTGTTCCACCAAGTTGGGGTCAGGACCGAAAACACCCTGGCCCTGGTCAAGAATAGCATATTTTGATCTGTATAGCTGTAGCAATTTTGTCTGTTGTTCATTCCAACTAAATTTTCCTCTAGCACAAATCATGTGAACCCAGGTATGGCCAGAAATGGGCAGAAGGTCTCTTTTAGTGGTATATTGATTAATTAAATCACTATTTTTACAATCTATTTTAAATGTTGCCTATGTTTTTAGACATTTTTAGTGGCGGCAGCAGCAGATAAGTAAACAGTCCATATAAATAAATAAATGACCAAAAATGTGATGCTGTATTTCCAACTTATATGATGCAGTGGCTTCATGAAACATGCCTTTTGAAATGGCATTGAGCATTCACTGTAAAGAGACTAGAGCAGTGGATTTTCATGGACTACATTCAGACTCTACAACAAACAGAGGTTTGTCCATGACTCACACAAACTTGTGTGTGCTTCCCTGCTCGCCTTATGCAGGGAATGTAATGGAAAGCTTCCAGTTTTGGGAAGCCTTGGATCAGGCTCCAGTACACCATGATGTTCAAGTGCAATGCCTGAGCAAAGCAAAGTTTGTTTCTTTTTGCAAACTGATATCTGAAATGTTTAGAGTCCTACTTTTTGAGAAGGAAGCAAACTCATATTTACCCAGACACCTTCATATAGATATCACAGTGAGTTGTATCATAACTCAAGGCATCCCAGTCCCATAAAGCTTCTGTTGTTCTCTGTGTATGTGGACATGAGGAGGGAAGTGGGCAAGCTTAGGGGATGAGTAAAGCAAGATATATAGATGTATCAATCTGTTTTATAATTTTGGGTAGTGTTTAATAAATAATTAAATTATCCTGAGTGGTCTGTACCATTTACAGGATGAAAGTATAGTTGCCATTTTTGTATGTTCCTCACATAAAGAAACTCCCTGAAAGTTATAAAATAGCACCCCATGATGAAACATTCTGACACATTTTTTATTTCCAGCAGTGCCAGCCTTGCCTTTGTAGGTTTTTATGCAGAGGAACATTGAAACATGTAATCCCCAACTTGTAGCTTTAGGTGGAACATCAAATCCCTAACACCTCGTTTGCATCTCATTCTGTGCATTTAGACTAGGCCATAGCTCCACTCATGGGGCCGGGGGGGCAGGGGGTATGACTGGTATATCTGGCAGCTTGCATGTTAGGAGCCATTATATATACTATTGCTTTAATGTCATCATTTATTATGATTTTTGAATAACAAAAAATCTTATTTTTAAAAATTAAAAAAGGCCAATAATAAATTGTCTTGCCAAGTCAGCGTTTCAAATTAAGAGTTTTAGTGCATTTGTCTGGCCAAAGCTGATAGCACTGTGTAAGGGGAATTGTAGAGAGCAGTCCTAAACAGAATCTTGTTCAGGTCTAATTCTTAGGATTGCAGATAGATCCAGGTGGGTAACTGTGTTGATCTGAAGCAACAAAATAAAATAAGAGTCCAATGGCACCTTTAAGACCAACAAAATTTTATTCAAGGTATAAGCTTTCATGTGTTACACACACATGAAAGCTTATACCTTGAATAAAACTTTGTTGATTTTAAAGGTGCCACTGGACTCTTACTCTATTCTTAGGATTGCAGTTAGTCTTTAAGGAGATATAGCCAAACTTAAAAAGGAATACTGGAACACAACAGTTGGAGGAAATGATGTTTTTGAGCAGAAAAATGGCTAGTACCCCATCCTTCCTCTATAGATTCTCCACTCTTAAAATCACTCCCCTGAAGCTACGTCATTCTTTAAAAACTGACAAGAGATTCAGTATCACAGGCATTAGTGTGTAAATTGTAGTTAAACCTGGAGTCTAGGACATACTAAAGGAGTTTGGCCTGACATTAAGTGCCTAGCGTAGAAAACATTTTATTTTATGTGTAGTCTTGGAATTCATTGGTCAGATTTTTTTAAGAGTCTAGGGTAATACAAACATAAGCAGGGCTTTTTGGTAGAAAAAGCCCAGCAAGAACTCATTTGCATATTAGGCCACACCCCCTGACACCAAAACAGCCGGAACTGCGTTCCTACTCAAAAAAGCCCTGAATATAATATCTTATTTGACATATTATTTAGGAAGCATCTGATTTTAAAAATGGCCAGGGTTTTTTTGTAGCAGGAACTCCTTTGCATATTAGACCACAACCATCTTATGTAGCCAATCCTTCAGGAGCTTACAGGGCTCTTATTACAGGGCCTACTGTAAGCTCTTGGACATCAGGGGTGCGTGGCCTAATATGCAAAGGAGTTCCTGCTACAAAAAAAGCCCTGCAAATGGTTCAGGTAGGAAATCATCTGCAGTGGCTTCGTTCCAGAATACAGCTGGGAAATGGGTGTTAGTCATGGGAATTAATTACCTTGCAATCACATTAACAAGTTTGAAGCAACTTGTGTATGTGGGTTTTTTTAAATTCAAGCCTACTTTAATTTTCTCACTATCCGGAAAGCCCCTTGCTGAGTCCTGATTGCAGCCTTAAGTTAATTATGCTAATTGTCTTAAAAGGTAATTTTCTTCTATCAGAGATGAGGGCAAACCCACCTGCTAAAGAATGTTTTGTTCAAAAGGCATGTCTGATGCCTGCTGTTCTGTTTTCATTGTTCGTAGGATACTGGAGAGACATGCATCAATCATATTTCTCATTAAGATTCCTCACTTAGGCATCATGAAATCATTTCACAGATTTTTTTTTTTAAATGAGGCAAACTGGAATATGTTCTCAATTATTTTTATTTTACAATATTTAGAACTAGTATACTTTGGAGCATTTTTAGCATCTGTTTTTCCTTTGTTTTCCAGTCTGTGGCCCAAGTTATGCGTGATGAGGATTGTCCCTCCATGATCATTCCAAGTCGACCTTGTGAGTATTTGTGCTGCAGACACCTCTCTTATAAAGCATATAGTGGTCTTGTGACACTGAGATAGCTGGAAAGTTAACATATTGATTATTGAGACACTCTGAGCTTATTTTGGATAAAATGCCATGTCATACTAGAATTTCTAAGACCAAGCATACTTACAGAAAAATCCAAGCAATGTCTCACATGTATTTTAAGGCAATTTGTCATTAGGACCCCCTCCCCTTCATTTAATGCAGGGGTGTCAAACTCATTTGTTATGAAGGCCAGATCTGACCTAAATGAGACCTTGTTGGGCCAGGCCATGTCAGGTTCAGCTGAGTCATGTCAAGCCGGGCCATGTGTGCAGGGAACTGGGCAAAGGAAGCTCTGGCTCTTTCCTTCTTTCCTCAGGGGACTGGGGGGGAGGAGCCTCAGTCAATAGAAGGAAGAGAGGCTTGGCTCAGTAGCTTTGCTGTGCAATTGAGAGAGCCTGGCAAAGCAAGTTATTTCTCCCCAGGGAAGGGGCCTCATCCAATGAAGAAAACAGAGGTTTTGCTCTGTAGCTCCTGTGTAATTGAGCAAGCCTTGCAAAGCAAGCTGTTATGCAGAAGGAAGCAAGAGATAGGGAGAAGAAAGCAGATGACAGCCAGTTGCTCAGGGGCCTGATAGGAGCTCTCCAGGGGCCTGATTTGGCCTCCAAACTGCATGTTTGACACCCCTGATTTAATGCATTAACATAATTTCTAGGTTTGGTAATTTTTAAATATGACCATATTTCCCTTAAGCTAGTGCAGGTGCCACTAAGGCTGGTTTTCCGTTTATTCTCTTTTGCTCTCTCTGTTACTACATGCTGTGTATGGTTGCTAAATATGCATGTTTAGTGCCATCAAGTTGCTTCCAACTTTCAGCTACCCTATGAATTAATGTCTTCTATGCTTGCCAATCCCTAGATCTGGCATGGGATCCGCCAGTTTTGGAGGCTCCTCTCCACTGCCAGCCAGCTGGCCTGTGCGGGGAAGCCCTGTCCCAACAGCCACAGTGTGTCTTTAGATCTCAGGCAGGCTTAGAAGCTTGCAAACTGCTTCTGTTTTGGAAGGGAGTGTGTGTGCCTTTAAATCTCAGTAAGACTAAAGCTGCAAGGGAGCAAGGTGAGGAGGCAGAGCCACATGTGTAAGATTGGAAGTGAGAGAGCCCAGTCCTTCTGTTCCTTTCACATTCCTTTCAGAACCTCTTTGGAATAGTAAGGAGGTGGTTAAAAAGGGGGGAGATAGTAAAAAGTTAACTGCAACCTGATAATGGGATAGAAGAAAAGCTGTCTACACCATTGCCCCAGGGAGATCACAAAAGTGTGGGCATGCAAACTATTTATTTGGCTGCTTTGTGTGTGTGTGTTCACTTTCATTTAGCAGCTGCTGGGGAACAAAAAAGGCAAAAAAAGAGGAAGAAGAAATGAAGCCTGTATTAAGGGGAACTGCACTGCTGCATTTTTATTTATTTATTTGGAATGGGAAAGTCTCCCAGCTCCAGATATTTCCTGAGTTGGACCTGGCAAGTCTTCCGAAATGTCCTCAGGTCTTGCAAACTGAGGGCCATCAATCCATTGACAAATGAACTGATGGAATCAATCCATTTCTTTTTCGGTCTTTCTTTTCCTGCTGCCTTCAATTTTTCCTAGCATTTTTTTTTTTTTTTGCCTTTTCCAGTGAATATAGTGATTTCAAATGCCGTGGTTTGCTCTGCAAATAAGAGTTCTTGTGGACAAGGAGATAAATATGTAGTGGCTCAATGCTGTAGTATTTAAAATCATGATACTGGATTGTTAATAGGAATCACTATTAGTGATCAAAGGTACCCTTCCATTCAAATAGGAATGGTTAAATGTAAATAAAGCAGTTCTTAAATGTGTGCCATGCTAGGGATAAAAATGTGCCTAGAGAATTAAAACTGAATTTCAGTTAGAACATTTTGACCGATTTCATACAAAGCTTTTTCTGGGTGGAGAGCCCTTTTGCTCCCTGGGCTTCTTTCCTTTTTTGCACAAGTTGCCCCAGAGCTGTGAGTTAGCATGGGGCTCTTCCACAGCAAGCAGGATCCTCTTCCAAGTGGTTTCTGCTTGCCATGGGAGAACGATGCACCAGCTTGCAGCTCTGGGGCAACTTGTGTGAAAACAGAGAAGCACTGGGATCAAAAGGGCTCTTCACTTGGAACAAGCCCTTGTGCGAAATCGGTCTTTGTGTTCACAGGTGACACAAGTGTCTTAGGACAGCTGAAATATGAGTGAACATGGCAATCAATGGGCTTAAGGCCAGATAACAGTCTATTTAAAACAGTATTTCATATATAATACACACCACTAGCAAAAGTGTTGCTCAAAGCAGTGTTTTATGACACAGATGACATTGCTGTAAGAGTCAATCCAAGATGGACTGAACTGTAAAGGAAATATAGGTAACAAGAATTGGACTAGGTAACAAGAATTAAGCAAAAGGCTTTCTTACTACTGTAAAGGTAAAGGTCATCTCTTGTGCAAGCACCAGTCGTTTCTGACTCTGGGGTGACATTGCTTTCACAAATACCGTTTTTGCACACAGCTTACCTCGCAGTCACAATCCTGTTCCCTCCGCAGTGTCTCTCGGATTTCCCACCATCTGCGCCAGAGTTACAGGAAGTGCCGTGGCTTTTGCGTAGCAAAATTTAAACTGGGTTTTAGAGGTTTACGTTTGCTACGCAAAAGCTGCGGCACTTCCTGTAACTTTGGCACTGATGGTGGGAAAATCCGACCGGACGCTGTTCAAAGTTTTCATGGCAGACTTTTTTATGGGATGGTTTGCCATTGCCTTCCCCAGTCATTTATTCTTTACCCCCAGTAAGCCGGGTACTCATTTTACCGACCTTGGAAGGATGGAAGGCTGAATCAACCTTGAGATGGCTTCTTGAACCCAGCTTCTGCCAGGATTGAACTCCATACAGAAGAATGACTGAGCAGTGCAAAAACCTTGTAACATGGAACCACTTAAGAGAATGTTGTGCAAGCATAAAACTGTTGAACTGATTACAACAATGGTATTGCAAGACAAAATATCAGTATTGAAATGTAATCAAAATGAATTCAAGGTACATTATATATGTTTCTTTTAACAGTTCTTAAGAGATGTTTTCCTGATTTCTCCACTAAAAATGGTGTTCTGACTGTGGCCAATCGAACTACTTTCATTGATGGAAGAGGAAAAACTAGAAATGTAACTGATCTCAGGGAAGCTGCAAAGTATGTGTGTTTGTTGTTTCTATTATTTTTGATTTGACACATAATTTGTGTTACTTAATACAGTTATTTTAGAGTATTTCTCAAATAGATCTAGCTGTAGATTAAATGGGATATGTGTTGTCATTCTCTGTATCCATTGTTTCAGAACAAAAGTAGGTTCTGTTATTTCAGAGCAAACGCAAAATCCTTTTCCTGTTTATAGCTCCCTCCACAGCTTATCTCACCAGTGAAATAAAATAACTAATAAGAACATAAGTAGAGCCTGCTGAATTAGACCAGTGGTCCAGCTAGTCCAGCAGTGGCCAACAAGTTGCCCTGGATAGCCGAACAAATAGGACGTGGAGGCCAAGGTTTTCCCCTGCTGTTGCCTCCCTTCACTGGTATTCAGAGGTTTGCTGCCTCTTGACATGGAAGCTCCTTTCAGTCACCATGGGTAGTAGCCATTTATGGATGTCTCCTCCATGAATCTATCTAACTCTCTTTTAAAGGTATCTGTGCTGATAGTCATTACTACTTACCTTGGCAATGAATTCCAGTGTAATTACTTGTTGAGTAAAGAAGTAAAATCATATAATAGAATAATAGAGTTGGACCATCTAGTCCAACCCCCTGCAAAGCATCCCAGACAAGTGTTCATCCAGCCTCTGCTTAAAAGCAGGTGTTGCTTTGTAGAAAAATAGGTGGTGGAGCTCATTCAGGGATTGTTATGCAGCTGCACCTACTATTCAATGGACAAGCTGAGAAGAAGGAGGGGGAACCCTCAGAAAGGTTCAGGAGCTGTGCTCCTGTGAGCTCCTGCTAAATCCAACACCTGCTTAAAAGTATTTCCTTTTGTCTTTTCTGAACCTTCTTCCCAACAATCCCATTAGTTGCCACTGTTCTAGTATTATGGGAAAGGCAGAAAAAGCTCTCCGGCCACTTTGTACACCTCATGCATAATTTTATAAGCCGTTCTTTAGCTGTTATTTTTCTAGACTGAAAAGTCGCAGACTCTCCAGCCTTTCTTCATAGAAAAGTGCTCCAAGCACTAATCATGTTCATTGCTTTCTTTTCTACTTTTTCCAGTTCTGCAAGATACATTGACCAGAATTCATTTGGATGCTGCACTTTGTACAGGAGCATCACAAATGAGGCTGCACCTTATACAAGGGCATTACAGTACTGGTTGTTTTATTTTCAGTTGCTTTCCTAATAATTCTTAGCATGGAGTTTGCCTTTTTCAGTGCTGCTGCACTCTGGGTCAGCATTTTCATTGAGCTTTTTACTACAACCTCAAGATATCTTCAAGTTCAGACTCCATCAGTTCAGACTCCATCAGTTCAGACCCCATCAATTCAGACCCCATCAAAGGATATTTTAAATCAGGCAGTTTTGTTCCAACATGCATCACTTTACATATACCTATGTTGATCTTAATTTGCCACATTCTTGCCCACTTATACAATTTAGAGTGATCCTTCTGTAGCTCTTTACAATCCATCTTGGTTTTCGCAATCCTGAATATAAAGATCATCCCTCTTTGGCACCATGCCCTGACCCTTGGTCATTTCACTGCTTTCACTCCTTTGAGGCCCTCCCCAGGCCTCAAAATAGAAGGGAGGGTTGCATCACTCAAGCCTACCCTCTTGTTCCCGGTGCAGTACCCCTGTCTTGCCAATATAAGGCTGCCTCTCTTCTCCATGGTCTGGTTAGGGAGCCACCATTTATTCTTCTTCTCTGTCCCTTCCAATGAGCCCTACTCCCTTACCTCACCCTTATGGCCTGAGCCATTATGAGGGTCAGGGTTTGGAATACCAATTCTGCTCCTTCCCGGTCTCCTGCCCCATTCTTGTTGGCCCTCCCACTTTCATTCACTGTCCAGTTCCTTTAGACATGCCCACTCAGTCTGGCTCCACCCAGGTTCTTGCATTATTGAACCCTTCCTAGCCTCCACCCAGGCTGTGATAATTGGGCTTCTGCTGATTGCTTCTGTGCTTGCTAGATGGTTTAACGGCTTCTGAGGCTGGCTCTTCTATGACATCATCTTCATTTTCCGGTTCCGAGAGATAATGTCATCAGCCAGTGCCTGAAGCTCTGGAGCTGAGACGGGACATAGTAAAGCCCATGTCCAGTTGCTGCAGCTACCTGCTGCCCAGGGTCCTACCCTGGGTTTTCTGGCCAAGTTGACAGTGGCTGCCTACAGGGCCGGCGCTTGGGAGTCAACAAACTAGGCAATGGCCTAGGGGCTGGCTCCCACAGGGGCGCCTCCCTCCCTCCTGGCACAATCGGCTGCCCCTCCAATCCTGCCTCCCCCCCACCCGATGCAATCGACTACACTTTGGTCCTTCCGCTCCCGCCTTTCCTCCCAGTGTGATCAGCTGTGTCTGGGCCCTTCTGCTCCTGCCTCCCCCCCACCCGGCACGGTCACAGCATGCTACACCCCCACCAGCTGTGACACGGCGTGCTGCTTATCTTTTTTCTTCTAAGAATGTGCTGGAGAAGGCTTGGCTCCCCCTCCCTTCTGGATCTTCTTCGTGGTCTCTGTGCAGTCCCACATATGGGTAATCCGCAGGATCGGGCCCGACCTCGGAGAATTCAAAGCAACCTTGAGCGTTAATTTTGGCGCGTCTTCCCCTCGTCCTGGGGAGGAGGCATCGTCTGCGCATGCCTGGACGAGGGGGAGGCGCCTAGCCCACTCAGTTTCTTCTTTACCGCCGTCCGGATCACACCTACCTCATTGAGTCTCCTGCTTCTTCACTGCAATCTACCTCCAACGTCCTTCTTCAGCTTTCTTCAGCTTTTCTTCACCTCTTTACTTCGTCTTCTGGTATCGTATAAAAAAAAATCTTACTATTTTTCGATCTTTTCCCTTCCGTTCCCCCCCCCTTCCCCTCCGGGCAGATGGAAGGAAGAGACAAAATCACTTTCAAACACTGCATTCGCTGCTCTTCTAAAATCCCTTCATCAGACGGCCATTCCTTGTGCCTATTCTGCCTCGGCGAGGCACATCGCACGGATACCTGCCTGCACTGTAGTCAGTTCGGCAAGCAGGCCCGTAAAAACCGTGCCGCACGGCTCAAGAGCCACCTCCTGGAATCTTCCCTCCAGCCAGCCATGTCTCACGCGGCGCAACAATCTACGCCATCTTCCCTGCCTGCAACGGGAATGGTGCAGCCGGCAGCTTCCGTGGCCCAGGCTCCCTGTAAGCTTAAGTCCGGGAAACACTCCAAAAAATCTGACGACGCCAAAAAGTGCCATCGATCGGACTTGACTCATACGGACTCGACCGGCCTGAAGGCTCCGAAGAAACCTAAAACCAGCCATAAGTCTTCCGACCCATCTTCCTCCGCAAGGCCTTCAGCTTCGAAGCCGACGACGAGCTCCAGCACTTCGATCCCGATTACACCAGCCTCGAAGTCGACCTCGACGCCAGCCATTACACCACTAGAGATCATCCGCATCTCATCCAAATCACCCTCGATACAAGACTCTCCACCCGAGAAGATACTGGACATTGATTCACCCATCTCAACTAAAAGTCAACACCTCAACACGCTCGATGCACGTTCCTTTCGGGAAGTTCCTCTGCAACCGCTGTCAGCACATTCCCTTGTCAGGGAACCTTCGACTCTGAAGGAACTACCACCCCGTCTCCGAACTCAAAGGTCTCAAAGCCGCCATAGGGAACGTTACTATTACTATTCCCCTTCAAGGTCCAGATCACCGTCTCCCCGGGACCAACGGGGACATCGAAGATCTCCCTCTCTCGACACTTACCGTCAGGCAGAGCCTAGGTACCGTGAGGACTTCAGACACGATTCCCCTCGATACCGTGATCGAGCCTACAGAGATGATCGGGTTCGATATCGTGAACCTTCTCCACACAGACATTACCCTTATTACGAGGATCGCTCTCGATACCGAGAAGAGCCAGCTCATCATACCTCAAAGCCTAAGCTAATTTCCCCGGCGAGGTCTACCTCGCTGCTTCCACCAAGCAACAACCTCCACTCTTAGAGCCTCCGCCTAAACCACTGGACCACGAACTCGATGATGACTCCGAGGCAGAATAATCCAACTCCTCTCATTCTTCAACTTCGGACTTACACTCTCCGCTCTCTGACATAGCTAAACCGGCAGAGCTGTCACCTTCAGAAGGCCCTAAATCTTACCTGGACCCTCTGTCTAATATGGCCAATTCGCTTAACATCAAGCTCACCACCGATGCTCCCAGGGTCTCAGACGTAGTGTATGACCTAGTGCATGTGGACCTCCCTGCAGGCTCCTCCTTCCCCATGCTTCCCGTCCATCTTGAAACACTCAAGGAAGCTTGGGATAAGCCAGCGTCGGTGCCACCAACCTCTAAAAGGGTTGAAGCTCTCTATAAGGTCCATGCCCCCGAATCAAAGTTTTTGTTTAACCACCCTGCACCGAACTCCATGATTGTTCATTCCTCCTCCAAATCTAAGCAAACCAGACACCCTGTGCCTCCAGAGAGAGAAGGCAAGAAGCTTGATACCATCGGGAGAAAGATATACTCCCTCACCACTGCCACGACTAAGATCCACAATTACATGGCATACTTTTTCGCCTATGCCTTTAATTTGACAACTTACTTAAACACCTTGATTCCTTCTCTACCCGAGGCAACACAGAAACCAGCTGCCAACGCCCTGCAAGAGCTTGCCAGAGTAAGCAAGCAGCAGATCAATACAGCACGCCACGCTGCCCAGTGTTCTTCCAGGACTCTGGCTTCGGCTATAGCCCTGCGTAGACATGTCTGGCTTAGATCCTCATCACTTCAACCAGACATTAAATTCAAAATTGAGGACCTACCCTTCGACGGTCTTGGCCTATTTAATGCCACCACAGATGACATCCTTACAAATGTAGATGACAGCAGAAAGAGAGCCAAGAGACTAGGGGTCACTCAACCTCAACCCCAACTCAACAAACAAAGGAACTGGAGACCATACTATTACAAGAACTCTAGATCTCCAAGACAACCAGAAGGATGGAAACGTAAGCCTCCTCAGTCCAAGCAGCCCTTTCAACAAAGGGCTCGCCCTCAAACATCAAAGAAGACCGCTCCTACCACTAAACAGTCTCTTTGACTCCCCTACCCCCCCAAGACGTCCAGACATCCGACTTCAGCCAAGCCGTCATTCAGACATCCGTCTTCTACCATTCTACCCCATATGGGAGTCCATAACATCGGACTCATGGGTCCTGGCGATCATCCACAGGGGTTACACAATAGAATTCAGGTGCACCCTGAAACATCACAGGTTTCTCACCACACCACCATCCATACCTCTTCAAACAGAAATCGCAACCTTGCTGGACAAGGGTGCAATAGAACCGGTACCAGCACAGTATCATCGTACCGGATTCTACTCCCGCTACTTCCTGGTGCCGAAAAGAGACGGAGGACTCCGCCCCATCCTTGATCTCCACAAGCTCAATCTCCATATTACTCACAAAAAATTCCGCATGATTACCCTTCAATCAATTCTGCCTCTCATCCCAGAACAAGCCTGGATGGCATCTATAGATCTACAGGATGCCTACTTCCACATCACCATCAACCACCATCAAAGAAGATTCCTCAGGTTCGCCATCGGAGATCAACATTTCCAATTCCGCCCCCTCCCATTCGGTCTCTCTACGGCACCGAGGGTTTTCACCAAATGTATGGCGGTGGTGGCCGCAGCATTACGCCAACGAAAAATATCAATCTATCCATACATAGACGATTGGCTGATCGTTGCTCACACAAGAGAACAACTTCAACTGGACGTCTCCACTACTCTCTCCCTTCTGGCCACCCTTGGTCTCCAAGTCAACATAACAAAATCCAACTTAATCCCAACTCAAACAATACAGTTCATAGGAGCAACTATCTCTACGGTCTCCCAAACAGCTTCCCTGCCACAGGACAGAGTACACAGCATCCAATCCATAGCCAACAGAATTATTGCACACCGCTCTCAAACAGCGCTCATCTACCAGAGAATGCTAGGTCTAATGGCAGCTACCACCGCAGTCCTCTGCTTTGCAAAGCTCCACATGCGCCCTCTACAACTTTGGTTCATCAGGACCTTTCACCCTCAGAGACAGCACCAGACAACAGTACTAACCCTTCCGTCTCACATCATCCCATCCTTGAGATGGTGGACGATAGAGCGTCACCTCCGTGTGGGAATGCCTTTCAAACAGGCACCTCCCTCCGTAATTGTCACCACCGATGCTTCCAAGTGGGGATGGGGAGCCCACTTGGGAGCCCTCACAGTTCAAGGCCAATGGACGGACTATGAAAGCTCCTTCCATATCAACTGTCTAGAACTTCTCGCAGTCCACAGAGCTCTGAGGTCCTTCCTTCCATCTCTACAGAACTGCCATGTCCAGGTCACCTCCGACAACATAGCCACCGTTTTTTACATCAACAGGCAGGGAGGCACCGCTTCTACCAGACTATGCAAGAGAGCCCTAGCGCTATGGCATTGGAGCATCAGTCAAGGCATCTTTCTCACAGCAGTCCATCTACCAGGAATCGAGAATGTACAGGCAGATGCCCTGAGCCGTCACCTGATCAACGACCACAAATGGTCCATCAACAGGTGCTACATACTACCTGTCTTCAAAATCTTCGGTACCCCGAAGATAGATGCGTTTGCATCCCCGTCCAATGCCCAGTGCACCCGCTTCTACATGAGAGGGCCGCCGTCACAACTCTCCCTAGGGGATGCCTTTCTCCAGTCCTGGAAGGGAATGCTCCACTACCTCTTCCCTCCAATTCCACTCATCACCAGAGTTCTACAGAAAATACAAGTGGACCGCACCAACTGTATCTTGATAACACCTTGGTGGCCACATCAACCCTGGTTTACCACCCTTCTGCTCCTGTCCAACAACACATTCCTTCAGCTTCCTCAAGCACAGGACCTGCTGTCCCAACAACACGGCAAAGTCTTGCATCACAATCCAGCACTGCTGAAACTGACGGCATGGAAAATCAGTTTTTAGACTTCCCTCCCGACGTCCGTCACGTCCTAGTGAACTCCAGGAAGCCTTCCACCAGAAAATCCTATTCATTCAAGTGGAAGCGCTTCTCTAACTACGCCTCACAGCATAACTTTGACCCTAGCCGGGCTAGCATCTCTCAGGTTCTATCCTACACTCTAGCGCTTTCTAAGACGGGACTTTCTTACTCTTCCCTAAAGGTCCACCTTGCAGCTATCTCTGCCTTTCACCCTTGTATTGAAGGTGTGACAGTTTTTTCTCACCACGCTACCAAGGCCTTCTTAAAGGGCATTATTCGTCTACACCCCCCAATCCGACAAATTCTGCCGACTTGGAGCCTTTTCCTTGTCTTAAGCCAACTTATGAAGCCACCCTTTGAGTCTATGGCATCCATTCCGCTTCATCTGCTGTCTTGGAAAACGGCATTGCTAACAGCACTCACTACAGGCAAGAGAGCCAGTGACATCCGTGCCCTCAGGGCGGACCCACCTTACACAACCTTCCATAACGACAGAGTGGTTCTCCGCCCCGACCCTGCTTTTCTACCAAAAGTTGTCTCACCCTTTCACCTAGGGAAGCCTTCAACCCTACCGGCCTTTTTCCAGCACCCTACGGATGCAGGTCAGCGGGCCCTACATAACTTGGACGCCCGTAGAGCCCTTGCTTTTTACATCGATAGGACTCGACAATTCCGTAAGGATCCGAGACTCTTTGTCACGTATGCAACTCATAACAAAGGTAGCAAAATCTCTACCCAAAGACTTTCAAAGTGGGTTGTCGCTGCCATTGAGTTTTGTTATCAATTGGCAAAGCAGCCAGTTCCGGAGCACATACGAGCTCACTCTACCAGAGCCGTTGCTACCTCGTCAGCCTTCCTAAAGGGCATCCCAATAGAGGACATCTGTGCCGCTGCAGTCTGGTCCTCCCCGTCTACCTTCGCCTCGCACTACGCCCTTGATGTTCGTGCCTGGCGTGACTCATCCTTTGGACAGGCTGTACTGCGTTCCATCTTTGACTGACTGATTCTTCATGCTTTATTGTGAGTACCACTCTTTCTATTGTTTTTTCATAATCATGCTTATTCTTGCAGATCCAGCACCCTCCTCCTGATGGAATAGCTCGCTAATCACCCATATGTGGGACTGCACAGAGACCACGAAGAAGATGGACAGGTTTCTTACCTGTAACTGGTGATATTCGAGTGGTCATCTGTGCAGTCACACATACCCACCCAGCCTTCCCCGCTGCTGGATATTCCTCATCTTAATTTTTCCACCTTGTCGGCGGCAGGAAGAAACTGAGTGGGCTAGGCGCCTCCCCCTCATCCAGGCATTCGCAGATGCCTCCTCCCCAGGACGAGGGGAAGACGCGCCAAAATTAACGCTCAAGATTGCTTTGAATTCTCAGAGGTCGGGCCCGATCCTGCGGATTACCCATATGTGTGACTGCACAGATGACCACTCGAAGATCACCAGTTACAGGTAAGAAACCTGTCCTTCTGTAAAGGAGGGGGGAGGAGCATCCCCCAGCACATTCTTAGAAGAAAAGGGATAAGAAGCATGCCACATCGCAGCTGATGGGGGTGTGGTATGTGATCGCGCCAGGTGGAAGGGTGCGGCATGCTGTGATCACGCCATCAGCTCCCCACCCCCCCACCTTGCTGAAGCTCCCCCATTTTCTCCCTGTTTGCAGCCCTCCCAGCTTGCATGCGCAGCCAGCAACTGAGCCACTCTTTGCACGACTTGCCCAGTGCAGCTGCTGCTGACGTTGTTGCCAAGTTTGCCTCTCTCTGCCTCTCCCCTGCAGCTTTGTCAAAGGGACTTTTGAGAAGGTGCATGCAGGCTACAGCAGGGGCTGAGGGTGGTGGGGTGGACACTCCAACTCTGAAATATTTTGCAAGCCCCCCTCCACAGCTTTTGACTGCCTAGGGGCCTCCATAGGGTTTAATTCAGCACTGGTCCCACTTCATTCAATGCAATTTACAAGCAAATTAAGAATAAGTTTCAAGCATTCTTTTTTCATTTGTCTTTCCTACTAAATTTGGATGAAAACCCCAATTTCTGTTTAAATGGTTCTCTGAAGAGATTATAATCTGTTGTTTCAAATGTTCTCATTCTCCTCAAGTTCTCCAGAAACTTGAGATCTGTGGTACTTCATGTGGTCATCATTGCTAATTCCAAGGTCCTCATGTGTTGTCTCAGAGTTAATTTTAAAAGCTACTGCTTCACTGCCTTCATGAAATTTAAGGCATTTGTTCATGTCTATTCTGGAGCTATTGTGGTGCTCTTCTGGTACCCCTAACTCAGTGTGAAACTTTATTTTTTCCAATTGTACTTTCTTTTTCCTCAGCGTTGCTTTCTCTCTGAGCCTTTAATTATATTTCTGAAAGCTTCAGCTTCTTCTCTTATTGCTTTAATCCTTTATCTTTTGAATTTTCGCCATCTCTAATTTATACTGTCTCTGCTCACTCCTTTAAGTCTCAAATTTTAATCATAATAAAAAAAACCCTTTAATTTTATCTTCTCCTGTCTATTTGATGCTTTTTTAAAAAGGAAGGAAGACCACTTCACCCCTTGTTCTGTCAGACAGGATCAAACCCACAGCTGTCATCACTTTTATTTTGGCAGCTGCCGAGAGGGGGGAGACTGTGATGCAACCACCTACTGGATTGACAAATGTCCAGTTACTCACTCTGGCCTCTCTTTTAGATTATTTAAGCCTCAGCTACCCACAGTCAGGTAAAAGGGGGAACACAAGTTTTGATTAAAGGGTTGGTAGTGTATATACTATGTGCTCCCTAGTGGTGTCTTATTCAAGAACTTGCTCACCACAGCTGTAATTATTTATTAGGTAATTAGAAGTCACTTTTTCATAGATATTTTACTAGACAGATAAGACACAGATGGAGATGAACAACAAAGGCTTATTTAACAGAAAACAACATATTTAATAGGTTAAGGATCGTGTGAAAATGTTTCAGTATCTAAAGTGAACTGCTTCTCAACTTCACCCCCATTGGTTAAAAGTTTTCTCCACTTCATAGCTGAGCCTCAAATAAAATAAGGAAACCCCTGAGGGGAGATTTTATTCCCTTTCCTCAGACGGGTTACTTCAGTAAGTTCAACATAAGCTAACATTTCCCCCTTTTTTCTTTTAAAGTGGTGTCAATAATGTTCTTGATGCAAGATCAGTTGGAATGAAAATTTTCGAAGACTATGCCAGTTCTTGGTATTGGATTTTAATGTAAGTTCTTATCAGAAGGAGTCATGTCTCTCATATGTGAAGTTGCAATGATTCAAGACACAAGACAGTTTCTCCACCCCACCCCCAACCCAGCTAAATATATGACTACTTGCAGATGACTAATTTGGGCCACCACAGGAACGGCCCAGGTCCAGACCAAAAAGGAGCAAACATGCACATCTGGGTCCGGCCTCACTCCCACCCTTACCTTGTTCACCACCTTCACCGTGCCACTCCAGAAAGCTACCATGTTGAAAGTGGCAGCAAATTGCCGAAGCACTTCTGGGGTGCCATTCCCGACCATCTGAATGGCCAAGGAGTGTCAGGGAAGCGGCATTCAAGCACTTCAGCTGTATGACCACTCCTTCAGGGCACATGCGGCCCATTCCAGTAGCAGGCCACACACCATCTGACTGCCCCGGGTTGCTTTACTTTATGCCAGCTTACTTCCACAATGGATAGCTGCCACCCCAAGCCACTCATCTGTATCCAGCCTATGACTAACACCTGACTGAGATCTGCATCTTGGTATTTTATTATGGTTCTCATGCATGACTTGTGTAGTACGAGGAATAAGGGAGAGTAGATGGAATTCCACGGTAACATTTTAGGAGATGGAGAGCATGCCTACTACTGAAAACAGAGTCTCTACCACTCTTGAATATAAGAACTCCAGTCTTTAACAACCCATACTGATAAGAGTAAAGTAATTCTGCCAGATAGCTAAAATGCTGAGAAAATTAGAGCTGCAATGAGGACTAACTACTGGTTGATGTTAAATGTCTGTATCTTTGTTTTCCAGAGGTTTGTTTATTGCAATGGTTGTCAGCTTGCTCTTCCTTGTTCTTCTGAGATTCACAGCAGGAGTACTCTTTTGGATTTTCATCTTTGGTGTGATTGGGATTATAGGATATGGTAAGTGTCAGAAATTGGTTTGTTGTACCAATCTGTGAAGCCTTAGTTTACTAGGTTAATTTATATAAGTAAATGTGATTCCTTCCAATACTTATAATTAATGAAGAAACTTGTAATGCATTCACCGTTTATATGTATTCATGCTTCTACTGAGCCATTTCCAGAAGGGATGGGCATGAACTGGTTCATGAATCAAATTTGGGCCCAAACTTGGGCCAGATCAGAGTTCACAAACTGATTTCAGAGAAGGCACCTTCCCTGAACATTTTCCAGATTTATGCCTGGTTTGATTCAGCTGTTCAGAGCCAGCCATTTAAACCTAACAGCTGACCAGGGGACCCACTGAGCTGTTAGGTTTAAATGGCTGCGAGACATTAAAACCCACAGCTTTGCTCCTCCCTCTTTGAAGGAGGGGGAAAGTGAAACTGACTGGTTAAATGGCTGCCTGGGTGTTCCTCCAGGAGAAAGGTGGAAGGGAAGTCCCTTCCAGGGTGGTCAACACCCCTTTCTCCTGGCGGCATCTTGCTGCAGCCAGGAGCAAACCAAACTCACTGGACTGGCTAAGTTTGGGTGGGGCCCTTTCCAGTCACTATGGTTCAAGGTTTGGTCTGGAAGCTGCCTTGAACCCCAGACTGAACCTCTTTGCTGGGGTTTGTGCCCATCCCTAGTTTCCAGCATTAAGATGTATTTATAAAATTTCCTTCCCTCAGTTCTTTTATTTTCTTCTTCTTACCTCAGTAAGTTAGAGGAATCTTTCTAAGGTTCACAGAATGTTAGCATATCTTGGTCTAGTTTATGTGTAGGTCTTCCAGTGATAGTATGAGACATGTCTGTGTTTTTTACACCCAGGAAGACAGCAGCTTACTTCCTGCCAGTTAATATACCAAGAAGAAGAATGGTGCAACAGCTTCCATTCAGCCACTTACGGCGTTCTCAATGGGTTTCAGGACGACTTTCCATCCTGTTCAACCTGCTGTATAGCTCTGGCTCTCTTCTGTACTTTGGGGAGTGATTCATTCTATCTAGCTTTTGTTTGGGATTGGCATGTGTGAGGGATGGTCAGGGTCAGCTTGGGGGAAGTGACCACGATGAATTTTTCTGTCACCTTCACCCTGTACCTCAGGCACATGGAACAAAATCCTGTCAGAAAATAACTAAGCACCAGACATTTTTAAATTCAAAACCAAAAGGTATATTTATTAATTTACAGAAGGCAAGGAAGGGAGTGAAATAATAGTTATTGATTTATGCTTAATCAAATCATTTGGCAGGCTGATGTTCAACTAAACAGATGATCTCTAATCAGCAGAGATGTTAGCAGGCTGAAGCAATATAAAAAAACTACTGGCAGGCTGAAAATATATAAGACTAACAGATACTAAACAGGCAGGCAGTATTTCCCTAACTCTCTAGAAACACTCGTATTCAGAGAAAGATTATAAAACCTATGCTCAGGCTTTCTAAAACATAAAAAAGGGTCACACACTCTTTGTCTTTCACACAGAGGACTATCTGACTTGTGCCAGAAATATCCCCACACAGACACTCTCACTAGCATACAGGTACACTCCAGATGTTAGAATAGTGCCTCAGGACTCACACCCTTGAGTGCTATCACACAAGCCCCCTGGTCCCACACAGCTAGGGTTCCTGTCTGTCTCTTGGGATTTCTTCACAGCCACAAGAACCTCGCCTTTCTCGCAGTATGTTTGTGTGTTCTTATTTGATCCAGGAGTCTGCCCTGAAGCCCTGAAAGATCTTCTCAGCAGAGCCTTCAGTTTTTCTCTGCTCTAGAACGACACAGTGGTGCCACCACTCATAGAGTTTATCTACAGAAAGAGCCTGGTTTTGCCTCTTCTCCCAAATTAAAACTCTCTCTCTCAGACAGAAACTCAAAATCAATTCTGTCACAAGGAACTCAGCTGACAAGCTGTTCTCAACTCCTTCTCAGTTGATATCCATAACTGAATTCCTTCAGAACGAAACTGTGAGGGGATTTCCCCAATGCTAGCCTCCTTCTGATCAATACATTCCATATCCATCAGCCAATCAGAGTGAGCTATTCCCTGTTCACCCAGGCTAACGGCTTTAGTCCATTATACCATGGTTGCTAGTTTGAACAAAATTTATCTTTTATTAATGTAGTTTTATAAGCTGGCAGATATAATTTCTTCACTTTTGTTATACTAAAAATACATGTTATCATGCAACCAACAAAGATCAGATATGCCATCAATTGTAAGTACCTAGCTAGTAATTTTTCTTTTCCTTTATTTTGCTAGATGTAGTTACCCTGAGCTGGTGCCTTATAGAAATAAAAGTTGTTTAACTAAGATAGTCTTTACACTTCCTTACCCACTCACCTTGGCTGCTTGGCATGCTAAAGGAATACACCCATGGCATCAGCATCAAGTGATACCACAAAAGAGAGAGACAAACTGATCTTACCTGAGGTGGTGGTGGCTATAGGAGAAAGAAGGGTGAGAAAAGGCATTTTGTTCCAGCTTCTAGACTGGGCTGTAAGCTGACTGGGAAACTCTGGGAATAAGGTACCCTCACACTGACAGGGTGGTTAAGCAGTCTTGCCACATGGTGACAGTGGCAGTTTTTGCCACAATTATATATAAAAATAAGATTACATGCTCTTCAGAGATACTCACAACCTCCTCAGGTTTGATGGATCTATACATGGATATTTGTCATGTAGGAAAAAGTGTTCATATGGGATTTTAATAATCCCATACAGGTCTACCACTATATTTGCACATATTTTGGGAAGGTGCAGTTGGCTGCAGTTTCGTGGTCCATATTACAATACTTATATTCATTGTAAAAGAGGTCCATGTAAAGTTGGCACATATGATAATCTCCCTGAGGTTTGGATATTTTTTCCTAACTGCTACCAGTATAGGAAATTCATGTTTGAGTGACTTTTCAGATAAAATTACCTGCTTGGATTTTTTTGTTGTTGCTATGCATTGACACTGAAGGAATGTGTATGTGTGAATGTGTGTGTATGGTGAGGGGGAAGAACTAAAAAGGAGCTATTCTTCTTTTTGTGCGTGTGTCTGTGTGTGTGTGTGTGCACATGCACACATTATGTATAATAATAAATAAAAAATAATCTAATCTATGTGAGTGACACATCCAGAAAGTATCCTCTTCATGCATATGTCTATTTGCATATTCCAGATGGGAGGGAAGAGCATATGACAGTTACTATAGCTCCCAAATTAGGTTAGAATAAAGCTTGTACTTATTTAAGAGACTGCCTGGATTCCTACCTGTAAACCATAACCACTGAACAGCCCTGATAGATGCTCCTTTTGGCATCAAACTGGAAAGAGGGGTAAAAACCAGGAGGTGGTCGCAGGAGGGGAAGTCCCCACAAAGTTCTTAAGGAAGCCTTGGGGAGCAATGAAGCATCCGTACTGAGTAGGTTGGGTTTCCCTTGGCATAAGGATTCCCCTTGGCTTATGGGCAGGGCTAGGTCTCACTTGCTGCTTATGGGCTGGTTGTACAAGTTAGGAGTGAGAGCAACCTAGCAGATCTGGGGTTGGTAACATTACGTTACCTTTTGTGGATCCCTGGTCTGAACTGCTTTGGGAACGGGTACAGCTGATCAGTGGATTGTCCTTCTGTTCAGTAGAGAGTCATTTAAATGGCTCCTGTTCATGTGCGATTCTGATCTGTAACTTCTTTTCTCCCCTCAAAAGGTATCTGGCATTGCTATTGGGAATATCAACATCTTCATGGCATACCTGGATCTGACCTCACCATCTATGATATTGGATTCCAGACTGACTTCAGAGTGTATCTGCAACTGAGGCAAACATGGTTAGCATTTAGTAAGTGAATTTTGTGAGAAGCCCATGTTTTGAAAACCATTTTATATTTATTTAATTAAACATTCTATACTCTAGTGATCAGCAATGGAAACTAAGGTGTACTGCATTTTTATTAGTGTCCTTGCTATAATAAGATTTATGATGGAGGGACACTTCAAATGTAAATGCCTTCCTAGAAGTCGAGCATTTCTATTTAGGAAAAAGTATGTCAGCTGGATAAACGTGGCAGTCCCATGTGATAATTACAGATGTCTTGTATCACTGTGTGGTGGATACAGGGTTGGAAGGTGCAGCCAAACAGGCCTTTCAAATAAGTAGAAATGAAATTCTGTGTAGTAAATGTGTAATGGGTTATTTATTGGGCATTCCATGTTGAGAGCTCCCAGCAGTAATTTTAAACATAACGAGGCCTGATTTGAATTGGGAGAGCAGGTAGTTTAATAGGATTTCTCATTTTTCCAGTGTGAAATGAGCAAAAGAAGGTGCTATTTGCTCTGTTGGACTATATATATATATATATATATATATATATATATGAAAATTAAGTTTTAAAATATTAATATGCTTTTACAACACAACTCCCAATGCACATCTGGTAAGTCCCTGAAAGAGAGATAAGCCAGACTTAATTAGGGCCTTTTTCTGGTATCAAGCTTCTGGACTGAAGAAGAAAGCTGAAGATGTGTATAGGGCACATCCTTCACTTCTAAGTAACAAAAGTCTGTTCCCACACTCTGGTATTAGGAAATAAAGGGTAGACTTTCAATCAGTTTGAGCTTCAGAAACTCTGTTTTATAAATTAAGGTATGAAGTTGACATTAGATTCATAACTGAGCCTTTTAGACCTGGCAATATCTAGAATTTTTCTTAGACTGTGGAAAAGAATTTTGTTCTGCATTTCCCACCAGAAAAAAAAATGTAACTCAAAATATTTTTTATAATTTAAAATAAAAATAATCAATAAGAACAGTATATTCTTAATATTTTGCATTTTACTTCTCTCAAAAGTATGTCATAGTTATGTTTTCATACTTTATCTTTACGTGTAAAGTTAGGAGGTTACCATTTATGTTATGATTTCTTGAGTCTTTTTTAAAAACCCAAATCATGGAACTTTCCATTAATATAAGAGCACTAATATTTTGGGGGCTATTTGTTTCTGAAGCAAATGAAGAAATTACTGTAAGGAAGCAGTTTGCATAATGCATTTTCCACAGGGTTACTGCCTCCATTGTGCAATGTTCTGTTTTTGTACTTTATTCTGTCATGGATCTGGTTAGCAAAGCATCAAATTCTGTTCAGTCCTTGATTATCTATGGTGAAGACTATAGTTTAGTTTAATTTATTGTATGGACAAGATTAGCATAGATAAAATACTACAAAGTTATTGATGGGGAAAAACAGAATTAAAAATAGACAATAATATAAATAGATAGTAATATTTACATAAACCCTGATTACAAAAGCAAGTGATAGATTTTATAGGGTGTTGCACAAAATTTTGTGACTGAGGCTATAATTGTTGGATTTCTGTTTTCTAGGAGTAGCCTAACATACTCCAGTCTCATTCTTCCAGGTATTCTGTTAATCAAAGGGGTGATGGTCTTAGTGCAAGCATCTTGATAGAAGGGCAACATAGAAAAACGTGATCTACAGTCTCAATATCTCTTTATTGCAGGGACAAAGCCTTTTCCCAAAGGGAATTCTATTAAATCACCCATCGGAGGGAAGTGCAGCACACCTTGCAAGTGTGAAAGCCCTCCTGAGACTATGCACCTCCAAGAGGGATGTGAAGACTATATGATTCTGGCTTCATGGAGCCACTACTCATTATTTCAGTGTGAAATTGTTCATTGCAAATTCAGTTTACTTCCGCTAGAAGAGTTCTAGAAGCTGGGTGAATTAGAGGGGCACTCTGTAGCAATTAATAGGGGGTAGAAGCAATGTACACAGTGGCATGAACATGTAGACATACTGGTAATAATTTAGTAATAAAACATTTTTGAACTTTTCAGTTAGTAGGGCCATATTGCGCTGAACATCTTTAAAATGATTTGTTACACAATCATATTTCCAGTTTCCTACCTCATGTTTTCACAGAACCACACATTAAACTCAACTCTGATCTCAGCTCGCTTTTAGTGTCAAATAACTCTCTTGATTGCCCCAGAATTACTTTTGAGTGACACAGGATAATGGAGGTCAGAGTCAGACACTTCTTTTAAAACGTCAGTCCCATTTATGTTCTTCAGATAACTATAAACTAAAATAGCTGCAAAAGGCAACCACTGAATAATGATTATCTAATCATAAAGAGACATTTTTTAAAAATGAAACACATTAAGCCTAAATGACATTTAAAATAAAGCACTGTATTTAATTGCTTTGTTTTAAGACAAACGATTTTCTTTGCAAACTCTTGTATGCTGTAATGCTCTGCAAGTATCAGCCTTATAAATCACACACAATAGTATAAGCATAAAGATGAGGTACATATTCTGCTTGTAGCCAGTCCTCCCAGGGCCTTATGACATGAGAACTACATCTAGAAAAGTGGTGAATACGCATCCTCATTGTAGTCTTAGACTAGGTTGTATTTGCTGGGAGATTTTAAAGGGCAGCACTAAAATAAAAAACTTACAGACATACCTGCTGACTTGATATATGTGTGTCAGATTTTATGTTCTTTATTTCAGTGATATTACTTTGCATAGTGGAAGTTGTCATTATACTGATGTTAATATTTCTGAGAAATCGAATCCGGATAGCTATTGCACTATTGAAGGAAGGCAGTAGGTAAGTATTTAAAACAACTCTACACACATGGGCTGCCATGTTTGCATGATTTTGCACACACTTTAAGTTC
Source organism: Heteronotia binoei (assembly GCF_032191835.1). Taxonomy (NCBI): domain Eukaryota; kingdom Metazoa; phylum Chordata; class Lepidosauria; order Squamata; family Gekkonidae; genus Heteronotia; species Heteronotia binoei. The sequence continues at coordinate 132,427,214 of NC_083224.1, read as the reverse complement.
TTCAATGCATTATATTGCTGTTTTATATATTTAACTAAGTAACTAAGCCCTTTCCTTCTCTTCCACCATGTATGTACTCTCCAAGGTGAAGTGGTCTGCAGAATTAAGCAAAACCTTAATTCTTAAGTATGCAGAAGGCCCTTGGGGCTGTTTTACATTGGGGAACTAGTGGGGATGGAAAGCCAATGTATTTTGATTATGCTGTAATTTTTATATAGTTTTCAATGACAGCCTCTGTACAGACTATTATAGTAATTTGCAGATTTATTAGTGTATGAGTGATGACAACAGGATCCTGAAAAAGGAATATGTTACTACATGTAACTGGCAGAAGTTATTCCTGGTTGCAGGAATGAAGTCATGTCATTTACGCTGGGCTATTGCAATGTGCTCTGCTCGAGGCTGCCCTTGAAGAGTGTTCAGAAGCAGCAGCGAATGCAGAATGCTGTGGCTAGGCTGTTAGTTGGGGCTAGTACCAGGAATATAGGAACCTGATACTACAGCAATTACACTGGCTACCAATCCACTCCCAATCCCAATTCAAGGTGTTGGGTTTTTTTCTTTTAAAGCCCTACTTGGCTTGGGACAGGGGTATCTGAAGGAACACCTTCTCCCATATGTTTCTGCCGAGAAATTATGGTTGCAGGGAGCGGTCCTTCTGACCGTCCCACCAATCAAATGAGTTCCTCTGATGGGCGCACAATAGAGGGTATTTTCAGTGACAGCCACATGATTATGGAACAATATTCCCAGGGAATATCCTCAAGAGGCAGTGACAGGTGATTTTATTTAGGACTACATTTAACTGATTTAGTTTTTATTTATTGGTAGACTATTAATAGACACTTTAAAATTATGGCTTTTGATGGGTCTCTATAATAAATGTTTTATTTGTATTGTTTTTATTGTGTTTACAATTGTTTTAGTATGTTGTAAGTTGTCTTGAGTTCCACAAGGGAGAAAAGCAGCTAATAAATGTTTTAAATAAATAAATGTCAAGGAGTTAACTGAGATTATTATTTTATTAATATCCTGTTTTTCTCCCTAATTGAGACCCAAAGCAATTATCACATTATCTACCATCTTTGATACCATGTGACTTGCATAACTCACCCAGAACTAGCTGCTGGCTACTGTTCAACATCAGTCACTCCATGAAAGCCAGTGTGGTGTAGTGATTAGAGTTTCAGACTAGAATGTGGGAGATAGGGCTGCCAGTTAATCCCCAGTTGGGTGTCAATTTGCTGAAAGAAAATAGGACTGGTTTCCGGTGAACATGTTCCTTGCTTTGTATTAAGAACTGATGGAGTTGTCTGTCTGAGAATATACTGTATTTATTGTTTATACAATTTGTATGTTTTTTTTGTTTGGAGGCTGGCTTTCATGGAAGCTTCCTGCTTTTGATTCCCTTGTCCCTCTTTTGCCGTTATTCTCTTTTCATTGCACAGTCCCCAGTTGGGAGCAGGAGATCCCCTGGTTTGGAGGTCCTTCTCCTGCTTCAGGGTTATCAGAAAGCGGAGTGGGGAGGAAAAGTATAATAGGGTATAATGGATAATTGATCCATGGATATCTGGGACTCTGAGGTGCTGTTTTTTAGGTAGAGGCACCACATTTTCAGCATAGCATCTGATGCTTCTCCTCAAAAAGCCCCTCAAGTTTCAAAAAGATTAGACCAGGGGATCCAAATGTATGAGCCCCCATCCTCCATTATTTCCAATGAAGTGAGGGCATTTAAAAGGAGCATGGTCTCTTTAAATATGATGGCCAGAACTCCCTTCAGAGCTCAATTGTGCTTGTCACAACCTTGCTCCAGGCCCCACTCCCAAAGTCTCTTGGCTCCACCCCCAAAGTCCCCAGATATTTCCTGAGTTGGACCTGGCAACCCTAGTGGGAGACCCAGTTTGGAATCACCACTATGCCATGGAAGCTCACATGGTAACCTTGGGCCAGTTACATATTCTCAACCTAACCTAGCTGTTGTAAAGATAAAATCAAAGAGAGAAGAATAGTGCAGTCTACTTTAGACCCGCAATATGGAGAAAGGAGGTGTATAAATGAAATAATGAATAAATCTTACTGAAGGGAAGGGGCAGATAGATTGGCTGGTGGGAGGAAGCAAGGAAATGTGGATGGGGATACAGGGGAAAGTGAGTTGTAACTTGCAAGTCATTGCAGGTTCCCCACTGTGCAACTGAGCCTGGTCCGGTGCTGTGCAGCTGGGCCATAGTTTTCCCAGGCAGAGGCTGCTAGGGAATACTGAAAATGAGTATATATAGGTTGACTGGTGGATAGGAAGGGGAGACTATGGTGACTTTCCAGGGAAGAGGAAAAAGTGGGAGATGCCCACCACAGGTCCTTGCATGTTAAGTTTATCTAATTCTCAGCATGGTTCCATCTGTGAACTGTGCAGAGTGCATGACAGCAAGCTGCCTGATGACTGCTGCTGGCCCTGGTGTCGGTGAGTTCTTCTTTCAGGGCAGAAGGGAAAGGAAGAGAGCATGGTAGGCTGAGACATCAAAATAGCTTGCCCCTGCCCCCTTCTTTTATTGGGAAACCAAGGTTTAAAAGCTGGCAATAATGGCTGTATGGCTGCTGATATCTCAAAGAGCATTTGTTTCTCTGCTTGCTCTCACAAGCCAGTCTGTCTTTTATCTGCCCCCATTTCAGCTACACTTATTCTTTATTTCATTTATATACCATTTTTGCCATATTTCATCATTCTCTGTCTTCTATTTTATCTTTACAACATTCTTATGACTTAAACCCAGAAACTGGAACAATGAACAGGCAAGAAGCATCTTTTTTACAAACCCAATAAAAGTTCCAGATTTGCAGAAAAATCTGAAAACAGAAAAATCCTTTGGAGGCTAACGCCCCCTCCCCAAATAACAGAAGCAGCACATATACCTTTTAAACCAGGGATTCCCAAACTTTTCTTTCCAATGGCCCTGTTATTTTTACACTTCCCCTTCATGGCCCACTAAAATTTGGGGGTGGAGCCAGAAGACTCTGGAGGTGGAGTTGGGAGACAGGAATTATGTCATCTCCTGTGGTGTCACTTCCAGGTCAAGGGCCAAGTGATGTCACTTCCAGGGCACACTGAACCAAACCTCCACCAAAACTCCACTTTTTCCTGTGATGTCACTTCCAGGGCACTCCCCCAAACCTGTCTCTTCTTCTGAAGTAACTTTGTTTTCAGAAAAATCTCTCTGAAACTCATGCTGAGCCAAAATGGGGGTGGAAAGTGGGTGGTTGCAACTTTTTCATACATTTCCAGGGTCCTCTCTTTCCACCCTCACACCTGCGTGCACCTATCTGTTTGTGTGTTCTTCTCCAGCTTGCAAGCACTTTTAATGCCCATGTTCAATCGCCTGCACCACCTACACACCCCTTCCTCAACAGTACTGGCCAGTGTATTAGGCTTCCCAATCCCCTGCCCCGGGCGGGGGACCCCCTGATTTGGAGCCTACCCCCCCCGCTCACCAAAAATCCGGAAGCGGGGGAAAAATGGCGACCCTTCTCACCCAGCCCTGATCGTAGCAGCTTCTCCTCGCCCCTTCCCTTCTCTTCCCACCTAGCCCCATCGCAGCAGCTTCTCCTTGCCCCTTCGCTTCGCTTCCCACCCAGCCCCATCACAGCAGCGTCTCCTCGCCCCTTCCCTTCCCACCCAGCCCCATCGCAGCAGCTTCTCCTCGCCCCTTCCCTTCCCCTCCCACCCAGCCCCGATCGCAGCATTGTCTCCTCACCCCTTCTCTTCCCCTCCCACCCAGCCCCTATCACAGCAGCTTCTTCTCGCCCCTTCCCTTCCCCTCCCACCCAGCCCCATCGCAGCAGCTTCTCCTAGCTCCTTCCCTTCCCCTCCCTTCCAGCCCCATCGCAGCAGCTTCTCCTCGCCCCGTCTCTTCCCACCCAGCTCCGATTGCAGCAGCGCCTCATCGCCCCTTCTCTTCCCCTCCCACCCAGCCCCAATTGCAGCAGCTTCTCCTCGCCCCTTCCCTTCCCCTCCCACCCAGCCCCATCGCAGCAGCTTCTCCTCGCCTCTCCCACCCAGCCCCATCTCAGCAGCTTCTCCTTGCCCCTTCCCTTCCCTTCCCCTCCCACCCAGCCCCATCGCAGCACCTTCTCTTTGCCCCTTCCCCTTAGGCTTCCCAATCCCCAGGTCCCAGCCGGGGATTCCAGGTTTTACAGGCTTTCCCCAGCCAGCTGGCCGGCTTCCCCTTAGGCTTCTGGCTTCCCTTCCCCTTAAGTTTCCCAATCCCCAGGTCCCAGCCGGGGATTCCAGGTTTTACAGGCTTTCCCCAGCCAGCTCCTTCCCCACAGCCACCCTGTACCTCTAGATCTTGGGCAGGACCTGCAAACAGGTATAGTTTTAAAATGTGTGTGTGCCTTTAAATTGGAGCAGGAAGTACTTCATGGGGAAGGGTTAGCAACAGCATACCTCGTGAGAATGCAGCCCCTCTGTTTGTTTTGCTTTTCTTTCGGACAAGTGAGTGTGTGTGTAAAAGAGCAGCGTAGCCCCTGTACTTTCCAGACCTGGTTGTGGAGGCACCAGAGACTCCTGCTTTGTTCTACTGCTTCAGACCAACACGGCTGCCCACTTGCACCAGAGACATTTAAGTGTGTGTGTGAGTGAGAGAGAGAAAACGGGGGGAGGGGAGGGAACTCTATTATTCCCTATGGAGACTTATTCTCATAGGAAATAATGGAAATTTGATCCATGAGTATCTGGAGCTCTGGGGGGGCTGTTTTTTGAGGTTGAGGCACCAGATTTGCAGCATAGCATCTAGTACCTTCCCCCAAAATATCCCCCAAGTTTCAAAAAGATTGAACCAGGCGGTCCAATTCTATGAGCCCCAAAAGAAGGTGACCCTATCCTTCATTATTTCCTATGGAGGGAAGGGATTTAAAAGATGTGTGGTCCCTTTAAATGTCATGGCCAGAACTCCCTTGAAGTTCAATTATGGTTGTCACACCCTTGCTCCTGGCTCCGCCCCAATGTCTTCTGGCTCCACCCCCAAAGTCTCCTGGCTCCACCCCCAAAGTCCCCAGATATTTCTTGAATTGGACTTGGTAACTTTACAGTGTAGGCAGTTGGAAGTGCTGTTGCCATTGCCATCAGGAATGCTAGTGCTGTGTACCACCCACACTGGGCCCTGGCAGCTGTACTTCAAAATATACTGACACATTTAGTAGGCCCTTCCTTCAGCTGCTACTACTGGAATCCTTCCTCAAGCTACAACCAAGCTTGCTTGGTTTCAAGAAAATCTTTTGACAGCTATTTTTCATACTTTTCCTTGGCTGAAACACTGGAAAATTGCTGTGAAAGGTAGCAGAGAATTGTACTGCGATTAATGAATTAATTTCAAGTTATATGAAGTTCATACAAGCTTTTCTGCAGTTATCCCAAAGAGGATATTTATGAGGGGCTTGCAGCTTTTTACTGGCTGTATTTCCCATGTCTTTAAAAGCAACCTGTTGTACAGATATTTAGCCAGTGAACTTCTTTCATCCTTTTTAATATCTACAGGAGGAGTTTAATTTTGGTGTCAGACAGCTGTTAAAAGCAGGACCAGTAAAATGGTGCCAAGTTCATAGTACCATCACTTCCAGTGCTGTTGAGGTATACAGCAATAATCTCTAATAATCTCTTTCTGCCCCACACCTCTAACTCTTACTCACTCACACAGAAATCTCATAGAAAGGCCAGCTGGCTACAACTGGGGGTGCCAGTTTTTCATTGACAGAGCTCCTATGTCTGCAACAACAGTATGATGAACAGAAAAGTTTAATTCAGTAAAAAGGGAAAGAAAGAAAGAAAGAAAGAAAGAAAGAAAGAAAGAAAGAAAGAAAGAAAGAAAGAAAGAAAGAAAGAAAGAAAGAAAGAAAGAAAGAAAGAAAGAAAGAAGAGGGGGGCTGGATTATTTTGGACTCTCAGTCCACCATGCTCCCTTTCCTTCTGCCCTGAAAGGAGGACTCGTCAGGGCCAGGCCAGCAGCAACCATCAGGCAATTTGCTGCCAAGTAGTTCACTGCCACAGGAGGTGGTGGAGGCCACAAGCATAGCCACCTTCAAGAGGGGTTTAGATAAAAATATGGAGCAGAGGTCCATCAGTGGCTATTAGCCACAGTGTGTGTGTATATATAAAAAATTTTGCCACTGTGTGACACAGAGTGTTGGACTGGATGGGCCATTAGCCTGATCCAACATGGCTTCTCTTATGTTCTTAGTTTGCACCGTCTGCACAGTTCACCCAGTTATGGCTATTGTCAGAACTTGAAGAACTTCAAACGAGACCCATTACTTTGTTGCAAAAGTATAGGATGTTTATTGAGAACTGCGTTCAGGGAAGGCACAAGTTGATACTGATAACGGGCTCAGCAATTGATACATTTTTTATGCAGTTGTTACAGAAACAATAAAACCATTTCTCACACTCTGGGAGACAGTTGTCTGTTCCCAGGGTCCCTTATCTCCGAAGGGAGGAAGGAGTCCTGCTGTGATATTCTAGCAGGCTAGCTTCAAAGGACACCAGCAGATGTTTTCCAGAGGCTATCTGTCACCCTTCAGTGGTTACAGTTTGTTTGAAATGCAAAGCATTTAGTTAGTGGATCTAGCTACAAGGACACGGGGTTAGTATGCAGTTACAATATAGAGTCAGTTAGGCTAACATTACCAAGCTTGGCAGGCATAACAGTTACAAGTTCTGACAGCTATGACCAAATGCCACACAACTTGCCTGAGCCCAGTGGCAGCCTTGGCCAAGCTCAGAAGTGATCACCACACAAGCCGCCCTGAGCCATTCGTGGGAAGGGCGGGATATAAATCTCAAATAAATAAATAAATAAATAAATTTCCCTGGGTGGCTTGCTACTACATAACTTTTATGACTTTTCCAGAGAGAAGCTGTCATGAGGGAGGGAAGGAAGGAAGGAAGGAAGGAAGGAAGGAAGGAAGGAAGGAAGGAAGGAAGGAAGGAAGGAAGGAAGGAAGGAAGGAAGGAAGGGAGGGAGGGAGGGAGGGAGGGAGGGAAAAAAACCTGACAGCTAGTCTGGTGTGGTGGTTAGCAGGTCAGATATGGATCTGAGAAGTCCAGGTTCAAATATCTACTCTGCCAGGGAAGCTTGCAGGGTGAACATGGGCCAAACAGTCTCTCAGCCTATTCTACGTTGCTGAGTTGTTGTAAGGATAAAATGGAGGAGAGGAAAAAAGTAAGCTGCGTTGGGTCTCCACTGGGAAGAAAGATAGGCATAAATGATGTAAATATGTAAAAATATAACTGAATACTGGGGAGGCAGACAGAAGGAAGGTTGGTTGGTGAGCGGGGCAGTACTAGAACAGAAATCAGTATATGATATTTTTTCATTTTGTAGCAACTATTCTACTAGGTTTAGTGTCACTTTCTGTGATACTGTTACTATAAGTGAGAACAGATATTGTGTTCCAGCAGCAGCCTGTGCATGAATAACCACGCATAAAGATTTCTTGCATTTGTTGTCATAAACACCATTAAACTATTCATAGCTTCATCTTAACAGTGCTAGAATATGAATATGAGCTTTTCCTTTTTTAACTTTTCTTGTAATTCACATCAATTTTTTCCCCTCAAGCTACAACAATCAAAATATAGAGATCCTTACAGCATAAAAGAGCTCTGCAATTTAAATATATAACAGTCCCTTTTTATTAAAGCAATAAACATGGAGATTAGCATTATTTGTTGAAGCATTAGGCTTTGCTCTATAATTTTTCCCTTTTCATCGCAATATAGAATACCTTTTTATAATAAGATTCTGTATTCAAATATGTGCCAAGCAGATCTGAAACTTGACAAATTTCCTAGTACGAGGTAATAATGTCCTATAGTTCTGCAGCTACAATCAAAGGTCAGTTGAGGGTGACACTTTCCTATATTTATGCATAATGCATGAAAAGAAATGCTGCACATAATTATTATGAAATGCAGCAGACTGCACCCCATAGTCAAGATCTTCAAAAATAAGTTGCTAATGACTGAGAGCTAAATTATTTTTTCCAGTTCAGCTTAGCTATTTTTTCAATAAAATGGCAATTTATATTAGCAGTAAAGCACTTGCAATCTATCGCTAGAACAGTTAACAAGCAGTGTGTTAGAGTAAACTGTCTGTGACTTCACTATCAACCAACAGGCCTATCATTAACTCCTGAAAACTACTGATTTGTGATAATTATGTCTTAAATAGCATAAGGTGCTACTTTTCTTAAATAGCATAAGGTGCTAACTCATAAGGTATTCAAGAGACTTCTAGCCTAAGATAAATTGCCAGGGCGAAACTGTTACAATCTGATGTGTTCACTATCGTGCAGTGCTTAATTGCAGTCAGAACTCAGTAATGGACCCTGCAAACTAATGAAAAGATAGATAAGTATGTGCAGGACACAGTTCTCTTATTTCTAAAGGCCATGCCAAAATCTTACACCTTTTTCCCTTCAGAAAGTGTTACTATATATGGGGAATATGTGACATTCATCTATAGAAAGCAGTGGGTGGTAATTGTGCACATGAGTTTCACAGCATGCATGTGCACTGCTTTTGACATGTGTGAACTTATCATTTGCAGCTTGTACCTGCAGTGGGCAGTAGAGTGGGTGACGGAGAAAGAAAATCAGGCCTGCATACAGGATTGTGTTGGAACAGGCCCCAACTTTGTTGCACTACTATTGGTGAACCATGGCTTAGTAATAGTTGTCATGGCTCACTTGCATGTTGTTGCCTGACTCAGACTTTCTGGAATCTCTAGCACAAGATCAAATCAGGTAGCAGAAGCTGGGAACGATGGTCTCTATGTGATATATTGGATTGCTGTTACCAGGGCTTTTTTGGTAGAAAAGGCCTAGCAGGAACTCATTTGCATATTAGGCCACACTCCCTGATGCCACCATTGTTCTACATAGGGCTTTATTATAGAAAAAGCCCAGTGGGAATTCATTTGCATATTAAGCCACACCCCCTGACACCAAGCCAGCCGGGGCTGTGTTCCTGTGCATTCCTGCTCAAAAAAAGCCCTGGCTGTTACCAGTTCAGTATAAAATATCTTTATGTAATCATAAGTACTTATAGCTTTCATAAGAACTCATGAAAGCAATGACATTCTGATGTTGCCAGCAACCTGCTCAGTGCCAAAGGAAGAATGGCTTTAGACCAGGGGTGTCAAACTCTTTTGCTAGGAGGGCTGGATCTGACATAAATGGGACTTTGTGGGGCTGAGCTATGTGTGTCCTAAAATGTAAGTGCCAGATAGCAAAGATATAGATTTTATAGAGGACACAGGCCAACACAAAGGTATCATTTTTTAAAACTTAAAATGCAAACATGTGTAATACTCTTGCAATGTTTTGTTTAAAACAGAAAGGGGGGCTAGTGGAGGATTGGGGGATTTTGCAAGAAAAAGCAGAAACTTAAAAATATAAAATGCTTTCAGCCTGGGAAAACATGAAATGGAAAGGCATTGCAAGCTTCTCCCCCCACCCCAGTCTACTCAGATTAGCAATGGCTCTCCAGTGTAATATCCCCCTTTGGCTGTGGGTTCCCAAGTTAGAGTACTCACTAGGCACTAGTTCTCACTCCATTTAAGAAAACACAAAGCTGGCTCAAAGCATCAACCCTTGGTTTGCAACAACACAACTCCAGGAAGCTTCAGCTGGCCATAGGAATGCTGGGAAGTTCCTCTGCATTGAAACACAAACAAAGTTGCAAGGAAAATGTGGAGTGGATTTTCTGCTCTGCCCAGAAGCCTGAAAAGAAAATCCATTTTGCATTTTCTTTGCAGCTTTGCTTTCAACTTTAGCCTCGGCAAAGAGAAGGCAGAAGGAGTTGTGAATGTCCTAGGAAGCCTCGGACCTTCACAGGGAGAGCACAAGAGGGGGAGAAGAGAGCCCCACAGGCCTGATTGAAGCTCTGGGGAGGCATGTTTGCCCTGCAGGCCGCACATTTGACACCCCTGCTTTAGAAAGCAGATAGTGTGATCCAGCCATTAACAACCTAGGTACACATCTGGCAAACCAGTCCTTAGACCATGTCACTGAGCCTCCTCGAGGGGTCAACCTGGTGGGAGTCCACCCGTACTCGTCCCTCTGGGTTCCATTCCCACTGTTCAAATGCCAGTGAAGAAAAGCAGCAGCCTGACCATGCCTGACTCAGCTGCCAACAAACACTTTTAATGTTTCATCCAGTTAAAAACTTCCATTTATACTCCAGGCATAGTCTAAGGAGGAAATATCTGTACTAGTAGCCCTCCCTTTCCCTCCAGATGGGTGGAAGGTGTAGGGTTGCCAATCCCCAGGAGGGGGCATGGGATCCCCTGGTTTGGAGGCCCTCCCCCCCACTTCAGGGTCATCAGAAAGTGGGGGGAGGGGAGGGAAATGTCTCCTGGGAACTCTGTTATTCCCTATGGAGATTTATTCCCATAGAATATCATGGAGAATTGATCCGCGGGTATCTGGGGCTCTGGGGGGGCTGTTTTTTGGGGTAGAGGCACCAAATTTTCAGTATAGCATCTAGTGCCTCTCCCCAAAATACCTCCCAAGTTTCAAAAAGATTGGATCAGGGTGGCCAATTCTATGAGCCCCAAAAGAAGGTGCCCCTATCCTTCATTATTTCCTATGGAAGGAATTGAAAAGGTGTGCTGTCCCTTGAAATGTGATGGCCAGAACTCCCTTTGGAGTTCAATTATGCTTGTCACAGCCTTGATCTTGGCTCCACCCCTAATGTCTCCTGGCTCCACCCCCAAAGTCCCCAGATAGTTCTTGAATTGGACTTGGCAACCCTAGGAAGGTGAGACTTTCTTGGCAGATAGTATAATCAAGTAATATATCTACAGGATGTGATGCTCTTTGGCTACTCTAGCCTCTCACCCTTGTCAGACAAACACTGGTGCCTTTTCTGGACACTGGGGATTTGGTTCCATGAAATGCCTTGTGAGTCTGGGAGGTACAGCATTTGACATAGCCCTGAATCACTTCAACTAGCTATCATCTCTTTGGAAAATGACCACAAAAAACAATAGGTCATCTCCCAAGAATTCCCTTCAGCAAAATCAAAGTTTATTTTGTTTCTATGAATGTTCTTGGAAAAGAATGAAAGAAAACAGGTCTTTGTTTAGCATGGAGAAACAGAATTCTAATATTAAAGCTTAAAGCTTTAAAACACATATGCCAGGTACTTGGTCAGGTGGTATCTGGGAAGGACAGTAATGATTAAAAGGAGAAAACTTGAAGGGAGGAATAATATGAAAATCATATGAAGTAAAAGAAAAAAAGTAGCAAACAAGAAACAGTGAAAGTTTATACAGTAAGGTGCACAGAAGAATGAAAGGACTCAGAAGTAAAAGAAGCATATACATTTAAAGTCTGCACTTCCAATATGTATGTACTTACAGTTTTGTATTTCTTTTTAGGGCCATTGGCTATATCATGTCTGCATTATTCTACCCAATCATTACCTTCATTCTTATTGCAGTATGCATTTCCTACTGGGCAGTGACTGCTGTGTATCCTTCTTTCAGTCAAAAAGTGTATGCACGTCAGATGTTCTCATGCACTCAGTTTGATGCTTTAGTACTAAGCCAGAAAAGCAGCAAGAGCGCAGCATGCTCCTCTAGAAGCTAAAGTACATGGGGAGAGGGAAAAGAAAATACTATGTGCCTCAAGAGTGCTGGCTTTGCTGCTGTTTTTAGCTTTAGTGTTTGTGTCCTTCTCTGCTGCAATGTGAAAAGGAACCAGTGTGAATATTGCATGACTTGTAGCGATAACACCAAAAGATCTCTCCAAAATTACAAGCTTGGCTAGCTATAAGGCCAAACTTTATTTAAGCAAAAGGCTGGCAGTATTTTAGTCTCCTGGTGAATTGCTTGCAGGCATAGCAGACAGGGTTACAGGAAGTACATGCACACTGTAGTATCATCCAATATATTAGTCATGGAGAATGTATTCCTCTTGAGAATGCTATTAGTGCCAAGTGCTATGTCTCTGTATTTGGAAAGGAATACCAAAGTCTGTAATTTTGTTTCCTACTTAATCCAATTAAAACAAGCTTTCTAGCTACATCAGGAGAACCAGTGTACAAAGTCATGGCTAATCAAACCTTGTGCAAGTATGCAAATCTGACTTGTTACCCAGAGGTAAGTAGTTCCCTGCAAAAAGCTCATTCATTTGAGTCTGCAAAACCAGTTAAAAATTAATCTGATGTTTGGAATTTTATCATTTATTTCTATTTATTTATTTAAACCATTTTTATCTTGCCTTGTCTGTTTAGACTCAAGGTGACTAGCAATGCAACAAGTTACAAACACATAAAAACAATACAACAGTACATCAATAATATAGAAACAACACTCACAATAGAAACACATAGCCAGATATATGTTGTTTAGGATAAACTACACAAATTATTATTTATTGAGTAATTTTATTAGTAACTTATCTTATTAGGAGACTCTTGAAACACTTGTGTTTAGTTACTGCCAGTAATGAGGTACTGAGCAACCCAGACCACTAGTGCTTGTCTTTATGTCAATTCCTAGGACATTTTATATAAAATAAATCGGCTGCATGCAAAGAATCAATGTTTAATTTAAAGATAATGTTTGATTGATTAAGAATTGTACTTAGATGTCAACATAATTTTAATATTTTATATTTACAATATCTTTCTTGCCAACAAACAGACTTTCAACATGACGAATGTGACCAAGCTGTGTCCAGGGTCCCAGTGTACATTTGCATTCTATGGTGGAGAAAGCCTATACCACAGATACATCTTGGTCTTTCAGCTCTGCAATGTATTTGTATTTCTCTGGCTAGTAAATTTTGCAATAGCACTGGGTCAGTGTACCCTAGCAGGTGCCTTTGCCTCTTACTATTGGGCCTTTAGAAAACCTGCAGACATTCCAGCATGCCCACTGTTTGCTTCATTTGGGCGAGCAATACGGTAAGTTAAAGAATAATTAAGTCTAAATTTGCATTTGTTTCTGCTCTTAGAAGTGGGCTTCTGCCTTTCTAGGAAAGGCAGATTTTATAGTTAAGATAGTTACAAAGTCTAATTTATAATGCAAGCATATTCCTGTAGTCACAATAATTATTATAAAGGTGGCCAGGTGTTAGACGGGTTCCCCTTTGCTGTTTTATGATAGTTTTTAATTGTGTTTATTTACCTTATTTATAGCCTGCCTTACTTACTGAGACTCAAGGTGGATTATAGAATATAAAAAGATGAAATTAATACCATACTATAATCAGTGAATGGTGCAATAGGACAAGTATTGCAGAATTAAAAAACAATGTGAACAATAATGGAATTCCAGACATTAATGCCAAGAGCAGTTTCCCCAGACCCTGATGGGTTCAAAGCTGGCACAAAACTCCATTGGTGGACTTAAATCTTAGGCTGCCAATCAGGAGGCATGGCTTTGGGTTTATAAGGCAGCCAAATCTCCTCTGAGCAGGCTTTTGCTGCTTGCTGCTGCCCACCTGCCCTCCCTTAAGCACTATGGACTAGCTGGTCACTGTTTGAAGCTAAGCAGGTATTTTTGGGATTCCCCCTGATTGGTACTGGGGGAGGTGCCTTTCTTCACATGGTTCATGATGTCTTTGTTTCTGGGTGGTATATATAGGCCTGATTGAAGACAGTGTGGGCCATACATAGTTTAGCAAGAATTGAATGGGCTGATCACTGTAGGCAGGGCCAGCACCAGGGTTTCTAGTGCCCTAGGCCCCCAGCCCCCTTCCAGGCAGTACGGCACCAAGCGCACCCACTGCTACGCCATCCCCAGTCAGCCTTCCCAGGTCTGTGCTTCTACCCAGGAAGGTTGAGCGGGGTCGGCAGATGGCACATGCACTTGGAGGCACTCAGAGCTAGGCTCTGCGCCGCACTGCCCCTGGTGCCCATTCCCTGCTGCCCACCCATCTGCAGGTAGGTAGCCAACCTAGGCAGCCACCTACTTGCCCTACTGAGATGTGCCAGTCCTGACTGTAGGTAGATCTGATTAGCTAGCACCCTGAGACACCCAAGGAGGAAGAGGGGGAGCACCCAGAACAGCACAGCACAGGCTGTATGGCAGGATGGAGCTGGAAAGGAGTGACCTTTGGTGCTGAGCAACATCATTCTGAACTTGGTAGTGGCTGTGCAGCACATCAGATGAGGGGGATGGATCTGGGTACCTCTTGGTACATTGTATGAGGGGAAGATAAACTAAGCAGGCAGAAGATGCTGGCTGTGTTTAGAGTCAGGGTGGCAGCCACAGGCAGATGGCTGTGGCACAGCTTGTTTGTTAGCATATTTAAATATTGCACAGATCAGCTTAATTAAATCAACTAGTTAAACCCACAGTTGTTGACTTATGTCTTCTTTGAAGGAGTGCCTGGGGCAAATGTGCCTACGGCAAGGTATATTATAAATAATATAGAAAGCAGAATTACGATGGTAGAAGACAATGCAGTAAAAGCAAGATGATACCTACAATAACTGTTGAAATAGAATTTTAGCCAAGCTGTCTAAAAATATAAATAACAATTGTAAGAAAAAATACTTAAAATACATGTTATTTACAGCAAGAAAAGTTAGAACTTTGCAATCTGTGACTATAATTAAAAAAAATCTCAGACATTTACTTATTTTGTATCATAATTGCACCTATTATTCATAAAATAATAATTACTGTTTTACTATTTTATTTTCTACTAGATATCATACAGGTTCCTTAGCATTTGGCTCCTTAATTCTTGCAGTAGTTCAACTGATTCGAGTAATCCTGGAATATTTGGATCACAAACTGAAAGGTAAGTTTTTATAACATTGTACATTCTCTTTTTCCTTTTTGGAAGATAGTATTTTGTCAAGAAAAGCTTAGAACCATATCTTGGGCTGATATGAACTATCATGACCCTCATTCATATGAAGCAGATGTGAGCTAAGAGCCTTTGTTTACTTTTAGTAATGGGAACAACTTTGCCTCTTGCACCATGGATGGTTCCGATGCTTCAAAGGGATTAACCCTTATGTGGTAATTGATGGTTTACTGTTTTCTCTCATGAACAGTTTAGGTTGTCTATATTTCATGCTGCCGCATCTCTGGAATAGCAAAAAATGAACTGAATGTTTTAGAGATATTTTATGCTTCAAAAAGACCAGGTGTGACACAGCATGAGAAAAGCTATTGCCAGCATTATTTCTGAATTGTGTGATTACATGAACAACCACAAAGAGCTGCTGAACTAATCCAATGGTATGCTTTTGCATTGTCATGCAGCTAAAATACAAATACCTGTGGCACAGAATGAATTGCATATATTTTATTGCAAATCAGTGAGTAAGCAATCAGCGACAACCAAACACATGGGCAGCCCAATCTAGACATCCGTGGCGGCCAGCTGCTCGGGCGTGGGCGGATCTACGGCGCCACTCTTTGGCTTTCAAAGGGGAGATGTTATGCCATGTTTAGAGGGGGAAGAGCAGCCCGACGAACAAGAAAGAACCCGTCGCCATGGTGATTCCGCCCAGGTGCACGTCATTGGCCCGCTGCCAAGGTGGGGGAGGTGCAGGCTCACGCGGTACCATGAGACCCTGAGAGGCTGTCAATCCCCCCACTCCCTCCCACTGTCAGAGACTGCCAATGGCAAGCAGATGGGCAGAGGCGTGTGCAGACAAGCAGGAAGTGCCAAGTGCAGGAGTTCGCTGTCCTAGACAGCAGCTGGAATGTGTGTCTGGGAGCAACCAGACCAAGTCCGAAAGACACCACCTGGAGTCCTCCCCCCGGTGTTGCCCTGCTGCCACCCCCTGCTTTGTGCAAGGAACACCTCCTCTGAGGGCCACAGAACTCAGAGTGCGAGCTGCTGGGCATGCATCCACTTCAACACCCCCCCCCCCAAGTGCCCAGCACACAACAGGTAACATCAGCCCAGGCAGGTCAGGTAACATCAGCCCAGGCAAGCTGAGGGGCAGCCCCCCCTCCCCTGTCCAGCCATGTGGAGAGCAGCGTGGCAGCTCATAGCCCATTCTCCCCAAAAAACCAAGTCTGCCCACCCTCCAAGTCTGCCCCGGGAACGTGCAGCAGATGCCAAGCAGGAGAGACAACAGAGGGCACAGCTCAGACTTTATTTTTCCAGAACAGAGTGCAACAGTCTCCCTGGAGCACACTGGGCGGTCTCGCTGTGGGTGAGGCTCCATTCCGAGCAGCAGGCAGAAGCAGCTGAGGGAGTGGGGGGGGGGCGGTGGATCGACACACGCTGAAGCATCTGTGTTGGAGTCCTACCTGAAAAACGGAGACAGAGATCAAGAGCACCTGCAGGGGTGGCAGCTGAAAGACCAGGCTGCATTTCAGCTGGGCGCTCTCTTAAAGGGACAGTCTCTGACCCACCTCCCCGCATTGGGGCAGCTGCCACACCCACCCCCCGTGCCCTTCTAGGGGTTGGGAATGAAACAGAGGGCAGACCAAGGGAAGGTAGCAGGCAGCTCAACAAATGCCCCCTGCTGGAGCCCACTACCAGGTTCAAGTGCCAGAGACACTCGCACACCAAGCAGTCGAGAGCGAGGGAAGGGGAGGATGGGGGGGGGGGGACAGTGGAACTTACCCAGCCATGGGCGACAGTCCTCGCATTCTGAGCCTCTAGGAGCCTGGAACCTGTGGAGACCTGGAAACAAGAGCAGTTAGCCTAGGGGAGAGACCTTTCTCTCCCCCTTGCAAGTCAAATATACTGTCAAAGCAACCGCGCAGTGCAAAACCCATCACCAACGTGCCTGCCTGTTCCCCACTCTAAGTCTGTATGGCTAGGAGCTCGCCGGCAGAATTCCCTGCCACGCAAACCTGTCCCTAACAACTGAGTTGTGCGAGGCAGAGCAGAAGTATTTCTAGGAGGGGGGGCCATGATTGGGTGCCAGGGAGGGGACTTACCAGGCCAAGGCGCGAGGGAATTGGTGAGGCAATCACGCCACTCCCTAAGGGGTTTGCGAGCTTCTGCAGTGGCGAAGGCAACCTTTGTTTTTGGTTTCAACGAGTGCCTATGGGACATGCCACTATTTCTGCAGGTGTAACGTTGTGCCTCTCGGAGGGTGCGTGTCATGGGCCAAACTGCTCAGGAAGCCGCCTTTAGCCTGGCCGTGCCCCCAACTCCACCCCCTCCTCTGCCTGAATGCCATGCTCCACCTCACTTCCGCCCACACTCGGGTGCAGCCCTCAGCCGTCGCTGCCCTCAGGCAGAGTGGTGCTCGGGCAGCCCCCTGCCCACGTAACTCCCTTCCACTGTGCCCACGCCGGTCATACGTTGGCACAAACCCTTCCTGCGCCCACGTAGCGGCTCGTCTGCTCCCAAAAGACTTTCCATCCCCCCCCCCCGGATTGTGCTGTTAAAAGCCCTGGTGCAAATGAGGTTTAAGTCAGCATGGGTGAAGTCCTATATGTTAATGATCTTTTCATTATCAGATATGTTCACTTTTCTTTTATGCAGGGTCACAGAATGTCTTTGCTAAATTCTTGCTTTGCTGCTGCAAATGCTGTTTTTGGTGCTTGGAAAAATTCCTTAAGTTTATCAACAGAAATGCCTACATTATGGTATGTATTTTCACTGTCATTTCCTAGTATGCTGTAGTGTCACGGCACATTATTTCGTAATCTGCATTTTTTAAGTTAGCCCCATGTAGAACACAATCTTCTGATCTGAGCTTGATATTATAAAAGGTTTAATCAATTACAGGAGCACATTATGAAGTTCGGTAGGAGGGTTTAGTTATTGATAAAGCGCATAATAATTTGAACATGTTTAAACTTAGTCTTCATTTATTTTAAGCAGCTTTATATACTATTATACTTAAGCTTACAAAAAATTGTTTCAGGACATCTTGAAACCATTCTATATGTCAGCTATCTATCTATGTATAATTCTGGCTTATTTAAGACAATATGAATTTATTTACTGCTTGGCTTCCTAGAAGAATCTTATGTTCTAGTAGCAGAGCCAGCCAATCTGTATCCTCAATTCTGGTGGTTGGAGCTGTGAATGGGCAAGAAAAAAAATCTTTCTGCAAACCTGAAAAGGGCTCCCAGTTTGTAGAAAAATTGTGAAATCTGAAAAATATACGTTGGGAAGTTTTAAAAAGCCAAAAATGATAAAAGGAGTATCTGTAGCTTTAAGTTGTAGATTCCCTCATTGGCTGTTGCTGGCCAACGACACTATTTATTTTGTTTTATTTATATTCTGCCCTCCTTGCAAGTGGGCTCAGGGTGTGTTAGTATTCCATGCTGGGTTTCTCAGAGTAAAAGGCAGGGGGAGGAAGAATGGACCTTTCCATGCCTATTTTGGCCTTTGAGGGAGGACTCTTCGGGGCTAGGCCTGACAAGGGTTGAATTTGCCAGCTCCAGATTCAGAATTCCTGGAGATTTTGGGGGTAGAGTCTGAAGAAGGCAGGATTTGGGGAGGGGAGAGGGCTCAGCCAGACAGGACTGAATCTACATGTTTTTTGAGGGGAAGGGGGCAAAATTAAAAAAAGATGCCCCCTTATGGGCCCATTCTGTCTTATGGGCCCATAGAATACAATGGACTCCATACCCAATTTGACGTTCCTCCCCTACATTGGCACCCGGGGCAAGCACCCCCCCTGCCCCCCCTAGATCCGGCCCTGCAGCCAGATACAATGTCATAGAGTCCACCTTCCAAACCAGCCATTTTCTCCAGGGGAACAGATCTCTGTCATCTGGAGTTCAAATATAATTCTGAGATATCTCACACCTAGAGGTCAGTAACTCTAGGTCTGGCAGCAACCTCTGAGCGACTTGATACCTTCCAACTTTCATGTCTTAACTAGGCCTGGCTGCTTGCTACAGTTCAAACAAAAATAACAATATATACTGAATATAGAATTATCAAATGCTGTCTATAACATGGTCCTCAAATGCCAATGTACAGTGCAAAAAATTATTTGTATTGTGAAACACTTCAAGTCTGTAGTTGAAGACCCAGTTAGCAACTCCTGCATATAATACAGAGCTTCATAAACATACATATCGGTGCTATACAATCATTCAACTATGATTCATACTGAAGCATCTCTCACTTGCTATACACTTCATACAAAATACATAAAAAAGACAAGCATGTATCACTTTTCACAGTCAATTCCAAAAAGTTGAGAACTGAATATGGCAACCAAATCTTGTTCCAGCTGACAGGAGGTTGTTTCAAGAAAAGTAGTTGCTAGCTCCAAATATATAGTATTGGTACAATTTGATGATATTATCAGACATGCATGAAATTCTTCTTATATAAGCAGTTGGAGCAGGCCACACCTTTCTGGATATGCATAAATCGAATGAAATAAAATAAATACATGGTTTCATTTAAAAATACTTGGTCAACTCACTTCTATTCCTTGCTGCATGTAGCGAACCAGTCAGAATAATAAATATTTAATACTGCAGACTCAACTTGCTTCTATTTCCTTCAGCTTACAATGGAACCAGTGAGAATAATCAGTACTGGGACTCAGCCTGGAGATGAGAAAGGTGAAGATGTCAGTATATCCAGTCTACAGGCCACAGCTAGATGATCTAAATGACAGCTGAACAAGCTGGCATTGCTCCAGGTTGCATCAGCCAGGATGATGTAATGGGGTAGTGCTTAGTGACTCAGCACTAAGCTGATTGGATACTGAATTGTATAAATGTACTATATGCCTGTGCTGCGTGTGGCGTGTGTATAGTGGATGTGTTGGCAGAGCACTTTGTCAGTCTGTATAAATATTGTAAATAAACCGTGTATATAGTTAGCTTAACAGCAACTGTGTACAGTCTTCATTCTGCAAGTCTCTAGAAGACCCCACACTAAGCGCAAACAGAAGAGCCACATGCAGGCTGATTGGTTCAATTATAAGCAGCCTTGCCCTCTCAAGGCTCCACCTCTAAATCTCTAGGAATTTCCCAATTTGGAGCTGGCAACCCAAAGGGGAACTGATCACTATAGTTGTGAGATTCACTGATCTCCAGGTTGGTCACCCTAGAAGGAGAGAAGGAAGTAGAAAAAGGGGAGAGACTATAGGCATTTTCATGAAAGGGAAAGAGGAAATAGTGGGGAGGGGGGTCATGAGATGCCTGCTGCAAGTCCTTGTGAGTTCCCACTTGTATAAAATAATACTTTCCATTAGAAGGTCTATATAAATGGCTTTGAGATTATCAAGAAAAAATACACATATTTAACAGCTTAAAGAAAACTCTAGCTAATATGAGCAGGGCAAGTTGGATATGTTGTCCATGTATGGTAAGAATAAGAAATATGGTTTCTTTGTCCTAGGTCCAGTGATACCATTCTTGTTAATTTATATCTGGTCTCCAAAGTAAGCGTCTTTCACACAAACAAGTTAAATGCTCTTGATGTTTTGCAGATTGCAATATACGGTAAAAACTTCTGTACATCAGCAAAGGAAGCTTTCTTTCTGCTCATGAGAAATGTGGTAAGGTAAGGAGGTATGCCTTCCATTTATCTTAGGAAGAGGCAGAACTTATCATGTCCATCACAGTTCTTTTTCATGTGTTGGGTCTGTCACAACCTGAGATAGACCCATGGTTGTCAGGGCAGCCATAAAGTCCTGAGCTTGGCTCAACAAAGCTGCCAAGAATAATCATCCTCAGGGTCCTTAGCACCATATCTGAGATCATCTGTGTCAGTTCAGCCAGGGACCATACTGGTAGGTTAGTCAGCCAGTTCTTAGTGTCTCATATAAGGTACACATAATCAAACCTGGCCTCTCTATGCACCAAATATCAAGTGATGGAGAAAGACTTAAACACTAATCCACCTACTCCCATTCTCCAGTTTCAGATGGTGAAGGACTTTATGCCAGGCTGGTGCCAGCTGCACCAAGATAATCAGATCCTCCTGTTTTTCATACAAGAAGTCAGATATTATAGAGATCTTATTTTTCATTGACCTGGCATTGAACACACCTTATGAGAAAGCCTTACCATGCACATTTCTCCAAATGGAGCTGAAATTAGACACATAGTGAGCACCTTCATGTCTATGTGCACCAATACTCCTCCTATCACGGTATGTTCCCAAGTCTGTGCACCACCTCAGTCAAAGAAGGAACATAATGGAAGACAGCTAGTACCACCTTCCTGTCATAGGGTCACAAAACTACTGTTTTCAGCTAATCAATTAATTAATTTGTTATCTGCTTTTCTCCCCAATGGGGACCCAAAGTGGCTTACATTATTCTTCTCTCCTCCATTTTATCCTCTCAACAACACTTTAAAGTAGGTTAGGTAGAGAGAGTGTGACTGGCCCATAGCACAAACTCAGGTGTTTCATGTTGTAGCGTATTGCGGTAGCAACTATTTCATTATAACGGAAACCATTTCGTTATAACGCAATAACGTAGAAGCGTTAGTCCGCGCGAGCTGCGGAGGTGACGGGGGACACCCTGGTGACTCCGCGCAGGGCGCTGAGCATCCGCCAATCACCATCCATGGCGGGAAAATGGCTGGCCAGCATTGGACTGGCCAGTAGGAGGAATAGTTCCGGCGCTGTATATATGCGGGGCCCGGCCCGCGTGTTCTCTCTCTCCATCTTGTAATGTACCCTGAATAAAGCATGTTGCCCTGCGCCCATTTCTCCGCGTGGTACATTATAGTGGCGACGAAGGTGGGATTCTAGCCCTTCAGACAACCGGGCTACCGAGGAGACTCAAGGGCAACCGAGCGCTACATCGCTACGACCACCGCCGCTACCGCCACCATGGCCAGCTCAAGCGGGAACACCGGTCACATCGAAGCATTCAACCCCGCCAATCCCGAAGGATGGGAGTCCTATTCGGAAAGGGTCGATTGCTACCTGAGGGCGAATCGCATAACCGAGGACAGCATGAAGAGGGACGTTCTCCTGAGCGTCTGCAGGGCCGCCACCTTCGAGATCGCAAAGGGTCTCTCGGCCCCCGCCTGCCTCACGGAGAATACCTACATAGAGGTAGTCCGCCTCCTCATGGGACATTTCCTACCACAGCCATCGAAGGTGGCCTGTCGGTTCCTCTTCCACAAGAGGGACCAGGTCCAGGGAGAGTCGGCCGCGGACTACCTGGCCGCCCTGCGACAGATCGCCGGGAACTGCAACTTCCCGAACCTGGAAGAGACCCTGGCCGATCGGTTTGCCTGGGGCCTCCGCGACGAGAGGCTCCAGCAAAAGCTCTTCGCGAAGGAAGAGCTCACCCTCCAGGGCGCCTTCAGCGAAGCTGTGGCATTCAAGAGGACCACCCGGACCTTTCCCAGGGCAAAGACCGAGGCCATCCACCACGAGGACTTGGACCCCGACCACCAGGACGAGGGAGAAGCGTTCCAGATGCGCCGCACCACAGGACCAACCAGCCGAGCTCCACAGTGCCCCCGTAAGAGCGAACGAACGAACCAACACACGAATGAACGAAATGCGCCAGCTGCGGCGACCCCCACAACAGACGGGACTGCCAGTACCGGACCTGGGACTGCAGAAGCTGCGGGAAGACCGGCCACATAGCGCGGGCTTGCCGAGCCAAGTCCAACCGCCAGAGGCCAACCACGCACCACGAGGCTGCTGAGTCCCACTCCACGGCCTCCACCACACTCCAGGTACTGAACTTGCCCTTTACCACCCCCAACAAGATCAAGATGGCGGTCCTCCTAGAAGGAGCCCCATGCCTCATGGAGGTGGACTCAGGCTCCTCCATCTCCATAATCGCGGAGGAGACCCTGAGGAAGCTGTGCCCCTGGCAGAGGGTACCGCTGCGGCCGGCCGATTTTATTTTACGGGACTTTCAGAAAAACCCGGTACAAATCGCGGGGTGGGCCAGGGTACAAGTAGAGTGGGGGTCTTTCAGGGGCCCGCTGGACATCCTGGTGGTCAAGTGACCGCTTACCACCCTGTTGGGCCTCGCATGGTTGGGCCCCTTGGAAATCCGCATAGAGGGGGTAGCGCAGACGGTCTCAGCCGGAGGGTTCGGGGAAGTGTGCAGAGAGTTCCCCGATGTATTTGACGGGTCGCTGGGTAGCTATAAGGGCCCGGCCATCTCCCTACCGCTCGACCCAACGGTCAGGCCGATCCGGCTCAAGGCGAGGAGGGTCCCCTTTGCCTTAAAGCCCAAAATTGAGGCAGAACTGGACCGCCTCACGGCTCAAGGGGTCCTGGAGCCAGTCGATTATGCCATGTGGGAGACCCCCATAGTGACTCCGGTCAAACCGAATGGGGAGGTGCGGATATGTGCAGACTACAAGTGCACAATAAATAAGGCACTCCAGGATAACCCCTACCCAGTGTCCGTAGTCAGCCACGTTTTGGCAGCCCTGGCGGGGTCAAAGATTTTCGGGAAGTTGGACTTGGTACAAGCCTACCAACAGCTCCCGGTGGACGCCAAAACAGCAGAGGCCCAGACTATAGTGACCCACAGGGGAGCCTTCAGGGTGCAGAGGCTACAGTTCGGGGTCAGTGTGGCTCCGGGGATTTTCCAGAGTATAATGGATGCTCTCCTCAAAGGGATCCCCAGAGTCTAGCCCTTTTTCGACGACGCTTTAATTGCCGCCCCGGACCCCGCAGAGTTCAGCAACCGCCTCCGGGAGGTGCTCCGTCGTTTTCAAGCTGCTGGACTAAAAGTGAAGAGGGAGAAATGCTTGCTGGGAGTGCCGCGGGTGGAGTTCCTGGGCTTCGCAGTGGACGCGGAGGGCATCCACCCGACTGAGGAAAAAACCCGGGCCATCGTGCAAGCCCCAGCTTCCACGTGTAAAGCAGAGCTACAGAGCTTCTTGGGGGTGCTCAATTTCTATCACACATTCATACCCCACAAAGCGGCCATCGCTGAACCCCTACACCGCCTACTGGACAAAAAAGCTCCTTGGGTGTGGGGCAAGCGACAAGCCGCCGCCTTCCAGGCAGTGAAGGACGTTCTGGTCTCCAATGCAGTGCTGCATCACTTCGATGAGCGCCTACCGGTGGTCCTGGCCTGCGACGCATCGCCTTACGGGGTGGGCACAGTCCTGGGGCACCAACTACCGGACGGCCGTGAGGTTCCGGTCGCTTATTACTCCCGCACCCTCACATCAGCGGAGCGTAATTACGCTCAAATAGACAAGGAGGCTCTGGCCATCGTAGCGGGAGTTCACAAATTTAACGATTATCTGTATGGGCGACGGTTCACAATTGCCACAGACCACAAACCACTCTTGGGTCTGCTGGCCCCGGACCGCCAAACCCCCCAAATCCTGTCCCAAAGGGTGTTGAGGTGGAATCAATTCCTCAACTCCTACACGTACACCTTGGTACACAGAGCGGGCAAAGCGATGGGCCACGCGGACGCGCTCAGCCGCTTGCCGCTCCCGGACACGGGCCCCGATCCTGCCCCAGCACACCATGTCATGTCGATCGAGTCACTCCCGGACCAGCCACTCCACGCCGCAGATGTAGCCAAAGTCACCGGGAAAGACAAGACTCTGGCAAGGGTTCTCGACTGGGTGGTGAGGGGGTGGCCAGAAGGGAACATGGGGGAAGAGTTCATGCCCTATAAAACGAGAAGGGAGGAACTAGCAGCCCACAAGGGGTGCCTGCTATGGGGGAGCCGGGTGGTGGTCCCCCCCCTCTACGGAAGCGGGTCCTGGAATCACTCCACGAAACACACCCCGGCATAGTTAGGATGAAGGCCCTGGCTAGGAGCTATGTTTGGTGGCCTGGAATGGACGGGAATGGAAGAGAACTGGGTCCGGAGATGCAGCGCATGTCAGGAGTCGCGGCCGGACCCACCCAGCGCCTCGGCCACACAGTGGGAAACCACAAGGAAACCTTGGTCCAGGCTCCACATAGACTTCGCGGGGCCATTCCAGGGGCAGATCTTCATAATTATAGTAGACGCATACACAAAATGGCTAGAGGTCATTCCTGTGGGGTCCACCTCTTCCGCAGCCGCTATCCGAGCCCTGCGCAGGGTCCTGTGCACCCACGGCATCCCTGACACTATAGTCTCGGATAACGGGGCAGCCTTCACCTCGGGGGACTTCCAGGCGTTCCTCCAGAGGTACCTCATAAGACACATAAGGTCTGCCCCCTTCCACCCGGCCACCAACGGCCAGGCGGAGCGGATGGTCCGTACGACCAAAGAGGCCCTGGGCCGAATCGTGCAGGGCGATTGGGACCACAGATTAGCCGCGTTCCTCTTCGACAACAGGGTCATTCCAAACCCAGTCACCGGGGTTAGCCCGGCAGAGCTCCTCATGGGGCGCAAGCTCACAACAAGGTTGGACCGGCTGCACCCCGACCGAGCCTCTGACGTGCGAGGGTCCCCAGAGGTCAGAGACGCGGCTAGGGGGTTCTTCGCTGGGGACCCAGTATTCGCCCGCAACTACGCCACGGGGCCTGAGTGGCTAGCGGGGCGGGTACTACAGGTCATGGTATCCCGCCACTACGAGGTGTCCACCGAGGGGGGCCAGATCCTACACCGGCACATCGACCAGATGCGCCGCTGGACCCTACCGGAGAGACACACGGAAGCGGCAGAAGAAGCAGGGACCCGGGAGCCACCCACGACCGCTGCACCAGCCGCGGGGTCCCCATCGCCGGCAGAAGAGAATCAACCCCCGGAACCAGCCCTGCAGCCCACTGACACTCCAACCCCCGGAGGAACCCCGGAAGCTGAAGTCACCCAGCCACCGCAAGCAACCCCACGGCATTCAACACGGGAGCGCCAGCCTCCCGCCTATCTCCAAGATTATGTGCAGCAACTAAGGGGGGAGGAGTGTAGCGTATTTCGGTAGCAACTATTTCATTATAACGGAAACCATTTCATTATAACGCAATAACGTAGAAGCGTTAGTCCGCGCGAGCTGCGGAGGTGACGGGGGACACCCCGGCGACTCCACGCAGGGCGCTGAGCATCCGCCAATCACCATCCATGGCGGGAAAATGGCTAGCCAGCATTGGACTGGCCAGTAGGAGGAAAAGTTCCGGCGCTGTATATATGCGGGGCCCGGCCCGCGTGTTCTCTCTCTCCATCTTGTAATGTACCCTGAATAAAGCATGTTGCCCTGCGCCCGTTTCTCCGCGTGGTACATTATACATGTATTAGTCTGACATTCTTAACCACTACACCACACTGGCTCTCATAAGTCTCCCACCATCCAATCCCAAGTGACAAACCACTCATAGGGGCCTGCCAGTCACCAGGGTTCTCCACTGGGGGTGTTCTTTTTATTAATCAACATATCATCCAAGCTTGACTCTCCAGACTACTACTGTAGTAAAGTTTTCTGCCCCTCCCAACTGTGCTTAGTCCCGGAGAGTATACCCTTTTGTGCATCTGAGTTGCCTGTCTCTAAATCTTTGTGGCAGTGGAAAGTGCTTTCAAGTCGAAGCTGACTTACAGCAACCCAACAGGTTTTTCAAGGCAAGAGACATTCATAGGTGCCTGCCTTTTTACCACGACTCTGGTATTCTTTCGTGGTCTCCTATCCACATACTGACCAGGACTAACCCTACTTAGCCTCAGATATGACAAGATCAAGCTAGCCTCAGCTATCCAGGTCAGAGCCTAAATCTTTGCAGCTTTCTTCAAACACTTCCACAGTGCTTTCTGCTGTCACTTAACCCATCTCTATTCAGGTTTTGTTGCTTTCCCTTAGATTTTTATGCATTGCATTTTTTTTAATTTAGTAGATTTATATTCTGCCCTTTCCCATGATGGGCTCAGGGCAGATTACAGACATAATAAATAACTGTTAAAAACCCAACAATAAAATAATAATAAAACAGTCAAAACAAACACAATATAATAGACTTCAGAGGCTCTAGACAAGGAACATATAATTGTTGTGTTCTGTACAATACCCTTTTGCAAAATAAATGTTAAACAGTGGTAGTCTGTAAGGCAGTCACACATTTTTTCCAAGGACCTTAGTGTAGTTTTTCTAATCTCACATTGATTTTGTGAGATAATAAGAGAGAATGGCTTACTCAGCCCCTTGCCTTGTTTGCTTCCTAGTTGTGGGGGAATCATGGTTTCCCATATCACAAACTTTTATATGATTTTCAAAGTGCAAACACACAACTGCCTTTGGCAGAGCTTGTCCGTTATCACACTGAAACTTTAGTTAATGCCCAAATAGTATTAGAATGGGATGTTTCACACAAATTTCATATGAAAGTTTTCCAATAATTTTAATGCTGGTTGAAAGCAGAAGTGCTCCACCTTTTGGAAAGGACGGTTGTTGCAAAAAGTATTTACTTTTCAATGCACAGAGTTGCCGTGCTGGATAAAGTGACAGACTTCCTACTATTCCTGGGGAAAATTCTTGTTGCTGGAGGTGTGGGTAAGTCAATATTTTTTTTTTATTCTGATGTTTTCAACTTGATCCAGGTTAACAGAGAAGAGACCTCCCTCATAGTGCTGAATTAATGGATGGTAATTCAGACCCTGCAGTCTTTCATAACTTGAGTTTTGCTTAGGTGAATCATTATAGGACAACCTCATTACTGCAGTTTCTCTCAGGGTGTTCATTAATAAGATAAAGAATGATTTAGAATTTTAGATGGTGTTACACTGATATATATATAATAGGACATGCAGCGAATTCAGATAAAAATTAACTATGGATGGTGGAACTATCCCTAACAAGGAAAATGTGGGGTACACAGTCCTGTTTTCCATGTAGCCCTGTACAGGAACAGAGAAGCATTTTCTGGAGATGATCCAGTGAAAGGGGATGCTTAACCTACTGGTTCTCATCTGAAAATGACCACCTAGTCATTTTAACTTTTTTCCCCTAACTGGATTTCAAGGTTAGAAATAAACCAAACCAGGGGAATATGCCTTTTAAAGGGGCAATTGCAGGTGTGAATATCTGGGCAGGGAAAGGTCAAATGCTCTCCTTGTCTTTGCTGAACTCCCCTATAAATGCCCCCCCCCCAAAAGGACACACACACATACTTGCAAGCTGGAGACATTGGTTTGCTGAGACAGCACATAATTTCTACCCTTATCTAAATTTCAGTAATGAACAAGATTCCTGTATCAGTAATACAGTATCTGCAGGATTAGGACCAAAGAGATCTCTTGTTTTTTTTAAGTGCTGCATAGAGAGCTTTATGTACTGTTAGTTTCACTTCTTTGCTGAGAATGCAAACTACTTTTTCCAGATTGTGAGTGATGATTCATCTGTAGGTAGCAGCATACAGTAAAAATAAGAGAAGTAAAAGTCAAGTAGGTGAGGTTACAGAAACAAATAGCATCTCAGAGAATCTGAAAAGAAAAACACTCAGGAATACCCTCCAATTGTCAATTTTAAATTACACATAAAATACACATTTCAAACTATTCAATTCTGTACCTCAAGGTGCAACTTTTGCTGTAGGTTATGAATTGAAGTCTCACAGTGTGAAGACTTACAAGTCTTGTTTCATCCAGATGTTGAGGTGCAATGTGAACCATTTGATTCAGGCTAGGAACCAGCCCCATCAATTACTTGGGTACTGAAAGCTGCAAAGCCAATATGCATTAACTATTTCAAATTTCTGGGTTCAAGATAGATTTCAACTTTCTTCCTTCTGAAGTTTTTCATCCAGATATAATTAGGAATCTATCCTAAATGTATTGGGAATTATACTTGCATCATGTGGGTCTGGTACATGCTATTCCAGTGCACTAACTGAGCATTAGCTAGCACTGGTTAGAGTGGTGAGCTGGATTATTCACCTCAGCTGCTCCCTTCCCACTGAACAGCTGATTGGTGATATTAAGGCTGTAATCAGATGGGCCGTTTGGCCCAATATAGTTGCTTGTCCCTAATGGATTAAAAGGGCTTGGTCACATAGCCACATCTGGCAGCCATTCCCCAGTCACACTCACCCCATCATAAAATGAGTTGGATACAGAGTAACTAGACAGTAGTTTTGAATTCTGGTGCCAATGGATCCTGGCACATTCCTCCCATGTTTCCGGATGTCTGAACCTCCCTGATGCATGCTCAAACCTCCAAAGCACCCCAAGTTGCCAGTCTTATCATAGCCTAAGAGTATTTAATTGGAGCAACTATTGTGGATTAATACATTTGGACTGAAACCTACCAATATGTAGTAGTAGTGAATAGTTTATTGTACATGGCCATTGGCTGTTACAATATAAAAGCACATTATGAAAAACACAATATAGAAGAAGAAGATATTGGATTTATATCCTGGCCTCCACTCCAAATTTCAGAGTCTCAGAGCGGCTCACAATCTCCTTTATCTTCCTCCCCCACAACAGACACCCTGTGAGGTGGGTGGGGCTGAGAGCGCTCTCACAGCAGCTGCCCTTTCAAGGACAACCTCTACCAGAGCTATGGCTGACCCAAGGCCATTCCAGCACATGCAAGTGGAGGAGTGGGGAATCAAACCCGATTCTCTCAAATAAGAGTCTGCACACTTAACCACTACACCAAACTGGCTAAATATAGAATTTACATTTAAAATACCATGCTTAAAACCCAAATCTTCAGGTTAAAATATGTACTACTAGCACAGTTGCATCAACATGAGCCTTCTCTTCTAGTAAAAGAAGTTCTTGCCTCAATGGAATGCTTCTTGCACTAGAGAAAATGTGCTGGTGCCTGCAAAATAGACTTGTGCCAATATGTCTCTTTTTATATATGTTCTCTAAGTTGATGATGTCTCCTGATTTTGATTTACTGCCCCATCTCTAATATCTTGTTTGTTGTTATTATACATATATTATTTGCTAGCTGGAAAAGTAAATGAGATTTGTCTGAAATGCAAACCTTGAAATATTCAAATTGATTAATGTTTTCCTTGTGCTTAAGGACAGTTCCCTTGAGCTAATTAATTTACATTCTTTCTTCCTGCTTAGCACAGATGTTATCTTGAATTAATATCTCTATTTATCATTGAACATGTTCAGTCCAATATATGGAAATGTGTTCTCCAAGAGATAAACTGTATTTCTTGTCTCTGCTTTAACCTTACATTTAATTGTATCATTGTTTTATTTAGAAAACCCAATGTAATTCATAACATAAAACAATTGATTAAAATCTTCTTGTTACACGAACAGCTCACAGATAATTAATAGGAACATCAATTTTGTCACAGTACAAATACTGGGAATAATTCATGTCAGGATTTGTTGCTGTGAAAATCCTAAATTTTTTGTAGCAGTGTTCTCCTTGCTTTGAATTACCTTCCATTATGAGTACTCCTTCACTTGTTACATTTTAAGGACTCTTGCAGGTCATTAATGTGTTTGAAAATACATGGATATTTCAAATGGATATATTCTTGAGAATTCTAAACTGGTAGCTAGTTTGTTTCAATTCAAGGTGCTGATTGACACCTTTAAATCCCTTATTGGCCTAGAATCTACATACCTGTAGAACTGGATGTTTCCATATCATAAAGCTTTGCACCTCTGATCACCACCTAATGGGTTGAATCCAGTGGTAGATTTCCACTAATAGAAGGGCGGACAACTTTTGTTGATATCCACTACAAACCTCTGTCAGCCATTGTGCTGTTCCTGGGGCATCCCCTGTCTCCAGTAGTATTTGGGGCTGCAGAAGGACAGGGAGGTGAGAAAGTCCTGTTCAACTGATGAACTCTGTCAGAAGAAATTACTACTGGATCTAACCCATTTCTTATTTCTTACTGCAGTATGCTAGATTAGCTACTGGAAGATTTAGAGCTTTTTCAGTGGCTACTATATTCTATGGAATAGGCTTTCTGAAGTTGTTTGGAAGGCTTCTACATTGCTGAGCTTCCACAATTTGTGTAAGGTGGAGTTACAAGAAGGACTTTTGACAAATAGTTCTTTTTTATGATAACTATATATGTTAGTTCTTATGGGTTTTAATTGTATATTGTTTTATTTTAATTGTAACCCACCTTGAGTCCTGTTCTGGAGGAAGGCATGTATGGCAGCCTAGTCCCATTCCCTCACTCAGATGCAGAATTTTCCCTCCATTTTTAAATTCTTTTCTGACTGAGCAGCCCCTTTTATTCATTTTCTTATCTGTATATGGCTGTCCCACCCTATCATGTTATTTTATTTTGATGCTGGCTCTGCCCAAGAACTTGAGGGAAGAGGCAAAATTACCCTCTTGACTTAAACTACTGGAAATGGCACTTAAGAGGTTTTTAAACATTCAAAAATAAAACATTTTAATCAAAATGGAGTGGGAAAGGTCAGGTGAAATCAGGGGTAAAATGTCTGAGATGAATCAAATATAACTCTGAGGTAATATATTAAAGAATAGACTCATACAAATTGTAGAGTTTGAAGGGATCTCCAGGGTCATCTAGTCCAACCCCCCCTTCACAATGCAGGAAATTCACAAATACCTCCCCCCAAATACACAGGATCAGCATTGCTGTCAGATGGCGATCTAGCCTCTGTTTAAAAACTTCCAAGGAAGGAGAGCCTACCATCTCCTGAGGAAGCCTGTTCCACTGAGGTACCACTCTGACTTTCAAGAAGTTCTTCCTAAAGTTGAGCCAGAAACTCTTCTGACTTAATTTCAACCCATTGGTTCTGGTCCTACCTTCTGGGGCCACAGAAAACAACTCCACACCATCCTCTATATGACAGCCCTTCAAGTACTTGAAGATGGTGATCATATCACTTTTCAGCCGCCTCCTCTCCAGGCTAAACATGCCCAGCTCCTTCAACCTTTCTTCATAGGACTTGGTCTCCAGACCCCTCACCATCTTCGTCACCCTCCTCTGGACTTGTTCCAGCTTGTCTGTATCCTTCTTAAAATGTGATGCCCAAAACTGAACACAGTACTCCAGGTGAGGTCTTACCAGAGCAGAGTAAAGCGATACCATCTGGACACTATATTTCTGCTGATACAGCCCAAAATTGCATTTGCCTTTTTAACCACCGCATCACACTGTTGACTCATGTTCAGCATATGATCCACTAAGACCCCTAGATCCTTTTCGCAAATACTACTGCTAAGACAAGTTTCCCCATCCTATAACCATGCAATGGATTTTTCCTACCAAAATGCAGAACTTTACATTTATCCCTGTTAAAATTCATTTTTTTTTGTTTTAGACCAGTTTTCCAGCTTGTCAAGATCATCCTGTATCCTGACTCTGTCTTCTACTATATTTGCAACCCTTCCCAATGAAGTATCATCTGCAAATTTAATAAGCATTCCCTCTATTCCTTCATCCAAATCATTTATAAAGATGTTGAACAAAACAGGTCCCAGGACAGATCCTTGAGGCACTCCAGTTGTCACTCCTCTCCAAGAGGATGAGGAACCATTCACAAGCACACTTTGGGTGTGATCTGCAAGATCCACCTAACAGTAACAGGATCCAAATCACATTTTACCAATTTGTCAACAAGGATAATATGTAGAACCTTTTAAAAAGCCTTACTGAAATAAAGATAAACTATGTCTACAGCATTCCCCTGATCCAGCAAGGTAGTAACTTTCTCAAAAAAAGAGATCAAGTTAGTCTGACATGAACCCTGCCTTCTTGCAAAACCCATACTGTCTCTTAGTAATCACAGCCATCCTTACTAAATGTTCCAGGACTGCCTTTGATGATTTATTCTAAAACTTTTCCAAGTATAGACATCAAGCTGATGGGTCAGGAGGTACCCGGATCCTCCTTTTTACCCTTCTTGAAGTTGGGGGAAACATTTGCCTGTCTCCAGTCTTCCAGCACTTCACCTGTTCTCAGAAATAATGGCTAGAGGCTTGGAAATTATATCTGCAAGCTCTTTTAGTACCCTTGGATGCAGTTCATCTGACCCTGAAGACTTAGTTTCATTTAAAGAAACTAGGTGTTTATTATAATCACAGATTCCATATATTTCCAGGAAGTGAGAGTTCTTAAGCTTTTCACAAAGTCTTAGAATTTTAGAGATGAGAGGCTTTTGTTTCAGTGTTTCCTAAACACTCCAGTTCACTTTCTTGAATTTAACTGACTCTCAGGTTTCCAAAGGCAGCGGATACACTACCAATTACACAGTTTCCTTCTCTGAACATTCCATTGTTTTGAGCTGTCTCTCATATCAACTGATAAGGAAATCACTTTTCTAACTAGAAGATCTATCTCTTTTCTGGCCTGAATGGAGGTCTTCATTGATCCTTTCACTCCTCCTTGCCAACCTTCCAGTCCTCTGTCAGTGTTACACTCTCCTCAGCTAGGGCTAAACTATTCCAGTTCTCAGTCAGAGCTAAAAATCAGATCTCTTTAACAATCAGTTCCCAAGTCTTTCTGCTCAACTGATGCTAACCAATCAAATCTCTTTGAGCAGCCTGTCACTTAAGGCTCTCTGGCTCTGTCCATTACATGTTTATACAGCACTTATGAGTTTTCATAGCACAGCCAATCGCAACAGGTTAAAAGGTTTTAAATAAATATACATAGCCTGAAGCTAGGTAGTGGTTTTAATAATTGAAAATGTTTTGCATGTAGTTTCATATGCTAGAACATCTTGCAAGAGTCATCTCATGTCTTTAAAATATTATGGGAGTACAGCCTTCAAAATTAATTATCAGGATCTTATAGCCTTTCTTTTTTCTTCATATAGGTGTTCTGGCCTTCTTTTTCTTCACACATAGGATACCAGTGTTCACACAAGAAGCACCATCTCTGAATTATTATTGGGTACCTCTATTGGTAAGGACATTTTCTTAGGATTTAAGTATGAGCTAGTTCTCATACTCCAGAATTTTCAATAAAAGCAAAGCATTTATTTTGTGCAGATACGGCTGGGCTGGGCTGCAAAAATGTGACTACAAGGTCCCTTTAAGATGTTCATCACCTCTGGGCAGAATTACTGTTTTAAATTTTTAAGCAGCAATTTCCAAATAGTAAGCCATGTCGCTGATTGGCAGAAATCTTGTGCTTGGTAAAAAGACTAAGGAGTAGGGATGGGCATGAACCAGAAAAATGTGGTTCATGTCAGTTCGTGACCAAACCACAAATCAAATAGAATTGGGAGGTTTGTGGTCGGTGGTCCTGCAAACCCCATTGAAAAGAACCACAGTCCCATTAAATAGGGTTTGCTGAAAGTCCAAAAAACAGCTGAGCAGGTGGGAGGTGCTCCACACTGTTTGTACACTTAACTCAGCTGCAGAAGACAGCCCAAAAAGCAGGTGAATGGCAAAGAGGTGCTCCTAACCATTCAATATTTGGGGCTGTCTTCTGCAATCCCTTTAAACTTTAAAGGAGACTGCAGCTGTGTGGCATTCCTCATGAGTTTGTGAGGGGGGAGCTCCTCCTCCCCACTCAGCTGTTGTTGCATTATTCACTGGGAACAGAAAGCAGAAGTTTAACCCCTGTTTTGTGCTCTATTCACAAACTGCCATGAACAGGTTTAAAAGTTCCTGAAAGTTTGTGATGGTAGACCTATCATGATGAATTTTGCTTTTATGGTTCCATTTGTGCCCATCGCTGTTAAGTATGATTTTTGTGCCTGAATGTTTAAATGCAAAACTGGATTAAATGATAAATCTATTTTAAAATGCATTAACCTAACTGTGAAAGTTCTCCTGAGCATCATCTTAAATTAGGCAATTAATATATTACTATATCTAGTATGATTTTCCTTTCAGAATATAAATCCTAGCGTCAGCTGTGCACACAATTCTAATGTGGGGTCTCTAGATGATGCTTATTCTCCAAATTGTTGCATGGGATCTAGATATATACCTCTTTATTGGAAATATTATATTTCCTTAGGATTCAGAACATAACATAACAGTGCTGGGGAAAGCATATTTCTTTCCTAGTTGGTGTTCACTTGCATGTAGTTTTGAATGTTGTTTTGCAACAGGCATCTGCTGGACAGGTTGCTGGTGACAACCCCACACAGCCTTTCCTGTGCTTAGCTTCCGTAAGAGCACAGCTTCTTTAAGACCTAAAATAGACTTGTCCCAAGCAAATCCTTGGTCAATTTTATCTTGCTTGAAATTTTGTCTGCACTGACAATAAAGCTGAAGGTATCAAAGGGCTTCTCTGAACTTGTTTGAAATCCAGTCCGTATGAGTTCCTGTGTGAGTCCTGTGTCTTCAGATTGAATGCTTTACCACTTGTGTGCTGGAGACTGCATCACCTGACCTTTTACAAAGAATATGACCTTTTACAAGAGCATGCCTATCTCCTAATACCCTCCCCGCCCCAGTCTGTGAAATGACAAGGTGCTTCTATTACATGCCTTGTTATTATCTTTGAACTACAACTTGTAGAATTATCCAATAGAAACAAAAAAATTAGCAGGGTACTATTTATACAGGCCATATGAATAAACAAATTTTCCTAGTGACACTAAAGCCATGCTGCTTTCCAGCCCTGTATTCTACTCCATTCTCCCAAGTTTCAGTTGCTAAATCATTCAAAGAGAGTGAGCACCAACCAACCTAGAGAAGTTGACAGTGCAGTGAAAATGTTGGCGATACAGCAATTCTAGAAAATGTCCAGAGTTGAGCTTTGATGGGTATATAGGATCTAAATTTTCTCATGCTTTGAAATAATGATCTTTATTTGTAGAAAAGTGCATAAACAGTATTTATATTCTCCTTGTTTTCAGACTGTCATTATAGGTTCTTACCTAGTTGCACATGGATTCTTCAGTGTCTATGCAATGTGTGTCGATACGCTCTTCCTTTGCTTTTGTAAGTATCACCTCTTAGTTCCTCTGCTGTTGACATGCGGATAAAGAACTACTTGGTCAGTTTCCTAAGAAAAGTTGTGTACATGTAGTAGGAGAGGGCCTTTGCTGCTTCAGTTGTCGCACAATCTACTCAGTCATGGCCTTCATTGCTCAGGGGATTCTGAAGTAACATCAGCATCAGATGTAGCTTCATTGATACAGCTAGTGAAATATTCACTGGAATAGTTGGCCCTTTGCAGGAATACCTGTTTCATAATAAGTGCTAACTGGCTTCTGAGTATTCTATAGCTGTACAATGACATTTAACACAGATGAGTTTAGATGCTGTACTTCATTGCCAGTAATATAGGTGTAATTTTAATAGCCCCAGCAATGTTGGATTCATTTAGAATGCCATGTTTTGACTGCCAAGACTATATTCATCAATAAGAAATCTGAAAATTTAACATACTTTCAGAAAGGAATAACTTCTTAGTACTTGTTCATATGTTAATTTCTGAGCCAGAAAGTATCATGGTTTATCATAAGACTGTATTTTTCATTGCCAGCTTAGTTAGTTACCGTATTTTTCGGACGATTAGACGCACCGGACCATAAGACGCACCTTCGTCTACGTGCGCAAATGGCCATCTTCGGTGATGCGGGCGCCATTGCAGCCTTCGGGCCGCCTCAGCCGGGGGCCGCACAGCCAGAGCCAGGCACGCAGGCGCGGGAGAAGCATGCCAGCGCCTGCGAAGTGCTGGATTTGCGGTGAGGGCCATCTCGCCGCTTGTCTCCCAGCCAGGCACGCAGGCACGGGGGAAGCACGCCTGGCTGGGAGACAAGCGGAGAGATCGCTCCGTCCGCCCCCATCGCAAACCCAGCACTTCGCAGGGAGCGATCTCGCCGCTTGTCTCCCAGGCAGGCGTGCTTCCCCCGCGCCTGCGTGCCTGGCTGGGAGACAAGCGGCGAGATAGCTCCCTGCGAAGTGCTGGGTTTGCGATGGGGGCGGAGGGAGCGATCTCGCCGCTTGTATCCCAGCCAGGTGTGCTTCCCCCGCGCCTGCGTGCCTGGCTGGGAGACAAGCGGTGAGATCACTCCCTCCGCCCCCATCGCCAACCCAGCACTTTGCAGGGAGCAATCTCGCTGCTTGTCTCCCAGCCAGGCACGCAGGCACGGGGGAAGCACGCCTGGCTGGGAGACAAGCGGCGAGATCGCTCCCTCCGCCCCCATCGCAAACCCAGCACTTCGCAGGGAGCGATCTCGCCGCTTGTCTCCCAGGCAGGCGTGCTTCCCCCGCGCCTGCGTGCCTGGCTGGGAGACAAGCGGTGAGATCGCTCCCTCCGCCCCCATCGCCAACCCAGCACTTTGCAGGGAGCAATCTCGCCGCTTGTCTCTCAGCCAGGCACGCAGGCGCGGGGGAAGCACGCCTGGCTGGGAGACAAGTGGCGAGATCGCTCCCTGCGAAGTGCTGGGTTGGCGATAAGGGCGGAGGGAGCGATCTCGCCGCTTGTCTCCCGGGGGCTGCAGGCCCCTCCCCCCTCATCTTTTAGTATTCGGACCATAAGACGCACGCACTTTTCCCCCCACTTTTTTTGGGGGGAAAGTGCGTCTTATGGTCCGAAAAATACGGTAACTTGTATGCTATCTTTCTGCCTCAGACCCTCCAGGTTCCTGTAGGAATCATAACATATGATTGATAATACTCAGCCTCGGAACTTATGTTGCTGTAATAATGATGAAAATATCCTTAAGCATATGGAAGTGGTTTTCATTATTGCTGTATAATTACAATCAACCCACAAAATATCTAGAGTTTGTCCATATCATTTGAATAAACTCACCTCCTATTCAGAATATTAACCATACTCTCAAAAATGCACACAACTAGAGAATTCAGAACACAAACATAATGAAAAAACTAAAAGCAATAAAATAAGCAACAGGATAAAAACTGCTATACTGCTGGGTCTCAGTAATACATGCCAGGTCAGCTGTTTCCTTAATGCTTTGCTATGGACTAATCTGGCGTTGAGCTACCACACCTTTAATTATGATGGTATAACTGACAAGATCATTAAGGGTACTAGGCTGAGGGAAGAACTGGAATAGGCATCCTTTCTCCTTACATGCCTTGCCTTACTCCCACCACTATATTTTCCTGTACCCTATACAGAATTAATAGGGAAACCTCCCCCATCACACTAGTCTATGCAGAGAAGAGCAGCCAATGGATAACTACATACATTTCTTCCACCAAAGTAATTAAAGCAAAAAAACTCTACACAGTCAACAAATAATATGTTTACAGGTATCCCTTGTTCATTCATCTTAGAGTTTCCATAGTCCTGCAACATATCTTTCTAGTGCATCTTTCTTCCTTGCTTGCTAGTCCGAGATGAAGTCAACAGAGTGCTGAACAAAGTGCTTTGCAATCCATACCCAATTGCCATTTTTGTACAGCTGGCTTTGTCTACAGTTGAAGTAGAAATGCTCAATGCATATATATCCATTCTGATTCATCAAGGGCAAAGAGATATCACATGAATGGCAAGGCTGCCGACATTTCATGTCAGATGCCAGTTTTGTGGATTGTACAACTTCAGCTGTTCCTGATAACATTCCTGCTAACTCTCCAGCAAGGAGAGTACCCTGGTCGTATAGTTGTAGCCATCTTTATGCAACCTTGAAACATCTGCATGGGTTGGTGGGAGCAGCAGATATGATTTTATCTGGCAATACAGTTAAACAATAAAAAGATTAAATGTTGAATTTGCAAAATATTATCTTCAAAGTTTAATCAACTTTGATCACTGTTGGCCTTTTTTCAGACAACCAAAAATGCCATTACAGAATGAAGCTGGGGCCAGCACCTGTGTAAACCTTTAAATTCAAGAGGCCATTTGAAATATCTCCTGAGTCACACTGATGTCCTTATATTATCTCATTCATGACCCTGTGGCCTGTTAAAATTTTTGTTTGTTTACGTAATTGTTGGAAAATATCTGGAGACTTTGGGGGTAGATCCAGGAGAGAGTGGGGTTTGGGGAGGGGAGGGGCCTCAGCATGGTACAATGCCATAGAGTCCACCCTTCAAAGCAGTCATTTTCTCCAGGTGAGCTCATCTCTGCCAGCTGGAGATCAATTGTAAAAGTGGAAGATCTCCAGGCCCCATCTGGAGGTTGGCAATCCTAGCTGAAATACATGAGTTGTCTTAAAGGGCAGTTTAATGTAAGGCACATTACAGTAGTCTAGCATCAAAGTTAGTATGCTAAATGAAGACGGAAGAAAACATTTTTCACTTGGTGATCAGGTGTAGCCAGAAAGAGTAAATTGCCTACCATTTTTCCCCCAAGCAGTGCTTTCTGATATTAGCCAGTCTGACATCTTGAGGCACAACTAAAAAACAGACTTAAAAAACCAGTAAATAATAATAATGCCTTTCATGCAGCATAGAAACACGATATGTGTGATTTGAACATATGAAGCTGCCTTATACTGAATCAGACCCTTGGTCCATCAAAGTCGGTATTGTCTACTCAGACTGGCAGTGGCTCTCCATGGTCTCAAGCTGAGGTTTTTCACACCTATTTGCTTGGACTCTTTTTTGGAGATGCCAGGGATTGAACCTGGGACCTTCTGCTTACCAAGCAGATGCTCTACCACTGAGCCACTGTCCCTTTGCTTTTAAAATATATTACTGAGTTCCTATGAAGAAGGGTAACTGCTATGCCAGCCACCCCTACCAAAAATGTATATGTTGCAGAAAAAGACATTAGTGTCATATTGGTTCAACTCGTGTGCCCAGTGACTGCTGGTATGACTTTTCTCAAGACCCCCAAAGAATTCCCTTCAGTGAGAGCCAGCCATCACATTTAGGGGGCTTCAATAGAAAATATAGCTGTACTAAGCACAAGAATAATTGCTCTTAGCATGTTGCATGAGCAGAGGAGTTAATCACAATGTGGCTGTTGTACATCTTATAGAGATACAAAAAAGAGACAGTAGTGCTTTTGTGACACTCTGCAAGGACTTAACATTAAAGCTTGGTTCTGTTGTGACAGGATTTCTGATACTGACACTTTTCCTTTCTTTGAATCCCTCTTCTTTGATTTGGTTTGTTTTTGCCTGCTTGCTGCTTTGCCTCCTTTTGACCACATCATATTCAGGTGAAGATCTGGAAAGGAATGATGGATCTACAGCAAAACCCTACTACATGTCAGCCAGTCTTCACCGAATTCTGGGAAAGAAGGAGCTGAGTCCTAAGAAGTTAATGGGATAATGTTTTTTTTTTTAACCTCATAAACATGGCAGTGGGGTGTTGATTTTAAGGAAGGGGGTGACAAGATAAAATGAGGCAAAACATTTTGAAAAATGTAAATTATGCTTCTGGCTAATGAATGATTGGAGGTTTTTTATTTGTACTATCTTAAAAATGAACAAATGGGCAGCATTTAAACTGAATCTTTAACAGCTGTGAAACAAGGCCACATAGTTTTTATAGAGTGCCTATGAAAAATGTAAATGTGAAACATTTTTATCTTTAGCTCTTAGTGTTTTAATAACTTTTCTAACTCAAGATTTTGCTGTTTTAAATGACAGCCATTTTGATAACTTTTTATAGGTGTATATTTGTAAAGGATATTCAGGCATTTTTTTTAAAGCACTATGGTGTATCCTGATTAGCCATAAAATTAAAAAAAAAAAAACAGATCAAGACTATAGGTAACCAACAGGTAGTCTAAATTTGTAATTATGGTGCTATGGCTGTATTTTTACTGTTCATGCTGGTTGACAGCTATTTAAAACTGTGATTTAAAAGATATTTCTGAGTTCCTATGAAGAAGGGTACACTGCTATGCCAGCCACCCCTACTACAAAATGTATATGTTGCAGAAAAAGACGTTGGTGTCATACTGGTTCAACTCAAGGAAAGTGATGAAAAGAGTACAGCTAATTCTTGAAAATGCTGAGAACAGAGTCATATTATTATTAACTATTTAAGAAGAGTGCTATGCCAGAGATACCAGTTTAGAGAGGCTGGACAAGAGTCTCTATTCACTCTGATGCAATACAAAATCTGCATAATGTTTGTTTGGTACAATCTCCCAGTGCCTAGATGTTAAATGTAATGTTCCACATTGAACCTGATTCATAACACCAAATTTGGTTGCATTATTTTAGACATTCAGAATTAAGAATATAATGCCTCTTTGTAAAGACCACAGAACATTGGCTTTGATTCTGTAGTTGTCTGAAAATAAGGTTTTCTTTGCCTACCCCTTCACGTAGCATCCTTTCGTGACCCCTGAAAAGGCATTTTTTGGGTCGTGATGCCCCTTGGACAAAAAGTAACATGGCAAAGGGGTTTCAGGCAAAACGGGAAATCAGCAAAATTTATCCAGTGCTCTGTTGCAACTTGTACCTTTAGAAAGCTTGGTGGAGAAAGCATGCTTTAATGGTGTCAGCCTGGGATCTGGACATGGAAGCTAACCTGGTGACTTTGAGTCCTCTTAACCTAAGATAATGGTGGTGATTGTGAGGATAAGCTGGATGAGAGAATGATGTGATGAGCTTTTCTGGGACCCCATTAGGATGAAAAACAGGATATAAATAAAATTAATTTAAAAAGTACTCATGTTCATTGGCTTCATTTACATGGGAGTCCCATGAGTGCTAGCAATGACTTTTTGGTGGTCACATTTACTGTGGGAATGGAAAAAGTAGGAAGACTCCACCAGCTTCTGCTGTACAGCCATTCCACTGTATTATGGCCACTATCCTAAGCCACTTGTATTAACTAAGTGGAACTTATTTTGAAATAAGTGCTGCAATTTTAGAGACCTAATCACATAACTAAGTTCTGTTATCAGCTATGGAAGGCAGAGGGTCAATAAGGTCAAGATATTTCTTAGCCAATAATGAGAAAGCATTAGCTGTGCAAAGATTATAAATACACAGGAAGAAATTAGAGTAGCCCAGCACTTGAATACCAAATCTGTTTTACTGTACATGTTTATTAGTGAAAGCTAAGTGAGGAACAAAATCTTGGAAAGCATAATCTAAAGTTTGCTACTTTTTTCACCATGAATTATGAAACTATTGTGCTTCTCGGCTGAATGGCAAGCAAATGATTCTGACTGTTCTTTTGTTCCTGGTGATGAGAGGCTTTTGAGATGAGAGTGGTATGTTGTTTTAAAAACATATGCTAATTTTCTTTATCCTGTGGTCCAGCATTAAGACAGAAATGGCAACATATTTGGAGAGAAGACTGAGAATTTGTATTTAAAATGACTGGTTATTTGGGGTACAAGAGCATGCCTTGTTTTATTGAAAAACTGAGTAAAAAGACCAACCCTATTAGATCAAAATCCCTCAATTAGAACCTGCCAAAAATTACTTCAGATAAATAGACATTACATAGCTGTAGATGTTCAGTGGAATAAAATGAAGCTCTCATTGTGCTAGCTTTAACTGTAGAGGATAAGGAGGAAGTCCACCTGGCACCTCTGCTGGGCAG
Source organism: Heteronotia binoei (assembly GCF_032191835.1). NCBI lineage: Eukaryota > Metazoa > Chordata > Lepidosauria > Squamata > Gekkonidae > Heteronotia > Heteronotia binoei. Next base: position 132,385,059 of record NC_083224.1, on the reverse strand, counting down.
CATTCAGTAGGACCAGCACAAAGTCTGGTGGAATTTTGTACTCTTTAGTTGCAATTTAATAATGGAAGCCAGTTCAGTTGAAATGTGGAGTATTTCCGTATAAATTTAGTTTGAATTGCAGTGTTTTGTATTCTGAGGCCTTTGAGAAAACATTAGGCCCAAAATATATTTAAAAGCTTAGTATGCACTCAACTAAAATGTCATATTTCAAGATGTAATGTAGGTTCTCATCAGATGAATGTAACAAATGTGTTTATTGAGGTGACGACACAATAGAAAACAATACAAACTATCATTGGATTTATAAGTTTTAGGGTAACAATTTTTTGGTAACAGATTGCTGGGTTAACCAAATACTCAGCAGCACACTACAGATCCATTACCATTCTTAGAAAAGGCCAAAACACAATAGGCTCCAGTCCAGCTTGGGCTGGCAGCTGATGGCTCTGGAAGCAGATGCACATTTCCATCCCATCCCATCGGCAGGGCTTCAATAAGTGTCAAGATGCCTTGGCCAGGAATGTAGGTAGTGGAAAGTTTCTTAGGCTTGCCAGATCTTTGTTTCTGGTTTGTGCCAGTAGGATTCAGTCCAGCACTGAGTTTAAGTACATTCATAGACATGAATGCATCTAATTAGGCTGGACTGCGTACTTCAGGCAATCGTCTGTTAATATCAGTGATCACTCCCTTTGATCCTAATGGAGGAGAATTCCAGTCTGATCATAAGATTTGATTAACTACTGTTTAAATATTTTGGATTGGATGTTCCAGTAGCTATGCCATGAACATAACCCAGAACATACCATTATGCAGGCACCACTAAGCAGTAATGCTTAAGATCCACATCAAGTGTCACTGGCAAATGTTTTTGAAGAAAATTATAATATAGTCATTTTATCCATTAATTGAGCAACTGAGAAAACTGTGAAAATGCAAAGCAATAGCACTGAAATTTGGCAGTAATTCATCATACAATAAATTTATTGAAAGAGCTTGGTTGAAAAGCAAAAATCCTGAATATCTTTCTCAGAAATTAGCATCAATGTGCAAACTAATAATTTATTTTTGAAAGACAAATACTTTTCAACTTGATTGTGTTTCTTAATCCTTGGGCCAAATTCTGCTGTTTATTATAAATGTTGGTATTATGCATAATGTGCTTTAACATAAAACTAAAGCTTAATAAAATGCACTTTGTCGCTTTAGAGAAAACAAGTATCGGATGAATAATTTTATGATGAGAATACATTTTTAAATAGGCTTTGATCCTGCATTCATTCTAGCCATTGGTAAGACAAATGTCCCTTTGGATGAACTGGTGCAGCATCTGGCCCGAATAATGACAAAGGGCTGATTATATTATTACAACTGTGTTTACACTGTAGTAAATACCAAAACATTCATTATTTAAAATTACCGGAGGCTGTTGTGCAGAAAAGGGCCAGAAGGTGGCAGGATTGCTTTCATATTGTATGGTTTGATCATTTGCTTTCTGCCATTCTTCCTCCTAGTGGAAGATTTAGAAACTCAGGATGGCTCTGCTGAAAGACCTTACATGACTAAATCTCTGCTGAAGATTCTGAACAAGCAGAATGTGCCAGCCAGGAAACAGTAGAGAATGCCCACTGTCCTAATCACACAACTGTGTTTGGTTCAATGCATTGTTTCTTCAATACTGTGTTAATTGTCGGCTTTTATTTGCGCATGTTTTATACCAAAGCTATTGTACGTGTGAAGCCATCAAAATTTGTAATATTGTTTTTTAAAATTTCAGCAACAAAAAAAGGGAGCATTTTTATACCAAATTTTCTTTTCATTCTACTTTAATTCTTGTTGCTTGGGTATTTTGGGGTGGAGGAGTGTATTAACATGCTGGCTTTTTAAAGATAAGATGTGAAATGTGTTACTATTGTGAGTCTAGGGCAGATTTCAGCAAACATGATGTGAGGGTTTCTTGAGAATGAAAGTCAGTTACTGTCCCTGTCCATATGTCATACAATACATCTCTTGATTCTGTTAATAGTCTGGTCAGTCCTTTTGCCTGTACAGCTGTGTGCTCTATGATCAAGTGCCTTACTGGCTATTGGTATTAACTAGCTTATGTTTTAAAGTTTACAAGCACCATTTGAACGACAAAGCACCAATTGCTTGAGAAGAAAAGTGAATCTCTTTATTTACTTGAAATGTATGGATACAAAATCAATTATTTTGCCCTTGTGCAGAATGCTTTCAGTATCTACCATTTCCTAGTTTTTTATTATCATGTGTTTGGAAAAGGAAGCAGTAGAGAATGATACACTTTATAGCATTAAATGAATGTTTGGGGTTTCTGTATTTAGCTTTATCTGTGGCTAATTCATGGCTCAAGGATTTTTTAAAAAATAAATCAAGGCCTAGGTCATACAACTTTCATTTTTGGTAGATTAAGTATCCATATAAGAGCCCCATGGCGCAGAGTGGTAAAGCGGCAGTACTGCAGTCCTAAGCTCTGCTCACAACCTGAGTTCGATCCCAGTGGAAGCTCAAGGTTGACTCAGCCTTCCAGCCTTCCAAGGTTGGTAAAATGAGTACCCAGCTTGCTGGGGGGAAAGTGTAGATGACTGGGGAAGGCAACGGCAAACCACCCCATAAAAAGTCTGCTGTGAAAATTGTCATGATGCGATGTCACCCCAGAGTCAGAAACGACTAGTGCTTGCACAGGGGACTACCTTTACCTTTAAATATCCATATAGATTGAGGTAGGATGTGCTACTAATGTGCTACTTGCTACTTGCATTCATCCATTCCTCTCAAAGTGCTGATGCTGTCCTGTTCACATTCTGTACTGACCTTCTGTGTCAATTGGGGATGCAATCCATATGTGGGAAAAGATATGCAAAATCTTGGGCAAAGTGGTACCTTGTTTTCTTTTAGTATTTCATGAGAAGTTGTGTTTAAACCAAAATGTTAGAAGAGTTCAACTTTTCAGCCTTCTCTGCCTCTAACAATGTCTTGATCTGCCACAAACAGCAGGTGATAGTGTTTATCTGCATGAAGTGAAAAGCTTCATGTGCAGATTTCTGTAGAGCAAATTTCTACAAAATATGCAGCTACATTTCAGTTTGTACCTGTCCTAAGATTCAGCAATTGAATCATATATAACTGGAGTTTCTCCTTAATCTTGCAATCTTTGCACAGATTGTAAAACTATTCTACAGGTACAGGAATAAATGTGACATCCCCAGTGGCATCTTGATAGGACAGTTCACAAAACATAGGGAACCTTTTGTCATGGAAACATATTTGCATTTGCCATAATCAGTGTAGCTGATTTATTAATTTGTAAATTGTTAGTGTAGTATGTGAACGTTCCTAACTGGGATGGATAATTACAGTGGTACACCAAGAGTGTTACAGATACAGTCAGAATATGTTTCTGTTTTTTAGGCCTGAAGCAGGTGGTCAGACAAATTGGGCTGCAAATTTTGAACTAATCTTCATTCAGAATAGTGTCCAGGGATATTCCAGTGAAGTCAACCAGGCTTCTCTAGGGGAAAAATAGTTTCAGAGCTTCAGCATCATACTACAATCTTGAAACACTTTTAGTTGGCAATAAATCCCACTGGTTTCAGTCACTCTTACTTCCAAGAGTGCTTAAGATCACAGAATTGAGAGGAAAGGCTGGCTTTGTTAAAGTCATTCACATGGACTATGGTTTAATCTTAGAGTCCATCTCAAAGATTTGCACAAGGATAGAAGAAAATATGTTGGCTAACTGATCAGAGAGGAATTTGTCCAACTCCTGTGTAAATTTTTAGCAGGACTAATCTTTCATGGTTTAGAAAGGGAAACTAAAAAGGTGCATATTAAAGGAGTGTAAAGTAATTTTTTCATTGTGGATACTCCATTTTGAAGATTCTTTGTCTATTTAGTGTTTGAAAGAAATGTTATTTTATAAAATGACTCACGTTTCTAACTTGTGAAACAGATTATTACTTACCTTGCAAAACGTTGATAAGTTCACTAATAACAAAATGGAGAACATAATGGCTTTTCAGAGTTTGAGATGTATTACTAACAGCATTACTGTGGATCACTAATGCAATCAATGTAAAAAGATTCTACTGGCATCCCAAATATATACATAAATTGCATAGTGGCATCTGAAAGAGATGTTGTCAATTGCCTGTAATCACATTTCTATTTAAAATGTGATGTTTAAATCTGTTTGGTTTTTCTTTCTCTTGTGCCCCAAAGCAAATTAACATGAGCACATGGCTGTCTGAGCTCTAAAATCTTTTTTTTTTTTTTGCTTCTGCTGTGCAGAAATACTAGGATCATATTGTTGAAAATATCTTTTCAGAACTAAAACATTTAATATTTAACATGATTGTTAATTGTTTTACAGCTCTTGCAAGTTTGTTCTAATAAAACTTTAGATACAAAAGGATGTTATTTTGTGTTCATTCCACTTTAGGAAAGTGCTGCATTCTCTTAAAAAGGCTTTGTGTCACTTGCCTTCCGGGTGGAGCCTTGTTTCCATTGGTTAAATGAAGCACAGAATAAGATTGATTTACTGAAGTTATAATCTGATGTCAATTTGTTTATTCATACCCTAACTTTTCCCCGGGAGTCAAAGCTGCCAAGAAGATGCCAATATGGCAGGCATAAAGTAAAACCACCCATACATCACTGTAATTACTTTACTGGCCACCAATAAAATCATTCCCTTGGACATTCCAAGGGTTGCTTCTCAACAATCCCAACAGTAGGCTCAACAATAAGCCTGTAAAGTCTTCCTGACAGCAGGCCATGAAACTGCCTTTTAAATGTCCTGCATAAATTTAGGGGTGGGGTGGGGTGGGGGAGCTAATCACAGCCACAAACCAAGAAAAGCACCAACAGGGTAAGAACTGACAGCCCTGGGACAGGGTTTAAGTATAGGTTAACCAGAGAAGTGCTGTTCACACACAGATTCATACAGGGATAAACTGTCCTTCAGATATTTGGGTTATGAAGAATTTGAAACGTGATCACTAGTATCTTAAATTAAGCTCAAAAAAATAGCCAGTCAATACAGGCTGCTTCCAAACATGTATTGCCAATAAATGTTCAAAATAGCTCACTCCAGTTATCAAATAAGCAGCTGCATTCCAAATGAGAGTTCTGCTTTTAAGGACAGCAGAGCATGTTACAGTAAGACTGTGTAGAGCATGTTACAATAGACTAAGTTGCAGTAAAGTGGATCAGTGTGTTAAGTTTGAAGAGTCCAGCTGCGGAAACCATTTACAAGCAAACTGTAATTGAAAGAAGGTGTGTTTGGCCACAGCACCAACATGCTTTTTCAACAGCAAAGCTGGGCCCAAGAACACCCCTACCTCTTCACGTGATCTGCCAAAGATAACCCCACTCCATCTAGACTTTGAAGATCTACTCCTACCAGAGTGCCAGTATCACTTCCATCTTTTCTATTTGTTTCAGAGCAAGCCACATTTAAGAATTCTTGGAAGCTTTTTATTCCTAGGATTTTATCCCTAGGATTTTACTGCAACTAGTTACAAAAGTGCCTGAAAAGTCTAGAATGATTATTGTTCTGAGGAAAGTCAAGTAAATGACAATGGCAAACTGCAGAAGCTCCCTCACTGAAAAGGGTTCTAGGAAAAAGCAACTTAAATATGTCAAGACTTAGATTCATAATGACTTCATTTTAATAAAGAAGACATTTGAAAATTGAACTGACCTAGCTTGTAATGATCACTTTCTGTTGGGAGTTGGGACAAGTACCTATAGGACTGAGTTGGTTGGTTGTTTGCATCTGTGTAGTAGACAACATTCAGCACAATGATTGGCAAGGCAGCTGCTGTTCATGCCTGCAATTCACTGGCTTGCTTGGATTACATATGTACAGGATCATTCTGAGGAGGGTCACTCATCAATTAAATTCAGCTACATTTCAAGTATATGTATTTGTGCCTGTGCTATTGATGGCCCTGGTCCAAGCATCATTTGACCATTTAATATAAAAATCCAGGTGAACTTATGAGCCTCCTGCCCTTGCAAATAGGTCTGGCAAGGAGGAGGACGGTGGCTTTGCCCTGTTGGCCTTGGCATGGTATAGCTGATGAAGATGAGCACAAGCATGGTGGTTCCTGTTTTACTGGCTGGACACAGCACAGGTGGCAAGGAGCTGTGTTCCTCCCTGGCCTCAGCATGCCCAGGCCAGCAAGAAGAAGCATAGGCATAGTAGCAGCTGATTTCACCCTGTGCCAGCCCCAACACATCTAGATAAGCTCTTCAGCATTTCTCTAGTGGAGGCTGAGGGATGTCAGGGTTGTTTTGGTCTCCTAATCCAGCCCTGCATTAATCTGTCTGCAGCATTGATCATGGTGACATGTTTAGAATTTAATGTACTTTTGTTCCCGGGACAGTGTGAGAATGTGCAATGTATTTGCAATCAAATTTAGAACACTCCATTAACATTAATGTGCTCATCTTTGGGAATTAGAAACCACAAGACTCCAAACAAAAATTTCTTCTGTGACATCCATGGTACACCCAAATCAAAACTAAACCTCATAAGAAAAAAGTCACATGGCTTGCCCAGCTCCATGGGCCGCAAGGGAGACTTGCCCCTCCTAAATTGTCCCCCTAGACCCACCTTCCTGTTTGTTTTAGAGAAAGAGACAAGACACACAATATTCCTTCCCTCCAAATCAAGGTAAGCAAAAAAAGTATCTCTTGCAATTTTATTTTCCTGTCAGGTTGGGCAGATGACAGAAGAGGAAAGAGGCAGCTACATGAAAGAGAACATTTTTTCTCTGCTTGAAGGTGTTACTCACAATGTGTGATCAAATTGCCATTCAAGCTAAAGATCATTTGAATACCTCTGATTTAGCTGTAGTAAACCTTGTATCTGAGCTGCTTCAGTGTGATATTATCTTGCCGTGTGGCAGATGAAAAAAGCATTGAAGATTCTCTAAGTATTAAGAGACAGTACTATGTCTTTTCCTGAGCAATGCTATCTGCTCATAACTAACTAAATCTACATTGTGAAGGTAGAGAAATTATTTCGTTGTTCTGCAAAGCACCTGGCATACATCTGACTATTGTAATCATTATTATCAACAGTAACAGAATGCATGATATATGCTTACAGCACAATATAATCCATCACCTCTAAATTGAAATGCTGAAAAAAGATCTTTATAATTCATCATCTCAGACTGAGGCAAAGAATGCATCTGTAATCTAAAAACTAGGGTAAAAGGTTGCCAAGAGTCCAAGACCTTTAATGTTCACCCCATATGCACAAGTTGTTTTTAATTAAATTGGGATTTCTTAAGCTTCTCCAGCATTTCTTGCATCACGTGCAGCCTCTCAGGTTATTGATTATTGTGTCTCTATCCATTCATGAGACATAACTTATTGTGAACCTGCTTTCCTTCTCTTTTTTTAGGCATGCTCATAAATAGACTTTCTGTGATTGATGTGTTTTATGTATCACATAGTTTTCTTAGCTTTCATATTGCATTTAAATCTAGCATTGGCTGCAGGCCACAGAAATCTTAATCCATCTCCAGATGAATTTTAAAACTGAGTCTCTCTCTCCCCCCCCCCCCCCCGCATTTAGGTATTCTGATGGCCAAATTTGTTGGCATTGTGGTCCTTCAAAACAGGCCACTCTAATTATCCAACCACAGGGTGGGGGAGAAATACTACTTAAAGTAGCAGTACATGTCCCCTAGGTAAAAAGTGAACAATTGTGATGCACTGGAAGAGTGAAAGAGCCTAGTATGGCATGGAGCAAGGCTCTTCTATATGCGGAAAAATAGCTTGGGCAATCTGAAAAGCACCAGGATTATATAATTGTGCTGCATATTGGAGGAATTAGGGATGCTAGATAAGCCCCAGAGAGAAACAACCTGTTGAAGTAGATTGGAGAAAGCTGTTCACTCATGTTGACATTTCAGGTAGGCCAGTGACAAGAAGGATGCTGCCAGTTTCTACTAAACAATCAAACTGGGTTCGGGAATTGCATTTGAAGTCTGAAGTTAATTGAGTTGATTTATGCTGAAACAGATAAATTCCTGGAATAGCTCCTTGAGATGTTGGAGAGTGGGTGCAACAGGCACAGTACCACCAACTGTCTGACTGCTCATTGTTCTAGCTCATTGTGCAGACAACTCATTGTGCAGACTGCTCCCACAAGATGCTTCAACTGTCACTGCTCATTGTTCTAGCTGTCCCATACATGCAGGGGTCATTTTGTAGAAAAAGAGGTGCTGGTGCTCATTAGCAAAACTCATTTGCATATGCCACACAACTCTGACATCACCGGAAGGTGTACTAAATTATATCAGCTCAGCATCTACCTTAAAATGCTTCTTGAATTATAATTGTCATACTAAAACCTTACTCCCATCATACTTTTCAAATTACTTTCTCCTAAGTGGCCACAGTGGCATGAGGAAGATTTCCATCTGTCCATTCCCCTTTTTTGTTGGGGGGAAATATTAGAAAGTTTGTCAAATCTTAAGAGGTCATCAAAATTCTCAGGGGATTTGAACAATGAAGCCCAGAAGCAAGTATTGGGGGTGAGAGAGAAAGAGCACAGGGGGTTTGAACAATGGAGCCCAGAAGCAAGTATTGGGAGGGGGGAGAAAGAAAGAGCACGATAAAATTTAGACTCATGTTTACTTTTGATAAAGTCAAAATGAGGCCTGCATACATGTGCTAAGTGCCATTCCTTTGCTTTCCCCCATAATCACTGAGTGCCAGTCAGTCAATATTTATTATGGTCAAAGACCAACATAAGTTCAGAACATCTCTTAAGGCCCTTTCACATTCATAAAACTCAGATAGCTAAAAATCTATTTTGATAATTCTAAACGTTTCCGCTTTCTAATTATTATAGTATAGGATTTTACTATCACGCAAGTTGAAAGTTGCTGTGTATCTTCTAAGAGATGTTTTCAAAGTACTTCAGATCTAAAATTCACATAATATATCAGTGGTACAAATTTAGAGAGGAGTGGAATAATTTATTGCAATCTTTCTTCTTGATAAAATTCACAATGCAAGAGAATATGTGTGACAGAACAGGGACAATATACTTTTCCAGAACAGGGACAATATCACTTTTGTGCTTTAACCCATCACAATTAAGGGCTTTTCTCTAGTAAATCAAAATTCTTGATGGGAACTAATAAATCTTCCACATCTCCCAAAAGGAAGATGCAGCCCCACAGCACAGAAGGGGATAGCATAATATATCTGCAGCACTTTTGCTTTCATCTTGACCTGAACTTGACCACATGCCACCTGCACATTCATTGCTGTTTTGCATTAGAAAACTGCCCTGTAAGTGCTTCATTCTGCAGAGGTGGCAGATGACTTGCTTTGGGGGGGATATAGGAAGGAAAGACAGAGAATGAAAGATTTGTTTTATGCGCCAGGCCACAATGTTGTTTCTGGTTGCTATCATTTGCTATACATCTGACCAAGTCAATTTCCTGCCTTGGATCAGTTTTCATGTCATTATATCCCAAACTGTCTGTTCAATTGACTTGACTGAGCTAGGTGGGTGATCTATTTTCATTTTGCTGCCTTGAAATAGGGTTTCCCCCCTTCATTCTGAAAGCAAAGAAGGGAGCAGAGGACTACTCACACAACATTGTGAAAATCTCTCACATTCATTTTTTCTCCAGATCATATTGCAATGTAGTTAGTTTTTCTTTAAAAAACAAAGGTCATGTACGCTACTCCAGTGCTTACTACTCTGGAAGTAAATCCTAGCAAACCTCAACACTACGCAACATGTTCTACTGGTCTCTAAAGTAGGCAGAATTACAAAGCAAAAATCCTTTGCATAGAATCTAAGTTACCCATTTTGTCCAAATATTATCGGTTCCATTAAGTACTATCAGAGATGACAGAATAATAAATGCAGCTTTGCAAATACAACCATAAAACTTGCTAGCAGACAATATGGTTATTTCCCCTACACACACATTAAATGTTTGAAGAACAAGGATATCCTCTAAGAGAACATATTCTCTTCCAGTTCACTAACACTTCCCTGTTTGAATACTGGAGACTGAATTCTGAGGGCAAGACCATGCAGGAGATCAGTGCTCAAATGAACCAGTGGGGATTGTAGCCATAGCACAGAGGAAGAGAGTTAATCCTGCCATTTTCCCCAGTAAAAACTGTCCACCATCTCTGCCTTCCTCAGAGAGAAAATGAACAGGTACTGCATTTTTGTCTACAGCTAACTGCAGCACAAGGATGCGGATATCCTTGGAGCAAAGGTTCAGGCGGTGGGGCAAAGCATCTGTTTCTCCCACTGACCCTTTCCTGTTCTTTAAAGCATATGTCTGATCATTAGGGTTTTTGTTTTTGTTGCTTTTGGATTTATAGAGGATCCCATCATAGACCGATGTATCTCATTTTCAGAGAGATCAGATGAGTGATTATTTGCAAGTCTGAACTAATTCATTTGAATGGATTAGAGATCTTGCATGCTGATGTAGTGAAGGATGCATTTTTCCAGGATGGTGATCCTGATCCAGCTGTAGTCAAGCTCAAATGTTTATCACTACTTGTCAGAAAATATACAGTATACCGGCATCTCCTTTCCAGACCATCTTTCCTATCGCTTGGCTGCTGCCCGTTTTCCGAACAATATATGGATCGATGTCCAACAGAAAATCTGAAGATGGATATCCAATAGAAACAGACGGCTACTGGTGCAATCAATATTGGATTATTAACTGAAATGTAAACTTTAATTGTTTGAATGTTTTAATTATTGGTATTGTATTAGATATATGCTGTTGTAACGTGCCCTAGCTTGCTCCCAGGAGAGGGATTACTCTTGTGAACTATACTTGGCAAATCCATTTAGTGAGCTTATGGACAGACTACTCCTATTCCAAATGACGAAGCCCAAAAGGTCCAAAGATATTCCTCTAAAACATCTTTAAGATATTTCCCTAAAATCTGATAGACAGGATCCCTTTGCAGTGCAATCCCTAAGATTGTCATTAATTATTACAAGCAGAAATTTCATTCCCATTGAAACCAATGGAAACAAAATAAATAAATAAAACTAGGAAATGGGAAGGATGTGCATGCATTGTGGACTAGAGCTAGGAGCACCTTCCTCCAAGAACAACAAATCCCACTGGCACTGCAGCCCAAGGACTGGAGACCTTGTGAATAATGAGGTCATATTTCACTGTAGAATGTTTGAGTCCAGTGGCCCTGTTAAGGTCAACAAAGTTTTGTTTTGGGTATAAGCTTTGATATGCACACACACTTTTGTGTATGCATATTAATTTATACCCAGAATAAAACTTTGTTGGTCTTAAAGGTGCTACTAGACTCAAACTACATGAATCTATATTTAACTGTAATAAACTATCACTGCATTTTCAATTTCTAAGCAAAGTCCTGTGGATAAAACAAAATTAAAACATAAAATGTACAATTTATTATACAACATTGTAACTGGGAATTGTTCCTAAAACTTTTTAATATAGATGTGCATTTTCAATAACAGATACAAAGAAGAAAAACAGATGGACTAATCAAGTACATTGTCAGTGGGGGTAGTTCATTGATAATGCATAACCTTCTGTGCAGTTCTTTTTTTAATTTACAAAGGAATTTTTAAAGGAACTTAGATATTGGAACACAATAAATGACCCTAATAAAAAAAGGAATTTCACAAAGCCTACTGAATGGCCCTAATGATGTAATATGCTGACTTTTCTTGGGCCTCAGAGATGTCATGGCCTCTAGTGCCTATATTCTGTTGATCCTGTAATCATTCACTTTGTCCTTGAGGAAAACAAAAATATTTTTTTTTAATTGTGTCAGGAAAGAGATGGTAACATTTGTGTATTCCATCTGTGATACAAGAGTATGGAGTTTATTAACTGTTGCCTGCAGTGTATCCTACTGGACTTAGAAAAGTTAAAAGGTACATATGTTGACCTCAAACCAAACGGTGGTGACACTTATTGAAAGTACTGCATATAGTGTACCTCTCTATTGCAAAGGAGCACCAAGATTGTAAAGACTGAAAAGGGCTTTCTCCATCACTGCACAGCCTTAAGAAATACTGCACCTGAAGGCCAGTCTAGTAGTCAGCTATTAAAAGCATGGGCACCTGGAAACAAAGATGGAACCCCTGGGTTCAGAACATGGTGAGTTCTCATCATAAACCCAGAGTGGTGGATATTTCTCCTTTGGCAGCAGAACTGGACATGTGGAGTTCTGAGAGAGGCAATTAGCTGTAGAGACATTTAAATCAACCAGATGTGAATAGGATTGAGTTCCACTGAAATCAACCAGATGTGAATAGGATTGAGTTCCATAAAACTTCTGTGACTGAACATAAAATACTGCCTTATAACTCAACCAGACCATTTAACTCAGTAGTTACTCACTAGTCAAGACTCTTCAAGATTTCAGACAGAAGAGGATTATTATCAACTTCTTCCCAAGATTCTTTCAGTAGACATACTAGGGATTGATTTTCAGACCTTCAGTATGCAAGGAAAGAGAGGTATTTCCCTGTGAATTTTTGTGGAGAGGACCAGATCAGGTACAGATTTTTTTTTACCTCATTTCGTTGCTCTCTTTTTGTTGAGAACAATGACAATAAATTCATCTATCTTTTGTAGAAATCCAATAGTTGGACAGCTATGTACTCCAGAAAAACACAGGGTTAGACTTTATGTTTCTGGGAGCAACTTAGGGAGCCACCACTCACAAAATGTAGTTTGTACAAAATGACAAGTTTCCAAAGCATGTCTACAGTGCTTGGATGGGGAAAACCTTTCCTCTACTGGTTCCCCCAAGCAAACCATCTCCCCATACTATAACTTGTCTTATCTGGGGATTATATAAAGTTGCCTCTATGTTTTCCCTGGAAGAGGCAAATTTTCCTGTCCAGAGCAAACATGTGTGTATGCACACATGAAGGATATGGAAGTGACATATGGAAAAGGGTGTTTGCTCTGTTTCTCATCCATAGCAAAGGTGCATATGCTTCCTTTTCCTTTGCATGAAGGGAAATAGGAGAGAGGCTGTAGCAGTTAGATATAAAGGGAAGGATAAGAAAATGATTACAGTAGCACTGGAGGAGCTGTGGAAAGCTACCGTACTTTTTTCTGCTTGGAGAGTGATTTATCAGTCCCAAGTAACCTTCTACCCACCCTTGATCTATCCCACTTTAAACATGATGCCAAGGATGTTTTTAAAGATCTTTGCAAGGATCTTCACAGCCAGTGTAATAATCAATAATTAGCAGATGAGTGTGCAATGTAACATATAAGAAATAGTTATATTGATCAAAACATTAACTAGAGAGGGCACCCAGGAATAGGGGATATTTTTCTACCAACATAGGGAGTTTGAAAAAATAACAAAAAAGTGAGCTTTTTCTGAAATTACATAAAAATTAGATTTCGCAACACTATCATATTATTGAAGCGGTAGCAACCAGGCCCCATTTTGGGCAGGAGCTCACAGGAGCGGAGCTCTGGAACCTCTACATTTTATTGTGCTATTTCTTTCTTACCGCACTTCCCAATACTTGCTTCTGAGTTCCATTGTTCAAACCCCCTATGAGAATTCTGCTGAACCCTGTGAGAATTTTGCTGAACTGAAGATATGACAAACTTTCTAATATTTTTCCCACAAAAAATGGGGAAATAACCAAAACATATAAAGCCGGCAGATGGAAATCATCATGCCACTGTGGTCATGTAGGAGAAAGTAATTTTAAACGAATGATGGGAGTAAGGTTGTATTATGACAATTATAATTCAAGAAGCATTTTAAGGTAGATGCTGAGCAGATATAATTTAGTATATCTTCCGGTGATATCAGAGGTGTGGGGCGTATGCAAATGAGTTATGCAAATGAGTTGTGCTAATGGGCTCCAGCACCTCTTTTTCTACTAAATGACCTCTGGCAGCAACAGTAGAAAGTCTGAAGGTAAAGGAAGGGCAGAAGCAGTGGCAGCAAAGAGGATGAATAATGGAAGACAACAGTGGAGTGGGCCGTAGGAATGGTGGGGGGGGGGGGACATTTCCTCTTTGCTTTTTCTCACATGTTCATTGTGAGTCTTCTTGATATCGTTTTCATGGTGCTTAAGGAGGAAATAATTGCAGTTGCTCATGCTACTTTAACATGATTATCTACTACTTTACTGTATTTAATGAACCACTATTTTAGACTAAAAATTTAACAGTTTATTAAGGATTTTTCAAGTTCCTCATCTCTGCTAAAAGATTAGAAATTGATAGGAAATGGAAAACGGCCACAAGTTGCTGACTCCTGGTACAAGATGGTGTAGGATGAAGAATTGAGGGATGTTTTTTCAAAATTTATTTACATTAAAAATTACTAACAGTTGGATAAAGTTATTGAATTGTAGTTAACATCTTTGTTTTATGTTAACAAAAGTCCTGACCTGTATCAAAAGTGAATTTTAAATTTAGTGTTCTGCTATACGCTTAGTGTTTTATTTTCTATGACTTATTCATCAGCACTTTGATATTCTCATTTATTGATGCATAAGTGTAACTTCCTTTGTTAAATACTTTAATTATTCAATCTTTGCTTTTAGTTTTGTTTTGTCTTGGTTATATCTGGAATAACCTAATGCACAGGTTTAAATTCCACCACCACCACCACCACCACACATAAGTTGTGCTTTAAACAATAGCTGCTAAGTAAATAATCAAAACCATTTTGGGGTGAGTTTGTACCCCATTTGGGGGTGAGTATTTTTAGTCTAAAATAGTGGTTCATTCACAAAATGTACTGAGCACCATCCTGTTATTCTGTAATTTATTACTCCACAAACTATGTTTCCTAATGTCATTACATACCATTCCTGCTTCACATCATTGATTGCTGCTAACAGGAATGGGAAATTTAAACAGCCATTCCCAGTCCTCTGCATAGGCCCATGAACCACATGTCTCAGGACTGCTGGAGGGAGGGAAACATGGTGAAAACTCACAATCCTTGAGCCTACAGAATTCTGTCTCTAACTTAATAAAATAATAAAGTAGGGAAGGGGAGCAATGTTGCTCTAATCCCCCCCACACACACACCTTGAGCAGAGCAGTTCACATCCTGAGAAGAATATAATTGCTGTGATCTTAAAATGGACAGTGCAAGACCCTGTGTGGCTGCTGAGTGAGGCTTCCTGTGTTAGCAAGCAGCTACACATGCACAAAACTTAGAGAGAACACTGGCAGGGAAGACAACAAACCCAAGGTTGGCTTTTCCAGCAGCAGACCGGCATTCTTTGCAATGTGTAGTTCCACCTATAGCATAAGAATATAAGAGAAGCCATGTTGGATCAGGCCAATGGCCCATCCAGTCCAACACTCTGTGTCACACAGTGGCAGCAAAAAAAATTATATATATACACACACACACACACACACATACTGTGGCTAATAGCCACTGATGGACTTCTGCTCCATATTTTTATCTAACCCCCTCTTGAAGCTGGCTATGCTTGTAGCCGCCACCACCTCCTGTGGCAGTGAACTCCACATGTTAATCACCCTTTGGTGAAGAAGTACTTCCTTTTATCCATTTTAACCCGACTGCTCAGCAATGTCATCGAATGCCCATGAGTTCTTGTATTGTGAGAAAGGGAGAAAAGTACTTCTTTCTCTACTTTCTCCATCCCATGCATAATCTTGTAAACCACTACCATGTCACCCCACAGTCGACGTTTCTCCAAGCTAAAGAGCCCCAAGTGTTTTAACCTTTCTTCATAGGGAAAGTGTTCCAACCCTTTAAACATTCTAGTTGCCCTTTTCTGGACTTTTCCCAACGCTATAATATCTTTTTTGAGGTGCGGTGACCAGAATTGTACACAGTATTCCAAATGAGACCGCACCATTAATTTATACAGGGGCATTATGATACTGGCTGATTTGTTTTCAATTCCCTTCCTAATAATTCCCAGCGTGGCGTTGGCCTTTTTTTTTGCAATCGCACACTGTCTTGACATTTTCAGTGAGTTATCTACCACGACCCCAAGATCTCCCTCTTGGTCAGTCTCTGCCAGTTCACACCTCATCAACTTGTATTTGTAGCTGTGATTTTTGGCCCCAACGTGCATTACTTCGCACTTGGCCACATTGAACCTCATCTGCCACGTTGATGTCCACTCACGCAGCCTCAACAGATCCCTTTGGAGTGCCTCACAATCCTCTCTGGTTCTCACCACCCTGAAGAATTTATTGTCCTCTGCAAACTTGGCCACTTCACTGCTTACTCCCAACTCCAAATCATTTATGAACAAGTTAAAGAGCATGGGACCCAGTCTCTCTCGGCTTGGCTTCGCGAACGAAGATTTAAGAAGGGTGCAATAGTCCACGTTTGCTGCAGGCTCGCTGGTGGCTGACAAGACCAATGTGGGACAGGCAGGTCCGGCCACAGCGGCTGCAGGGAAAAGTCTGATTTAGGGTTGGTCCTGTAGCAGTGCGATTCTTCCTCAATCTCCTTTTGTCCTCAAGACCAGCTATGCGTGCGTTCTCAAAGGAAGAGACAGCCTGGTGGATGGTGTGCCTCCATGCTTTGCGATCTGAGGCTAGGTCAGACCACTGGTGATGGTTGATGTGACAGGTGCTAAGGGATTTCTTCAAGGAGTCCTTGTACCTCTTCTTTGGTGCCCCTCTATTTCGATGGCCGGTGGAGAGTTCGCCATACAGGGCAATCTTGGGAAGGCGGTGGTTTTCCATCCTAGAAATATGCCCTGCCCAGCGCAGCTGCGTCTTCAACAGCAGTGCCTCGATGCTGGTAACCTCTGCCCGCTTGAGGACTTCAGTGTTGGTCACAAAGTCACTCCAGTGGATGTTGAGGATGGTGCGAAGGCAGCGCTGATGAAAGCGCTCAAGGAGTCGCAGGTGATGACGGTATAAAACCCACGATTCGGAGCCATAGATGAGGGTTGTCATCACAACCGCTTTGTAAACATTGATCTTTGTGCCTTTTTTCAGATGCTTGTTGCTCCACACTCTTTTGTGCAGTCGGCCAAATGCACGGTTTGCCTTTGCCAGCCTGTTGTCAATCTCCTTGTCGATCTTGGCATCTGAGGAGATGATGCACCCCAGGTAGCTGAACTGCTGGACTGTCTTCAGAACTGATTCACCCACAGTGATGCAGGGAGGGTGATAATCTTCCTGGGGTGCAGGCTGGTGGAGAACTTCTGTCTTCTTCAGACTAACTTCTAGGCCGAATAGCTTGGCAGCCTCTGCAAAGCAGGACGTCATATGCTGCAGAGCTGATACCGAGTGGGAGACGAGTGCAGCATCGTCAGCAAACAGTAGCTCTCGGATGAGTTTTTCCATTGTCTTGGAGTGTGCCTTTAGTCGCCTCAGGTTGAACAGGCTGCCATCGGTGCGATAGCGGATGTAGACACCATCGTCCTCATCTAGATCTACTGCGGCTCTTTGAAGCATCATGCTAAAGAAGATCGTAAAGAGAGTTGGCGCGAGAACGCAGCCTTGCTTTACACCTGTGCCTATTGGGAAGGGCTCCGAGAGGTCGTTGCAGTGTCTGACTTGGCCTCGCTGGTCTTCGTGTAGCTGGATGATCATGCTGAGGAACCTTGGGGGACATCCTAAACGTTCCAAGATTTGCCACAGGCCTTTCCTGCTAACGGTATCGAAAGCTTTGGTAAGGTCGACAAAAGTCACATACAGACCCTTGTTCTGTTCCCTGCATTTCTCTTGGAGCTGCCTGAGAACAAATACCATGTCGGTGGTGCTCCTGTTAGCTCTGAAGCCGCACTGGCTCTCTGGGAGGAGTTCTTCTGCAATGGTGGGCACCAGTCTGTTCAGGAGTATTCTGGCAAGGATTTTGCCTGCGATGGAGAGCAGGGTTATCCCCCGGTAGTTGGAGCAGTCTGACTTTTCCCCTTTGTTCTTGTATAGGGTGATGATGATTGCATCGCGAAAGTCCTGTGGTAATTTGCCTTGTTCCCAGCAGGTGACAAGTACTTTGTGAAGTGAGCTATGTAGTACTGTGCCCCCATGCTTCCAGATCTCTGGTGGAATTCCATCAACTCCTGCTGCCTTGCCACTTTTCAGTTGCTTGATGGCTTTAACAGTCTCTTCTAGGGTGGGGATCTCATCCAACTCTGTTTTCACCGGTTGAAGTGGGGTGAGGTGGATTGCTGAATCTTGAACTACGCGGTTGGCACTGAAGAGAACCTGAAAATACTCCGACCACCGGTTCAGTATGGATGCCTTGTCTGTGAGGAGCACTTGGCCGTCTGCACTATGCAAGGGACTCTGAGCCTGATATGATGGACCATATACTGCCTTCAGGGCTTCGTAGAACCCTCTTAAATCACCAGTGTCTGCACACAGCTGGGTTCTCTCTGCAAGCTTGGTCCACCACTCGTTCTGAATGTCTCGAAGCTTGCACTGGAGGTTGCTACATGCAGCGCGAAAGGTTGCTTTTTTTCCCAGGACAGGAGGGCTGAGCAAGATGTGCTTGGTAGGCAGATCTCTTTTTTGCCAGTAATTCTTGGATCTCTTGATTGTTCTCATCAAACCAGTCCTTGTTCTTCCTTGTGGAGAACCCGAGGACTTCTTCAGAGATCTGCAGGACGGTAGTTTTTAGGTGTTCCCAGAGTGCTTCTGGAGAAGGGTCTGTGGGGCAACTGAGGTCCTCAATTCTTGACTGGAGTTTTGCCTGGAAGGCAGCTTTGACTTCGGCTGACTGGAGGCTGCCAACCTGAAACTTCCTCCGAGGGATACCTCCTCTCCTGGGTGTGGGTTTAAAGTGAAGACGGAGATTGCAGCGTACAAGACGATGATCCGTATGACATTCTGCGCTGTGGGATGGGACCCAGTACTGTGAACTTTAATGTATACATTGACATTTGTATGAGTTTTGGCATCAACCAGAAGAAGAAAATTCTGGAAGAACTCTCAAGTCTTCAGAGTTTCTCTGTGTTCCCCACAGTGAGATTATTTTACAAGTTTCTTATACTGTTTCTTTCAGATATAAAAAGTAAATATGGAGGGGGATGGCTGAAATACTTTACAGCAAAATTCCTGAATGTAAAATATGAAGAAAATGTAGTGAGTCACATATGGCAAGTAAAGTGTGGGCTAAGTGAAGCAGGAGAGTTGACTTAGTGAGAGTAGCACGTGTTATAGTTTACAGATTGTTCTTTGCAACAGCACATTTAATGTTTCCATAGAACACAAAAAGGTTCCATTTCCGGATATCCTGTTTAAACCAAGCAGAAGACAAGGACTCACTAGTGTCTCTTGCCCTCAAACAAAATGAGCCTCACAGGCAATCTGAATTATGTTTCTAATAATATTTTGTAAGTTAGCAGCTTTTTTGGCCTGCTGATTTGTATTTAAAGATTCTTGCAAACATTGGCTGTGCAATTTTAATAGAAGAATTCATATCTTAAAGGTAACAATTTAGTTTAAACTAAATGCATTTTGCTTACTTGTTCAAGACTGATCTGGTAACAGAGTTTATCTGTAGAAGAACTGGAGCACAAGGGTTTTTTTCCCCTGGGGACAATTTGAGAAATAATGTTGGAATGGTTTCAGAAAACAGCTGTTATGAGATACTGCTTGTTGAAGAGGAACATAGTCATCATTCCCACTTAAGATGGTATAGGACAGCTTTTGAGCTGTCTTTAAAAAAAATTACTACTGATATGTGGTACATAACAAAGAGAAAAACTTTGCTTGTGGAGAAAGGAAGCAGATTGCCTTGTGATTGCACAGTTTATGCAGAGTTTCTTTTGAAAAGAGAAAGGACTATGTAGCTTAGTTGACCATTTGATTGATATGAACGAAAGAAGTTGTCTCATGTTGAGTTAGACCACTGCTCCATCTAGCTCAGAGAAAAGCCCTTCTTACTGTCTCAAGACAGAGAAAGGTCCTTCTTTAACTGGAGATGTCCAGGACTGAACCTGGGACTTTGTGCAGGCAAAGTTCTCTACATTTATTTCCCTTAACTTAAATGGCCAATCCACCTCTGCAGGAAACCACCAGCAACTCCTCTGTCTGCTAACCCCTGAATGTAGGGTTGCCAGATCCAACTCAGGAAATACCTGGGGAGTTCGTGGGTGGAGCCTGGAGACTTTCCCATTCTCTAAAATAAATAAATAAAAATACAGCATTGCAGTTCCCCTGAATACAGTCTTCATTTCCCCATCCTCTTTTTTGCCTTCAAAAGGTCCCCTAGCAGCTGCTCTTCCACTAAATGATAGTGTATTCTGTCATACCCCCACAAGTCCCTTGTCAGGCTTTGGTAGCATTTCCAAACATGGCTTTATTAAAGGACACAAGCTCACACTTGTCACTGGGGCAATGGTATAAATCACTTTATTTGCTGAATGTAACAATTTGCTTTATTTCAGCCAACTTCAGACTAACACAAAAAAATTAAAGTAAGAAAGCAGTCTAAGGGGTAAAATTTTCCTCCATCCCATAATCAGGTTCTAGTTAACCCTTTACTATTAATTTCAGTATATACATATGACTTCTGAAACAAATGCGAAACAAACAGAAGGACTATTTATGTTAACTGTGAAATGTTGTTAGCCGCTCTGAGCCGCCTAGGCGGGGAGGGCGGGATATAAATAAAATCTACTACTACTACTACTACTACTGTGCAAAAGTAGCTCTGCATGTGGGAAACCAAACATCTCCCAAACATTAACCATGCAAATGGCTGAGCTGCATAGACAAGATCTGGAAGTCACTGGAAAAGAAAAAGGGAGCTTTCTCACACAAATAGCTTGTCACATTGAGCTACCTCTCCAACGGCACTGCTTTAAGCACAACCATGCAAGCCACTTTCTGCATTCAAGAACTGGGCCTAAGGGTATGACTTGGAAAAGATATCTGAGACTATCCCTTGTTTCCCTGCCTATAGGCATGCAGGTGATATCTTGTAACCCCTTGTCTTTCCACATGGATCTGAGAACCAGGGTTGACAGAAGATATTTCAAGAGTGCTACAACTTCAGTCAAATATACATTCTCCCAGCCAGCTCTGGAATCACTGTGTAAGCATGAGCCCCCTCCTCCATCTTTACTCTGGCCTAGTGTCAGAGATTCAGGACTCTTATTGTTATGAACTTATACTGTGTGAACACAGGCAAACTGCTTCTATGAACAATCAGTGATAAGCAGCAAACACTGGGTATAAGAACTAACTCAATATGAACATTTTGACTCTGTGTGGGGCACTCCAGCCTAGCTAAGAGGCCTCCCTGCTTGTTCCTGCCAGTGCTGTAACTGTGCATTCCTCCTGCATAGAAGGACTCTATATCAGGCTTCCCCAAGAAGCTGCCAAGCCATGCAGAACACAACTGCACTTCTGTCCAAGGAAGACAGCCTCTAAGAACAGCTTTCAGCAGAAGCCATGATGAAGGGGATCCTGGATTCATCTTGTTCAGCCATGAAGGTAAAGCAGGAGAGTCACATTCCCCAGGTGTGTCGATGCAGATGAAGTAGCCAGCAGTTAGACAAAAGAGCTTGCTACAATGCTCGCGCATAACAAAAGTTTGTTTCTATCAGCTGTTGAGATCACTGGACACAAAGCAAAGCCCAAGAAAATGGCTGTTGCTAAGGACTTAATCCCATCATGGAGATCATCCCCACAGTCTTTGCACTGGTGTTACAATGAGATAAGCAATTTGGCTCTAAATTGACCAACTTCTTTTCTTTGTTTAAGGTAGTTTTTTCAATAGGTAACCCATCAAGTCCCACTAATCCTTTCAAGCCTTTGGGAGCATCCCCCTGTCTTTTGGTGGCATAAGAGTCACCTGTACTGGCATCACTGCAGTATCACAGGTCACCTGACCTACTGGTTACACACCACATGACCTTATAACCTGAGGGCACAAATTTGGTAATATAAGGCCAGCACATGGCAAGTCTTGTCTTATCCTACCACATGTGTCTTGTACCCCCAAACTCTGGGCTACTCTCCACCTTCTTGCCTTCTGCTTCAAGGATCCATGGACCAGGTAGTATTAATCCCCCACCCCCCTGCAATATTCCTAAATATCCCTATTTCTTATTACTGTTATTCCTAGTTCTTGTTTGTATGTGTTTGATTGTTTACGTGTGATTGCATCTTTATATTTTTTCTAAGTAAAACATTTTATTTTAAAACTATTTTACTGTTGGAGTTTTATTCTGAAAACTACACCGTAAATTGGTAAAAAATCTCTCCTACGCTCTGCCAAGGCCTCCTCTGCTAATTCCCCCATCTAAGAGGAGATCCACACCAATTTTGCTAACAACTGGTTCTACAAATTTGGCATAGCTCAGCTTCAACAGGAGGAAAGGCTAGTTGTTGAGACTGCCTTTCAGGTAGCATACCAATTCTCAGTACCATCCACCAACACAATGTAATTTTAATTTTTTTTTCATTTTTTGCAATTTAAAGAGAGGGTTGGGGAATAATGTCTTGCCCTTTTGAAAGAGACATATATTTTGCACCGCTGATCCACTACATAGGTGAGGAACCAATCACTATTCCAAAAAAGAGAGACATTAAAATATAGATCTACACATCTGTATTTTAATGTATTTCTTTTTTGGAATAGTATATTGGAATAGTGATTGTAATGCAATGGAATATATTTCTCTGACACAACACTGCACCCACCTCTAAGAAAAGGATGCTGTTAGTTAACGCCATGCTCCTTTAAAAAAATGTGTGTGTATATACATGCACATGCATGCCTGAGGAGATGAATGGAGCATAAGAACAGAGTATAATTTTATTACTCTGAACAATTAAGGATACTTGTCTCCTATTTTGACATATCTGTTGCTACACTGAAGGTGAAGGTGATTGAAGGTGAAGGTGATTGGTGCTGATTGATTAGGAGTGGCTGTGTTCCCCACCCTCTTTGCATTGTTAAGCTGCATCTTGCCAGAGAGCTAAAGGGCTTTTGGCCTGTGGCTCTTAGCCTGGGGGCTCTGTAAGGACCAGGAAACCAGATCCCTAATTTCCTTGTGCTCCCAATAAGGTAAGTTGACCCTCCAGAAGGGGAGCCACATAAACAAACAGGATTTAAAGAGGACTGTATATTTTTGAAAAAAGCTATCATGAAGGTAGAATGCCAGCAGGGGGGGTGGAAGCTTTCCAGTGTTTTGCACTGAGTGTCACATGTATGACTATCTGCCCACAGGACAGAAGTCTTGGGTGTGTGCTCAATGCAAGGAGCTCCTGGTCCTCAGGGAATGAGTTCGCACCCTTGAGGCCAAGGTGACTGACCTGGAGAAGCAGAAGCAGTCAGTTAGGCACTCGGGGAAGACTCTCGGGGGCGTACTATATGAGCCCCGCTCTGAACGTGGCAGCCCCACTGCTGCCAGGGAGCATGAGGGTTGAGAGGGAACAGGGCACCGTGCTGAACGTGGCAGCCCCACTGCTGCCAGGGAGCATGAGGGTTGAGAGGGAACAGGGCACCGTGCTGAGGATAAGGGGAATGAGCCCTTAGAAGGGACCTCTTCTTCAGTTGGTGAGCGGGAATCCTTTCACGCCAAGGAACCATCCTTGGGTGGGGAGAGAGGAGGGGTCTTGATAGTTGGTGATTCGAACCTTAGGCAAGTAGACAGCTGGGTGGCAAAACCACGTACTGACTGTATGGTGACTTGCCTGCCTGGTACGAAGGTAGCGGACATTACTCATGTAGTAGATAGGCTGATAGACAGTGCTGGGGAGGAGCCAGTGGTCGTGGTGCATGTTGGCACCAACAATATGGGGAAATGCAGTCGTGAGGTTCTGGATGAAAAATTTAGGATGCTAGGTGGGAGACTTAAGGCCAGGACCTCCAAGGCAGCCTTCTCAGAAGTGCTACCTGTTCCACGTGCAGGGCAGGAGAGACAGGCACAAATTAGAAGTCTCAATGTATAGATTTATTTTATTTATTTACATTAGACTTTTATCCCGCCCTCTCCACAAGCAGACTCAGGGCGGCTTACAACAGTCGTTTACACGATTTAAGACAATAAGTCAATAAAATCTATAAAACATTAATACAATTAAAATTTAAAAACTATTCCACGGTGCTGTACCATTACTATGCTGGCAGTTCTGCTTTTCAGA
This sequence comes from Heteronotia binoei, assembly GCF_032191835.1. Classification (NCBI taxonomy): domain Eukaryota; kingdom Metazoa; phylum Chordata; class Lepidosauria; order Squamata; family Gekkonidae; genus Heteronotia; species Heteronotia binoei. The sequence goes on along the minus strand of NC_083224.1, from coordinate 132,360,925 downwards.
TGGTTGGTCACCGGGATCTCTAGCTGATGTCAGGTGGCAGCGCTCTCTCAGTTTAAGCCAGCTGCCGCACCCGCCGAAGATGAAAAAAGGCAGAACTAATAGTGGCTGATACCTGGGCCTCCTTTATAAGGGAGGACTCAAGGAGCATGCCCAAGCTCTTGACCTTAGGGGCTGGTATCAATGGCACCCCGTCTAGAGCCAGCAGCTGGACCCCTCCCCTTGGACCACCCCGGCTTAGATAGAGCACCTCTGTCTTTGTTGGATTCAATTTCAGCCAACTCAGCCTGAGCCAGGATGCTACGGCTTGAAGAGCCAGGTCCAGATTTTCCGGGGTATAGTCGGACTGGCCACCCATCAATAGATAGAGCTGGGTGTCATCTGCATATTGGTGACAACCTAGTCCATACCTCCTGACAATCTGGGCAAGGGGGCGCATATAGATGTTAAATAACATCGGGGACAGAACCGCACCCTGAGGCACACCACATGTGAGTGAGTGCCTCTGGGATGACTCCTCCCCTATCACCACCCTTTGTCCCCTATCTTGGAGAAAGGAGGTCAACCACTGTAAGGCATACCCCTGAATCCCCACGTCGGCAAGGCGGCCAGTCAGTAGCTGATGATCAACCGTATCAAAAGCTGCTGACAGGTCCAGTAATAGCAGCACTGTTGAGCCGCCCCGATCCAGATGTCGCAGGAGGTCATCCATGAGAGCGACCAATACTGTCTCCGTCCCGTGACCTGGTCGAAAGCCGGACTGGAATGGATCCAGTGTGGAAGTGTTCTCCAGGAATCCCTGTATCTGAATTGCCACAACCCGCTCTATATCCTTACCCAAAAAGGAAAGGTTTGATACTGGCCAATAGTTCGCCAATACAGCTGGATCTGCAGATGGTTTTTTCAAGAGGGGACGGACCACAGGCTCTTTAAGGAGCATGGGAAAGATCCCTTCTATCAGGGATCTATTGATGATACCTTGCAGTGGTTCATGTAGCATCGCCTGGCTAGCTTTTATAAGCCAGGACGGGCACGGATCCAACCTACAAGTCATAGGGCGTACAGCTAAAAGGATCCTGTTGACTTCCTCCAGGCTGAGTGGACTGAAGGAATCCAGAACTGGACCAGAAGACGTGCTCGGTGCCCCAAGTTCTTTCACTGTATCAAGTATGGCAGGAAGGTCATGTTGGAGCGATGAGACTTTATCTGCGAAAAAGCTCGCAAAAGCCTCACAGCCTTTTTCCAATTCTCTAATATTTTGTTTACCATGCAGTAAAATTGTTAGTGACCGAATTATACTAAACTATTGTGCTGGGCACAAGGTCGCAGATGCAATCCGGGATGCAAAATAATTCTTCTTTGTGGCCTGGACTGCCATCTCATAGGTACATAAATGACCTATAGGATGTTCTTGTAGCTTCGTCACGAGTATGTCACCATTGTCTCTCTAGTCGTCTTAATTGCCGTTGGATGAGACGATGGTGTAAGGAGGAAGGGTTTAAGTTTGTTAGACACTGGAATGCTTTCTGCAACAAGCGGGAACTGTACAAAAGAGACAGTCTCCACTTGTCCCCAGAAGGAACCAGGCTGCTGGTGCTTAAAATCAAAAAGGTGGCAGAGCAGTTTTTAAACTAAATCTTGGGGGAAAGCCAACAGGAGATGAAATGTCTCTGGTTCGGGAGGACTCATCTCAAAGAGATGAAGGTTAGCTGTTACTTTTCTACCGGGTAATGGATCAGAGTTGTCACTGAGATGGTGACAAACAGTATGGACTGTCTGCCAAAGTCTCGAGGCGGCAGGAGGAAGGTTGAGGGCCTAGCTTGCCTCGGAAGTTATAGATGTTTGTATGCAAATGCTAGAAGTGTTCGAAGTAAAATTGGTGAGTTGGAATGTTTATTGTTGGGAGAAAACATAGACATTGTGGGAATTTCAAAAACTTGGTGGAATGAGGAGAATCAGTGGGACACAGTGATTCCTGGATATAAGTTATATCGGAAGGATAGGGAGGGAAGGGTTGAAGGTGGGGTGGCTCTGTAGGTCAGAGAGAGTATATGGTCCAGTAAGACTGAGGTCAGAGAATTAGATTCCCTTCTAGAAATGCTTTGGGTTGAAATAGAGGGCCCAAAAGGAAATTTAACTATGGGAGTTTGTTATCGCCCACCAAATCAAAAGATAGAGGACAATTATAATATGATGGAAGGATTAAAGATAGCGGCTAAACATAAAAACTGTGTCGTAATAGGTGATTGGGTCAATATGTGTTCTGGACGAGAGAAAGAGATTGAGTTTCTTGATGCGCTCAATGACTGTGCTATGGAGTAGATGGTCACAGAACCTACCAGGGGTGGGGCGATCCTGGATTTGGTCCTAAGTAATACCCAAGACTTGGTGAGAGATGTGAAAGTGATCGCACCGCTTAGGAGCAGTGACCATAACGTTATTGATTTCACCATTTGTATAAATAGAGAGTTGCCCCAAAAGGCTGGCACAACCATGTTGAACTTTAAAAGGGGTAAATTCTCTGAGATAAGGAGGCATGTGAAGAGGAAACTGAAAGGAAAGGTAAATACAGTCAAAACCCTTGGGGAAGCTTCGGGACTATTTAAAACTACAATCCTAGAAGCTCAGATAAAATATATACCACAAGTTAGGAAAGGCACAAACAGGTATAAGAAAAGGCCTGCATGGTTAACAAACAAAGTAATGTAAGCTGTAAAAGGTAAGAAGGACTCATTTCAGCGGTGGAAAGCTAGTCCAAGTGAGATTAATAAAAGGAAACACAGACTGTGGCAAATCAAATGCAAGACTGTGATCAGGCAGGCAAAAAGGGACTATGAGGAGCATATTGCAAAAAAACATAAAGACCAACAATAAAAATTTCTTCAAATATATTAGAAGCAGGAAACCAGCTAGGGAGGCAGTGGAGCCCCTGGACGACCAAGGGGTAAAAGGATTACTGAAGGAGGATAGGGAAATGGCTGAGAAGTTGAATGCATTTTTTGCCTTCGACTTCACTGTGGAAGACGAGAAGTGTTTGCCCGCTCCAGAACCACTAATTTTAGAAGGGGTGTTGAAAGACCTGAGTCAGATTGAGGTGACAAGAGAAGAGGTCCTACAACTGATAGACGAATTAAAAACTAATAAGTCACCAGATCCGGATGGCATACATCCAAGAGTTCTGAAAGAACTCAAAGTTGAACTTGTGGATCTTCTGACAAAAATATGTAATCTTCCATTGATATCTGTCTCCGTTCCTGAGGACTGGAAGGTAGCAAATGTCACCCCCATCTTTAAAAAGGGCTCCAGAGGAGATCCGAGTAACTACAGGCCAGTCAGTCTGACTTCAATACTGGGAAAGTTGGTAGAAACCATTATCAAGGACAGGATGAGTAGGCACATTGATGAACACGGGTTATTGAGGAAGACTCAGCATGGGTTCTGTAAGGGAAGATCTTGCCTCACTAACCTGTTGCATTTCTTTGGGGGGGCGAACAAACATGTGGACAAAGGAGAACCAATAGATGTTGTTTATCTTGACTTCCAGAAAGCTTTTGATAAAGTTCCTTATCAAAGGCTCCTTAGAAAGCTTGAGAGTCATGGAGTAAAAGGACAGGTCCTCTTATGGATCAAAAACTGGCTAATTAATAGGAAGCAGAGAGTGAGTATAAATGGGCAGTCTTCGCAGTGGAGGACGGTAAGCAGTGGGGTGCCGCAGGGCTTGGTACTGGGTCCCATGGTCTTTAACTTGTTCATAAATGATTTAGAGTTGGAAGTGAGCAGTGAAGTGGCCAAGTTTGCAGATGACACTAAATTGTTCAGGGTGGTGAGAACCAGAGAGAATTGTGAGGCACTTGTGAGGATCCGTTGAGGCTGGATGAGTGGGTGTTGAGATAGCAGATGAGGTTCAGTGTGGCCAACTGCAAAGTAATGCACGTTGGGGCCAAGAATCCCAGCTACAAATACAAGTTGATGGGGTGTGAACTGGCAGAGACTGACCAAGAGAGAGATCTTGGGCATTCGATGAAATTGCTGAGCAGTCGGGTTAGAACGGATAAAAGGAAGTACTTCTTCACCCAAAGGGTGATTAACATGTGGAATTCACTGCCACAGGAGGTGATGGAGGCTACAAGCATAGACAGCTTCAAGAGGGGGTTAGATAAAAATATGGAGTAGAGGTCCATCAGTGGCTATTAGCCACAGTGTGTATATGTGTGTGTGACACAGAGTGTTGGACTGGATGGGCCATTGGCCTGATCCAATATGGCTTCTCTTATGTTCTTATGTACACTGTCTTTCACCCTAATTAAATCTAAACAAATGATAACCTGTTATTGCTGTTTGACCTTTGCATATATCAATACATCTTCATTAAAGCTGACCTGGATAACCCAGGCAAGCCTGAAGTTGTCAGATCTTGTAAGTTAAGTGGGGTCAGCTCTGACAAGTACTTGGATGGGAGACATCCTTGAAATACCAGAACCAAAGGGAGGGCCAAGCTTTATTCAACAGACTCCCTGAATATCCTTCCCTGCCCCCATAGGGATCAGTTACCAGAGGTGTCATGATTCTGGGCATAGTGAGGCCTGCAGGCCCCAGGCAAGCCTGTTTAGGAGTACTGGGAAGAGCCTACATTTCCCAGGATCCCCTCTAACCCTCTAATTGGGTAGCAAGGGTTTTGGAGGGAAACAGGACCAGAGAGGGGTGGGGCCTGTAAAGAGAATATATAAAGGCCATGCCCAGGAAGTGGGTGTTCTTTCCCTGGAAGGCTGAGCTAGAGGCAGGCTGTCGCCTGGAGAGCTGAAAGCAAGAAAAAGGCTCTTACCCAAAGGGGTAAGTGTTGGTATTAGTAAGGGACTGTATAGACAGACATGTTAGGGCATTTGTTAATTTTTCCTTCGCCCCTTTTACTGTTTTATGCACCTTGTTTGTTTATATTGCACTGACCTTAAAATAAACTATTTTGTTGTTGTTCACTCTGCCTGGTCCTCACGCCTATTATTTGGCCTAAGCTACAAGAGGCCTGAAGGGCTTGGGAGGGAACTCTGGGCCTTCTCAAGGGAGACCCTTAACGCACAGTGGTGGCAGCAATTGGTAAGACCCCCCCTGAATCGTTATAAGAGGTCACCATGACTTCCAGGTGCACACTCACAAGCGCGTGCGCACACACATATATACAAATTCAAAAATAAAAAACTTCATTAAGTTGTATGCTAATTTGCTGTTTATCTATGTAGAAGCATCTGTCTATATATATATGAACTGGTAACTTTCATTTCAATGTATCTGAGGAAGTGTGTATGCACGTGAAAGCTCATACCTTGAATAAAACTTTGTTGGTCTTAAAGGTGGAATTCGACTCTAACTTTATATTATACATAACATTATCACAATATGTGATATATTGTGATATATAACAGGTTCTCTGAATTCCGAGCTTTCACTTTTAAAAAGATATCTTAGCAACAGAAGGTGCTAAAGAGTTTTGTTGCAAAGATATAAGAAGAAAAATATAACTCCATAACTAAAGGGTCTAGGGCAGGAGTGGAAAAACCGCAGCTCAGGAGCCACATATGGCTCTTTCACACATATTGTGTGGCTCTCAAAGCTTACACTGCCCCATAAGCCATCTTGGAGAATGCATTTAAAGTTACAGTTTGTTTCCGCTCCCTTCCTCCTCCCTCCCCCATCTATTTTCGTTCCTCCCTCCTTTCCCTTCTCTTCCTTGTCTTGCAGCTCTCAAACATCTGACATTTATGCTATGTGGCTCTTATGTTAAGCAAGTTTGGCCACCGCGATCTGAGAATTCATAGAACCTGTTACATGTACGGTTATTTTGATACATTGATTTTCTATTACAATTTTTTAAACTGTAAAAGTTGTGGTGATATGGTGGTAGCCCTGCTGGAATCAGTGTCATCACTGTACTGTAGGCTTCCCAACCCTCCCGCCCTGGCGGGGGACCCCAGGTTTTCCACCCTCTTCCCCCGCTCCCCCAAAAAATGGAAGCGGGGGGAGGGGGTGGAAACGGCGCCGGGGAGCATGGCCAGCCGCCGCATCCCGGAGCCAGCAAGGCCACTGCGCCGCTGCTGCCCCCTCCCCTCCCACCACAGCTGCTCCTCTGAGATGAGCCCAGGCTGAGCCCATCTCAGAGGAGCAGCCAAGAGGTGGTAGCAGCGCAGAGGAGGGCGAGGCAGGCCAGGAGCATGGTGAGCCGCAAATCCGGGCCCTTCTAGGACCCGGACTCGCGGCTCGCCACGCCCCCGGCCCGCCTTCACCCCCCCCTCCGCTTCCACCCCAGAGGCCGAGCGGCTCAGGCTGAGCCCATCTCGGAGGAGCAGCCACAGCGAGCGGAGAAGAGGCGTCAGCTGCGCAGCGGCTCGCCGTTTCCCCCCTCCCCCTAGCCCCACCCCAGTGTCTCCTGGCTCCACCCCCAAAGTCCCCAGATATTTTTGGGGTTGGACTTGGGAACCCTACTGTACTGGCAGCAACTTCAGAAGTGGGGAAACTACATATGCCTGTCCCTGGGTGGAAAACATCTGTCTTTGGTTGCTTGTCTGCTAATTCTAAAAAATCAGCCTTTATTCTAAAAAAATATGATGAACCTATAGACCACCCTCCTCTTATGCTCTGATTTGAGCCCATGAGAGCTGCTTAGCCTGGGAGTTTGACTCTCTTTCACAGCTGCCAAACTCAAGTATGCAAAGTTCCATGGCCTGTCTTCCCACGCTTGCATTACAGTTTCATTTTGGCTGCTTTGCAAATCTGGAGGTGCATAGTGTGAGAGCACTGTTAATTCACCCAATGGGAAGGTCTCCTCATCTAAAAAATTATGTGTGACATCCATTTGAGAGACTGTATGCTAAAATGAAATAAAATATACAATGAAAGTAGAGAAGATCTGACATCTGTTCATGACATCTAAAATCTCAGCTGATTACCAAGGCAAACATTAATAGTTGCATAATTTCTTTTTTAAAAAGTAAGCCGTATGCTGTAAGGCTGTATAGTTTAAAAATGTAGGATGAATTCTTGCTCTCAGGACTTCAACTTCTAAAATACAGCAATTGGTTTGCAACAAGTCAAACTACTTGCAGCCAAAAGACCATTATCACATCTGCAATTATTAGAACCAGACATCTTGGGCTATATCTACAAATAATTTCCTAGGAATGGGTGGTTTCCGTGTACCCTTACACATATATACCTCCAGTTTTCTGGGAAAATTCCACTCAAAGGAGTTAGAAAACCACTACCTTATCTATGTTGCGCATGTTTTCATCACTGAATTATTTGAACTTGCATTTGAAAAAAAATTAAAATAACCTTATGAGTTTGGTTCAGTGTTCATATTTATTTAGACAGCATGTGATCAATTTTGCACCAAAACAGGAGAGTATTTAATGTACAAGGCAATTTAGACTTTGCTAATTTAGGAAGATATCACCACTGTGTCCAGTGTGTTTTAGACCACAGCATTTTTTTTTATTTCTCTATTTATGGCCTATTTCCCTCCACAATGGGATCCAACGTAGCTTACAACATTAATTTCTTCTCTAGTTTATCCTCACAACAGTCCTATGACGTAGGTTAGGCCAAGAGAGAGTGACTGGCCCAAAGCAAGCTTTCATGGCAGAGCAGGGATTCAAACCTGGGTCTCCCAGATCCTAGTATAACATTCTAACCACTACACTCTGCTGAATATCCTGCAGCAACACTGATTTCATGCCTGCTCATGAATTCTACACACATTCTGATTACTATAACAATTAAATGAGTTGTGTACTGGATAGGGAAATGCCAAAACAGTTTTCAGGTGACTGTTTTGCTTAGCCTGATTGCACTTCTTAATTATGAAAAATCAAAGGTACTGGTCTTCCCTTATTCCTGAAAATCATATAAGTGGACTATTAGTGGTAACAAACTTGAACAGGTTAAGCATTTCAAATATCTGGGTGTCTAGTTTCAGTCCAATACTACTTGAACCTACCATCGCAGAATGGTTTTTAATGTAGCTAAAGTTAGTGCTGCGGCAATACCCCACTTCTATTTCTCTGATAGAGGCAATCATTATACGCCAGCAGCACTTAAGGCCTTTAATGCTAAAACTAGAATACAATTACTGTATGGGGTACCTCTCTGGATTGGCACAATCGACATTTCAGTTGAACGTGTCCATTTTTGAGAAAGATCATGGGGGTACCTATGTGTGTTTCTTATGCCGCTTTATGTTTGGAATGCAGTCAGAATTGTTGGCTGTTAAGGCATGGGTCCATACTATTAAATTCTGATTATGACTCCACTTCAACTCTGACCCACTTAGTTTTCTGTACCAGCTACTTTCTGAATCTGATCATTCTAGTTGGCTATCTTACATTGAAGGAGCCCTGTGGTGCAGAGTGGTAAAACTGCAGTTCTGCAGTCCAAGCTCTCTGCTCATGACCTGAGTTCAATCCTGGTGGAAGCTGGGTTCAGGTAGCCGGCTCAGCCTACCATCCTTCCGAAGTCAGTAAAACGAGTACCCAGCTTGCTGGGGTGGGGGGAAATGTAGATGAACTGGGGAAGGCAATGGCAAACCACCCTGTAAAAAGACTGCCATGAAAATGTCATGATGTGATGTTGCCCCCGAGTCGGACATGACTGGTGCTTGCACAGGGGACTGCCGTTACCTTTATCTTACACTGAAGTGAAAATAAATTCCCTGAATCTATCTTTAGAATCCTTATCCTTGGTCTCTGAGTCAAAGGCTTTTTAAAAAACAAAATCTAGTCTACTGGGATCAGAGCTTCAAACTCTCTATAGTCTTGCCAACAGGACCTGTTCTCCCCAAAACTTAGAGATTGTTCTGAATGTAAACCTTCCCGCCGTGTACCTCTATCAATTTATAGCTTCAAATTTGCACAGAGCCTTTTCCTTGGCCAGATTCAATGGCCTTCTATCAGCCGTTTTATCTGGCAGATTTCAAGGGACACTCTATTCAAGTAGGTGCTGTCCATGTAAAATGGATTGTCGCCCATGTTCTTCTCCAGTGTCCTCTCTATTTGGCGTCCTGCCAGGATCTTTTGTATCCCATATTGACCCAAATTTTAGACTCCAGGTGATTTTAAGGTTGTTTTCCTGCTTGATAATGCTGATTTGGAAATAACTGAAATAGTAGCAAAGTTTATTTATAGAGCTATGGCTACTTGTCCTGATAAGTAGTACTATGTATCAGGTTTTACTATGTTACTACCTTGTTTATATTTTGTAATCCTAATTTTATTCTGTATGCACTCTGTACTGTCCTAATCTGTACTTGCCCGACCCTCTACTTTATATTTTTATATATGCCAATAAAGGTTTGTCTTGTGTGTGAGAACAGTGTTCAGGTGACTGTTTGCTTAGGCTGATTGCACTTCTGTAATCATTATAAAATACATACAAGTAGTCACAAGAGATGTTCCTAATGATTTTAACCTCAAAATTGCGTTTTAAAATACCCAATAGTAGCTCACTAAACTTTGCTGAGAATCTTGTTTCTCTTTCTCAAATAAAATTATGTACATGGAACAATCCCTAAATAAGATAGGAATGCCCCTGCAAACTGTTCAATTTCTGAGAAATGTTACTTTTACAAGAAAGAACAAATTCAGCTAGTTCCAAAGGGTAGCTATGTGAATCTGTTGCAGCACAACATAAATAAAAGTCTTGTGGTATCTTAAAAAAACAAACAATTTTTAGTGTGGACTAGAGCCCATCCAAAACAAGTAATAGATCTTCACCAGAAACTCAAATTCAAGGTTATGAAGAATAAAGAGTTGTAATGGGTCAAATGGCCATAAAATGCATGGAGTGCAGGATGAGACATAATTATGAAAAATTCAGATTAATGGACACAAATAATTCTCAATCCTCAATGTATTATCAATTGATGATAATATATTTTTCCTATCAGGTGTTACCCTACCAAATTGACACATATTACAGCACTGGGATCACCTGAAGGTGTATTTTTGCCATCTGTGACTGAAAGAGTACATGCATCATGCCACTGAAGACAGTACACCATTATTTCAACAGGCAGTTGTCAAATAGTTGCTGACAATTCACTTCCATCCTCCCAAGGTTATGTCAAGAACAACCCTACAGACACTTCTTGAGAGCAACGGTGCCTCACTGGATTTTTTATATAGAATGGTCGGATCATTCTCTCCAGGCAGATGTAATCAGCAAACAGTATGGCTTACAACACACTCTCCACTGGGAGAATAGGGCTGTAATAAACAACCATAAAACAATGCTGACATCATAAACAAAGATACTGACAAAAGGAGAGGCAGTTGTCATGAACAAGTTTGACTACTCTTGGGGTGTTGAGAGTCAGGCCATTACTGGTAGACTCTGAGGAATACAGAAAGAATTAAATAGTATAAAAGAATAAATATGTATGGGTACAGCTTGGCCTCCTCTATTGCCTAAAATATGTATACCTGGCAACCTCAGATAACACATTGTTTAGTACATTGTCATGGCCATGGTAGGAGTTTCTTGCTATCAGAGATTCTGCTATCAGGCCCTATGATATCAGCATCCTTATTTTTGAGACACTATTGATTTCCTGAAGAAACTATATTATCCTGGCCTGTATGAATACTGAGACTTCATAAACCAACAGCAGAGTATAATTCATCCAGGACATTATGCCTGATATCACATGATATACTTTGTTGTTTTATCCTCACCCATTACTTCAGATTGTATTTTCGGGTTAATCTATTGACCCATAATACATGAACATATTAATAGCTGATGTAAATCAGTGCTTCCTCAGCTGTCAAAAATACTTTTCACTTGAAATTTATTAACCATCTTAAATAAAATTAATTGTATTTTCATCATCTGGACTCACAAGAAGGAAGTCCTTGAGAAATTTCCACAAGGACTTTAACAATTTTTACCTTCCATCACCCTGATGTTTGACCATTTTCTGGCCACAAGTGTTTATCTTAGCAATAGACACATAGCACCATCTCATACCAAAAAGTCACTGATCACTACATGCCAGCATGTTGCCAGCTACCAACCTCAGTACACCAAACTATCCATTGTTGACAGCCAAGCACTACATTACAACTACATTGTTCCTTTTTTTGGACAAGGATGCATATCTGAAGGTTTGCGTAAGGCTTGGGAGTGAAATACTTCCCTAAAGAAGAAACAGAATTACAAGGTCAGATCGGCAATCAGAAGTCATCTACTACAAAACAGGTTGCCAAAAGATAGACCACCAATAGCTGTCACCTACAATTCCCAGTTTAAAACAGCCCAATGCATTACAGTGATGTAGATCATCCTAGACAATAATATTTCATGTACAAAGGCTCAGGATGACAGGTCTTTCCCCTCCTTACAGACAGATCCCTACCTAAAACAACTTCTTAATCAGTAACAGAAAAGACCAAACTCTGCAACGAACTTAGATGCCAACTTTGTTTCCATATCAAATTTAGGCAAAGCTATTATCATTTACTGATACTATAAGTGATCTCTGTATTTTCTTCATCACATTTTTTTTCTGTGTATGGTATACTGATGAGCATCTGACAAAGTGAGCTCTTGTACATAGAAGTTTATGCTGGAATTAAAAAAAATTATTAGATCACAAGGAGCCACAAAATCTCTATTTAAACGTAAACTATTCCTAAATAATACACAAGGATTTTATTGCAGCATACAATCTGCACACAGAAGTAGACTTTCCCATATCTAGGTCTACTCCATATTAGGCCCACTAATAGATCTATACAAGTAGGATACCCACAAGGAATTGCAGAAGGGGTGTGTGTGTGTCTAATTTTCTCCTCCCCCAATATTTCCTCTTTCCCTATTCTCAAAACCTCCATAGCCTCTTCTCCTTTTCTATTTCCTTCTCTCTTTCCTTCCCACTAATTAAACTACTTTTATCTATCTCCGTGTCTTCATCCTTCCCCACAGACAGCCTCTACCTGGGAAAACTATGGCCCAGTTGTCTGGCACTGTTTGCCAGGCCAGGTATAAGGTTTTGCTCAAGTTCAATCACAAGGCTCCCTGGTTGGTTCAAAAGAAGCTTTTAATGATGAGGCTTGAGCACACACTAATGATATACATAGCAAGATCAGATCTTGCCAGACTGAATTGTACTGGCTGACCCCTGGCACTTATAGGTTACAGCATGATGGCTCCCCTTTTTCCCACGCCTGCTAAAAGTCTTTCGAATTAAACAAAAGTTCTTTACCCAGGCCTCATTGTTACTCCCAGTCAAGGTCACATCCCACATGCTCCAGTTCAATATCAGTATTACCCAGGGAGACTAGATTAGCAGTGTCTTCCACCTGCTGGCCTGGAACATCCCACAGAGCATGAAATACCAAATGGCTACAAAAATCAATAGGGTTAGCATTTGTGGATAGACCTACAATGTGGAATTAGTACATCCTAGAAATGCAATGGCAATATCATGATAATAGAGCATTAACAAGCAAAGGTAATAATATCAGCAAAAGCAATAGTCATAACTGTCAGGGATTTGTTCCTGACCCCAGGAGTAGTTTTGTGGTAGGGAATCTGCAAGAAGTTGGGGGTACCTCACTTTCCTGTGTATCCCACTCCCCACCCTTTCCCTCATCCTGGCAGCCCCTATAACCTCACATTTCCTTGCTTCCTTTTCTCCTTCCCACTCTTCAGCCTACCTATGTTTGAGCTGCCTGCCATCTTCAGCTACATTTGCATTTACTTAATTCATTTATATCCCACCTTTCTCTGCAACAGAGACCCAAAGTATTTTACATCATTTTCTTCTCCATTTATATTCCTGTTTGTGTTTTTAATTGAAATTTATCATTTTCTGTATTTTTAATTGTTTACATGTTTCTTATTGTTCAGCACCTTGTCAGCATAAAAATTTCAAATAAATAAACCCTGAGAGGTAAGTTAGTCTGAGAATGCATAACTGATCAAAGGTCATCCTGTGAGCTTCTATGGCAGACCTTGGTTCCCCATAAAGTAAAGGTAGTTCCCTTTACAAGCACCAAGTCCCCCATATTCCTATCTAAAATTCTCACTACTTCACCACACTGGCTTTTGATGGGTGGCTGCTGCTAAACAGTAGTAAGCAGCCAAGCCTGGGTGAGTCATGCAAGTAATATAGTAGCAAGTTGACTGGTGTTAACTGCCAGGCCTAGCACTCTCAAAGGCCAAAATAGACCAGAAGAATGCCCTACTCCCTTCCCTTCCATGGACAAAAACTAAAGCTTGAAAACTGTTGATACTGTGCAGTTGCCTAGCAATGCCCACTGAGGGTATCCTTTTTTTAAAAAGCTACAGATACTGCTTCTATTATTTAGCTTTTTAACCCCACCCCCTATTTAAGATTTCATAATTTTTTTGGCAACCCTGGCATAATTTTTTTGCCAGGTTTGTGAAAAAGTGTTATCTGTTCATGGCTCCAGTCTCTGGATTTAAATATCCACAGATTTGGCTCTGTTGAGAATCAGATATACTGATGATGTTTCACAATGTGCTGCTGGATTGGGGTTCTGTCAATTTTCACATCCTTTTGTAACCAATTAGTGATTATTCCTGACTCACTAAGATTTTCAGGCCAAGTAACTGGGATAACAAGAAGCAGCAAGATCATTCATTATATACCCATTTCTCTCTTAATATCACTACCCTTGGAATGTTCCATGTCAATCCCATGACAATTTTGTATTACCATTTGCTTTCAAAGTACTCTGAGAATTCAGCATCTGTCACTTAACATGATGCCTGATTACTACTTGCCTCTAAAAATTATGTTTGAATAATAGAAAGAATGGGAGAAAGAATGCTGGTAGTACTATATCAATAATACAGTCAATTCAAAAAATTAGCATGACATACTTACATACTCCAAATAGTTTCATTACATTATATATGAATTTGTAGTATTGCATTAACCAACACACAAAAGACTCATTACAAATATGGCACTGTGTCTAGGCTTTGCAGCTGCACTCTGTTATACTGAAACCAAGCATCTCTAGATGCTTCCGTACTCCTGCACTATACAACAGTTAGAGAACTGAAAAAATTAGGTGTTTCACTTCAGTCGCTACTAAAAACCCTCAAGGCTGAAAGCTCCTCTATCCAAGGTCCACCTTTACTGGCAGGCACTAGCATAACTTGATAATTCCAAATACAAAAACAAACAGCCCAATTTGAGCTGTTGCCAAATGAACATGCTGGAAATTGGGTTCCATTATTCAGCTGCTTTTTGGAAGAAGACTGTGTTTGAAACAACTAATAAATTACCTAGGAGACTCATTCAGCTGACAGTTTATCTTCATGGTGTGGTTTCTCTGCCTCATCATTTGGAACTCATTTAGAAGTCTATGGACTCATTACTGCTGAGACTTTGGAGCAGCAGACTGGAGAACTTTACTATTGAATGCATTATGCTTTCCTGTGCACAGCAGTACCTGTTTGGTTACCTGTAAGCAGAGCTAATTGTATTGTCATTGGTTTAAGGTACACAGCAACACTTTTGTAAGCTGTAAGCCGGGGTGGCCAACGGTATCTCTCCAGATGTTTTTTGCCTACAACTCCCATCAGCCCCAGCCATTGGCCATGCTGGATGGGGCTGATGGGAGTTGTAGGCAAAAAACATCTGGAGAGATACCGTTGGCCACCCCTGCTATAAGCTGTTATTGATACTCAGGCCTCAGATTCAGTGGGAACTCACAGGAGCACAGCTCCTGCACCTTTCTGAGAGTTCCACCTCCTTGTCCATTGAATAACATATTACATAAAAATCCCTGCATAACATTGCATAACAATCCCTGGATGAGCTCCACCACCTTTTTTCCTACAAAACGATCCCTGTTGATACTCTTATAATCTCAGCTTGCAAATTGTGTATTAAGAATTGTATTATCTCTTTGGGTTATGACCACCAACTCAGTTTTGTTATAGTTTATATAGATTTAAATAGCAAAACAAGAGTGTGTTTAGCATTTTAAACTATTTGATGATTTTTCCCTCTGCAGTGTTTGCAAATTCTTCAAAAATCTGCACATGAAATTAAAAATTCAGACTCTGAAATGGTGCTTTTAAGACCTGTACATCTGCAAAGCCTAAGTCTGTGAATTATATACCATGTATTTTTATGTAATAGTCCCAGTTCAGCTAAAGTTAGTCATAGCTAAATTGTTGACTTCAGACTGACTTGTTCCATTGCTGAATTTTTGGAACTCGCTGCCATGAAATGGGGCGAGGATTACAGACTTAGATCAATTTAAAAGAGGGTTGGACAACTTTGTGAATGTCTACTTTTAATTAGTTGCAACATGTGATAACAAATGCATTTAGTGTGTCAGATGCTGAGGAACAATAAGCAGGTTACGCTCTGCTTGTGAACTCCATTGTAGCATCTGACTAGCCACTATAAAACAGGATGCTGGACTAGACAGATCATTAGCTTCATTTAACATGGCATCTCCTACATTACTTGTATGGAAAATTTTACATAGCTCTATGCTCCATTAGGTGGATACAGCAGAACTGCATCATTCAATTAGGGCTAAATTTAAAATCACCTGACACTTTTAAAAATTATATTTATAAATATAATTATAAAAACTGTAGGTAACATTTTGGAGACCAGAAACATGGGTGGAAGGATGCTTAAAACCAGAGCAAAAAAAAATGCTTCTGAAGTGTAGTCAAATCTAATGCTAGAAAGGATTTAGTTTAGTGTTAAAACTAGTCATCTACGCAGAAGCATTTTTCAGAAGGCTAGTATCATTTTCTTCTTACATGGGAAGACAATATTGTACCAGCTTTGTGTGGACATTTTCTTTCCAGGATGAATTTTGCTTCTATCATTTTGAATCTATGTACAAATACCCACCCAACTACAGTTTCTTTAACTGGGTGAATGCAATTTTTAAGGAGGCTGGTATGATGCCCCTGTCCTCTTCCCTGTCTCAGAGGCAACATTTTCCCTCTGTTTTTCTTTCTCTTTACTGACTGGATTACTCTAGTAATGTGTTTGCTTTTTTGCTGAAGAACTCTGGCTGTTCTGCCCTGTCACAATATAATATTTTGGCTGCTGACTCAGCCCAGGAACCTGAGGGAAGAATAAGGAGCCTTCTTTAACTTAAACAACTTAAAATGGCACTCAAGGCATTTTGAAATTTAAAAATAACAAAATATTTTATTGAACACAGAGGGGAAAGGTCAGGTGAAATCAGGGGTTGAAGTTTCTGAGGTAAAACCAGCACATGCACAGACTTCAGTTCTTATATTTCAGGCTACTGAGAGTAAGCTTTTCACCGAAACTTAAAGGCTTTTGTTCCAGTGTTTTCTTTTTGTATTCTCTTACTCTTTTGGTTTCCAGAAGACTGGTACACTCTTTCCAGTACCCAACCCCTTCTCTTGAAAAGTACTTCCATTGAGTTTTTAATGGACTCAAGGTTTTTAAAGGGAGTTTTTAACCACACCAGGAATCTGCACTCTTCAGAGCTAACTTCCTGTTTGACAGGTGGGGAATTTTCTTCTTACACTAGAAGATCTATCCCCTTTTTTTGGCCCAAATGGGAGTATTCACCTACTTCCCAAACTTCCTTGCCAACTTCCTCCAGTCCTCCTGTCTGTGTTAAACTGGTCTCTGCCAGGGCTGAACTCCAAACTGACAGTACTAAACTCTTCTCAGCTAGAGCTAAAATCAGACTCAATTCTTCTCAGCATCCAGTTCAGATGCCTTTCTATGCTCTGCTGATGCTAACCAATCAGATTTCTTGGAACAGCCGATCACTCAGTGCTCTTGTTTGTGAAGAATTAACCCTTCACAATCCTTTAGCTGTTTGTACAGCATTTCTAAACTTTTTAAAAGTGCAGTCCATCATAGCTGCTTTGATTGAATCTGTGTAGAATGAAAAATACTGCTTTCAGAGTTCCAGGTTGAAATATATTGAGGGTCTAGGCCACAACCTGGTCTGGTTTGTAAATTCAACTCTGTTTCACAGGACATAAAAGCTCTGCATGCCATCTTCAGTTTTCAGAAAAGCCAACATCTCTACATAGCCTAAAAGGAAGAACTCTAAGGTAGAGCCTTAAAATAAGAATCGCTAGTGGACGCCACTGGCCAGTCATATTACAGCAAATTGTTAAGAAAATGATACTTTTCATCCCTTAACTTGTTTAGCCCAATTATAAAAAGTAGCCATTTGAAGCTATATTGAGTGTAGAGTGGGGAAGGCAATGGCAAACCACCCTGTAAAAAAGTCTGCTGTGAAAATGCGACATCACCCCAGAGTCGGAAACGACTGGTGCTTGCACAGGGGACCACCTTTACCTTTTTTTTAACCATTTGAGGAGAAAAAGTGCCAATGATAAAAGATGGCAATGTGACTTAACATAGGTTCTTCCTATCCCACAACCCTTACCTAAAAAGCAGTTACCTCCTCCTCCCACTAACCAGGAAGTGACTCATTTCCCCTGACAATAGGTGAAGAGCTACTGAAAACTGCCCAGGGCTGCCAGAGGACCCCAAACAAAGATTCTATCTGCCAACCACCATCCAGACCCAACTTGAAGATGTATCCCATGACTTGTCTGACTCTTCTTTAGCCCCCTCTTCTCTTGGTGGCTCTGACAACAGCACTATTAGTTGTCTGAAACAGTGTTATAATCACTTACGTTTTACACCCAAAAGGCTGATGACTGTGGATGCAGGTACACACAAAGAACCATGACAACATCTCCATCTGCTTAAGTGTTTGTGATCAAGCCATTACAGTGCCCAACTGTAAATAATTTAGGGAGCTCTGTTATCAGTGCTCTGAACTTCTTTATGTAAAGATTGCCTTCACTTATTTAGTAGGGATATATCACAGAAACCATAGTGCGTGAAATATAGAGGAAAAACCTAATCCAGTAGGAAGAAAGATTAGAATGAGATTAAATGGTCCCAATAGTTTGTTTTCCACCTTGTAAAACACTTGATGTTTCAAGACCATTTATAGTTCACAAATAATTTATGTCAGATGTCATAACCACCAATTCAGAATTGCCTCACAAATCACTAAACATTTATGTGCTAGAGAACACACTATGTCTTTCCTTACAGACTTTACTATTACAAGAATACTAACCTTCATAAATACTTACGACCATACTATTAACACAATAGCATGTTTGCTTGGCATGCTACAACAGAAGGTTTTATTTAGGTCATTTGAAAAACACCGGCAACTGTAGTTTTTGCCAGCTCACAGACATAAGCTTCAAAGTATAGGCCGCATTAACTCAAATACAGAATACTTTAATAGCAATAACTTACAGATACAAGCTAATGATGAACTACAATTTCACAAAGAAATGTAAACGTTTTGTACACTTGTCAGTCCTGTCTTTTAGGCAAAGTGCTCTTTTGATGATAAATAAATTAACAAACACATAACTATAATGGACTACTTCCAGACAATACAAAAAAATGTGTTTCTTTTTAATTAGTCTTGTAAACATATTTATGGAGAAGCCATAAAAGTGTCTTGCAGGCCAACTATACTTACATACCTGGAAAACAAAATTGTCTTCAAATACTTTGGATGCTATTTTTTAAAGATTAACTGATTTTCAATGAGAACACAACAGTACCTCCTTAGTCCCATGTCCCTGAAATAAATGAATTAGCTGTGGCTTATTGGTAGTTGTGTCATTGAATGGGGTAGCAAAGGCTGGAGTCCAAGAGCAGAAGGTGAGTGAGCTACAAAAACAGAAAGATTTGCTGGTCAGCTTGATTAGAAGTAGAAAAATAATGCTTGTGAATAAAAGTTAAGGCTAGAGTACAGGAGGCTGCACCCATTTTCACCAACATATGAAAATATCTCTTTGACTTCAACAATTACATGTACAGTTAACCTGCAATGACTGATTTGTACGGAATTCTGCATGCCTCATCTAAATTAGAAATGCATCATCATAATTTTAATAAAAGCATTAAAGATCTCCTTCATGTAGTCAATGGAATATATGAATAAGCAAACATGTGCATCACCAGACAAAGCCCTTTTAATAAACCTGATTAGGATGAAAGCTACAGAAGCCAGAGCAATGGGATCCATTTTAATCTAAAATAAGTATCCTTTATCTGTGCAATGAGCTTTTTAAAACTTAATGTAATAGAAACAATTATTTTCAATAATCTAATTATTGCATTTTTTATATAAAGATTCAAAGTAATATGAAATTTTAGAAACTTATTTTGGGTTATAGACTGAAACTGTTCCACAAACAAGGAAATTCTTATGTGAATATAGCTAACCAAAATATGTAATTGTCAGGGGGAAAGCCATCAATAGCTAACATACAATGACATTTATTCCTAAATATTCAATATTAAAACATTCAAAAGCATTCATTTCCTGAGCCTGTGACAAAGGCTTGGCCACTAGGTGCATATGCAGGCGCACTCTTAAAGGTTCCACAATAGCAAGTTTCCTCACACAAAAAAGCAATTATAATTCATATAGAACTCATCCAAAGTTCATCCATATCAGTCCACAATCATTTATAAATAAGGATCATGAGGGAAAAAGTTCATTAAGTCCAATATCACAGAAAGACTGTCTACGCTATTCAGTGAGCTGCATTTTTGTGTCTTTGTCAAGACTGTCGGCTTTTACATGGAACTGTGAATGAAATACATATTATACTGAAATAACATTCAACCATTTAAAAAGTTATCAATTTTACTAAGACAATCATGCTTACCCCATAATTCCTGTCAATACACAAACTGGAAAGGTTATTAGGGAACAAGTTTGTCCTAGTCTTATTTAAGGGCACATGTTCTAATTTCTAACAGGTGTGAGCTGCGGCATTTAAAGGAACCCACAAACAGTGTTGTAATTTATATTATTTTATAGCAACAGAGAAATCCAAGCACTGGTTAAGATTACATAGAGAAAAAGTCTTCAGTTTGAAAATGAACTGTTTCCTCCTGCAATAAATTTGTGAAACATTCTCCCAGTTGTGTTGTCTGTTATTGTATGTATATACCACACAGAAATTCATCTCCTCTGCAGCTCCAAGATAATGCTCAACAACAGGGGCTTCCCTAATCTGGCTGCAAACCCATGGTTGATGTTCCAGTATCTGTATACAGATGGCACATGTGGAAATGCCCATGAACAAGAGGCCACAGGAGCAGATGATGAAATATGCCGCTTGTTTCGTCAAGCTTAAGGCAAAGAAGGAAAAATTGATATTAATGTTTTCCATGTAAAAGCCAACAGCCTTGACAAGGACACTGAAACTCAGCACACTGGATAGTGTAGACAGGCTTTCAGTGATTGATATTGGACTTTATGGACTTTTCCCCTCATGTTCCCTATTTATAAATGATTGTGGACTGATTTGGATGAACTTGGGATGAGTTCTATATGAATTATAATTGATTTTCTGTGTGAGGAAACTTGCTATTGTTTTGTGGAACCATTAAGAGCACGCACAGCCTTTGCTGTGGGCTCAGGAAAAGAATGCTTTTGAATATTTTAGTATTGAATATTTAGGAATAGATGTAATTGTATAATTGTTAACTTTTGATGGCTTTCCCCCTAATGGTTATATATTTTAATTGACTGAAAACTAATGGCATTTTAAGATGTAAGAAGATGCAGAATATGTACAAGTATTGTAATTCATGCTTTAAATGAGGCATAAGAAGATACCTGAAGTAGAAAAATAATGTAATATTTGTCATCAGGAATGCTTGTTCCTGGACATAAACAGCTACATTAGCAGTTTAACAAATGATATTTTAAGGGACACTTCCCAATATACACTCCCCCCTCACCAAAATAAAACCTTTCACAAGATGATGGATGGTTTTAAGGATCTATGCATTGTATTTGGGGACCCACTATAACATAAGAACTTGTGAGTTGACTGGTCAGTCCCATTTTCTCACAAGAACCTTTGTGCTGCTCTTGTTTATATCCAGGCAGAGACAGGCAAGAGAGCTCAAGCAGAAAATATTAGTATAATCTACATTACAATGAAAATTCTGTATTATAGTGAAAGTTAAACTACAAAATGGAGTGGGAGCATTTGTTTCAAAATACTCTTAGGGCAAATTATTTATTATGGGAATAATAGGTTCTAGCATTCTGGGACCCTGTGCCCATTTCCTATACCACTCTGACAGGACCACATGGAAAGAACCTTGTGAGACTGCCATCTCAACGGGGCTTCAGGTACTGGTATGGTTCTTTCCACATGATATCACCCCTTGCACAGATTTTCATTCCTTAATTACCGGGTTGCATGAAAACACCTACAGTTGATAGATATCTGTCACATATCCTACAAAAAAGTGTTAAAAATGAATTTTTCAAACACTTGTTTAATTATTGTGAGTGTTTGTTTGTTTGTTTGTTTCAAGTCATTAGCAGATATTGCTGAAATCTCTCTGCAACTGAAAGGGCTACAGAGTTACACACAGAGAAAACAAGGATTGACTCTAGAATGGACATAGTTTGAGTTGCATCACTGAGCAAAGGAATGCATTTCACTTTTTAAATGTTATAGCAAGCCATTGTACCTACCATCCATATAACTATGTAGGGCAGTTAACATTGTCCCATCCTGTGGTACATATGCTGAATATGCCATTTCTTCTAGCATTGGTGGAGAAAGCCTAGAAGGCTGGACTGTTGTAACAGGTGTACTGGATGAATGATTGGGGCTCACATGTTTCTTGTGGCGTGCTCTGCAGTTTTGAAACCACACCTGAAAAGAAAAGGCAAAATATTTCAACTTAATTCATTATCTGACATTAAATTACATGTCAAGCAACATAATGTTTAAGCAGAGTTAGCTTTGATACAAGTCTGTGCCCCTTTAGTTCCAGTGTAACTTATTTTGCTTGTGTGCTTTGACTGATATCAGATAGCCCAAGTCAACTGTACTCACTGAAATTAGTGCTACGTATCTGGGAAATTCTATGAAGGCTTTCACAGTCCACTAAGGATAAATTATGACTCACAGTGCTGCTGGCACATACAAGAACACCCCAGATAATGTTCCTTTAGTGATGTAAAAATATTTTATTGAAGGGAAAAGGTCTACGTTTTAAGACCATTGTCCAATATTACATAAAATCCTTTTCTAGCTAAAGTACGTGGATTAATATTCAAACTGTTCTTTGGAGCTTCATGTAACTGAGGAGCTTTGCTTATGATACTGGTGACGTAACTGCAGTACAGTTACCTGTATCACACGCCTACTCAAGCCTGTTCTTTCCGCCAGTTTTTGGAGTGTTTGTGCATCTGGATTGTTGTCCTGAGCAAATTGTGCTTGCATTACCTAAAAAACATAAGTAGTATTTAAAAAAAAATCAGATGTACTGCAAATTCCAATAGCAGTTGTCATGAGCATATTATCCTCATAAAAGGTTTCTAATCACAGCAAGGTAGGTTACATGCCTACCACCCAACAATCTAAATAGCTAGAATGTTGGATAGATCACTACTAATAGAAACAGAAGCATGGTTTGGCTCACTCATCTCAGAGCTGATTTAATGTGATGAACTCTTTGTGGGGCAGCTTGGTTATATCTGTTTACATTATTAATATATTGTTTGAATGCACCATCATATGCAAGAACTAGTCTTTACCCTGCCACTCAACGCTCAAAGACAGTTCAATGCCTTTGCAATATTTGTAAGAGAAAGCCATTTTGAAAAATTAAGTGCTTATACCAGTTTCCACCATGCGAGGGCATATTCATACAATACATAAATGTTGATAGACATGCTAAATAGTAACAAATACTATTGGAAAAATACTTTAATAATAATTGTGTGTTCCCCTGACCCCACTTCTTTCACTATGAATTAGTCTACAACTTTAAAAACACATTTCTAGGAGTAAGCCTCATAGAATAAAGTAGGACTTACTTCTGAAAAGGATTCCCTGCAGTTACCTAGGATGTGTTGTGCAAATCTCACCAATCACTCACACAAGCAAGTTACAGGGAATCTTTTCAGATCATCATTACAAACGGGGACATTACTTCACATCTAATGAAGAAAAGCCTTGTGACCATTTAGCAATAAAGCAGAATTAATTTTAAATATAAATTTACATTAATTTTAACTTTGATTTTTAACAAGCTTAATACTAGTTCAAAAAACTGGCATTCACTCAGTTGTCATTTTTAATCTAACACTATTTAGCTTCTCATGATTTCAGCTGTTAGACTTGGAAATGCAATTTAATTGCCTTCAGATCAGACATCTGAATGCTCGTATAAAATGTAGATGACTGGGGAAAGCAATGGCAAACCACCCTGTAAAAATAAGTCTGCTGTGAAAAAGTTGCGATGCAATGTCTCCCCAGAGTCTGAAACAACTGGTGCTTGCACAGGGGACAACCTTTACCTTTTTAAAATCCAAACTTATTGTAGACTAAGAATTAGAGCCTGGAATCCCTTTCCTAAAATCTTTTTTAAAAATATTATTCCTTTTGGAAACAGGTGTCCAAAAGAGGGGTTAGCTGCAATTGAAACATGTTTTTCTAGTTGCAGCAATTCTGTGACTCCTAAACAAATAGATACCACTTTGCAAAATCAAAAGATGAAATTATCACTGTGATTGGAGTTGCTCAATTATTTAAAAAACCCAGAGAATACAAACAACCTCTAAAATGAATCAAACATTTAGAGATCCTGTCCTCAATGAATCTAACATTTTAGACTAGAAATGTCCATTCAATTGTGTGAACATATGTATGCCTTCTAATGGCAAGCAAGGGCCTCTCAACTGATACTTTCCGTCATAAATTATTATTTAATTGAAACAAGACATGGGAAAATACAATTATTTCTGTATCCCCAGATAAAGTATGGGGATACTTTAATCTGTATCCCCAGATTAAAGTATCCCCAGATGATACTTTATCATGTTAAAGACTATAAAGTTCTGCTTTTTGCCACATGTTCTATATCAGCAAGCCCATGTATGCAAATCATAATCAATTCCTGATTCACCGAAGTGTTTATATAGGTAATATACATATGTACCCTTGTTTTTCAAATGGGGGGAGGGGGGGACCAAGGCTAATTCTGAGTTTATAAAACCAAAGTAAATAAGGTTTCAAATTTACTCTAAGATTACATATTTTGCATATTGCATCATATGCTTGATGTTTCAAGTAGCAATCTTCTAAGTCTTTATTCAGTTAATGCATAAAAAACCCTTTATTCTATCAGCAAAATGGTTCCATTTTCTCAAGGCCTAAAAACATGACAGCTAACTGATTGTTTACAGGAGAAAAAATGTTTGCACACTTTTAAAAGAAAATTGAGCCTACACAGCATAGATCAAGTGGTTAAGTCTGAAGGAATGTTGGGCCAGAATTTTTTAAAATACAAGACATTTAAACTGCAGCAAAGTACAGTAGTAATAGAACAGTTGTCTGAAGGAACCCAAGAACAGAGCAATGTGAAGAGTGTGCAGCATAATATGTGCAGAGCAGTGTACACAGTGTGCAGCAGTGAGCCATCCTTTTTGCAACAAAAGGATGGTATTAGAAAAGTTAAGAGTCCTTCTGAGTGGAATGCCTAAAACTATCGGACCAGACCAAGGATGGCCAAACTGCTTAATGTAAGAGCCACATACAATAAATGCAGGTTGTTTGAGAGCAGGAAAGGAGGGAGGGAGGGAGGGACGGGTGGAAAGAAAAGAACTTTAACTTCAAATACATTGTCCAAGCTGCTGGATGGCTTGGTGAAATGATTTAAAGAGAGAAATATCTTCTCTAAGCTAGCCAACAGAGTAGTGGGGACTTCGAGAGCCACATATGTGTGAAAGAGCCACATGTGGCTCTTGAGCCATAGTTTGGCCACCCCTGGACCAGATCATCATTGTGCCAATAGGAAAAGGACACTATATATTCACACTGAAGAACCAGAATTTCCTTTCTCTTATTGTAGTGTCAATGAGGAAATTTAAGACTGTGAAACCTTATGTTTCCTGTAAAGTTATTTTCTATACATTTTCTAGTCTCTCTCTTCATATTACATAGGCCTGAAACTATTTAGTCTCCTATTGTAATTACGTTCAGTGATGTAAATGTCTGATTTAATGAATTTCAGCAAGTAGTCAAAACAGATCAGCATTTACGTTTTCACTTTACAGGATTACTAGCTGCCTTCAGGGAAATGAAATGTAAAAAGCTTGAAGATTACTATTTCATATGAAATGGCTAGAATTCACAAAAGTAATCCAGAAACATGCTGTGTCTTGATACCAAGAGAAATAGTCCAGAGGGCAGAGAATGCTTTCTTCATATCCAGCTCATTTAAACAGAATTCTAAAGTAATATAAAGTATAAAATATTTATGCTCTTATTTCTTCCCTCCTCCCCCACCACACAACCATCTTCATTTATAGCACTGTACTATGCCATGGCCTCTACCTGCAGCTGATCTGCTGTGAAACTGGTCCGAGCTCTTTTTGCTGGTTTTGGATGATTAACATCTTGTTCTGTTAACAAAGCACCTTCTACACTAATACCATTTCCTGAAATTAAAAAAAAGACCACCAAGTTCAAGGACTGCTAGCACCAACATCAGTCAATTGCACACATTACACTCAAATACTTCCCCTATTCAGGATATAGTTAAGTATAGAAATGGCAACATTGTTTTGAAACTAATCATATACATTTGGAATCTGTCACTAATGGCCAAGATTACAACCATAAGGATTTAGTCAGAATTTTTCCTTTTTTTAACAAACATTTCAGAACAATATAAGCATTTTTAGCATCAATGAAAAAGATTCCATGAGTTTAAAACAGAAATACAGTGCACACAGGTTTGCAAATCAGTTTTCTTTGGCAAGGAATAATGGTGACAAACACACCATTAATGTGAATAGTATATTTTACCTCTGGCACATATACCATTTTGAAAAGGAAAGGAAAGGAAAGAAAAAGGGGATGATTGAAGTTATTAATTCCAATCTGCTCGATAAATAAGTTACCAGTATAGCTAGGTCACCTTGATGAAGGCCAACATGCCTATCCCTTGGAATCCTACTGCTAAGTAGGAAAATATCAGCACAATCCACAGCGGGGGGGGAGGAAAGTCTTTTGGGAGCAGACGAGCCGCTACATGGGTGCAGGAAGGGTTTGCACCAATGCACAACCGACGCTGCCACAGTGGAGGGGAGTTACGTAGGCGAGGGGCCACCCGAGCGCTGCTCTGCCCAAGGGCAGCGGTGCCTGAGGGCTGCGCCCAAGTGTGGACGGAAGTGAGGCAGAGCGTGGCGTTCAGGCGGAGGAGGGGTGAATTGGGAGTGTGGCCAGGCTTAGGCGGTTTCCTGAGCAGTTTCACGCATGACATGCCCCCCTCCCCCGAGAGACTCAACATTACGCCAGCAAAAATAGTGGCCTGTCCCATAGGCACTCGTTGAAACCAAAAACAAAGGTCAGCTCCACCACTGTGGAAGCTCACAAACCCCTTAGGGAGCAGCATGATTGCCTCGCCAATCCCCTTGCACCTCGGGATGACGAGCCCCCTCCCCAGTACCCAATCGCAGTCTCACCACTCCTAGAAATACTTCTGCTCTGGCTTCGCACAACTCAGTTGTTAGGGAGAGGAGCGCATGGCAGGAAGTTTTGCTGGCGAGCTCCCGGCCATACAGACTGAGTGAGGGACAGGTAGGCATGTTGGTGACGGGTTTTGCACTGCGCAGTTGCAAAGACAGTATTTTTGACTTGTGAGGGGGAGAGAGAGGTCTCTCCCCTGAGGCTAACTGCTCTTGTTTCCAGGTCTCCACAGGTTGCGCTCCCGGAGGTTCTGCATGCAAGGACTGCCTCCTATGGCTGGGTAAGTTCCACTGTCCCCCCCCCAGCCTCGCCCTCCCCTTGCTCTCGACCACTTGGTGCGTGAGCATCTCTGGCACTTGAACCAGGCAGTGGGCTCCAACAGGCGGCATTTGCTGACTCTGCTCCCCTGTGCTGCCGCCTGCTCTCTTCGCTTGGTCTGCCCTCTGCTGCGTTCCCAACCCCTGGAAGGCACGTGTGTGTGTGGCAGCTGCCCTGTTGCGAGAAGGTGGGTCAGAGACTGTCCCTTTAAGAGTGCCCGGCTGAAAGCAGCCTGCTCTTCCAGCTGCCACCCCTGCAAGTGCTCTTGATCTCTATTCTCCATTTTGCAGGTGGGACTCCACCATAAAAACTTCTGTGTGTGTCGATCCACCTCCTCCACTCCCTCAGCTGTTTCTGCCCACCATTCTGAATGGAGGCCCACCCATGGCAAGACTGCCCAGCATGCACCAGGGAGACTGTTGCACTCTGTTCTGGAAAAATAAAGTCTGAGCTGTGCCCTCTGTTGGCATCTGCTGCATGTTGCCTGGGCAACCTCCCCCCCCCCCGTCAGTGGCCTCTCTGAGGGAATGCCTGAGAGGGTGGGCAGATGGGTTTTGGGAGGGGGTGGAATGGTCTATGAGCCACCATGCTGCCCCCCGCTTGGCTGGACAGGGGAGGGAAGTGCCGCCCCTCAGCCTGCCCGGGCTGACAGCCTACCCGACCCCACAGGGCTGTTGTGCACAGGGAACTAAGGGGGGCTAATGAAGTGGACTCAGAATTCTGTGGCTGATGCACTCGCACTCTTGAGTTCTGCGGTCCCCGGGGGAGGTGTTCCGTGCACATGGCAGGGGGCGTCAGGGCAGCACAGGGGGTCTCTTTGTGTGTGGGGGGGTGTCTGCTGCTGGGCTGCTCACTCCCAAACATACATTCCAGCCACTGTCTATGACAGCAAATTCCTGAACTTGGCACTTCCTGCTTGTCTGCCTGCCATTGGCAGAGTTTCTGACAGCGAGAGGGTGTGAGGGGATTGACAGCTTCTCCATGGTCCTGTGCAGGTCTGTCTCGCCCCACCCCACCCCCGCCTCGCCACCAAGCTAGGCTTCTCGTGCGCGCATGCCTAGCCTCACTCCCTGTGTTGGTGGGAGTCCCTCCTTTGCCTTTGATGGTCTGCCCATCATTGGTTCTGTTCTCTGTTTGGGGGCGGGTTGGGGATGGCTATCAGCCTCTCTGGGGCCGCCTCTCCCCATCCTTGACTGTCATGAGCCACGGCACATGTGCCAGGACTGGCCAATGGAGGTGGTGGGCTGGCCCTCCCCTCCAGCTGCCTCCGCCTCCCTTGCGTGCCTATGCCAGCAGCGTTGCCATGGCGACCATCTCCCTCACATCAAGCTACGCCTCTCCCCTCCCCACACTCCAGCGTGCCGAAGTCCTTGGGAAGTCTACTAGCGGCGGGGCAGCTACGCCACCGCTGGCTGCCACTTATGTCTGGATTGGGCTGTCCAGGCAACAATTTACTAAGCAGTCTCCTAATGCTGTGCACTTGCATACAGAACAGGTTTGAAGGGGCCAAAGGAGAACTTTACCATGAAGGGGGGGGCAGTTCTCCTCAATGCATCCTTCAGTGCTACAGGCAGCCTTTGGGCAGTTCAGATGCGATTGCATTAAAATTACCATTTTAACCTATAATTTATGTTCTCACATCAATTAAAGGATAAGTTTAAAAGGAGAAACACCTAGTTTCTTTGATCTACTCAAGAAGGCAAACAGAACAAAAACAGAATTACCATTTTCTACTTCTCTTTTCAGATTATCCAACATGCAATCATAATGTACACGACAGAGGACTTTTTCTTCAACCAAAGCAAACTCTTCCCCTGTGGAAAGCTGCCTTTTGCAGGAGAAACAGGCAAAGCATGCCAAGTGATACACATTTCCTTTAGCCCTTCGGACCCAGTCAGTAGAATGGATGTGCCTGCCACAGCGAGAACAACGTGTTCCATACCGTCTACAACAAAAAAGTAAAACAATCACAGAAGCCATTGATGGTCTCATTATAAAGTTACCTGAGATATAAAAATGCATAGTAAACACTCTTGTTCTTACTGAACATGAGATAACTGCTTTCTTTACTAAACAAATGTGATGGAACTGCTTGCCTTGCAGTAACTTTATACTTTTGATATGTGATTCCTTATGCCTCTCGTAACTTCTTGCAGGAAACATAATGGAAGTTATGTAAGGCTTTGACGTAACTGTAATTAAATGGGATAGTATTGATAGCTGGATGGCTGAAACTTAATTTTATGCCACCATTCTGCTTAGGAAACATGTTTACGTAGTCATGTCTATTAGATTAGAATCCTAAATAACTGAAGAAGTCACTTAAATATGAACAGTGGTGTTGTCTAAGTCCAGGAAGAAACTCTTTAATATTCTTTTCAAGCTAGACACTTGTTTTGGTACTAGTGCATTTGTCAACACCAAAATTAGGGGCAAAGGACCTAAAAACAGTAATACTTGGTACAGTGGAAAGTAAAACAACCAATTCATAGCAGTATAAAAATTAATCCAAGTGAGCATCCTGCACAGAATTTTGTAGCCATCACTTACTGAGCAACACAGCTGTATGTCTCACTTATTATTAACCAGCTCATAGATGGTTTCCAGCTTTAAGTTTTGGGGAATGGCAACTTGGTTATGCTTTTAGGGTGGTGGGCCATAGGCATGCTTTGCACATCAGTTACAATTGCTTGACAAAGATACTTTTGCACTTGCCTCTGAAATAGCAGTAAAGCACTTCTTTTATACTGTTACACTGCCAACAATGACAGGAAAAATACAGAAAAAGGGGACTTTACTTCTGACGCACAGTACTACAGCCTCACAGGTAAGAGAAAACAAATAAGATAGTAAGATTTTTTAAAAACTTAAAAACTTTTTTTAACTTTTCAATTTTATTAAGAAACATTCTCAACTTACAAAAGTCAGTAAGCATTTATAACATTAAAAATTTAGATTTAACATTAAAAATGGAAACTGGTCAATAAGGAAACTGTTCCAGCAGAATACAATTACAGAAGGCTCAACAATGTCCTTTCAATCATATCCCACCTGAAATAACAAAGAACAGGGATAGGCAACTACTATGCACATATGCCAGACATCAGCAAGCCAGACCATTTTGTTCACCAATCCATCCAACCAATCAAGGCAAGCCGCTGGAGACAACAGCATGTGAAATGGCAACGGACACAGTTTATGCTCATTAGTGCCTCCCACACCTGACAAGCTGCCAGATGATTTGAGGCCTCCTCTTCCCATTTTGTTTGCTGATACATATCTTCATGTGTAGATGCTGTGATTTTTTTCAGCAGTCAGAGAAGGCTGCATATCCCAAGGTTAGAATTAGGTGTATACACTAACATGTGATATTAATAAAATACTACATGTATCAGGACAATTGGACAAGCGCTACTATTATGCAGTCTTCATAATCGGGGAAGGGGGAAGGAGGGGCTGCCTAATGAGAAAAAAATGTGTGCAAAAGCAAATATAAAAGGCATACCCAACTGTACTGAGAATGTAGTCTGACAATAGCTGCCAGATGGCACTGAATTTTTCCATTATTTAATTTACAAGGTAAAAATGCTGAAATTCACATTTTCTGTGAAAGCAGAACTTCACACATTTTCCAAAATAGCTAAAGTCTAACAAGCAGCTAAGAACTTAAATCTACTGCTTGCTTACCCTGTCACTTACAAGATGGTTACAAGCCTAATAGCACAGGGAATGTTCTATATGTGGACATGCTGGGCAGGTAATGGGGAGAAGACATACATTATAATGTATGCATAAAAATGCAACTATAATTCCAATCCCAAACTGTAAAACATCTATAGCAATCAGGGGCCACAGGTTCATACTACCATCATACCACCAGTGAACATGAGCAAGAAATGCAGACACTAGTATACTTCCAACAGACCTTGCTTTGCTTCAGCCTACAGCATAAATGACATTGGCTACTTAGGGGATGCATCCTCCAAACCCATTTCCTCCACCTCAGGACACTTTAAGCTGCAAGTGATATTATTTCACAGTTTCAAAGGAGAGTTAGACAACATCAGCTACCTAGGTAGGTGGTGAGCTCCTCCTCACTGGTAATCTTTAAGCAGTGGCTAGACAAATGCTGATGCTCTAGGCTGACCCTGCATTGAGCAGGGGGTTGGACTAGATGGCTTGTATAGCCCTCCCAACTCTGTGATTCTATGATTCTAACATATCTCTGTTCAGTCTTTTTTCATGCAATATTCATTAAGGGTCTATGCAAATGCCAGGCAGCAGCCATGTTCCAGGTTCCCACAACTGCCACCTAGGCCCTCTTGCCTAGCAATTACACAGATCAGCCAGAATCTTATGCCTTTTCTGCTTTAATCTATGAGGAACACAATCCTCTTGCCACTTAAGTGAATGAAAGAGAAACAGGTTTCAGGAAAGGCATCATTAAATGACTGCTCAAGTCCATCTGGTGCTGCCAAGAGCCACCATGGGCCCCCAGACAACAATTCCATCTAGGCCCTCCCCCACACAACCCTGATCTAAACCAGATATCCAAACTAAACAAATAACTTGGCTGGCCATTAGCGTGGATCTATAAAAGGATTCACATGTCTGTCCCTTTTTGGCAGGCATAACTCATCAGAAAATAAAACTAGGAAAGTCAGATTTGGGCCACCAGCTGCAGAATGATCATGTGAATTCCAGGGTCAAAAATGAAAGGAACTGGAATATCTTTGGATCCCCATTCTTTTTGCAATTGAAACTAAGGTTGTGTAATTAGATTCGGATCTGTGAAACCCAGATTCAAATCCCCAATCATGCAATGGAAGCTTGCTGAGAAATTCTGGGCCAGTCATACCCCCTCAACCTCACAGGGTGGTTGTGAAGATAAAACAAAGGAGAGAATTATTAAAGCTGCCTTGGATCCCCATTGGGGATAAAAGTGGGATATAAAGTAAATAAATAATATCTGTTCCTCATTTGTTACCACTGAGGCAGATTAACAATTACCATGCATATTATTGGTGGAAGAGGGAGAAGCATCCTCTTACTACTTTAATTGATTATGGGAAAATAGTAACTCCCCCCCTTCTTTCCATAATATTAACAGAGGTTTGCTTCTGTACTACTATTACCACTATTAAATACAGTCTAAATTGCCAACCAGGATGGGTGAGAAAAAAGGCATTAAGACTGAAAATAAAGCAGGGGGATGGAAATAGAGAAACTAGAAATGGGGATAGATGAATGGCAGATTACAAAAGGAAGAGAGCAAAATGAAGAAGGAAATGTGGGAAGGAAAAAACAAAAAGTTCTTTCTTTACTACACATACTAACATTGCTGATTCTTGATAGGATCTGACTGTGCAGGAGCTGGGTGGAACTAAAGGAAAAAAGAAACCATAGACCTTTTTAGGAGGCTGCATCCTACCCTGGCTGATCTTTCGTTGCTCTAGAGCACACTTGGCTGATGGGTTTAGCACAGGGGTGGCCAAACTTGCTTAACATAAGAACCACAGAGAATAAACAGCAGTTGTTTGAGTGCCACAATACATGAATGTCCAATTTTTGAAAGCCACAAAGAAGGAAAGGAAGGCAAATAGATGGGAGGGGGGAGGAGGAAGTGGGAAGAGAGCAACTTTAAGTGCATTCTCCAAGCTGTCGGCTGGCTTGGAGAGGTGTTTTAATGAGAGAAGTGCCTTCTCCAAGCTGGCTGACAGGGCAGTGGGGGCTTCAAGAGACATACAATATGTGGCTCCTGAGCTGCAGTCTGTACACTCCTGGGTTTAGCAAGACCTGATCAGCAAACAGTTTCCCTCAGCCTGGTGGTAAACTTTGCAGTGCTCTGTCTTCCCTGCATCCCTAGTGGCTGCAGTCAGAACTGCATTAAAATATTTTATGTATTTCATGAAACTGCATGACATCAGCTTCAGGGGCCTTGGAGCTCATTTGGGCCCCTCGAATTATGTCCCCCCAGTCTATGGCCCTGAGTCCATCTTCCTCAAGTCTTTAAGC
This sequence comes from Heteronotia binoei, assembly GCF_032191835.1. NCBI lineage: Eukaryota > Metazoa > Chordata > Lepidosauria > Squamata > Gekkonidae > Heteronotia > Heteronotia binoei. The sequence goes on along the minus strand of NC_083224.1, from coordinate 132,327,979 downwards.
TGTAAAAGAGGATCCATCATCAAAGGTTCTAAGACAAATGGTGTGTGCATCTAAATACACAGTACAAGGCCACTGCGAGATCCATTAATGGGCAATAGCAGTCAGGGAGTGTCATATTTTTTCCAGCTGAAACTGGTTATTGGCCTTCTGGGGGTGGGAGGCATCTTGTTCTCCTATCCAGGGCTTTTCTGGAAAAAGAGGTGCCGAACTCTCAAGAGGGAAATGAAGGAGAAACACATTGGATGCTCCTTATTTACTTATCGATATTTGAGAATTGTATTTTCACAAAGAGGTTCCAGAACACTGCTCTGCTGCATTCCCCCAGAAAAAAAGCCCCACTCCTGTCCTTTCCCCTGGAAAAAAGTGTGTGTAGAAAGGGTTAGTTTTGATTTCTGCAAATGCATATAGAAGGGTTAAACCCCTTCTGAATTGTAGACCAACCTAATTTCTATTTTAACACTTACTACAAATCTGTCGGCACAGCATTTGTTTCTGTGTAGCACATACTTGGACAAGCATTTAGATGAACACAATACAGTGCTGATAGACCATCAGCATCCATAACACGCTGAAAGTTTCACCAGTCTTCACTGAAAATTGCTCAGTTCTAATATCACCCATTAGAAATTGATAGCATACCTGAAGTAATCAAGTTTGCAGAAAATGTCTTTGTCTTTGATGTAGCAGCTGGTATGTCTTCCTAGGGAGGTTCTGCAAACGCTGCAAGAGAGACAACGCACATGCCAGCACAGGTCATTTACCTATGAAAGAAATAAGGAAAATTTACACTTGGCATAATTAATTTTGGTAACTTATATGAAGGAGGCCTTAAATAAAGAAATTCATGTTAACATGAGAAGTCCAAACCGGACGGACAACATGATTTAGGAAAATCCAAAATTATCTGATAAATTCTCCAGAGCAACCTGAAATGGAGTAATATAACTGTCGGAAACTGTGTTCAAAGAAAAAATGTGAAAGTTCAGAAACCTATTTTATTTAGGAGAAAGAGGCTATGGTACTTAGGCAGGAAAATCCCACAAAAATCAGATTAAAGCATTTTAAAGGTGTTTCAATCATGAAGGTCAAGGCATAGAATAAACAGTCAAGAAAGATGTTTGAACAAATCGTGAGAAAGTTAATCCCACTCTTTATTTTCATCAAAAGAAGTCACTAACGCAGTTCTAAACAATTTGCAAGATACAGTTCCTTCAGCTATTTTCAGTGACAGTAGCATGTGAAAATGAGACTAGTGTAGACATGCTCCAAGCCATAAACTAGTTAACGGTATGTATATGCAACCTGATCTGGACTTTAGAATAAATTTATGAGCAAAAGATTCAAATAGGATCCCTATTAGAAGAGATAACATGCCAAAACATTATGCAATGAATTTGGTATACTTAATCCAATATAAATTGACATCATGACATATTGTACTGCACTAAGGAGAATTTTTGTGAACGTGCTTCAGCACAGAAGAGATGCAACTGCAGCAGCCTCTTGTTTATGGGAAGTTTATTGTGGATCATTCACAAATACATCACAGTTTACCTTATTGTATTAGGGCCAAACAAAAGAACTTCAGCCTCATGGGAACTCTAGAGGCTGCAACACAGCCTTAAACATAAACTACCACATGGATCTGACAGGGTTTAGAGTTGGTTTCACCAAATACATGCAGCGGGGCTACTTAAAGCCTTGGGGGGGGGAGGGTCTTGTGTCTGTGCTTCCTTCTCAAACAAGGCTTAATGCAGAGGGGGACATTTCCAGTCCTCTTTCTCAATCATTTATACCCCTCTTCCCCCCCGCGTGGTGCCCAAAAGGGGTTTACATAGTTCTCTCCCACATTTTATCCTCATGACAACCCTATGATATAAATTAGATCAAGAGTGCACAAATGCCCGAGGTCACCCAGGAAGTTTCCATAACAGAGCAGGGATTCAAATCCTGCTCTGACACTCTAACCATTACACCACAACTTTCTCAGTGTCAGCATAATCCTGATCAGGCCCCTGAGTTTGCTTTTTAGGTTTTAAATTTGCAATAAAAGAACTACAGCAAAAATTGTAGGCTAGTCTTTAGGGATGAGCCAATACAAACATATGAAACTTCCTTATATTAAATTAGACCATTTTCCAACTGACTGCCAACAGCTCTCTGGGTTTTAGGCAGAGAAAGATTTTTCCCAGCTGCAACCAAAGCTACTTTAGAAATATTCCAAGGTAAGACGAGAATGAATGAGGCCTTCAACGTAAAGAGCAACAATAGTTACAATTTCTTATAAATAAAACAATGTTCCAAAGCAAAGTCAGTAATTTCAGTAAGTAGCTCCTTTAAATAATAAACCAATTAATGGAAAAAATACATCTTAGGTATTACTGAGACATACCCTGGCAAAATAGGACAATAAAATTATACAAACTGAGAATTTTAAGCAGAACATGGTATTACTATGGTGTAAGAGAGGTGGTATTTTCCCACATCTTTACCTAAACTGTAGATATCAGATCACAGTGTTCTTTCATCATAAACTCTTTGACAAATGTTGTCAGCCATTTGAAAACAGTCAATTTTTTTCAAGATTCCATTATCTAAAGTCGGTTATTTTTAGAGTAGATGTCTATGAAGTTAGAATTTAATTCCTTATTTGATAAAGAGCAAGACTCCTTTCCTTGAGAAACAAATGACAATACCAGCAAAATCAGATGCTGGGTGAGGGTGATCAGTTAAAATAAATGGTACTAGCTCACATTAGCCCCACATCATTTTTAATAAGTGAAGGTTAGTTTATTTTAAATTGCAGCCTTGTCCACTGAAACCACCTTAACAAAGCTCTAAATCATAACTCAGGTGGTATTCACTCAATACATAAAATTTAAATTTTTATGCAGAACAATTGATAGCATTAGATAATGCTAATCCCTGTGTATATTGCAGATCTGATGTGTTTAAGATTGCTTAAAACAATCCACAACATATTATGTAGAAACTTTTTATGTCCCATGAATTGAGAAATACAGTGTTCTCAAAGATATGAAACTAATTCAATATCAAATGTGCTAGTAATTCTATTGTGACTATATGAGTGCTTAAATTCAAAGGAAAAGTTTCCTTGCTACAAAAGTTTTCTATTTTCAATTTTTTAAATATATTTAGCTTTTTGTCACTTCTCCAGTGGCAAAAAGGTAAATATATAAAGATAGTGTGTGTGTGTGTGTGTGTGTATAGTATAGATCTCTCAAATACATGGCATTTTGCTTTTTAAGGTATTTATACTTTTAAATTCTATAAATATGACAAATACAATTGTTGGAAAAAGATCAGTTGCATATGTTTCAATTCCTCAGCCCCAATTTTCACCATTGCTTTAAAATTTCTTGCAATTTTACAACTCCACAAACAGAGCTACAATTTAGTGCCTGGAACCTGCTTTAAAATTTCTTGTAAATTTACAGCTCCACAAAGAGTTAAAACCAGCTACAATTCTCACATTTGCTTTGCTAACTGATCTGGATTCAAAACCCATCACTGTAAGATTAGCTACTTCAGATAGAAAAGGAATAGATATTAACACAACTGCAAATGTATCCATTAGGGTGGGAAACTATCACCGTCTTGATGCAAGATGTTAAAAACAGATTAATCCAGCAACACTGTCTTTTACTAGTATATAAATTGAATCCTATCTATACTACCTTTTATTTACATGCTGTTCATGTAAACCTTGCTTTAATAAAACCTTGCATTAGAGTTGAAAGGCATGAAAACCTTAAGTATTTATTGCAGAAACTGTACTTTAGTTGACAAATAATCAGTTCCCACATACTGTAATTATGAAATTCAGGTATTTCCCAAATATTTCATGAGCAGGAGTTTTAGTCAATGGACACTTGATTACTTAAGAACCCACCAAAGTAATGTGTATTAGAATAGATGTTCACCATTTCCAAGTCCCAAATCCAGCCTGTACTAAGTACTAGGAAATCACTGCATTTCTGGCAAAGAGAAACATATTGGCATACTCTTCAACAAGAACATAGGATACCACTTCCATCTGTATTTCCTTTTTTTACACACTCCACATTTTATAGAGATATTAAAATGAGAATAAGTGGCAATGGCAGTTTCACTGCTTTTCAACAGTTGAAAAATGAGGGCAGAAACTACATTAAAAACCTTAAATTATTCTCCAGAGCAGACCGTTACTGAATCAATAGTGATATCTCAGAGTTTATCCTTTCACAAATAAGGTTTGTTAGGAACAGCTTTCTCCCGTGAACACCCAGCAAGCCGATAACTTTAGATGTCATAGCACTAGTTGATATACTGTTCCTTAAGACTGTTTGACAGCAAGTGGAGAATAAACTTCCCCTAGACAATAGCTCACTGGGTTCAAAAATAAAGAATTTTCCCCAATGTCCCCCAATATTCTCCTGGAGTAGTAATATTAGGGCCTGCTAAATAAACAAGAAACTTCTGCATATGATGGGGAAAATAACAATTTAGTTTTTTGCTCTAACACAAGGACTATCTCCTTCCTCCTACTTCCAGTCTCTTTCTTGCAAAGAACAGGTCAGGTCTGATAACGGTTTGGTATTTTCAGTGGGAAAATATCCATTGGTTCTCTGTTTCAACAGCCTTCTCTACACCCTGAAATCTATTTTGTACCCAGCAGTCTTGCAAAATTAAATCTCGACAATAACTGCTCCTTACATAGTCCCGTCATGCTAGGAAACAGCTTCCTCTACACTTTAATGTTTGAGGTGGGGAAGTGATATCAAGTCTCATATCAAACCTGAACAAGCAGGGAGGAAACCTGAATGTTTACAACCTAGAGATAATTGGTCCAGAGTGAACATCATAATCAATAAAACTGTTCTTCTGCACATTCAGAAATTATAATTTCAGCTAGCAGTGATTTTTGTATAGCTTTTCTCTCATTAAGAGAACTCTGAGCAGCCAGTTTCATTAAAGTACTAGCTATGCAGGAAGTGTAAAAAAACCAGAGTTATAGTGCCTTTTAACTTTTTACTAGTCACATATGAAATGCAATCGTTTAGCAGAATCTGTTCTAAACATCAATTCAAGAAGATAAATGTGTAACAGAGTTCTACTCATTTGCACCTCAGAGGATGGATCTGAAGATAGGAACTATTAAATCAGCTTATTTTTCTCTTGTTTTGTATTAGCTACTTGGCTTTTGTTAACCTTTCAAAGGGCCCTGCCCTGTCCAGTCTCTATCCTAAAAACGGATATTCTTGAAAATCTGTTAACATAATAATAGCAACAGGGAAATCCTAAGGAAAGTCACCGTCTATTTAGGGCTTCAGTGGATTAAGAAAAGCGCCGCTCTGCAAGACTTCCTATCTTCCTTGTTAAGGCTCTTGGAGCGGCAGGCGCAGGGAGTGCCCCCCACTATGACCCGCCCGAAGCATTAGAGGGCCCCCCTCATTTTTTTGCCCCGAACGTCCAGCCTGAGGGCGACTTTCAGGGGAATCGGAGCATGGTTTCGCGCCAGGCGGCTCCCTCTGCAGTGCTTGCCTCCCCCCGCAGCGCCCCAGCTGAGGGAGGCCCCCTCCTCCTCCGGGGTGGTTACCTTGAGCAGGTACTTGTCGATGATCTCCAGGCCGCAGCTGCTGCAGACACACTTGCTGGGCGCGCAGCCCCCCGAGCCCGAGGTCAGCGAGCGGGGCGAGGACGACGGCGAGAGAGGAGCGGACGACGAGCAGGAATCCTCGTCTCCCCCCGCTTCGGGGCTCACCTGCCAGCGAGAAAGAGAGGCAAGCAGCCACGCGCCGCCCGGTCAGTCTGCGAAGCCAAGCCAGGCCAGGCTCCCCCCCCCCCCCCCGTGCCCCGGCCCGGGGACGCCGCCGCTGGCGAGAGAAAGAGCGCGGCTGGCAGTGGAAGAAAGGGCGCTCGGCGGCTTTCTCGGCCAAGGCGACCTGCACACTTGCCCGGCTTCGTTTTAGCGTGGCCAAGGGGCCCTGAGGCAAAAGAGCCGCCCGGCCGCAGCGCCTGTCCCCTCGCTCTCCTCAGCAGCCCCCTGGCAGTCCCGGCTGCAGCGCTCCCTTCGCGATGCCCTCGGAGGCTCTCACTCACCAGCCCCGGCTCTCCCGCGCTTTTCCTCCTCCTTGCAGTCGCCACGGCGGCGCCGGCGCCTGCAGCAGCTCCCGCTGCTCGCCCGCACTCCTCAGCCATGAGCCCCGGGAACTGTGAAGAAGAGAGACCAGACAAGGGACCGCTGAGCGCGCCCAACTCCGGCAAGGACTGAGGCGGGGACTCCCCGCCGGCCGGCGAGGGAGAAGTTAGCGACCCTCCTGGCCCTCGAGCTAAACGAGGGCAATTAGAGGGCGAAGGCGGCCCGAGGCCGAGCGCTTTGAATGGGGCCCTCCAGCTCTAATTGCGGCGGCAGCCCCAGAAGCCCGCCTGGCGCTCGTGCCGGGCGCAATTTGAATGAAAATGCCTCAGCTTGCGCGGCGCTCGAGCGACTAGCCGCAATTAGGGCTCGCCAGCCACTTCCCGCCCAGGGCCGCGGAGGTGCAAATTGCCACTTAAACTCTCGAGCCGCGTCAACAGGCCGAGGTGCTGCTCGAGGATTATTGCGAGGGAAGGCAGAGGGGGAGAAAACGCACACGCGGGCAGAATGGAAGGAGGAGGGAAGGGATGCAAGCCAGCCAGCTGAACTTAATTGGGGGGTCATTAAAAGCAATCGCCCCTTCGGGCCAGGGGAGGAGGGCGCCTTCGAGAGCGCTTGACGCGGCCGGCCCACAGCCCCGAAGGCCAGCGCCGAGGAACGGGCAAAGCCTCTGCTCTGTGTGCACCTCCCGCACCGTGCATGACTTTAACGTTGAACAAAGGGGACCCCGAACTAGCCCCGGCCCGGTCCAATCTCCAGTCACTGTGAACTTAGAGCCAACTGCAGCCTAGCTGCGAACTCAAGATCACGTAATGCGAATTAAGTTTCCTCTTCAGTCCACAAGGAAATTTCGGCGCGGTGGGGATTCAGATCGGTTCCGTGATCGGTGCTCCCCGCATGAGAGAGCCCAGGGAGTCATTCTGTCGCCGCCGCTAAGGCTGCAATCCATCAGCCACTTACTCCCCGGGCGGTAGCCTCGCCGGAACCCTCCTGAGGGGGGTCGAGCCGCTCGCCAGCAACCTTCACCTCTTTGCGCAAGGCCTGCTCCGAAGCTACTTGCCCAGCAGTCGCTGGCACTTCCTTCGAGGGGGGCGAAGGGGACAGGATTTCGCCGTTGGCGAGCACTCGTTTCAGCCAGGAGGACTGCAGCAGCTGCAGAAAGGACCGGAGCCCCAAAGGACTGGGCTGCTCGCTCTCTTTCAATTAAACTCACTTGGCTCCATCTGAAGCTCCTCGGGCTGAGCGCGCTGCAGCAAGGAGTTTGACAGCTGACACGGGGTGAAATGGGGTTCCATCGCTGGCGCAGTGAGAACTGCCGTGTCCAGCACACTAATGAACAAAACGACACTCATCGCCCCGAACTGAACGACTAGCAGAGCCTTGGAGTGCTTGTTTAAGCGGGTTTAACAGACACTTACCCCGGAGTAGTCCCATCGAGACCAACAGAGCTAGCTTTGTGGATCCTGACCCCTGGCTTGTTGATCGCCAAGAGACACGTTTAAATGCCAGGATCTATTGCCTTAAATAGTTCGAAGCGAGCCCAGGAAAACAAAATAATCCTCATGCCTTAAAGTGAAAGGGACAACTCCAGAGTAAGAGGCTGAAGTCGCGTCGGAGTCCTCCACACTCAAATGTATTCGAGTCGCTCCCTTCTCCCTCCCCTGAAGACGGGTTCCTACTGAGCTAACACGGGTTGCTTCTGGGAAGTCGCGCCGAAGGGCGGTGAGAATGGTCGCTTTCCCCCACTGCGGGTGACTCCGTGCCGGTGGGGGTGTCGCTTGTTCCGAGCCGGGAGGTGAAGCGGTGCCAACGGAGGCGGGAGGGAGGGAGGGAGGGAGGGGTGGGGGTGGGGGTGGGGGTGGGGAGAGAGACGGTCTCCAGCTCGCACAACCAAAGGAAGAGGACTGGAAAAGAAGCCCTGCTGCGATCAACAAGCCGCTCGGGCCGAAAAAGCTAATGGAACTACTCCGGAGTAAAGTGGAGGGCAGCTTTTAGGCGCGGCGAATTGGAATCCGGTTTAGCCCGAGAGGGAGGTCAACGGCCTGGCTCCTGGCTCAGAGGAGCGGGCGTCTGGCCGCCGGGGAGGCAGGAGCCGCTCACCTTCTCGGTCGCGATGCGAAGCGTCGGCACGTCCTTGTCGTCGAGTTTGCACACAAACATCTGGTTGCTCTTCCAATACATGGCACTGGGCGGGCAGCTCTTCTCACATCCCAGCTCCAGAAAGGACGGCGCTCCCCCCGCGCGGAAGAGGCCCGCCGGCCCGGGGGTGGCAAGGAAAGCCCCCCGCCCCCGCCCGGCTCGGCTCCTGCAAGGCCTGGCTGCGCCCCACTCCTCTCGCAAGCTGCTCCTGCCCGCCCGGGCTCCCTTCCCTACTTGACTGATGTCAGACCCTTGAGGGGAAAAAAGTTTTGTTTTCAAGTGGGTGGATCCGCGCAAAGGAGGGGGGAGCCTCTTGGCTGGCTCTTGCAGCCTCACCTCCTTGTGTAAAACCCGCCTTCTGTACATGTTCAGATCTTTATCGCTACAAGCAATTTTACTCGAGGGACTGGGATTTCGTTTCTCTCTTTTGTTGCTTTTTTAAAGAGAAAGTCAAGGGTGTGTTAACTCTGGATGAGCCACTTCACGCGTCTCCCGCCTCCCCTGGTCCTTCTCTCCTCCTGCTGGCCCAACCGAAGCGCCAGCCTGAAACTCCAGGGAAGGGAAGGCGTGCAGAATAGGCAGTGGCTTTATCTTTAGTCCTTGCTTCCAGCACCATTGGCTATGTAAGGCAGCAGGAAACTTCCCTTTCCTTTAGACAGCTTTTGAATCTGATCCTATTAATTAAATGACAATGAAAACCCCAGACTTTCTCATTAAAGGCAAAGAAAGAACGTCTGAGAGGCCCCTAAAGCAGACAGGGACTAACTCGGGGCAAATGTGGGATGGGAAGCGGACAGTGGGCTGAATGCAGACGGCTTGGGACAGAAACCCGCTGCCTGCCAAATTCCACCCCCGCGCACAGTTTGCTGAAGGTCTCTTGACAGACAGATTCCTGAAGCCTAAAGAACCGCTGGCTATTAACCCAAGCCTGGTCTCAGACCCGGGTAGCGGGAGAGCCATCCGACGACGGCTGAAAAAGATCTCCCAGAAAAACCTGGAAGGCGATCTTATTCATGTGCCACTCCTTAAACACCGGCAACCTGTCCCTCTCTTCGCGCTCGCTCTTTCTCCTTTCTCAAGCCGGGTTCTTTGCGGGGGGCGGGGGGAGTATATAAATTTGACCGTCCTGCCCTTGATTCTCAGGGCCCTGTCCTAAAGTGAGCCTGTTTACTGGGAAACCCTAACAGCTCTGAATCAGGCTTGCTCCTAGAACTGCAGTCATGCAATTCGATCATGTCCATGTTTACGGGGAAGTAAACCTCGCTGCGTCCAGTGGGGCTTTCAATGCAGAACTACTCCCGTCGAAGGCCAGTCCGCAGGGCGGCGGAACTCTGCACACGGCTGCTCAGCTTCTGGCAAACCGGAATGGGCTGCTGCCCTGAATGCTTTCCTCCGACTTCAGGCCTGACTCGGATCTACGGGACTTGTACATTCAAAGTAAGTGGGCTCTTTCTTTCGTTTCAGAGGTCGAGGAGTTACAGTTTATGCCTTTAAATTTGCAAATAATTGTGTTAGGATGTGCACGTTTGTCCCAAGATCACATTCCTAAGAACAGCTTTTCTTTCCCACTTTTTCCCGCGTAAATTCTATCATCTGTATGGTCCACTGGTTACCCCGATACTGTAACTCTTAAATGGTTTGTGCTGTGCGCGCGTTTCTGGCCCTTTGGACTCCGGAAGCGATCTGAAATGGCCCCGGATAGTTGGTTCTGGGCAGGAAGACCCAGCGGCGCTAAAGCGATCAAGCTGCGCCTGTGTGGCTCTTTATCCCCGAGAAGGCAGCGGTAGAGTTGGAGGGTGTGCTTTGAAGTGCTGTCGGCTGGCGCGGGTAGACTGCGCGAGCCAGAAAGTCCGCGAGGGCCCCCGACGTGACCGCGCAGGGACACACACACGAACCACGCAGGCGGCTGCGGGGGGAGGGACCCCGGGGTGTAGCCAAGCATGGCTCCCCCGGCTTCAATTGCGGGGGAAGCCTGCCGGCTCCGGGTGTTGAGGCACTGGCGGGCTAGGAACGCCCTCGAGGGCACTCGCCCAGGTCGGGTGGGGTCCTGCCTGCTTCCCTCCGGAGTTCGGAGCCGCTTTGGGGAGACCTCGCGAAACGGCTCGAGCACGTGGCATAAAGCAGGCGGAATGGCAGCCACTTTCTAATGTGCTTGTGCAGGGGGGAGAGAGAAAGAGAGGGCGTCAGCAAGCCAAGAGAGCGGACCCCCCCCCCCCGCCCGCAACAACGGCGGGCTTGCATTTCGGAGCAGGCAAGGCTGCTGGTCGTAGGCTGCAGTGCTTTGGTGCTTCACTGCTTCCCGCTTCTGTTCAGCGCTAGAGCTGGAGACAGCCATTCTGTCGGCCCAGCTCCAACTGGAGGGCTTCCTTCCAGCGTCATTTGCTATTGATCTCTCACCGGGTGCGTTCACGCTACACAAAACGATGCATTTTGCAACTGGATTTCTACTGTGTAAAATAGCAAGAATCCCGCTGCAAAACGCATTATTTAGCGTAGTGTGACTGCACCCTATAGTTCTACAGAAGTTATAGCGGCAAGCCCGAAGAAAGAAGGGCATGGCGACCTTGGTGTATGTGCCAGAAATCGCACTGCAATGACTGAGACCTGCTCTTTCCACAGTTTTCCTACAACCCCCTCTCCCCTCCACTGCTTTGAATGGATGCTGGGCATAGACCATCGACTCTTTTGCTCAGAAATAATCTTCGGATCACCCTCCAGTCCTGGAGTTCCACTGGGCAGTTGCGAACAAACAATGCTTCCATCCACGGGATGAATCAAAAAATGAAAAAGCCAAGTTCTTCAGAACGATCCGCCTCCTCTCAGAAGAAGAAGACTCTCTCCGCTCACTCAGCCCGCTGGGATCTCCCCTCTCCGTCCTTGCCGCGACTGAAACACGTGTTCACCTGAAAGGGGCAAAGCAATCACAAAGCACCTCCTGGCTGGCTCGCAAGGAGGGAGGGAGGGAGCGAGGTCTTCCTCGTCTCGAAGTTGTCGAGAGAAGGCTGAGGACTGGTGCGGGACGACCCCGGCTGGGAACCAGACCCTGCCAGAGTACAGTAATTTGGACACCAGAAAGCCTCCCAAAGAAAAACTGTGCTTTGGCTTGAGGAGTCTGCCTTGGATTACTTCCTCACCTCAAGGACATGGCAGGCGGGGAGATATTAACGCGCTAACCACCTAGTGCAGTCTATTTAGTCGCATTACCAAAGGCCTGGAAGAGAAAACATGCACAGAAGTGCATGCCTGTCTGCATGTTTCACAGAAGGGAGCAAGGCCAACTGAAACTCCCCTCCAAATGCAGGCTGTAAAACATCAGGCGCGCCCCATGTATTTGCTGGTAAATATGTCTCATTCATTTCTGTAGTGTTTTACTACAAATGGATTTTGGTTTGAGGTTTTTTCTTTAAATAAACATTTAGAGAAACCCCAATCCTACTGGTAGAGGCTCCTTTCCTCCCTGATGCGTCTTCAAAATATCAAGACAACCAGTAAAAGTTTGCAGAGATTTAGGTCGCCGGGAAGGTTCATTCAGGTCGGTGGGTTTCTCCTGCGTGCCCCCGGGTTGCCCTTTCTTATCAGCTGTTGTTCATCTACAAAAGGAAGAAAGGGGTTGTTCCAGTTCAGCTGGCCTGCAGAGCATCCGAGAGCCGGCAGAAATGACGTCGGAGAGCGAGCCCACTCTGGTCGCCCAGGCGCGCGTCAGCTCTGTTTTGAAGGCCGAATGACTTCAACTCGGAAGAAGTTGCAAATCTAAATCCACGGAGCTGCTGAAAGCCCGGCTCAGGCTGGGGCTGCAAGTGAAATTTCACCACCTTCTTTCGACAGGTTAATCTGCCAGCTGTTCGAACTCTTAACTAAATTAGTCCGGATCCTTCCCGATCAGGATTAGGAACTGAAATCGAACTGTTAGAGACTTTACAAAAGAATTTGGTCGAGAGATATTCAGAGCAAAAACAAACAAAAGAAATAATTATGTTTTATGTTCAAAAAAGAAGTTAACTCGGAAAGGGGGACTAGAGAGGACCGCGAGCCTAGGGAAGATTAGCCGACAACCTCCTCGGGTCGAGAAGCACATTGCGGAAAGTGCTGAACAGCGGCGAGGGGCTGGAGCCTGGAGCTGGGAAAGGTGCCCCACCACGTCCCCCCTCTTCCATCTGCTGTGTTTCGGTCTCCCTCTTGCCGAAAAGCCTTCACGGCATCATCGCCTCCTGATTCACAAACGGCCTGAAAAATACCATGGGTGATTTGGGAAAGCAAGATGCGACCCCCGTGCGTTTGCCTACAGAAAAGTGGCGTCTTAAAATTGTCTTGAACAAAGCATTAAAAACTGCAAAACAGCATCCGACAGCAAACCCGCAAGTCAAAATGCTCCAAGTTTACAGAGCCCGCCAGCCAGAGAACTTCAGCACGAGATTTTGGAGAGGGTTTCTGGCTGGCTATAATGACACACTCTCTATAATGTGGCGGGTGAATGCTGGGGGGGGGGGGGGGGGGAGGGCGGGCAGCGGTGTTACAGAAAGCCCTCTTCGCCAAGGCGTCACTGAAACAGAAAGGACCGAGCCAGGGCAGGGGGGTCCCGGAGGCCGAAGAAAGACTGGGAAGCCAAATGTTTCTGAGGAACTTGCTTCCAAGCAAGCCTACCTGGGATCGTATTTTATTCCAGGAGTTTGCCGCTGTCTCCGCCTGAGACCCAAGCCGTTGTTGTTGTTGAGATAGAAACTGGAAGGGCAGCGAGAAAACTGGCGAAAGCTTATCGGTTGCGTTTATTGGCGAATGAAATACTACTGACTTGGGGAGTTTAAACTGTCGGGTTTTATTATTATGATGATTTTTAAAATTACACGAGCACGTGATTGCTGATCCTAATCAGCAAACTAGAGAATGCGTCCTTTAGGGTTTAGACTTATTTAGAGGCCGCTAGGTATCTTCTTTATCCAGTTTCTCAGCTGGATCCTTGAAAACGCACTCCTTCTGTTCCGTGTGGAGTGCGAAATATGACTGCACCGGGAAACGGGCATAAGAGAATCGTGTTTGAACCCGAGGTAGAAGAAGGACGAGGACTCCCAGGCAGTCGCTCAGGCGGGTAGATCCGGGATGCTCCAAGGGGGAAAGGATGCTCAGCATGGGGGTGTGATATTTTTCAAAACAAGGTGTGGGCTGCGGAGGGTCCTTCAAAGCGGTCTGAATCGTAATATAGCTACTATACGCAATAAAAAACCACGAATATGTGCTCGGTCTGGATCCCTCCCCCCGCCCCCAGCCCTGTTTTTGGAAATATTAGGGTGCACGTGTAAGATACCAAGTAGTTGCAAACCGGGCAAAGCAATGTAACTGGATGTCCAACCAGCACCCTTGTCTCCTTGTTTGAATTCAGTTTTAAAAAGCACTAGCTACTCGCCCCCTTCTGCAGAGTTAGGCGCGTCTCAGCTAACACAGGGGTGGTGTCCCGAGTCTACCTCCGCTTTCTGCCTGGAATCGGCTGGCGTTGATTCTTCCCTGTTTGCCTTTTAGATCCATCACTTTCTCTGCCCTCTTCCTCAGTGTTGCCTCAGGAACCCCGGGCCACAAGGAATCCCGCCCCCCCCCCCTCCAAATTAGGTTATTAGGTCGATTTCTGGCAGTAGGAGCAGAAACTATCGTCCGGCGCCTGTTAGGCACTTAAGACTTCGGCATTGGACAGAACAGGGGAGGATAAGGATTGCCTCCTCCTTGGGATCCCGCTGTGTTTAGAGGGGCGAAATCTTGTTTTAGCCGCGGCGCGTTTTCACTGGGAAATAAATCCCAAGCAGAGTACTCACTGCCGCTTATTCCCAAGCAAATTTGCGATCCCCACTTGGTTCTTTTAAGAGGAACTCGAATGGTAGGTATTTCTTTGTTAAGAATTCATTTAAAAAAAATGGATTAGTTTCTGTAGATAAAGGAAGACCATTTGCTGACCGGGCTTAAGCGAGTTGGGGGCGGGGAGAAATCAGCAGGGCCGGGCAAGACCGTTGCACTCCCTCCTAGCGCCCGCAGCTTAGTCGCTGCCTGCCCTGGAGGGTTTGGGTCGACTCCCCCGCGCTGGAATCTTCCCGGATCGTGCCCAGGAAAGGCAGTCCCAGTGAGGCCCATAGCACTCCCCCCCCCCCCCGCCGCCCGTCGTCAGGTTTAGCACTGGAGCAGCTTCAGACAGGGCTGTCAGGAAAGTAAAGGCCCATCAAAACATACGCGGAATGAAATCTAGAAAGAAAATGCCAAATGAAAATTCAGGCGCGGGCGGGCGTGTGACAACGTTCTTTGAACAGACTTCCTGCGCCTGCCTAACTGAGCTACAATTGTTCTTCCCTTGTTAAAACTAAGGTGTCCTGTCCTGTCAAAGGATCTCCAGGGCTCCATAGACACCTTAGGTGAGATATGATGATGTAGGGCTCTGCCACCAAACTCTCCTGGTTCCAGCTTCATCATCTCTTAACCTTGTAAGCAAATCGTGAATGTCAATCCTGCAGTGGTGATGTAGGTAGGACATGCATAAAAGTCGTTATCAGTAGCACCTTCCACATTGGGGACCAGATTTAGGACGGGACAATTGTATTGTTTGTCACTTGCCTGGGTTTGCTGCAAACCAAGGAAACAATCTAAGCCAAGAGTTACGTACTGGAAGGGAAGGTTGGGGTAGCACTTGAATTTGCAATTGGGTTGCAGTGCCAAGTACCCACCCTGGAATATGTGACCTAATTTCACAGTGCCTTGAACATCCAGCGGCTGCTTTCCTTCACCACCACACAACTACAACTAGCTCCACTCTCAAATAGTTAGACTTTTCAAGTTAGAACATAAGGAAGCTCCTTCTGCCCTGATAGGTATAGTGTCAAGTTCAGCTTTCTTTGCATTTAGGTCTCCTGGGCTGCTGCAATCTCTGACCTGTGTGTAATCTTCTGAACTCCAAGTTAATTTGAAAAAGGTGCTTGGGCTTCCTTTAACTCCTCCTGTGACACCCTGTGCAGACTCTAGGGCTCTCATCCCCCCTCCATATGCCAGGGAGAATAGGTTGCCAGGAACATGCCTTCAGCCAACCAAACTGCACAACAAATTAGCTAATGACATCACGGGAATTCAGCCATTGTCCAAGCTAAACAACAGCTGACTGTCAGGCTTAAATGACAGTTCTTCCTGGCAAAGGTATTGGCTGAGATTAGTTTGCAATGGATGGATGAAGCTGGCAGTGAGGGTAACACAAAGAAACTTCTGAGAAGATATTCTTCTGGAGCACAGATGTGAAGTTGGAGTTTGATAGAAGGTATGTGGTCAGTATACCTTTTGTCATTGATCTCACAGCTGCGATGCCGAGAAGGACCCAGAGTTTACAAAGAATTTCACAATCCTCCAATTAGTACATTAAGAAGATTCCTAACACCTCCTGTACTAGTATAGATTTGAATTTTGGTAGTTTTGTTCACTTGCACTTTCTGCCTAATGTCCGCTAATTATGATTCACTATAAACTGGCTTGAAGTTTTGTGTAATTGACTAAGTGACTTTTGGAAGACCCACATATTACAGAGGGGGTGTGTCTATTCTAATTCTTATCAAGCATTCTCAAACACTTCTTAGTTTAAAGCAGGCAAACACTTCTGTGGTTCTTCAGGGTGCAAAAGTCAGGCTCATGGAGGCCTACCAGAGCAACTGTGAACTGACATACTGGATATTCAGAAAAGGTCAACTGGAAACTCTCCCTTGCCAGTGGATGGAGTATGGAAGTCCTCTTGTGCAGGTGCCAATAACCTTGAGGGAAACTGCAATGTACCCAGGTTATTTGTCATGTGAAGAAAACGTCAAACTTTGTGTTTGTTCCTTCAATTATCTTTGAATCCTCCTCAGGCATGCACCCAAGGTTACCTGATGCTTTCATTATAGTACTTTGCAGAAGAGAAACATGGCCAGCTGGTTATATAACTTTATGTTGGATATTCTTAGAGAAAAATATTATTTAGCAGAGCTAGAAATGAGCAGCACAGCAAAGAATATGCAGAGAACATGTGTGTGTTTAAAAGAATATGATTGCTTTACTTAAAACTACAAGGGAAGGGTAAACTGGGAAGAAAATAACAGACACTAACTTCCTACATATTATGCGGCTCAGGTTATGAGGAAGAGTTGCTGTAAAATGCAGAATAGGCAATACATTGATTACCAATCACAACACTCAATTATTGGTCATTTTAACTAAGACCTCCTACAGACTTTCGCTGGTTTTCTCTCTAGCTAACAGAGATGTTACAGTAAACACATGTGACTTCCTATTGACTAACAACAACTGAAGTGTTGCACATTTGCTAATCCCATCAGTTTACCTACAGGTCTACATGTTATCTGTAAATTGATTTTGTAGACTGAATTCTGTGCCTCCAGAAGAGGAAGAAGTGGACCGTGAATTCTTTCCCAAAGTATTTACAATGCACCAACTGCCCCACAGAAAGCAGAGTTTGCTGCAAGGTACATACATGCTTGTTGCCTCCTCTCAAGTACTGCAGTGTTGAGTACAGAAGTTTCCCTGTTTCTATGGTTCTTCGCTTCACATATATATGGGCAATGGTGTGACAGCTTGGAACCAGCTAGCCCTCAGGAATCATTGGGGTGAACAAATCCAGTTTCCCCACAAATTAGCTCTATCTAATAGGTGTGCAAGATCTCTCTCTCTTTTTTTTGCTTCAATCTATTTTTGTTGCAGATCTTTATTATTTTCTTCCAGTGTGTATTCTGGTCTTTCTAACAAAGTTTTTGTGTTATATATATATATATCCTTGCTATTCATATGAGTTGACTGGTGAATGTACATCAACATGAGGGTCACTGCATGATGTATTGCTTTCACTGCCTATGTCACAAGAAGAATTTTGCATAACCTGAAAGCTTGCCTCCTACACTGGAATGCTTCTCACCCTAGTTGTGCTGATTTGAGAAAATGGTACTGAAATCAGTAGAGTTTGTATGTTTTTACATCATTAAGTAGTTGGACATTGGTCTGGTCATAACTATGGCTCACCCTCTTCTCAGGCACCACTCCTAACAATGAAATAAAGAGATTTCAGGCTGAGGACATGACAACCTAGCAAGATGAAGCTTGGGAGTGCGAATGAGGACTAGCGGTTCAGTCCCCCACCCCATGCATCTCAATGGGTAATCTCGACTGGGTGACTCTCGGACAGGATCGTTGCTAGAATTAAAACGAAAAAGAAGAAAAACAGCCGTCGCCATGCCTTGAGGTCCTTAGAGGAAGGCCTGGATAAAAATGAAGCCGATAGCTAGGAGACTCGAGTAGTGAGAACGTACCAAGAGCAAAATCTTTGCTAGGATACATCTGCAAATACTCAGCAACACAGGCCTGCTCCACCTACTATGCCGTTTTCAGGGCTTCTTTCTTTCTTTCTTTCTTTCTTAAAGCGAAGGACTTACTGCGAGGAGTTAATACCAACTGTACTTCCGTTTGTTGTCTTTTATTCATTCAAAAGAGGTTTCGAAGATGGGAGACAAAGATGGTCTACTCTCGGCGTGAAAGTCTCGCTGCAAAAGAATTGCAGCTAGAAGGAAGGGAGCATCGCGTGGGTGTGAAGCTGGATCCCTCGCCTGCTGGCTGCGAGGCAGGAAGAATAAATTGTGTGTGTTTTTGCCTCGGGCCCTTAATTCGATTCACTGCTCTTTATGAGATAAATAAACAAACGGGCTTTTGTTGGCCTGGCAGAGGGAAAGCCGGTCCCTTGGAGGAAAGGTTGTAGATCTGGCGAAGGCCTCGTCCAATAGGAGTGCATCTGCAGAGCTGAGCTTTTGCCGGCTCTCTTCCCGCTGCTTTGCAGACAGCATTTGGCCGGGCAGTATCCAAAGGTACCCAGGTGGTCCTGCTGGAGCTACTCTCCGCCGGCCCTGAACCTATCCTGGCTCCCAGCCTTTTGACACTTACAAACTAGGCAGGTTTTTATCGGCTGAACCTTCTTCCTGGGACTTCATTTCCAGGAAAAGCGTCCCCGTTGAAATTTGCCTGGCGACGTTGCCAGAGAAATAATGCCCACCGAACCCAGTGGGACCTAGTGGTGAAGTTGGACTGGAACCTTGTCGATTCGGAGCTAAACGCCACTGCGTTCAAATGAGACCTACAGCGCATTCCGAGGCACTTCTGCACACGGTGGTTAATGGGGCTTACTCCTGGGTAACTGTAAGGACTGCAGCCTTACATGCACCCTAGGAAGCGATGCTCTTAAAAGAAATATTTACAGCAATGCTTTCAGGAGCGTGAATCTTTTCTTTGGCGGCTATGTTTCATGCTCCCAGGTTGTCCAGAGACAGCTCCTTAGTCCAGCCTTTATGGGCCGGGTGAGGATCAGCTGAATTTCCGTGTCTTTAAAGGGATGCACTCGCTGCACAATTGTTTTCAGTGCACTGGTGTAACTCTGCACAGGACTGCACAGTCAGGATTGTTTATGGATCCCTGCGAGTTATTGTGAGGAGGGAATCAAGGCGCAGCAGCTGTCGCTTTGTGTGTCTTTGGCACTGCCACTGTCGGAATGCAGCTCATAAACTCCTCCTCCTTGGGCAGGGCTGTCTTAACGCATGGGCCTGATGGGCACTTGCCCCTGGGCCCCACGAGTATAAGGGCCCCATACTAATCTCTATATGATGCAGTGCTAATAACCAGGTATTGATAGTTGTGATGTATGAATGGCTAAGCTTTTTATTTGTGCAAGTTGAAAAAATGTTGAATGTAGTCTTCTAGACTACATTTATCAACCATTTACATTTTTATTCCTGGGAGTAGTTTTCATAGGGGCCCAGTACACTGCTTTGCCGGGGACCATAATGCTGTTAAACCGGCCCTGTCCTTGGGGCAGCAGCAGCAGCAGCAGCAGGGTTTTGTCTGTTCGCTGTCTTTTCGGGAAGGGACCAGTTCGCTAGGGAAGCTGTTGCATAGCCACTTGAGATCGCCTCTGACCGCAAGGAAGTGTCTTGTAGGACTGCCATGCTGGATGGAAGATCTGCCTAACCAAAAGGCGGGGGACGTAAGCAAGGAGGAAAGCGGACAGGTGTCCCTGGAGGGCTGCCCTCCTGCCTTGCTTTGCCGGCTTCGCCAGCAGCCTCCAAGCCAGGGGAGAGAGGACTGGAACTCTTGCACCACTCGGGTTACCTGGCTGTCTCTTTGCACTCACACCCCGAGAAGTCTTCGCTGCGACGGGCACTTGGTGCAGCTGGAGCCAAACAACAACGACGGAGGCCGAAGGGAGCTGGGCGGTGCTCCCTGATACACTTGAACTCCTGGACTGAGTCGCGCAGGTTCTAGCCCCATTTGCGCCCAGAGAGCGCCTCCTGATTCATGGTAGGTGAAGCCCATCCGTTGTATTTCTCTAGACTACACAGAGGGAAGAAGAGCCAGGAACCCTGGGAATGCTCTATCCCATCTCCCACTGAGGTGGCGCCCGGACTTCTCAGCGTCCTTGCAAAGTTTCCCCTGGAAATTATAGCGTATTGTTGTTGAGCCCTGACCTGGATAGCGCAGGCTGTCTCTTCAGATTTTGGGAGTTAAGTAGGGTAGCTCCTGGGTTATTACTGGGATGGGAGACCACCAAGCAGATCTTAAGTCTCCACGCAGAGGAAGGCAATGGGAAACCACCTCTGCCTGGAAAGTCTCAGAGTAGACTCTCCACTAGGGTTGTAACCAACTAAGCCCCGGGTATTCTCTCACACACTATGATCCCACTTGTTTTGACCCAACCTTTTTTGGTGTAAACTTTTTGAACCTCGCCCTCCTCTGTTCAGTAGTCTGTAAATAAACGAAAAAAGAAATAAATATATGCTGCATGCTTGCATCCTCTGCTAGAAATGAAGCTTGATTTCCTCCAAGTTTTTCCCCAACACAAACAATAGTGATTGTAATTTCAGGTTTTCATTCAGCTGGCTGCATGGAAAGGAAAATACCTTTTATTGAAAGGAATTGCATTTTTTTCCATTGGTGGGGCGGTTTTGTGGTTAAATCAACCCTACAATTTCCCCTGGAGACGTTGTGTGTTGAATTTAATAGAATGATTTTAAGTTACTCTGATACCACCATCCAAGATGGGTGGGCTATTTATCTCTACCATTCAAGTCCTCAGAGAACCCCCCTCCCATTTTTGATACATATACACAGGCATACACACACTTCATCTTCAATTGCATAATTGCATACCTTTCCAGGTAGCGCCTGCTATCCATTTCATAATAACTCCAACAGGCAGCAAGAGTTTGGAGAACAGATGAGAAAATTATTTGTGACTCCACATGGGAAGGCCTTCTTTTCTCTAAAGGGCACGTTTTGTATGTATACAATCACTTCACTAATGATAACTTACATTATGCCCGTGAAAGATCAACAACACTAAACACATTTATTAAACAACTAGTTTTGTTCTTGCTTATTTTGTATGGTGAAAACTGAACACTTTTCTTTTGGCCACCCCATGAGACAACACCAGAAAAAAAAACAACTAACAGCAATAAAGTAGGCAAAGAAAGAGAATTATGAGGGACAGGGATCAAGACTTGTATCTCTGTGCCCAGACTGTTAACCATCCCTGCTCCCTCCCCAGTGGTTTCTATCCCATGCAAACTCATGCATCTGGAAAGAAAAACAATCACTTTCTAAAATGGCACAAATAGACCATTTCATATTATTGGGTTTGCATCCTGACCTCATTAGATCTGTTTCCTCTCCAGTAACTGGGCCTTGATAGAGCTAGTAATGAGTTCCATTTTGTATATTACAGTCTTTCCTAAACAGAAAGGGTTTCACATCAATTACCTAATCCTATTCACTTGGATTTGAGCTCCTTTGATTTTAATTGGGTTGATGTCCTATGATAGCACCATCTCTATCTCTCCCCATCATGGATATGTTAAACAGGTTCACTTTTCTCACCAGCTGATTGGATTTCCATTAATCTGTTATAGGAAAGCTGCAGCTATGACATTTTCTGTCGGTCATGTGTATAGGTAAAGGTAAAGGTAGTCCCCTGTGCAAGGACCATTCGTTTCCAACTCTGGGGTGATGTCGCATTATGACATTTTCATGGCAGACTTTTTATGGGTTGGTTTGCCATTGACTTCCCCAATCATCTACACTTTACCCCCAGCAAGCTGACCTCAAAAGGATGGATGGCTGAGTCAGCCTTGAGCCGGCTACCTGAACCCAGCTTCCATCAGGATCAAACTCAGGTTGTGAGCAGAGCTTGGTCTGCAGTACTGTAGCTTACCACTCTGGGCCATGGGACATATAAGCCCTGGACAAAGGAGGGTGGAAATCCTCAGTACCAAGATTCTGACCACAAGTTTCAGATTCAATACAGAATCCAAATTCAATCAGCATTGCCCAACAAAATGAGTCAAATGGGGAATTATGACAACCCAAGAGGTTTTAGAAATAGTGATGCAATTAAATTCAGAGAAGATAACTCAAACTTATTTATTTACTATATTTGTCATCTGTCTTTTTCACTGAAACCTGAAGTGGATTACGCAGTATAAATTGATATAACCAATACAATAAGGCATCCAAGGAATGTACTAGGATTACAGTAATCTGAACAAGCATAGCATATTAGACATGATTCAGGGTGCAGATATAATGAAGAAGAGTGTATTATATCAGTAGAAAATAATGCAGTGATAACAGAGAACAGTAGCAAACAGATAATATACCCTATGTGGTGGTGGAAAGTGCCATCAAGTCACAGGTGACATGGTGAACCCCATAGGGTTTTCAAGGCAAGAGACATTCAGAGGTGGTTTGCCATTGCCTGCCTTTGCAAAGTGACCCTGGACTTTCTTGGTGTTCTCCCATCCAAATACTAAGCAGGGCTGACCTGCTTGGCTTCTGAGATCTGATGAAATCAGGCTAGCCTTGGCCACACAAGCCAAGGCAATATGTCCTATACACTGTGGTATAGTACTTAGTCCCTTTCCCTTTATAAAATGCCTTCCTAAACCATTGTGTTATAATAAGCCCTAATAATAATAATAATAATAATAATTTTTTATTATTTCTATCCCGCCCTCCCCGCCGGGGCAGGCTCAGGGCGGCTCACAACATAAAACATACATTACATCAATTATACTTATAAAACATGGTTAAAACAATTACAGAGTATTAAAATTAACATAACAGTATGGCGTTATAAACAGGTTTCAATAAATTTCAGAAGTAAAAACATTTCAAGAATAAAAGCATTTCTAGCAGCATATCTAGATTTGTCACAGTTTTCCGCTAGTTGAAGGCCATCTTGAAAAGGTGGGTCTTACAGGCCCTACGGAATCCCTCTAAACATCGTAGGGCCCTCACCTCCTCAGGGAGTTGGTTCCACAGTAATGGAGCAGTAATAGAGAAGGCCCGGTCCCGGGTGGCTTTCAGTCTGGCCTCCCTTGGCCCAGGGATATTCAGCTGGTTTTTCCCAGATGACCTCAGTGCCCTCTGGGGCTCATATGGGGAGAGACGGTCCGTTAGGTAGGCCTTTTATAGAAAGGCCTGGCTGAACAATTCCATTTGTATAGTTTGAGAAATGACAGAAGTGTGGGACCCCTCCTGACTTCCTCAGGCAGGCGATCCCACAAGAGGGAGTCTGCTGTTTCATAGGTCTTCCAATGAGCTCTATAACATGCTCTGTCAGATTCAGCAGGAGGTTTCCACCAGTAACACTCAATATGGGTGCATTCATACTGCACTAAATTTTACAACTGGATTTTTGCTATTCTTAAACAATAAAAATCCAGTTGCAAAACACATTACTTACTGTAGTGTGAATGCATCCTATATGTTTGCCATCACTCTTCAAATCACTAAGGTAAACCACAGGGACAGGATCCACCTCAAGAGTGGGAGAGTTGATGAGGGTCATCAGTATTGGTGATTTCTTGGAGTTTCATATTTCAGGCTTCCACAACAGCCTCAACAGAGTATTCATTTAGAAACTTAAAATATCACAGAGCATTCTGGAATTTAGTAGGAATCATGAATCTCTGCGGGCAGACCATTTTAACTGGCCTTTCTTCCTTGTGGAGTCTGGGAGCCACATTAACTCTTGCCTTGAATAGACAGTTGTTAGATCATGGTACAGACCAAACCTCCACCCTCTGAGGATCACTTCAAAGGATTAAGTCCAAGGTATGCCATTTTCATGTGTTAGGCACATTACAACTTGATAGAGGCCCATGGTAACCAAAGAGGCTACGAAATACTGGGCTGGCCACGGTAAAGAAACCTCAGCATGGACGTTGAAGTCCCGGAAAGTCCCGGTTCTGGCCCCCTATTCCCGCCTCCCGGGCTGGTTATACCGGGACCATTAGAGGTCCCGGTTTAGCCAGCCAGAGAGCCGGTGGGCCACGCGCGCCGGCGGGGAAGGCGGCGAGCGTCCCTGCGCACACGCAGGGATGCTCCCTCCCTCGCCGCCTTCCCCGCCGGTGGGCCGCGCGCGCCGGCGGGGAAGGCGGCGAGCATCCCTGCGCACACGCAGGGATGCTCCCTCCCTCGCCGCCTTCCCCACCCGCGCGCGGGGCCCGGCGGCGGTGGCGGAGGCCGGGGAGGCGGCGGAGAGGCCGGCGCTGGTCCCTGGAGGCCCTCCAGAGACTCTGGAGGGCCTCCAGCGACCAGCGCTGACCAGCGGAGGCCGCGGAGAGGCCGGCGCTGGTCCCTGGAGGCCCTCCAGAGACTCTGGAGGGCCTCCAGCGACCAGCGCCGACCAGCGGAGGCCGCGGAGAGGCCGGCGCTGGTCCCTGGAGGCCCTCCAGAGACTCTGGAGGCCCTCCAGCGACCAGCGCCGACCAGCGGAGGCCGCGGAGAGGCCGGCGCTGGTCCCTGGAGGCCCTCCAGAGACTCTGGAGGCCCTCCAGCGACCAGCGCCGACCAGCGGAGGCCGCGGAGAGGCTGGCGCTTGTCGCTGGAGGCCCTCCAGAGACTCTGGAGGGCCTCCAGCGACCAACGCCGACCAGCGGAGGCAGCACCGGGCGGCTGGTGCTGCCCCGCCAGCAGCACCAGCCGCCCGGAGGAGAGGCCGCCACCCTCCCTGGAAGAAGGTAAGCAGGGAGGGAGGGGGCCGAAAGCGGGGGGGGGGGGGCGGCTAGCGGGGGGGGCGGCTAGTGGGGGGGGCGGCTGGCAGGGGGGGCGGCCGGCCTTCCTTCCTTCCTTCCTTCCCTCCCTCCCTTCCTTCCCTCCTTCCTCCCTCCCTCCTTCCCTCCCTCCTCCCTTCCTTCCCTCCCTCCTCCCTTCCCTCCTCCCTTCCCTCCTTCCTTCCCTCCCTCCCTCCTTCCCTCCTTCCTTCCCTCCCTCCTTCCCTCCCTCCTTCCTTTCTTCCCTCCTTCCCTCCCTCCCTCCTCCCTTCCTTCCCTTCCTCCCTCCTTCCTTTCTTCCTCCCTCCCTCCTTCTTTCCTTCCTTCCCTCCCTCGCTCCTTCCTTCCTTTCTTCCTTCCCTCCCTCCCTCCTCCCTTCCTTCCCTCCCTCCTTTCTTCCCTCCTTCCTTCCTCCTTCCTTCCTTCCTTCCTTCCTTCCTTCCTTCCTTCCTTCCTTCCTTCCTTCCTTCCTTCCTTCCCTCCCTCCCTCCCTCCCTCCTCCCTTCCTTCCCTCCCTCCCTCCCTCCCTTCCCTCCCTCCCTCCCTCCCTTCCCTCCTTCCTTCCTTCCTTCCTTCCTTCCTTCCTTCCTTCCTTCCTTCCTTCCTTCCTTCGCTCTCAAATATCCGATGTTCATGTCTTGCGGCTCTCAAACATCTGACCTTTATTCTGTGTTGCTCTTGTGACTGGAGTAGACAATACTGACTTTGGTGGACCCAAGCACTGATTCAGTGTAAGGGAGCTTTGTGTTTGTGTCTTCTGGTGCAATTTTGTTCTCAGATCCTGTATTTACTTCATCAGTATATGGGATAAGGCACTTTCTCAACTGTGCTGCATAATGCAGCCTATTTATTTTGTCCTGTTTGCTCTGTTAGCTCTATCTGCGCCACCTTCATCACTTTCGGGGTGTGGATCCCCCAGTGGGGTGGTCTCCCGACTCCCTCCGCTGGCTGTTTCTGATAGCCCTGCGCCCCCTCTTTCATTTGATATGTGTCCCGTGCGGGTGCCACCCTCCCGCCGGGAGATGCCGCAAAATGAGCCCCCTTGAGGCTTATGGCGGCAGGGCTCGGGGGAAGCGAGCTAGACTGCTGTTCTTTTGAGGGGTTATAGAGTGTTTCGAGCCCGTCCCTGTGGCATCGGTCCCATCGTTGTGGGGCCCAGGGGGCCGGCGCAGCGGCACGCTGAAGCAGCCTGTCGGTCACTTCAGGGTTCCTGTCCTGCATCTCGACCTGTGTTATTAGTGACAGGCTGCTTCGGCGTGCCGCTGCGCCGGCCCCCTGGGCCCCACAATGATGGGACCGATGCCACAGGGACGGGCTCGAAACACTCTATAACCCCTCAAAAGAACAGCAGTCTAGCTCGCTTCCCCCGAGCCCTGCCGCCATAAGCCTCAAGGGGGCTCATTTTGCGGCATCTCCCGGCGGGAGGGAGGCACCCGCACGGGACACATATCAAATGAAAGAGGGGGCGCAGGGCTATCAGAAGCAGCCGGCGGAGGGAGTCGGGAGACCACCCCACTGGGGGATCCACACCCCGAAAGTGATGAAGGTGGCGCAGATAGAGCCAACAGAGCAAACAGGACAAAATAAATAGGCTGCATTATGCAGCACAGTCTCACTGGAATCTCACTGGAATCTGACTGGCTTCTCAGTGTGGAACCTGTTCTCTCTAGTCTTCTCACTTTGAAAAAAGTCAAAAAAGAGTTTCATTTAACTTTACTTCCCCCTTTCCCTCTCTATAAATAATCTTGGTGTTTCCGGTGGTGATATTTGGGGGATTTTTGGGGACGTCACAGGAAGTGCTGTGAAGTCACTTCTTGTTTCCGGCAGTGGCATTTGGGGGAAATGATGTCATTTGGGGGAAATGATGTCACAGGAAGTGATGTCACTTCTTGCTTCCGGCAGGTGGCGCGGGGAAAATGATGTCACAGGAAGTGATGTCACTTCCCGTTTCCGGCAGGTGGCGCGGAGGAAATGATGTCACCGGAAGTGATGTCACTTCCTGTTTCCGGCGGTGGCATGACATCACCGGAAGTGACGTCACTTCCTGTTTCCGGCGGCGCGCGCACCTCTACCTTCCCCCCCCCAAAGGTGTCCCTGGCTGGCCTTCAGACATTATGGCCACCCTAAGTCCATCAGAACAATAAGTCTTGGTATTTCCAGCATCAGGCCATGAGAAACTCTGCCCATTCAGACAGGATACCCACTGGAAAACTAGGAGGCAAATCTGATAGGCTAGCAAAATGCCTTGTTAGGGATATATTACTGTATAAAGTGTTATGCCATGTGTTAATAAATACACTAGAATATTAAAATACATGTTTGCCTGTGCAATTCCATTCACTTCCATTTCAGCTTCTAATACTGAAGTCCTGCATAGATGCCCATGCAAATCACCAGCAATGCAGTCCTACTCAGAATTATCTAGTCTAAGCCCATTGAAATAATTGCTTGTGTTGTATTTGTTTGAGGTTTCTTACCAAGAAAGAATTACATCATGTAACAGTGAATCCTACTATGGTCTGTAGTTAACCATCATCTTAGCAGAAAATCATTGCTACTAGATGTTGGAATACAAGCTATGTACATTCCAGCCATTATAAAGTTAACTGTTTGTTTACCTGAAAGAGGAAATGATGTATTGTAACCTAAACCCAATTGTGAGCAGAATCTTTCTTTACCCGTGAAGGATGTGAACACAACATTGGTTAGAAAGGATGTTAGGTGTGAAATGCTTTGATCTTGTATGCAAGCTGAATTGCTCTTCTTCCTGGCAAAATGCTCTTTAGGAAGAAGAAATGTTAGACAAAAGGGTTGTAGCCATGTAGGACAGACATAGTTAGACTAGCTGGTATGCTAAATTGTTTTTCTGTTTTATCCCAAGTACCCTATCCTGATGTTCTCTAGTGCACTTTATTTCTTTTGATAAGCTTAAGCCTCGACTCTAATTATTGCCACTCCAAGCGTCTGAATTTAACAGGTATTTCCCATCAAATTGGTAGCAGTGGAGCATGGTTTATATTGGAGTTTGGCATATTGGAAAGTGATTTTTTTAAAGTCAGAACAGGCAGACAGTGAAAAGTATTTTAAAGTTACCAGAAGCTGTTTGAAAAGGCTGTATTTTTTGCTATTGGAAAGATCGAGAGGAACAAAGGACCCGCTGGGAGCCTAATCCCCTTGATTGACACCGCTGAGTGAGAATCTGCATTTCAATTAGAAGCTGGAAGCACTGCATTCCTCAAGGGCCACTTTCTCCTGCTGACCTGCTGAAGCCTGAATTCAAGGATGCCACAGTGGAAGATGAAGATATAATAGCTGCTTTATTTAAATCTCTTCCTAAAAGCTATAAAAGTACTGCATCCTTGTTGAGGATGAGAGAGAAACAGGAACTTGACTACATTCTGGAATACTTGAAAGATGAGGCCAGAAGGAGGGAACTTTTTGAAACTGAGAATAAGATGCCTGTACTTAGAGTGCATCCTGGGAAATATGAAATTATATGTCATTTTTGTGGCTTGAAAGCACACTATCAATATTCTTGCAGAAAGAAATTAAAACAAAATCAAAGTGCAATTGCTTCTACTGGAGCAGTGACACCCAATGGGCAAGTGGAGAATAGCAACCAACAAAAACGTGGTTTTAAATCTTCAAAGTCAGCAACCAAGGCTAAGAATGCGTCTGATAGGAATTTTACATATGCTATTACTGAATCAAATGCAAATCTTGAGAATCATTGGATGATAGATTCTGGAACTTATTTCCATGTCTGTAAAGAAATCTTTTGTGGAATTGGATGAGAACAACTGTCCTAAATTAGAGCAAACCAATGGACAAATACTGAAAGTTGAAGGAAGTGGGACTGTAATCTTAAATGTTATGGATGAAAGTCAAGAAATTAAAAAGGTTACACTAACAGAGTGTGCATATGCCCCTGCAGCAGTCAGCAACCTAGTTGCAACTAAAAGAATTATCAGAAGAAATCATGAGATTGTACTCAGAAAGGAAAATGGAAATATTGTTGATCCTGAATCTGGAACTGAAGTTATGCTTGATGTAGTTGATGGTCTTCATTATCTAAAACTTGATGATGATAATGTTGATGATGATGATATGCAAAATGATGCTGAAATTATTTCTTATGTAACAAATGCTGTTGGGCCAGTGTTTAATACAATGCAATCTGTATGTAAGCATAAATCATGTCTTCTTAAATGGCACATAACTATGGGGCACCGCAGTGTGCAAAGTGTGCAAAAATTGTTGAAAGAATGTAATGTTGATGTTATTGATTGTGATCAAATCCAATCTGGTTGTTATATATGTTTAAAGGCAAAAGGAACCGCCCAAAGATATACGGGCAAAAATACTGTACACAATGAACAATTTCTAGAGATGGTATTCTCAGATATTGCAGGGCCAATCAAAGAATTGGCTGGTGCAAAAAGGTACTTTTTAACATTTATAGAAGCTAAGTTAAGATATGTCTATGTCTACTTAATTAAAAGCAAAGATCAAGTATTTGACAAATTTAAATCCTATGTTGCTGCTGTGAGAAATAAATTTGGCAAAGTTCCAGAAGTATTGTTCACAGACAATGGAACTGAATACAGTAGCAGTGAGTTTCAAAGGTTTATGGAGCAACAAGGCATTCAACATAAAACTACTACACCCTATTCACCACAGCAGAATGGTGCAGCTGAGAGACTGAACCGAACAATTATGGAAATGGCCAGATCAATGCTAATGCAATCTGGACTGCCAGATTATATGTGGGGTGAAGCCGTAAATAGTGCAGTTTATTTGCATAACAGAATTCCATCCAAAGTGACTAATAAATCACCATTTGAGATTTGGTATGGCAAACGACCCGGTTTGAAGACCTTTTGGTTGCAAAGCATACACGTTTGTACCTAAAGAGAAAAGGGGAAAACTAGACCCCAGAGCAGAACTTGGTATACTTGTAGGCTATGCTAATGATGGAAGAGGATACAGAATCCTAGACCCTAATACACGTCCTGTCAAAGAATGCAATGTGGTATATATAGATGGCAACAGTGTTTTGCAAGCTCCTATGCAAGCTGAATCCACAGTACAGAATCCTATAGAGGATGTTACCTTCAGTGAATTTGCTATTTGGCAACCTGCAGAGACCATCTGTGAGCAGGCAGGTCCACCTTCACAAGAAAGCAATGAATCAGAAGGGGAAGCAGGAAGTCCAAGAGAAGCAGAGACAACCACAGTTACTGTGAGAAAGTCAGCAAGGAGCAACAAGGGCATACCAACGCCAAGACTTGGAATTTGTGCAACCTATCAAAGAACCCTCAACTTGGAAAGAAAGAAATCAGCTACCTGATCCAGAAAGAAAGAAATGGATGGATGCAATGAATGATGAAATGAAGTCTTTACATGACAAGCAAGCTTGGGCACTTGCAAACTTACCTCCTGAAAGAACAGCTATTGGTTGTAAATGGATACTCAAAGTAAAATACAATCCTGATGGAAGTGTGGATCGATACAAAGCACGTTTAGTAGCAAAAGGATACAAACAAGAACAAGGAATTGACTATACAGAGACTTTTGCACCTGTCATAAGTCATGTTGCGTTCAGAATACTTCTAACAATTGCAGCCTCCAAAGGCATGCAAGTTGAACACATGGACATTAAAATAGCTTTCCTCAATGGAGACTTAACAGAGGAAATTTACATGGAACAACCTGAAGGATTTGAAGAAGTTGGAAAGGAAAAACTTGTGTGTAAACGTCAAAAAGGAATTTATGGATTAAAACAAGTCGCAAGAGGTTGGTCAGATAAACTGACAGAACTACTAAAGAAGCAAGGATTTCAACAAGGGAAATCAGAACCCTGTTTGTTTTCAAGACTCAAAAATGGACAATACCAGTACATATTGACTTATGTTGACGATCTGATTTTATGTTGCTACAACAAGGAGGACATCAAGAAACTGCTGATGAGCTAAATAAAGATGTGGAAGTCAAACAACTGGGAGACATAAAACATTACCTTGGAATACAAATTGAAAGAGCTGAAGATGGAAGTTTTGTGCTGAACCAAAAACACAAAATTATGGACTTTATTGAATCCATGGGAATAAAGAAACATGGAAACATTAATACACCACTTGATCCAGCATACTTAACTTTGAAAGAAGGAAAATTGCTTGAAAACCATCATGAATATCGACAAGCAATTGAAAAACTACTGTACTTAAACAGAATCTGGAGACCAGATATTTCTACTGCTGTTGGAATCTTGAGTAGAAAGACAAGTTCACCGAAATTACCATGATTGGAATGCCATAAAGAGACTGGCAAGATACCTATTTAAAACTGCTGATTACAAATTACTAATTTCAGCATGTGACAACCCAAGACTAGTAGTTTACATGGACACCAACTACGGGAGAAATGAATGAGATGGAAAATCAACAAGTGGAAATGTATTCTTCTATGGAGATAGTGTGATTGACTGGAACACTAAGAAACAAAAGATTGTAGCTCAATCTACTGCTGAAGCTGAATGTGTGACTGGTCAAAGGGCATGCAATGAACTGGAATGGATTATTTTTCTTCTAAAGGAATTCAGAAAAGAGGAACCTAAACCAGTACTCATGTATGAAGATAACCAAGCATGCATAAGCATATGCAATGCTGAGAACATAAAACTAGATAACAAACATATTGTCATCAAGTGTTTACTTGTTCAAGAGATGATTAAAGAAGGACTGATTGAATTACAATACTGCCCTACTGAAGAAATGTTCGCTGACATCATGACGAAGCCGCTCGACAGACTGAAGTTTGAACGACTACGTGAAAGTATGAACTTGATCGAAATTGCTAATGACTGAAATGTTGCATAACTTGAGAAGGGGTTTGTTGGAATACAAGCTATGTACATTCCAGCCATTATAGAGTTAACTGTTTGTTTACCTGAAAGAGGAAATGATGTATTGTAACATAAACCCAATTGTGAGCGGAATCTTTCTTTACCCCCGAAGGATGTTATAACAGCGCCGCTTCGGGGTCTCACTGGATCGCTTCTATATGTGGCTTATGGCTACCCCAGCCCCTCTTCAGCCTCAGTTCTTCCTCTTGAATTTTACCTCACGGCTATGGAACTCAAGGGGTGGGTGTAATATGGATTTCTCAATACTAGTCTCTTCGGGGGGTTTGTTTTGCTTTCAGATGGATATAAACTCAGTTGGTAGGGGACCACAGCAGCTTTGATAGTTTTCCCAATACACCGGCACCAGAGAACTTTAAAGTAAACCACAGAAATTTATTAACGTACACACACTGTCTTCAACTGGGGAATGAGAAATATATACATGGGCTATATTGTATCTCAAGCAGTTAACAGTTTATTCGTATTTCAGGCTTTATAATATCTAGTTCACTTAGGTCTCTCAGGTTTCACAGATCATACAGCTTTCACTCTCCAACACTATTCTAGGTTGGCCTCTTGGGTATAATGTGCCAAGTCCCTTAAGTCGACTGGTGTCTCTTCTCCCAGCCCTTCAGACTTCTAGACCCACATCTTTCCCTCAACCACCTCTTTAGCTCTTAAGAGACGTGTATCTGTGTCTGTGACCTCTCAGGTATTTTACTGTGACTCTCCTTTAGTCACACACAGCCCCTTGGCTGTCTTTATAGACTGAACAGTGAGCTTTGCTTCTCTCGAAGACTCTCCTCAGCTCCTGTCTCAGCTCCTTCTCAGACCAACTGCTCTCTTCAGCAGTCTCCCTCAGACTCCGTCTGTCACTAACTGCCCTCAGCCGTTAGCTGTCAATCACCTCTGAGAGTTCTGAGCACTCTGGCCCCCACCCTCAGATCACCTGACACAGGCTCTATGCGTCCTTAGTTTTCTTGTTAACCCGTTCATTACCGTCACAGATGTGAACACAACATTGGTTAGAAAGGATGTTAGGTGTGAAATGCTTTGATCTTGTATGCAAGCTGAATTGCTCTTCTTCCTGGCAAAATGCTCTTTGGGAAAAAGAATTGTTAGACAAAGGGGTTGTAGCCATGTAAGACAGACATAGTTAGACTAGCTGGTATGCTAAATTGTTTTTCTGTTTTATCCCAAGTACCCTATCCTGATGTTCTCTAGTGCACTTTATTTCTTTTGATAAGCTTAAGCCTCGACTCCAATTATTGCCACTCCAAGCCTCTGAATTTAACATGTATTTCCCATCACTAGACCAACAATATATTTATCTATTTAAAACATTTCTATGCCTCAGGGTTCCCGATGTGGCAAACATTAAAAAGCATTTAGACACACATCTATATTTATGTAATATTTAAGACAAATATATAGAACACACAAAAAGAGGGAGGGCTAATAAGAGTTAGGCAGGGGATGCCAAACCCTTCACCAAAACACATTGTACCA
Organism: Heteronotia binoei; assembly: GCF_032191835.1. Classification (NCBI taxonomy): domain Eukaryota; kingdom Metazoa; phylum Chordata; class Lepidosauria; order Squamata; family Gekkonidae; genus Heteronotia; species Heteronotia binoei. The sequence continues at coordinate 132,295,191 of NC_083224.1, read as the reverse complement.
GCTGGCAGGAGACCATGACAGAGAGAGACAGATTGATCTCCCTAGGGAGGAAGTTCCACAATTTTGGCACCCTAACCAAGAGGGCACTTTCCTGGGTTTCCAGCCTTCTAGCCTCAGATGGTGCAAGTACCCAAAGCAGGGCCTCTGAGGATGACAGGAGTGGATGGGCAGGCTTATATGGGAGAAGGCAGTTCCTCACATATAGGATGAATATATATGAATTCATATTAAAGTAATTCTATTGAAATCTAAAAAAAATTGTTATTCTCATTGTCCCTTTTCATCCTGTTTCAGATGAAAACAGACTTCTGAAGGTGAGCAGGGCTGGGATAGATAATGGGTGGGTTGCTGCTATGTACTTTTCGCTCCATTTTCCTTCCATTTTAGAGAAGGAAGTGAGAAAACTAAATGAAAAAAGAAGCCTTTTGGTTGCTCCACTATGTGCTATAACAGTAGTTCCTAAGTCAGAAGGGTATGCAGGTGCTTCCTTTTGGCACCACCAGGGCTGTATTATTATACCATTGACAATATGATACTCCTAAAGGTATACAAAGCCCATTCCTATGCATGCCTGTTCAAAAGTAAGCTCTACTTGGTTCAGTATGACTTGTTTCCAATTAAATGTGCACAGCCTCATTGAGTCCTGAGGGATTTGCTTCTGAGCATGCATAGTTAGGAACATGTCACATAGACCTATTTCCATATAGGATTGGCCGGCACAAGAATTGCAGTGCTAAATAAATCTGGCAAAAGAGATAGAACACTTCAGATCCAGCAAGGATTGAATACATTTGTTCTTTCTGTGATTTTTTTTCTTTTTGAAAATCTCCTCCTCTTTCTTTCATTCTTCTTCCCCCACCTTTTGGCAGTGGAGATATTTGTAATATTTGTAATGTGCATCTAGTGTTTATTGTTACTGTTGTGGGATTTTTTTTTCAAAGGACATATGTTTCTGATCTGGATTTTGTGCTCAGCAGTGCTTTTTTTGCACTGTTAGGAAGATTTTTACATGCCTCCTCCAGTTACGATTATCTATTGCTCAGCTGGACTTTGGCCCGAACTTTCGCTAACATACATGACTCCTCCCTGTCCAGATCTGTATAAAGAACTCAGATGGTTATATTTTTTGCCCTCCTTGCAATGTTGCAAAAAGTGTTGATGTGGGGGGAACAAACAAACAACAATATTGCAAATATCATGGTCTCAAACATGTACCCAAGGTTTAAAAAGGAAGTGGGAATCATTCTTGAGCACAGTTTAGAGGGTAACTTGCAAGAGGTGAAAAAGGCAAGGGCCTCTTTTTCTTTGCGCAGAATAATGAAGTGAAAATGTGGTGACAGACAGTGCTAGAATGGGGGGTCAGGCTTCTTCACATAAAACACCTCTCCATGCAACCAGAAAACCAGGACAACAGAGAGAAAGTTTCCCTCTCACTTTCATGTTCTGTGCTACTTTTCCATTTGCAGGACTGGTATTTTTTTAAACACAAGGGATCCTGGAAAATGCATCCCTCCTTTTGCATTCTGAAGTGGTACATCCCAACAATCCACACTGTTGGATTGAAGTATTGATTTTAATGTTTTAATTATGTATATTGTTATTGTATTTTAAAATTTGAATTTTACTGTTAGAACCTTTGTGTTGTGAGCCGCCCTGAGCCCACTTCGGTGGGGTATGGCGGGATATAAATAAAATAAAATAAATAAACAACCTTCCCAGTCCTTTACTTGCTTAATAACTTGCACACATATCCTTATCAATGACTGATTTCATCCTCTCCTTATTAGCTTTCCATACCATATAGGATAGAATCAGCACCCTCAAGCATGGACAATCAATGGCATACTATCAAATGTAACTACACTTTGCATAGTATTGGATTAGTGAGTTCACATGTGTATGTTGACCAGTAGATAACTGCATCCAAGGTCTCCCATCCAAGTACTTGCCAGAGTTGACCATGCTTAGCTTCCAAAATCGGACAAGATCAGGCTTGCCTGGGCTATCCAGGCCAGAGACTCTAGTGATGATTTTCATGTGTGAACTAGCCTTCAATGGTTTCTATCCCATTAGTACTCCACAGACAGGCACTTCAAGTACTGAGTTTTGGTTGCTCTGTGGTCTTTAGTCCATCTTCTTCTATCCTTTGCACAGCAGTCTCATGGTTCCCTGTTCATACTATGTTACACTACAGGAAATGTAGGAAGTGCTCCTGGGAGAGCTTGTGTGAGCTCGTGGGAACATTTATGCAACATTTGAGGAATATTAGTTCCCCTGAATATAAATCATTTTGTCTGGAAAGCACTAGGTAGACAAGATGATCAGGGAAAGGTGACTCAGATGGCCAATTCATCCCTGATGTCAAGACCACATTACAATCAAATGACATCAGGCTAAATGTTCTCCAAGAACAAAATATTCCATTGTCTGCTGTGGGTGGTCTGCTGCCATTGCACTCTGTATGATACTGTACAAGTACAGGAATGAATTAAAAATAATATGTGGTTTTGTGAAAGGATCAAGTGTAGGGATGTGGCATTCATGTCAGTAGAGACTAGGAGACAAGCAGAAATCAAATACGTTTTGTTGTTTGTATTATACTCTGTGACCTTTCCAAATCCATATACTCTCATGAAACCCTGTCCACCCACACTCTCATTTATATACCACACACACACACAGAAACTAGGTTGACTACTATTGTAATATGTTGCTTCCTTCTCATCATTGTCTTGATCTGGTCCCAAAGTCTGATCTTTCAAACTTTTTTTTTTTAAATCTGAGTAGTTGAATGTTCATAAATACTCCATTGCAACTCCATACCTGAACCAATGGCTACAAAAACCTCATGCCAGTATACTGAAGTTTCTTCTGTAGTCAATAGCTATGAATATTTCCTATGGATGTTTTGAACTTTGTGGAAACAAATTGTCTTGTCAGAGGTAGGAATGGCTGTGTTTTCTAGCAACTCAAACAAGCAGCAGAAACCCCCAGTATCCCATGAGAAACAGATAAAGAAAAGTTCTGTACACTGAAGGCATCCATGCACAAATGCTATTGGGCTAGATCTTGTATTGTGGATCCTTTCCAGTAGCAGAGACACTTTCCTCCAGCTGAAGGATTCTTCCTGTGATGCAAAATGCTTGACTTGTATCAAGAGAAGGGCCCCTACACTGGAGAAAAGCACCTCAGCTAGCTGAATGAATCAGTGGGATCCAACCTCCCTTGCTTGTGCATCAATCTTTGTCTTTTTCTGACCACTGTCCCTAGAGCTTAGCTGATTCTACTTTGTCTCTGCAGACACAGATTTATGAGAACAGATCATTCAATTACTACTAATGCAGAAGGGTGGCAGAATTACCTGTCTTCAGAAGGGGTTGTCAATTGCATATCTGTATGAGTCTAATCAGGAGGCATGCTGAAAACAATGAAACAAAATCATAGGGGTGGTTGCTTCTAGAGTCAGGTAATTTTTGTTAGTGTACTCTCTCAACAATTTTTTTTCCGCTCTAAGAATGAAGCAAGTCTTCAGTTTGATTAGAAGTTTAGACAATACTGGGTTTAGAAGTAACATTGCTATTAAACAATAGAACAACATTGCATGGTTATTATTTGTTTACTGGAGTCACTACACTTCTGGGAGACCAAGAGTGCTTAAAAAGTCCTAAGACAAAGTGTTAAAGGATGGGTTCAGAGTATCTATAGGAAAGAGCTGGATCAGATAAAGCATTCAGAGATGGGTACTTGATCTGAAATACCCAAAGCTGTAGCCAATCTTCTTCTCAGGCAGGGCTGCCAATGGTGAAGGATAGATAGGTGGAGAAAATTCTGGGGACTGTGATCACCCTGGAGGCCCCCAGAGCCAGGCAACTCATTACTTGTTTTCATAGAATATTTGGTTTGGTCTAGATGGTATGACAGAGAGGGCAGAGGGAATCTTTGTCTGGGGGGGCACTGATAGCTTATGGCAGCCTTTCTTTCTAGTTGCACAAATTAAGGGGTTTTAGCTCTGAAGCAGTCAGATAAAAAACCGGCAAGTGACAATTTTTTTTTACAAACAATGCCCAACAATTATATTCTTATACAACATTATTTCTGTTCTGATTCATTTCTGAAAGTTGTGAACCTTGTGTCTGCATGTAAAGCTATTGAAATCAAGTTCCATTTAACAGCTTGACAACTGAATTGAAACATCTTGGTATATCTAAAAGGGGAGTCTTATGAAGGCTGTAAAGATTTCCTGGCATTATCCCTCTATTGGAAAGAATCTGGACTGTATTACAGTATTTTTTGCACCATAAGGCGCTCCGGAGGATAGGACGCACCTTCCTCCTGGGGGGCGATCCGTTGCCTCTTCCTCCGATCCGGCGCTTCCCCCGCACCTGCTTGCCTGGCTCCATCTTCTTCAGGCAAGCGCTGGGATCACTCCACGTGGCCCCAGCGCTTCGCAAGCGCCGGCTGCGGAGGGGGCAGCGTGCTTCCTACTTGCCTGTGTCCCTGCCTTCAGCTGTGATGTTTAAAGCAAGCGCTGGGATCGCTCCCTCCCCCCTCCGATCCCAGCGCTTGCTTTAAACATCACAGCTGAAGGCAGGCACACAGGGAAGCAGGAAGCACGCTGCCCTCGCCACAGCCGGCGCTCGCAAAGCGCTGCGTTTGCGGAGGGGGCGGATGCTTCCTACTTGCCTGTGTTCCTGCCTTCAGCTGTGATGTTTAAAGCAAGCGCTGGGATCGGAGGGGGGAGGGAGCGATCCCAGCGCTTGCTTTAAACATCACAGCTGAAGGCAGGGGCACAGGCAAGTAGGAAGCACGCTGCCCCCTCCGCAGCCGGTGCTTGCAAAGCTCTGGGGCCACATGGAGCGATCCCAGGGCTTGCCTGAAGAAGATGGAGCCAGGCAGGCACGGGGAAGCGCCAGATCGGAGGAAGAGGCAGCAGATTGCCCCCCCCGAAGGTACGTACCTTCGGACTATAAGACGCACACACTTTCCCCCCCACTTTTTTTTGGGGGGGGGAAGTGCGTCTTATAGTCCGAAAAATATGGTACATTGACTGTGTTATGGACTTTATTTATTGGGTGGATGAAACACAAAAGTAACATTGAACTTGTATACACAGACTTTAGACTCAATTAAGAATCAATTTGTGGAATATAATGTTGTATAAGAATAGAATTGTTGGACATTGTTTGTAAAAAAATTGTCACAGTGTTTTTTAAAATCTGATTCCTTTCTAGTTGCAGCAGCCTTAATTCCAGATGACCTTTCAAAAACATTGATGAAAAATCACCAAATTCCTTATCACCACAAGCTGTTGTAATCTTTGTGGTGGAATTTATTTTGGGTTGGCGTTTTTATGATCTTAAACATACTCTTTATGAAATTGGCTACAAGAACTCTTTCTGAAAAGTAGCCATGTTCTTATGAAATGAGCACTAAGCTCTTCAAACACCTTAGAAGCCTCTATATTTCTCTATGATTTTTGGATGCAGTTATGAACTTGGCCACCAGAGTTCTTAGCTATTCAGCACTATCATGCATTCATATTGCTAAGTGGGTGAAAGTTGAGTATCTTTTAAGGACAGAAATCTCTGTCATGAGCCCTGACGAGGAGGAGCTGGAAGGGTTAACAGACCTGGAAGAGTTGCCAGCCAGTTCCTCAGCTGAACAAACAGCAGCTGACCCATCAATCACTCTCCAGGCACCAGTGTCAGCTGTTGACTATCAATCTCCTCCAAGCTCTCCTCCTCCCATCTCAAGAGCTTGAAGCAGGCTCTGGAAAGAACTTTCAGAGCGAAGACATGAGGCACGCCGATGCTTCAGCTCTCTTAGCCTTGACTTCTAGCAGAGTTATTGCCACCCAGGGAGCAGGCTGATTAAGACTCTCGTATAGCTCCCACCCAGGACCTGGTAACCTTGTGGAAGCAACAAGTCTATTCTCTGGCTTGCATCCACGCTCCTTCCTGATCCCTGATCCTGACCTGCTTAATCTCCTTGGCACCCTGATCTTTTGTCTTTTGGACATTGACTTCTGATTCCGGTTTGTGATTCTGCATTGGTGACTTGGCTCCTGCTTGACTTCCTGGACTTTGACTTTGGACTGGCTTTGGACTCCTGCTTGCCTGCACCCTGAGAATGTGACAGATTGCTTCCACCCCCACACAGTCACTCTACAAGATGGATGAGGAGGCAAGCAGAGGCTCTGGGCAGCTAGCAGCCTTGCTCACTCAGGTACAGCACTTCACTCAAATGGTGGCTCATCTGCAACAGCAGCAACAAGCCACTGTCACTGCCCCACCCAAGTGCCCGGTGCTTCCCCCAGAGAAGTTCACTGGGAAGGTGGAGGAGTTTCCTGCATTCCTGGCACAGTGCAAACTGTATATTGAATTACATGCCAGAGACTTCCCCAACGACAAGATCAAGGTATGCTTCATTGTCAACCTCTTAAAGGGGCAGGCAGCTAAATGGGCTACCCCCTTGTTTCTAGCCCCATTGCCCCTGCTGACTGACTACCTGGGCTTTCTGGATCATATGGCGGTAGCCTTTGCTAACCCCCAGCAAACAGCCACTGCCAATTGGAAGATCTGGACCCTGAAGCAGGGTAGGGGCTCGGTTTCCCAGTACTCCACCGAGTTCAAGCTTCTGGCCCAAGACCTGGCCTGGAATGAGGCTGCCCTCATGGACTAGTATACGGAGGGGCTGACTGACGAAGTCCTTGATGAGCTGGCACGAGTACATCGATTGGCTACACTGCAAGGCCTAATCACGCCGTGTCTCCGCATTGATGGCTGCCTGGAAAGCTGCCGCCAAGCACGAAGCAACTCCCATCCCTCTCAGCTGCCCCACCGCCTAGCGATGGTGACAACCCCGATGCACACCAGTCCCGAGACCGATGACCCCAAGTCCATGCAACTCGGGGCTGCACGGCCGCGGCTCACCCCCAGGGAAAAAAGCATGGTGCCACTCACAGAATCTTTCCCTGTACTGTGGAGGGGCAGGGCACTTCTCCTCCGGCTACCCCACCAAGCACACCCAGTCCATTATGGTGCCACCACGGCCAATAAAAGACCAGCCCCAAGTCTGAGTGGACCCCTCGACTTGGGGTACTGGCCAGGACCCGTTCCTCGTACCGGTACCACTCAGGGGCCGCCTGCTGCTTTGTCGACGTGGCCTTTGTGAAGCAGCACTGGATCCCGGTGCAGGACAAAAACACCGTGACCTTGGTCGAAGCCATCGACAGGCACCTCCTCCGCTCTGGTGACCCAAGAGACCCACCTGGTCACACTCCAGATCCAGCACTATCACGAGCAAGTACAATTCGATGTTGCTCACATGTCCTGCTTTCCTCGCATTCTGGGACTCTTCTGGCTCGTAAAGCACAACCCCCTCATGGACTGGGCACAGGGAAAGCTGAGTTTCAAGTTGTCCTCACCAGGCCCAGTCAGCCACCCTGGCCACTGGCACCCTGGCCACCACCACCCTGGCTGCTGGTCCTCTACTTCCACCGGCCTACACAGACTTTGCTGATGTCTTTGAGGAAAAGGGGGCCGACCAGTTCCCCCCGCACCAGCTTTATGACTGCACCATCAATTTGGTACCAGGGGCAACCCTGCCCATGGGGCGGCTCTACCCCATGTTTGAACCGAAGCTAGCAGCCCTGTGGGACTTCCTCGCCAAAAAAGCTGGAACGGGGTTTCATCTGGCCATCCACGTCCCCACTGTCTGCCGCTGTTCTCTTTGTCAAGAAGAAAGGCAGTGAGCTCCAGCCCTGCAATGACTACCGGGCCCTGAACAAAATCACCGTCCGGGACTGCTACCCTTTGCTTCTGATCCCAGAACTACTGGATCGCCTTAAGGGGTCCCAGGTCTATACCAAGCTGGACCTCCAGGGTGTATACAACTTGGTGCAGCTCAGTGCAGAAGACGAATGGAAGATGGCTTTCGGGACCCACTATGGCCTGTACGAGTATCTCATGATGCCCTTCGGCCTGACCAATGCCCCCACTGTCTTCCAAAGGCTGATGAATGACATCTTCCATGACCTGCTCGACCACTTTGTGATAATTTATTTAGATGAAATTTTAATTTATTCCCAAAGCCCGCCCAGCACGCAGGGCAAGTCCACCAGGTCCTGCAACGCCTGCACGAGCATGGGCTCCACGCCAAGCTAGAGAAGTGTGCCTTCGACTTAACAGCCGTCAAGTTCCTTGCCCACATCATCTCACCCCATGGGACTTGGATAGATCTGAACAAAGTCAAGATGGTTCTGACCAGCGGGAGGACCCCTCCCAGTCGCTACAACCCTGCACATACTACTCGCAGCAGCTGATGCCCGCAGAATGCAACTACACCATCTGGGAGTGGGAACTCCTGGCCATCAAGACCACCTTTGAGGTTTGGAGGCATCACCTTGAAGGAGCTCGCCACCCCGTCCAGGTCCTGACAGACCACCGGAACCTGGAGCATCTACAGACTGCTCGAAGCCTCACCCAGCGTCAGATCCGGTGGTCCCTCTTCTTTTCCTGGTTTGACTTCCAGATCACCTACATCCCGCAGAACCAGAACCGGAAAGCGGACGCCCTCTCCCGAAAGCCGGAGTATGCTGTGCCTCTAATGGAGGAGACCCCAACTGGGCTCATCCTTGCACCCTCGGTCTTCGCTGCTACCATGACTTGCCCAACCTTGGCTCCAGACATCCAGGGCAGCCAGGTCCAAGACCCCTGGGCTCAGCAATGCCTCCTGGAAATGCAAGATGTACCGGGCGGGGACCTCTCTACCTGCCAAGGTCTCCTCCTGCACCATGGGTGCCTATACGTGCCTCTGGGCTGACGTGCTCCGCTTGACCCACGACTCCCTTCCTGTAGGGCACTTTGGCCAACACAAGACCCTGCACCTGCTCACGTGGGAGTTCTGGTGGCCTCGCGTCTGTGCCGATGTGGCCTGCTATGTCGGTTCCTGTGAGGTCTGCCGGCGGGCCAAGGATGTACCGGCCAAGCCCCCAGGGCTTTTGCATCCCCCACCCATGTTTGCAGGACCCTGGAACACCACCTCGAAGTAAAATTGGTGAATTGGAATGTTTAGTGTTGGGAGAAAACATAGACATTGTGGGAATTTCAGAAACTTGGTGGAATGAGGAGAATCAGTGGGACACGGTGATTCCTGGATATAAGCTATATCGGAAGGATAGGGAGGGAAGGGTTGGAGGTGGGGTGGCTCTGTATGTCAGAGAGGATATACGGTCCAGTAAGACTGAGATCAGAGAATTAGATTCACTTTTAGAAATGCTTTGGGTTGAAATAGAGGGCCCAAAAGGAAATTTAACTATGGGAGTTTGTTATCGCCCACCAAATCAAAAGAGAGAGGACGATTATAATATGATGGAAGGCTTAAAGATAGCAGCTAAACGTAAAAACTGTGTCGTAATAGGTGATTTTAACTACCCGCAGATTGATTGGGTGAATATGTGTTCTGGTCGAGAGAAAGAGATTGAGTTTCTTGATGCTCTCAATGACTGTGCTATGGAGCAGATGGTCTCAGAACCTACCAGGGGTGGGGCGATCCTGGATTTGGTCCTAAGTAATGCCCAAGACTTGGTGAGAGATGTAAAAGTGATTGCACCACTTGGGAGCAGTGACCATAATGTTATTGATTTCACCGTTTGTATAAATAGGGAGTTGTCCAAAAAGACCGCCACAACCACGTTTAACTTTAAAGGGGGTAAATACACTGAGATGAGGAGGCATGTGAGGAGGAAACTGAAAGGAAAGGTACATACGGTCAAAACCCTTGGGGAAGCTTGGATGCTATTTAAAACTATAATCCTAGAAGCTCAGATAAAATACATACCACAAGTTAGGAAAGGCACAAACAGGCATAAGAAAAGGCCTGCATGGTTAACAAACAAAGTAATGGAAGCTGAAAAAGGTAAGAAGGACTCCTTTAAGCGGTGGAAAACCAGTCCAAGTGAGATTAGTAAAAGGGAACACAGGCTGTGGCAAATCAAATGCAAGACTGTGATTAGGCAGGCAAAAAGGGACTATGAGGAGCATATTGCAAAAAACATAAAGACCAACAATAAAAATTTCTTCAAATATATTAGAAGTAGGAAACCAGCCAGGGAGGCAGTGGGGCCCTTGGATGACCATGGGGTAAAAGGATTACTGAAGGAGGATAGGGAAATGGCTGAGAAGCTAAATGAATTTTTTGCCTCCGTCTTCACTGTGGAAGATGAGAACTTTTTGCCCGCCCCAGAACCACTAATTTTGGAAGGGGTATTGAAAGACCTGAGTCAGATTGAGGTGACAAAAGAGGAGGTCCTACAACTGATAGACAAATTAAAAACTAATAAGTCACCGGGTCCGGATGGCATTCATCCAAGAGTTCTGAAAGAACTCAAAGTTGAACTTGTGGATCTTCTAACAAAAATCTGTAATCTTTCATTGAAATCTGCCTCCGTTCCTGAGGACTGGAAGGTAGCAAATGTCACCCCCATCTTTAAAAAAGGTTCCAGAGGAGACCCGGGAAATTACAGGCCAGTCAGTCTGACTTCAATACCGGGAAAGTTGGTAGAAACCATTATCAAGGACAGAATGAGTAGGCACATTGATGAACACGGGTTATTGAGGAAGACTCAGCATGGGTTCTGCAAGGGAAGATCTTGCCTCACTAACCTGTTACATTTCTTTGAGGGGGTGAACAAACATGTGGACAAAGGAGACCCGATAGATGTTGTTTACCTTGACTTCCAGAAAGCTTTTGATAAAGTTCCTCATCAAAGGCTCCTTAGAAAGCTTGAGAGTCATGGAGTAAAAGGACAGGTCCTCTTGTGGATCAAAAACTGGCTGAGTAATAGGAAGCAGAGAGTGAGTATAAATGGGCAGTCTTCGCAGTGGAGGACAGTAAGCAGTGGGGGGCCGCAGGGCTCGGTACTGGGTCCCATGCTCTTTAACTTGTTCATAAATGATTTAGAGTTGGGAGTGAGCAGTGAAGTGGCCAAGTTTGCGGATGACACTAAATTGTTCAGGGTGGTGAGAACCAGAGAGGATTGTGACGAACTCCAACGGGATCTGTTGAGGCTGGGTGAGTGGGCATCAACGTGGCAGATGGGGTTCAATGTGGCCAAGTGCAAAGTAATGCACATTGAGGCCAAGAATCCCAGCTACAAATACAAGTTGATGGGGTGTGAACTGGCAGAGACTGACCAAGAGGGAGATCTTGGGGTTGTGGTAGATAACTCACTGAAAATGTCAAGACAGTGTGCGTTTGCAATAAAAAAGGCCAACGCCATGCTGGGAATTATTAGGAAGGGAATTGAAAACAAATCAGCCAGTATCATAATGCCCCTGTATAAATCGATGGTGCGGTCTCATTTGGAGTACTGTGTGCAGTTCTGGTCGCCGCACCTCAAAAAGGATATTATAGCATTGGAGAAAGTCCAGAGAAGGGCAACTAGAATGATTAAAGGGCTGGAGCACTTTCCCTATGAAGAAAGGTTGAAACGCTTGGGACTCTTTAGCTTGGAGAAACGTCGACTGCGGGGTGACATGATAGAGGTTTACAAGATAATGCATGGGATGGAGAAAGTAGAGAAAGAAGTACTTTTCTCCCTTTCTCACAATACAAGAACTCGTGGGCATTCGATGAAATTGCTGAGCAGACAGGTTAAAACGGATAAAAGGAAGTACTTCTTCAACCAAAGGGTTATTAACATGTGGAATTCACTGCCACAGGAGGTGGTGGCGGCCACAAGTATAGCCACCTTCAAGAAGGGTTTAGATAAAAATATGGAGCACAGGTCCATCAGTGGGTATTAGCCACAGTGTATGTGTGTATATAAAATTTTTTGCCACTGTGTGACACAGAATATTGGACTTGATGGGCCGTTGGCCTGATCCAACATGGCTTCTCTTATGTTCTTATGTTCTTATCTCCCTGGACTTTATCACCGAGCTCCCAGGTCCAAGGGGCACACTTGCATCCTGGTGATGGTGGACCTCTTCACCAAGATAGCTCACTTTGTTCCATGTCCCAAGCCGCCCACGGCTCCTGTAACAGCCCAGGTCTACCTCCAGCACAACTTTTGCCTGCATGGGCTCCCGGCACACTTGATCTCAGACTGAGGCCCCCAGTTCACCTCCTGATTCTGGCAAGCCCTGCACTCCAGCTTAGGCACCCAGGTGCATTTGTCCTCAGCGTACCATCCCCAAACAGATGGGCAGACCGAACGTACCAATGCCACACTGGAACAATACTTGCATTGTTACACCAGCTACCAACAGGATGACTGGACCACCTTGCTACCCCTGACTGAGTTTGCTTACAACAGCGCTGTATATGCGTCCATGCAACAGACCCCATTTGCTACCACCTATGGGTACCACCCTCACTTCTTCCCTGCAGTCCTGCCCCCCCACAGCAGTCCCTGCTGCTGATGCACACCTGCAGGAACTCTGGGCTCTCCAGGACTTGCTCTGAGAGGAGCTCCAACAGGCTAAAGAGGCCTACAAGACAGCTGCTGACCAAAAATGACAGGTGGGGCCCCCACTGAAGCCCGGGGACCACATCTGGCTCTCCACCCGTTACCTGTGTTGGCCTGGTCAGTCTCACAAGCTGGACCCTCGCTTTGTGGGGCCTTACCTGATCACGGACCAAATCAACCCTGTTGCTTTCTGGCTACAGCTGCTGGCCACCTTCCACATCCACCCGGTCTTTCACCAGTCCCTCTTTGTTCCTGCTGCACCACTTGATCTCATCTGATCGCCACCTCCAACATCGCCTCCTCCTGTTCTGGTTGATGATGAGGAGGTATACGAGGTCCACCAGCTCCTGGACTCCCGAATCCACCGCGAGGACCTCCAATACCTCATGGACTGGGAAGGCTATGGCCCCGAGGACCGTTCATGGGAACCCGGGGACAACCTACATGTCCCTGACCTCATGCAACAGTTCCACGTGGCTTACCTTGACCGGCCTGCCCCGTCTGTGGGGGGGATAGTGTCATGAGCCCTGATGAGGAGGAGCTGGAAGGGTTAACAGACCTGGAAAAGTTGCCAGTCAGTTCCTCAGCTGAACAAACAGCAGCTGACCCATCAATCACTCTCCAGGCACCAGTGTCAGCTGTTGACGATCAATCTCCTCCAAGCTCTCCTCCTCCCATCTCAAGAGTTCGAAGCAGGCTCTGGAAAGAACTTTCAGAGTGAAGACATGAGGCACATCGATGCTTCAGATCTCTCAGCCCTGAGTTCTAGCAGAGTCACTGCCACCCAGGGAGCAGGCTGATTGAGACTCCCATATAGCTCCCACTCAGGTCCTGGTAACCTTTTGGAAGCAACAAGTCTATTCTCTGGCTTGCATCCACGCTCCTTCCTGATCCTGACCTGCTTGATCTCCTTGGCACCCTGACCTTTTGTTTTTTGGACATCGACTTCTGATTCCGGTTTATGATTCTGCATTGGTGACTTGGCTCCTGCTTGACTTCCTGGGCTTTTACCTTAGACTGGCTTTGGACTCCTGCTTGCCTGCACCCTGAGAACGTGACAATCTCCTTATATGGCAAGGAGGAAACAAGTAGGTGAAAAAGTAGGTGAAAGGGTGAGGGCAATCTTGGCTTTGATTGTTTATTTGGCTGTAAAATTGTTTACATTTGAAGCACAGATGTGACCCATTAGATCTGATAAAGAGATGGGCTGAAGCCTTTAAAAGCCCTGGGTTTTGAACAGAAGCTGTGGACTGTATCAGAGGCAGGGACCTCTTTGTCAGCCTAGCCCAGAAATTAACAATCCTTGTTAATTTCTGTTTGAGGCCTCAAACATTGAACACAGAGCATAGCTCTGCTTGAATGGGACTTAGATTCTAAATGGGAAAATGTAGACTAATAGGGGGAAGTCCTTGTTGGGGCATATTTTTCATTATTGCTTTATTGTATGTTACACTTTATGCTTGATTGAATTCTAACTATGTAACTGTTTTCTGTTTTGCCTTTTTATCCATATATTTTAAGTCTTCTATCTAACATAGAAACTGAAATGTACTACGTTTATCTAACTGCTTTGTTTTCTATCCATTTGAAGCCTTCTGTCTAAAGGAACTGTATTAGCAATTGTACTAATGTAATCTCTTGTTTTGCCTTTCTAACTACATTTTAAGCCTTCTGTCTAAAGGAGAACCTTGGAGTCTAATAAACTGTTTGCTTTTCTAAACATGGAGTCTAAGAAAGTTTATTTATGAAGTCTTAAAACTTGTTAGTATGTATTAGCCTTCTGATAACTGCAGGTTTTGATCTTCCAGAACTCAGATATATCTGTCTTTTAGTGTCTAATGCACTGGTAGCATTAGAAATTGATAAGATGAATAAGCAGGAATGGTTTAGTAGTTTCTTATCCATTTAAGAAGAGCTCCTTACTTAAATAAATACTTCCTAAGGTTAAACTTTGCTCTCTTTAAGTACCTTGACTTGCTTGCAGTTATGTAGATAGAGGTGGATTTTTTCCTGGATGCCTTAAGCACGATGAGAATGGTAATGATCTTAATCCATGAAGAGGCTTGGGTGAGCACAAAAGTTCTTAGGTCAGATTCTGGCTGTGGCTCTAGCGATACCAAATGGTGCACTAGATTTTTTTTTTTAAAAAAGACATCCTCTTCCATATTCATTCATTTCTGGCACATACATTTTTCAAAGATGGACTTTGATATCTTGCTTTGGACAAGTAATACCTGGGTATAAGCAATACAAATCTTTAGGAGATTGCATGATGCATAAGATACTTTTGGACGAAGTGATGTGTTTAAACAAGTGTGGCTAGCACCAAATTAAAGAGAAGTCTGAGGGTTGGAGCCCTTTAAAACATAAGTGAAATTTTGTAGCAGTGAGTCAGACTTTGTAGCAATGAAACACCTTATACACATTAATAGTTGTGGGTGCATATGAGAACCCCACATTTGTTGATTCAGTGGTTCCAGCTCTCTGTTGCTGAACCAACATGTTAAACACTTTCATGGCCTGTTAGTCTTGTGGAAATGGGGTTCAAGTTAAACAAAACAATCCCCAGGTTGTGGATGTAATCTCCAAAGTACCAACAACAGGCCAATGTAAGGATCCCTTTATAGCTGGAGTGTTTAGGGATAGTGTTCAGTGGTAAAGCTGTACTGCAGTCTGAGCTCTCTGCTCACAACCCGAGTTTGATCCCAGTGGAAGCTGGGTTCAGGTAGCTGACTCAAGGTTGACTCAGTCTTCCATCCTTCCAAGGTTGGTAAAATGAGTACCCAGCTTGCTGGGGGCAAAGTGTAGATGACTGGAGAAGGCAATGGCAAACCACCCCGTAAAAAGTCTGCCGTGAAAATATCATGATGCGACGTCACCCCAAAGTCGGAAACAACTGGTGCTTGCATGGGGACTATCTTTTTTTTCTTTCCCAGTCCCAAATAATATTTGTGGCATGATCTAATTTTGAATACAGTTTAGCCAGTATTTAATATGTCTACATGAAAAACCATAGCATTTTAAAATGGCGCAGTCCTTAAGCACCCTTGCTAGGGAGGAATTTATATTGAACTTATTTTCATTTACTTTTAGTATACATGGTTAACTGTTCACTGAAATAAATTAACTCAGACTGCATAATACCTTGGGCCACTCACACTCTGGCTTACTTACATACAAGACTGTTGTGAGGATAACATCAAGGAAAAGAATTATGTAGAATTCCCCAGAGGATACAAATGTGATAGGAATTTAGAACACAGCACCATCAATTACTTGTGTTTGCTCTACCATCCACTACCAGGTTTTTTGATAGTAGTTAAGTATCAAATTCCTTAATTGATGGAAACAATGAAGATGGCAAGGAGTACTTCCTAGTAAGTAGTACCCCTTAGCTTATCCCTTGATCACTAATTTTTACTGCATACCCAATGAATTTAATGTAACCCTTTGGAACTATGGGTGTAAAGAGCTATCAAGTCACAGCCCACTTATGGTGACTCTGTAGGGTTTTCAAGGCCAGAGATGAACAGAGGTGGTTTGCTGTTGCTGGCCTATGCATCATGACCCTGGACTTCCTTGATGGTCTCCCATCCAAGTACTAACCAGGGCTGATCCTGCTTAGCCTTCTGAGAACTGACAAGATCAGGCTAGCCTGGGTCCAGGTCACAACCCTTTGGAATTAAAATATGGGAACACATGTATATATTCCTTGTACATATTCAATTTAGGTAGGGACGTCCATCTAAAATGGCTATACATATTCCTTCACCAGGTGCATAGCCAGGACTTTTTTTTTTAGGTTGGAAAGCTTTTTAAAAATTTGGGGGGCACTCAGATTTTTAAAAAGCCTCCTGACACAAAAAATCTATGACCCTGAGAGGTGGCTTCCCCAGGCCAGGTCTTCCTGTTTTTGCAGCCAACTTTGAAGCCAACTGCAAGAAGACAACTTGCTGCTTCTTGCTTACCCATGCAGGAGAGGAGAGAGAGGTGGGGCTGGCAGGTTGGGTCTTTCTACTTCCTGTGGCTCCCTGCTTCCTGCAAGAAGCACGAACACCCACCGCCTCTTTCCCCAGTCCTGCTCAGCTCCTGTCCTGCTCAGGAGAGAGAGGCAGGGCCAGTAGGCCAGCTCTTCCTACTTTTTCAGTAGACCCTGCCTACTTTTTCAGCCAGCTGACTACAAGAACATGAAGACCCACCAAGGCTACCTCTCACCTTCCTGCTTGTGGGTCAGGGGCCCTGAACTGGGGGGCATTGATGGGAAGTCATGGTGGGGCCCTTAGGCCCCTCGGCCCCTCTGTAGCTATGGCCTGCTCTTCACATTCACACACAATTGTACCAGTTCAGAAAATTGTACCAGTTCAGAAAAAAGGGGAAGATGTTAAATTTAACAAGTAACTTTTTGATAAACTTATGTAGATTTCATTGGAATAATATCAGTGATGTCAATAAGCATCAGGCTAATAGATACTAGTTTTTATATTTGAATGGGAGCAGTGTATCAGGGAGCAGTGTATCAGGACATTTAAGATCTCAGAATACAACCCTATTGGAGTAGTAGAGTCCAACCTTTTCTAAGGAACAGAGATTCAAACCATATGGAGGGCATTTAGTAATGGAAGCTATACAAAGTACTGTTAACTGTGGAGCCAATGACTAGACAACAACAATGCAGAGTGCAAGAATGATGCCTGACTGCACAGCTATTAGACCTGAAGACCGTCAAAGGTGTCATTACCACAAAGCAGTCATTCCTGTTATAACTGAGTAATTTTAGATAAGCCATTAAGCTTTAAAATAACTGCTGGTGCTCAAAATGCATACAATTTATTTGCTAATGCATAGACCACTAGGAATCATTCCTTTCTGAGTTTGTAAGGATGGAAACTGACTATACTCAAATAAAAGGTGACCAAACTGGTCTATTGTATAGATGCTTTTGCTGTAACTTGAAGAATGGGGGTTGACTTGCAACCCCCAAACTTCCAAGACTGAGCAACAGATTAAGTCTTATTGGTGCTTATATACAGTGTGCATTGATAATGCAAATAATTACTTTATACTCCAGTCTAGGATAAAAAATAAATCAGGGATAATGACAATAGTGAGTTTTTTTGGGGAATGCCTTAGAATTTGAAGATTAGAATTGGTGAAGGAGTTGTTATTATAGACTGAGTCACTTTCTGTACTGTTACCAGTGCTTCAGTTCCCAGATGTGTGCTGTCTGATCTGACTCCATCTTGGTTAAATTCACTTTGGCAGCCACGTTAGGAGCTAGCAATGCCTTGCATTGGAGAAGGCAAGATCAAGGCTCTCCTCAGGATATGCTAATGTGCGGCCAAAACTTGTGATGGGGGACTGAATGACTGATGGGACATCTACATGCCTTACCATTGTTTCAGGGGCTTGCAGAGCTAGACACTTAGATTATCTATGTAATTTTATCAGCAAGGACAAGTCTTCCTGAGGATAAAATCTTACTATCAAGCAATCAAGTGGGCTCAGTTGCTTTTACTGACCTTGACTTTACCAACTTGACTCAGACATGCATGAAGAAGCCACCCTGCCAGCATTTTTGTCCTCTCTGCCTGGATCTAATCACCTTTTGTTACCTTTCTGGGAAGCCAGAAGTCAGGAGACCCACCAGTTCTTATCCTGGACCCATCTTGAATTCCTGGAGTTTACAATAATCTCTTTGATATTCTATTGTGCTGGTCTCTAAAACTATTCTGCCAGCCAATATTATGAATCTCACCCTTCTGCTGTCTTAGATGTTGTCCACTCTTTTTTTCTTCTGGAACCAGCAAACCTTTCTTTCCTCTCTTTCTCCTCCTGGTGGCCATTCCATGGTGAAACATTACTGAACAAGAGGCTTGGCTCTCTTCTACTTTCTCTTTCTCTCCTCTCATATAACTCTTCCTATGCATCTCCTCCTGAACACAACAACTGCACTGTTCTTATATTTGAGTATCTTAAATAAATTCTAAAACTTGCTTTGGAAAAGATCTGGTTGTTTTGTAGTTATTGGTAGTCTATAACATGTACTTTGAGCTTTTTTGCCAACTATCCAGGTAAAGATCCCTAAATCACATGTTCTACTCCCCCTTAAATGGTGAATGTGTCAGTTTTCCAAGCTAGCCAGGCTGTGGAAGCTTGAAGAAGTTTTCTAACACTGAACTTAATTCCCCCAAACTGGTTATGGACAAATGTCCCAAACCCAAGTTAGAGAGTCCAGATGTGTCAATGCACATGAAAGGGAGCACATATGGTAACAGTTTCTGTTTTCAGATATAATAGGGCATAACCATGTCAAATTTAAAAAAAATGATGCTTTCCAGAACTGTGATTGATCCAGAAATCACCAGCCTGTTGATAATAATGGGAATAGCAGTAGTAGTGAAGGACAGTGCGGTCAATAGACAGAATGGTAACTTGACTTTAAGAGACCTGAGTGCAGACTTTACCATAGTTTCAGTGTGGGTCTTTGAGAATGTTTTTGTTAACCTAGTTTCTGTAAATGGGACCAACAACGATCTACTGCAGGGGTGGCCAACAGTAGCTCTCCAGATGTTTTTTTGCCTACAACTCCCATCAGCCCCAGCCAGCATGGCCAATGGCTGGGGCTGATGGAAGTTGTAGGCAAAAACATCTGGAGAGCTACCGTTGGCCACCCCTGCAGTACTACTAGACTGGTGCAAGAGCCTTCTTCAGACGAGGAATGAGGTACAGTAAGCAGAGCTACATATAGCTGGTGGGGTTTGGAATGCCAACTGGTACAAAGTTAAAATAGTTTTGTTCTTGAAGTTCTGAGAGTGGGTTTAGCATCTGTAATGAGATAAAAAACCAATATCCCTGTTCAGTCCTGGGGAAGTGTTTGTTCCAAATTTCATAATAGTTTGTAATTCAGCAATTCCCCCCTGCATTCTGTTCTTGAAGTTCCTTTGCAGTAAAACAGCTACTTTGAGGTCACCCATTGAATGCTTTGGAAGGTTAAAGTGTTCCCTCACTGGTTTCTCAGTTCTGTAATTCCTGATGTCAGATTTGTGTCCATTTAACTTTTGTCCTGTTTGCCCAATGTAAAGAACTGAAGGGCAATGCTTTTCCAGAATGGAAAGAGAAATTGCTGAATTACAAATTATTATGAAACTTGGAACAAACACCTCCCCAGGACTGAACAGGGATATTGGTTTTTTATCTCATTACAGATGCTAAACCCACTCTCAGAACTTCAAGAACAGAATGGAGAGAGGAATTGCTGAATTACAAACTATTATGAAATTTGGAACAAACACCTCTCCAGGACTGAACAGAGATGTTGTTTTGTTTTTTTTAATCTCATTACGTATGCTAAACCCACTTTCACCAAGTATGGCGATATATCCACAGTATTTCAATATATTTCTCTTTTAGGATAGTGTATCTCTCTCTTGGCAGAGACTGACCAAGAGAGAGATCTTGGGGTCGTGGTAGATAACTCACTGAAAATGTCAAGACAGTGTGCGTTTGCAATAAAAAAGGCCAACACCATGCTGGGAATTATTAGGAAGGGAACTGAAAACAAATCAGCCAGTATCATAATGCCCCTGTATAAATCGATGGTGCGGTCTCATTTGGAGTACTGTGTGCAATTCTGGTCACTGCACCTCAAAAAGGATATTATAGCATTGGAGAAAGTCCAGAGAAGGGCAACTAGAATGATTAAAGGGCTGGAGCACTTTCCCTATGAAGAAAGGTTGAAACGCTTGGGACTCTTTAGCTTGGAGAAACGTCGACTGCGGGGTGACATGATAGAGGTTTACAAGATAATGCATGGGATGGAGAAAGTAGAGAAAGAAGTACTTTTCTCCCTTTCTCACAATACAAGAACTCGTGGGCATTCGATGAAATTGCTGAGCAGACAGGTTAAAACGGATAAAAGGAAGTACTTCTTCACCCAAAGAGTGATTAACATGTGGAATTCACTGCCACAGGAGGTGGTGGCGGCCACAAGTATAGCCACCTTCAAGAAGGGTTTAGATAAAAATATGGAGCACAGGTCCATCAGTGGCTATTAGCCACAGTGTATGTGTGTATATAAAATTTTTTGCCACTGTGTGACACAGAGTGTTGGACTTGATGGGCCGTTGGCCTGATCCAACATGGCTTCTCTTATGTTCTTATGTTTATCAGAATAATGCTTTTGTACTGACAAACTCAAACAAGGGATATTGGCTGTTTATCTCATTACATATACTAAACCCATCTTCCACTATATTTTAATGTATTTTTTCCTAATGGCAAATTAGAATGATGTATATATTTATGTTACATGTTAAAAGGTAAATTAGTTGGACAGGAAAAACTTCTGGGAAAGAAATACCCTCTTTTTGACCCAGATTTATTAGCAATAGAATAATTAACAGGCATTCTCACAATCTGACATGTTACTGTTTTATGGTTTCCCACGCTAATACAACCCAGATCAAAGGTTTTCTGAATTTGTTAATTTTACTATTCTGCTATTGGATTTTAACTTTGTACCTCTTGGCATTCCAAACCCCACCAGCTGTATGTAGCTCTGCTTACTGTACCTCATTTCTCATCTGAAGAAGTGTGCATGCACATGAAAGCTTACGTTCAGAATAAAACTAAGTTGGTCTTAAAGGTGCAATTGACTCCTATTTAATTCCCCAGATAGTACATTCAAAGCCTCCTCCAGGTGACTAATGAATGAGTCTGTTGTCATTCCAACATGTTTTTGACAATAGTAGTTATGCAGGTTTTTTACCACAGGTATTATCCAGCAATGTGCTGAACAAGCCTGAACTCTACTGTCACTAAGGGGTGTGTGTATATTTTCTGCATCACTTGACTGCTGAGTTTTAAGAATTTAGTGCTGTTTAAAAAAAAAAAAAAGCATATACGTATGATTTATAAGTAAAAGATTTAAAGACTAATGCAAATGTTGTCTGTGATATTTTTATTTAACCACAAGAGTATATGTGGGTAATAAAGTGATTGAGTTTAATGAACTGTGGTTCATGACAAAATAAATGATACACTGAAGCATGAAAGCCAAACAAGAGTGAAAGACTTAGATACTTCATAAACTCAACACCAACATATCCCAAGAATTTAGCAGAAAAAAAATGAGGTAATGGTGTCTCATCTTATTTTTGGGTCTGTTTCAGATGGAGTTAAGATGTGTAATAAAAAACACTCTTAACTCAGATTGAAGACTTCTTTAACATTTTGCAAGCTTTTATTGACTATGACCAATGTTAAAACAGGAAAATCATGCACTGAGTTTCAGGACCTCTATTGAGAGGCAGCATTACTTCTCCCATAGTCTCAAAAGACAGGATTCCATTATTCTACAATCAAATCTCTGGCACTCCACTGCGCTGCTGTTTATGTAGCGAAATGATGACAATGATCATAACCAAAACTGGGGATATGGAAGCAAACAAAGAAAATCTCTGTCCAGCTATTTCTTGTGTGTGTGTGTGTGTGTGTGTACATTCTTACAGAAGGATAGACCAGGGAGTCAAATTGGGTAACATAACAACGAAGAGCTGTATTTTAAATAATTATGCTTTATTTTTGACATATCTTTGCTATTAGGGTCATTGGTTTAAAGTACTGGCAGGGGTCATTGGTTTAAAGTAGAGATGGGTGAAGTTCTTATAATGCATTATTAATCTGGAATAACCAAACTGATTTTCTGGCTACCTATGTCTGTTTGGGGGAGGGGAATTCAGTTATGTGTCTGTTTGGTGGAAAAATCAGTTATGGGTTGCCTTCTCTATATCTGTAGGTATTGGCCAAAATTATGGCATCATTACTGGGCATGGAGGCCCACATAATCCAGAAAGTACTGCAAAAATAATGCAACTTTGAATCAGGTTCTCAATCTCCCCTTTTTTTTCTGGATGCAGAAGAGATTCACACTATGAAGAAGCAAGCATTACCAAAATCTCTCTGATACTCCTGAGCATGTGCAGTACATCTGGGTTAGCTGGACATCATGCAAGAAGTATTTCATTTATTATTCAAATTTGTACCCTACCGTTGAGGCCCACCATACAGATTTCATGAAGTCCATCTGCTTCACATATGGGCAAGAACATTGAAGGCTTCTGTGAAGCCTGAATATGAATTCTATTAGTTGTCTCATATACCTCTGGCAACCCGCCCCCCCAAAACCCTGAGAGGCAGGGTTGTCTTTTACAGCCTCAGCAGTGCAGGAGGCTTGTTGGTTCTGGCACTAAACAATTATGTCATCACTTCACACCAAGCTCTGCAAGCCAATTTATTAGGAATATTTGTATCCCAATTTTTTATTTAGTAAGTATTCAAATACCTACAGGTTAAACTTAGACTAGGGTTGCCAACCTCAAGGAATGACCTGGAGATCTCCCAGAATTACAGTTGATCACCAGACTATAGATATTAGTTTCTCTGAAGAAAACAGCTGCCTTGTCCTCCAAAGACTCTCCTCCCCTCAAAAAAAAAAATCTCCCAGATTTTCCCAATCCAGAGTTGGCAACCCTAATTTGAATTCTGAAGACAGTCTGATCTAAAAGGCTCTTATATTGCTGATCAGTGTATAGTGTACATTGATTGTACTTTCATTCACTGTATTTTGTGAACAGTGAACAATATATTTAAGAGGAAGGGTAGGGAAACTAGAGGTTATTTGCTGCAGATAATTTTTTGCTTTTGTAATAAGTGTGCTACACAGTTGAAGGTATTTGAACTTCCCATATCATAAAACAAATTCTCCTTTGGCCCTAGGAAAGCTTAGAGAGTTGGATCAAAAATTAGTCTGTACTGATCAACAGGGGGCCTGGATTATCAGCTACTGATACATGTTGCTTTGCACCAGGTCCGTAGCTACAGAGGGGCCAAAGGGGGTCCAGGCTCCACCAATCAAACTCCCATGTAACCTTTCTGGTCCCATCAATCACTCCCCTATCACTAACCACCAAAGGGGAAGGGGAGGGGTATGCAAGGGGAACAAACACTAGGGAGGTGAGGTTGGGAGGGGGCAAGTGAGGAACAGCAAGAGAGAGCAAGGCAGGCCAGCTGCCCTTTGCTACAAGTCACCCCCTCCATGTCTGTAGAGTGAGTGAGACCTCCAGTTCTCCCCACCATCCCCAAGACAGATGGCCTACGCAATTACCATGGGGAGCACAGGACTGGGAGGGGAAATCCAGTGAGCCAGATGAGTTGGAGAGGGACAGGTGCCACTGACTGGCAGATTTCCACCTCTCTCAGCATGCCCCTCACCTGCAGGGTCATGGCCACTGAGTCACTGACCTCCCCCCTCCAAAATGTCCCATCTCTTCTGGCACTCCTCTAAGGGAATGTGCTAGGGGAGCAGTGGGTTCTGCTGGGCCCTGTTGGACCAGCTCTGAGAGTGCCATGGCCAGCAGCAAGCAAGACAAGCTTCCACAAAGCAAAAAGAGAATCAGGGAGGGAGAAGACCCCCCCACTGCCCTAATTGTAGGGTCCCTATGATCTGGGGGGGAGGGGGCCAAGGGAAAAGACTGCCCTTCCCACAAGGCAAGAGGGGAAACTGGAGTGCACAGTGGGCTCAGGACAGAGCAGCAGATCTGGACTGAAGCCTTGACACTGTCAGGAAGTCCCAGACTATTTGTTTCCAGGATTTTAGGAATGTCTTCTCTGGGGGCTCAAAGAGTCCAGGTTTCCATCCGATGTTTGGGGTAAGGGGTAATGGCAGACCCTGCCTGCCTTCTCCCCTCATCCCAACATTTCACCCAGGCAAAATATGTCTTTCAATGGGATGAAGCCATGTTTCTGTCTGACCAAAGAGCAGCTGGCACAACGGAGTTTCTCCTCCTGGTGAATAGACTACCCTCCCCCCACAGACATACATTTTCAAATTTCTCTCCCCAGAAAATCTCAGCCTTGAAGGTTGCTGAACCAGGTGGCCTCCCTGCCCCCCCATCAAAAAAATCCTGCTGTGAACCCCTCTATGGCCCTGTTTTGCATGAATCACATAACAAATAGTATGCAAATGTTTTGAATTCTGTAATAATTCGATTACAAGAACTTCAGTTTGATCCTACTTATCTTCTTGCCAATGTAAAAATACTTTCTGTTTCACTAGCACAGGGACTATGAGATGTCAGGAGAAGAATGAACCAGGTCTGACCATGTTCCCAAGGTGGAAAAGTTACATTTGCTGGGGGAAGGTGGGGCTAAGGTTCAGGGCTGGGTATGCAGTGTTTTTTGGTAGGCTGACTAATCACATTTCTGGCTTTGATTAACCAAAGGGATATATATTTGGACACATTAGTGCTTTGCCGGTGCTCATTTAAATACCATGACCTGCGTAAACTTCATACTAGCATCTGCAATGCTTTGTCTTATGGGAACATGGGAGATATTGCTTTCTACTTTTACAGAGGCATTAAAAACCTTGGATCATGTGTTGGCTTTGAGAATCTCAATAGATCATTTGATCAGTCCCCTTCAAGAGTCATCATGCCTTTGCACGCTGCACTGTACTGTTATCTTGAGCAGCTCTGCAGCAGTGTCCACTCCTGCAAAAACACACTGTCTCCTTTTACTTCCCTGCCTTTTGACATTTTCCTGAGACTATAATGAGTTTAGTCTGTAGGATTTCCTTTTTTAGTGACATTATCAGAAGAAATTACCACCTATTATTACCTGTGGTCAATAGGGTTTGACAGGTCTTCTTTCTCTTTTGTCCACTGGACCACACATGTTCCTTTGAGGCAGGAAAGTACTGTCTAGACTTGGGACCTCATCTCCATCTCTCTGAAATATCAGAACTTCTTGGTTTTGCTGTGAGTGTGTTTAACTATTTATAGTACTTCTTTGCTTTTAAGGAAATGTCCAGGATGGCTGTGGAATTCACCTGGAATATATTTAGGCAAGCTTCAATGGCTTAGGCTAACAGCTGGGTGAGCACTGTGGCTAGGACTAACTGTGAAGGATAACTCTTGTAAATTGCTTGAAAATATGATGTAGTAGAATTACTTCTCACAACAGACTAGACTTCCTGAACATTCAGAAGAAAGAAAAACATGTCAGGGAAGAGCAATTCTTTAAACAAAATAACAGCAAAGAGCCAGAAACCCGTTTTTACAGATATTTTCCCTGAAAGGTTTTCCATCAGTAGCCACCGTTGGAATTTAGCTGTCAAAATGGATATTCTCTTTCATGTAGTCAGACCTCCCACCATGAAAATTAGTCCTGATTTCAGTGTAACTCATCAAAGGATCAGAATATGGAATAGTGTAGTTCTAATATATTGTATTGAAAACACTAAAAAGGGAAGGGTTTAGCTGAAAGTCAGGGCTATGCTTTGGTTATAAACTGCTGTGAAATCTAGATGTTGAAGGTCCTTTCAGGGTTGAGCAATGAAGGACAGCTGTGCTGAGTTGGTTCTAAGATAAAGAGTTGAATACAGGATTAGAAATATTGACTCAGAATCAGGATTCTAAAAATCATCTGTTACAGCAGTTACCCAGGATCTACATATCTTATAGCATATGATACAGGAACACCTTCAGGAACTAGCTGAAATACAGGAAATGGGAAGCAAGACTGGGCAAAAGCTGAAATTAAAACTAGAAAAACAAGAAAAGCCTGCACTAATCAACAGCAAGACAGTTGCTTCTTATTGTCTGGACTCTGCCATTTCATTTGTCTCATGCAGCTAAACAGAGAAGACCTTTGACCAACCAACTAAGAAGGCCACCAGCTTGTGAAGGCTGTATTTACAGTAGGAGCTTTCCATAGGTTAATGTCATTTGGACTCTGCTCCCTCATACATTTGACTTGCAAGTTGCAAGTATGCCATTTGCTCTTTCTCTACCTCTCTGTATCATGATCAGTACTGAGAGAGTGTCAACCCAGCAGGGAGAAGCTGGAAATGGAGAAGTACAACACGTACTGCATAGCCACCTTGACAAGGACCAGTACAGTAGTGTTATCATTTTGTGATCTGACTATAATATCAGATATGACCCCAAAATCGATACATTCTTGGTGATGACTGATATTATGAAATATTTTAGCATCAGGAATCACAAGAGCCTCATACTTCCTAATTCTTGCACTTTTTGCTATAGAATCTGAGCATTTTCCCCTGCATTGAAACTTGTGAGCTCCTGATGTGATGCCACTGCACCGTGGAGGACAGGCAGTTCTTTCTGATGTCATGCGGAAATGTTACTTTCTCCTTCTATTACCACCTGTTCTTGATAAAGTCTGAAGCTACTACAAATTTGATTTTAATTTGGTTTGTATTACCTCTTAATTTAAAAAAAGCAAAGAGAGCCATTTTAACATATGCTCTGTTAATGTAAACTTACTTTACAGAAGGAAGAAATACAAAACCTGATAACCATTCCTTGTGAAAACAGGCAGCATCTAAGAAATATGATTGTTGACCAAAGTAAATAGTTTCTATTCTTGATCACATTCACGCAGTTTTCTCTGCTTTATTATAAGTAAGTTTATAACTTATAAATTCAATGGATATTGCAAAAACATATCAAAAGTTGCTCTTTTCTGGAGCTGAATCTACTTTTGTCTACTTAACCCATCACCATACAGCCTGAAAGGCACCTAAGCATGTCAGTAGTAACTGTAAATCAACATTGTTCCACATAACCACTAATTGGTCACAGCAAACAGTTTTGTCTGCTTAATGATACGCTATGGATGTTGAATCAAATTTGAAGTGAGGGATAACTAAATTTGAAAACAGTTAAATAGGCTTTACAAACTGTGAGCATTTAGCTTTTGTATATACAACATTTCAATATCTTCTAAACTTTCCCACAAAATCAACCACTCTTCCCCATGTAGAGGGAGTTTTCCTTGGTCTTGGAAGAACAAATTGTATGGCTTATAGAATAGAATTTTTTTTTTAAAAAAAATTCCTAGTCCACACTGCATATATTTCTTTGTCATATATTTTCCCTAAAGAAATCTGAGGAATTTTCTTCATAAACCTTTGAGAAACTTACAGCTGTGCAGTCTTCAAGCTATGAGGAAAAATGATTTCAGCCCTGATCATTTTTAGTTTTACCCTAATGTAATGTTACCATTCCTTATGGTATAAAATAGTTGGATGCAATACAGATATATAAGCCCCTTTTCTAGATTTTGAGCCTGTTCTGTTGGAGATAGGACTTTCCTCCAGCACAGGTTGCTGTGTCAGAAGAAGGTGCTATCCTTAGCAGAATAAATCTGCAGGATCCAATACAGAATTCAAGACCTTAATCTCTTGAAATCAGAATACAATCTATCTAATTCTGAACTTGGAACAAAATGCAGATTATTAAATCTGTGGACTAGGGCTATGTACAGAGAAGGGAGAAGTTTTTACAATCTTGAGGAAATTCCTGGGTTTGCAGAAGAACAAATGATTCTGATATATATATATATATATATATATATATATATGTGTGTGTGTGTGTGTGTGTGTGTGTGTGTTTGTGTGTGTGTGTGTGTGTGTGTATACATATATATGTATATATACAGCCTGGGGAACTTCAGTGAGTGAGGCTGAAGGAGGCCAATGACAGAGGAAAAGGAGCCAGATGGACAAAGAAGGCAGTTTGCTTTTTTTTGGGAGGGGGGGGAGGCAACTGAAAGGGAAAGACAGGACAGGCAAGGGCAGGGTGTGGTGGTGTTTGAGTTGCTGCCCCTGTCCTCCCTTTCTTCCTTGCCACCTCTTCCACTTGTTTGGGGGGAACTATGGTATTTGGGCTGGTATTGCGGCCTCCCCTTCCTCTTGCCCCATCATTCTCACTTTCTTCTCCTAGCTGTCAAGAGGGAAAGAAGAGTATGGTCAGAGACAATAAACACAGCACCAGCAGTGTCTAGGCTAGGAGGAAGCCTGGATGATAGCAACCAGCCCCATCTGCTTGCAGTCCCGTCTCCCCAGCACTGCACATTGATCTTGGGGCAGTTGAGCACTGGCAGTGTTTGAGCTGGGAGGGACTGAGCTGCAGTCATCTCTCTTAACCCTCATTTCCCCCCTCAACTTAAAAGGCCCAGACTCTTTGATCTTTCCTCATAGTAAAGTTGTTCCAACCCCTTGATCATCTTGGTTTTATTTTTTCAGCTTTGCAATATCCTTTCTGAGATACAGCAACCAAAAATGTACAGTGTATTTCAAATGTGGGCACACTGTTGCTTTGTACGAGGACAAATGCTTCATACAAAGACAATATTAAGTTGTTTTATTTTAAATTCCTTTCCTAATAATCACTAGCATGGAATTTGCCCTTTTCATGGCTGCTGCTCATCGAGTTGATGTTTTTATCAAGCTATTGTTATAATCCCAAAATCATTTTGGGATTCAAAACACACCATCATATGCTTGAACCTGGGAGTTTTTGTTCCAATGTGCATCACCAAACACTAACATTAAGCTTTATTTACCCACACAGTCCATCATTCTGAATAATATATCAGCTGAATAATATATCATGAGGACCCAATGAAGTTGATAATCAATAGGTGTAGGAGAAAAAGAAATACTTGTTTACTTAATTAATTGTTTAATTGAACTGAGGGCTTCACTGCTAGTGGATGTAGTGATGGTCACAATCAAGTCTTTGTGTGTGCGGTTCTGCAAAACAAACAGAAAAGAGTGCATCTGGCATGTGTTTATGGCTGCTGGGCATGAACCAAGCAGGCTAAACGATCTGCTCATGCTTGACACCTTCAAACACAGTAATGGCAACTGCTGGAAATTTATGGTGAAATCTGCAGTATCTCCTAGTCACAAGTGTGATGGATACTGTACCTATGTAGGCCCTTGCTAGAAGAAATTAGAGGACAAATTTAACAAAGTGACTGGCTGCACAGATAAAATGAAGCAAATTTATAAAATTTATGCATGGGCTGGAGAAAGAGTTTAGCAGGAGGTTTTTCTCTTCCATAATATTAGGCTTCACGGGGACCCAATGAAGTTGATGATCAATAGGTATAGGAGAAAAAGAAATACTTGTTTACTTAATTGTTTAATTGAACAGAGGGCTTCACAGACAGCTTTAAAAGGGGATTAGACAGATTCATAGAGGATAGATACATCAATAGTTATTAGCCATGGTGAGTAAAGGGAATCTCCATATCCAAAAGCAGTAAGCCTCTGAAATCAAGTGCTAGGAGGCAAAATCAGGGGATAGCCTTGACCTCTATATCCTCCAAGGAAACTGGTTGACTACTGTGTGAAATGGGATGCTGGGGCAGATGGATCACTGGTCTGATGCAGCAAGGCTTTTTTTATGTTTAGCGAAGGTTAAAGGCAAGATGAAATGTAAGGCAAAACCATTCATAAAGGGTTGTCAAAAAAGAGAAGAGACTTGCAAAGTTGTGATCAAGAGAGAATTGGAGACTGATGAACATGGGCAAAAGTTTCAAGGTAGGAGCTGCTAATAAGTTTAATGTACATTACAGATAACTAGCAATAAGGCCTATCGAAGAGAAAAATACAACAGCTCTAAAAAGAGGCTCTGGGCAAGTGCCCCCACCCTTGTTTTCTTCCCACCCACTCAAGTGAAGACATTCACTCCCCCCACGCTCAAGAGGAGCTGATCTCTGCCATCTGGAGAGCAGGTGTAATTCTGAGTGATCTCCAGCCCTTACCTGGAGATTGGCAACAGTTGTTCCCAAGGATGAAATGGCTGGTTTGGAGGGTGCAGTGTATGGCATTGTACCTGTCTGAGGTCCCACCTCTCCTCAAACCCCACCCTCTCCAGGCTCCACCTCTTAAATTTCCAGGAATTTCCTAACCTGGGATTGGCAAACCTATTTCCTTTCCTTTATCTGTCCATCTGATTTTCCATTGCCTTCCCCTTCCCTGCAGTCTCCACCTAGGGAAAGGACAGTCTCCTCCACCGTGGTAGGGACCAAAGCAGCTTACATAATTTTCCTCTCCCCACTTTGATCTGAACAACAACCCTGTGAGATAGGTTAGGCTGAAAGTCTGTGACTGATCTGAAATCACTTAGTCAGCTTCCATAGCTGGAACCTGGGTCGGACTCTGAAGCCCTAACTTCTACGCTGTCCTCAAATTCCATCACAGAATCTCCAGGAATTTCCCACCAACCTGGAACTGGCAGCCATAGTTAGGACTGGCCCCAATTAGTTCTCCCTCAGAAGCTTTAGTGATTCCTTTCAGATCAACACTCGCTCTCTCTGATAACGTTATAGGTCTTAAACTCAGGATTTCAATCTGTCTCTCGCTTTCCCTCCCTATCTCTCTCTCTGTATCTGGCTTGCTGGACACCATTTCCCCCCTGTCTGTGTTTCCCTTTCAGAGGAGGATAGGGAGGAGTTCTCAGTCAATCAACTGAGTCCTCACCCAATCAAGAGAAAGCCTTCCCTCCTACTCATTCCCACAGCCAATCACGAGAAGGCTTTCTCTATGGCTCTTTCTCTCCTCCTCCATCCCTCAGCCAGTTCAGGAAAGGCTTTCTTTCTCTCCTCTGCAAAGCAGAGTGACAGGTGGCTTAGCCAATGGGAGAGTAGGGAGAGCCATAAACTGCCTAGGGTTGCCAAGTCCAATTCAAGAAATATCTGGGGACTTTGGGGGCAGAGCCAGGAGACTTTGGAGGTGGGGCCAGAAGACATTGGGGGTAGAGTCATGAGCAACGTTGGAACAAATACAATTGAACTCCAAAAGAGAGTTCTGGCCATTACATTGAAAGGGACTGCACACCTTTCCAATGCCTTCCCGCCATAAGAAATAATGAAGGATAGGGGCATCTTCTTTGGGGACTCATAGAATTGCCCCCCCGGTCCAATTCTTTTGAAACTTGGAGGGTGTTTTGAGGAAAGGCATCAGATGCTATGCTGCAAATTTGGTGCCTCTACCTCAAAGAACATCCCTCCCCAGAGCCCCAGATACCCATGGATCAAATCCCCATTATTCCCTATGGGAATTGTTCTCCATAGGGAATAATAGAGTGCCCAGTAGACATTTCCCTCCCCCCCTACTTTCTAAAGTGGGAGAAGGGCCTCCAAACCGGGGAATCCCCTGCCCCCCCCCCCCCTCTCACACACACTTACTGGGTCTGGTTCCTCCACAACTTTACTTGCTCTGAAAACGAAATCAAAAGAAACAAAGCGTCTGTGCTCTGACAAAACTGCTGCTGACCATTCCCCACGAAGCACTTCCTGTTTCCTGCTTCCTGCTCAACTTTAAAGGCACACATTTGAAAAACCGACCTGCTTGCAGGTTTCTAAACCTGCCAGAGCTCTAGAACTACATGATGACTGTGGGGACAGGGCTTCCCCCTGACAGCCAGCTGGCTGGGGATGGGGAAAAGCCTGTAAAACTGGGGGATCCCCTGCTGGGACCTGGGGATTGGGAAGCCTAAAACTGCCAGAAGCAAGGTTGGTTGCCTTTGACTGAGAGATCAGCTTGGCTGGCTAGCAACAGCCAGTTGGGCAGGAGAGAGGAGCAGTCAACCAATGAGTTCTCGCTCAAAAGCCTTGAAATGGCCTCCTCCTCTGCCTTTTAATGAGAAAACCATTAAAATTAACAACATGTAAATTAAAAAAATGAGAGAACCAGTCTTGGTTGCTTTTTACTGAGAGAAGCAAGGTTAGTTGCTTAGCAGCAGCCACTGCCTAGCAGTTTCCCCAGAGGGCCAATCCTTGTCTGCCCTGGGGCCAGCAGTGGGTGGAAAAGAGCAAAGTCAGCCAGTGCAATACAAGAACAGCTGATTGATGGTTTGATGGGCCAAAGGCTGATTCACCACAGTCCCAACCAATGAGGGAGCTCAGATTTGCCAAGACAAAACAGATTTATATGTATATAGGATACTTTAGAGTGCTGATCTGGTGTTTCCTTTGATGTGCTTGTCTTCAGTGAGAATTAATGCATACAGCTCTCCTTTGATAAAACTGATCTTATGAATCTGCTCCATGTTGATATCAGAAGAATCCCTTGTAACATTGGTTAGCTGCATGAAGTTCCATATTTTTTAATCCAGCACAGCCAACAGTTCAGCTCAGTTTATTTAGGTTTAATAACCCATAAGCCATACAATATAAATTTTTTCAGAATTTAAAAACACTGTAAAACAAAAATTGTCTACTATGCAATTCTGACAGAGGCTTCTCACTAGTAGTTTTAATCTTACAGTATCAGGAAAAGATGAAAACACCAACAGTTTTTAGTTTGCATTTACCTTAAACTAACTGATACATACACGATTAAGTGAATGAGTTTCAGCTGATACTGGTTTATTGGCTGGCCTTTCCTTTGGTTTTCTTTGGTTCAAATCACAGAACTTTGAGGCATGTCAGATGGTCTCCCAAAACAAAAGCAATGAGAACTTGCTATGGCTAATCTCAGTATGATTCTCTGACACTTCAGCAGCTTGATTGGGCCTCCCAGTTTTCTGTGGCTGGAGGAAATGCTCACAGGGCTTCATCTGGTAGTGATTTGTCATTTACCATGTTTTGGGCTGGCTGCCAGGGTCAGCTGTTGCCAAATGAGAGGAAGACAAGGGAATAAAGTGATTTTTCAAGAAAAATGCTGTAGGAAACAAAGCAAAATAAAAGAGCTTAAAGCACAGTCTAGGGTATAATACAAATAACAGCAAATGAATATGGAGTAGAGAGTGGGCAGCAGGCAAGAATCTCTCCTCCTGCCCCTAGATGTAGGATATTTGACTACTATTCTACAAAATATGTGTAATCAATTGGACCACCAGGAATTAATTGACTGTCATGGTCTTTCTATTCTACAGCTGCTTATGGGCTGGGAACTCTTTATTACCCCATACCTCTGTTATTTGTGGTGTGATTAGTTAAAATGAACCTGGATGCTGTGGAATGGTCTCAAGGTCCAAGCCATGAAAGGCTGCAAAGAATATTGGAAAACTGATGAACCATGTTTCTGGTATATATTTTATCTTTGGTTCACAGAAAAAAAATCCATGTTGGTTGCTTTCCACTTTCATCTTATGTGTATAATAATTTACTGTTCATTTTCTACCTATATGTATGCACTAGTATTTTCCAATTTTGTTTCTGTCTCTGTTTTGACTCTAATTGGCTCTTCCTGGCAACTCACACCACTTCTCTTTCTATGTGTAACGGTTGAGGAAATTTCATTTCACTGTATCTGAAGAAGTGTGCTTATACCTTAAATAAAACTATGTTGGTCTTAAAGGTGCCACTGGACTCAAACTTCTATCTTATATCATGGTTAGTGTCATTTTGTCTCTTTCTGATGTGATTGTTTTTGTACTGTGACCCAACTTTCTTCATGGATTGTATTACTTCATTGCATTTTCTTCAGTAGTCAGTCATGATTGCCTCCTACTTGCTCTTTGTTAGGATATCTTGATGATCCTTCACACAGTTTGCTTCTGTGTGTTACTGCTGAGCCTTTTCCAGCAGGAGGGTAAGGGTAGAAGCAATTGTCCAGTTGAGCTGCCTCCTTTTCTGGTCTGTTGCCTCAGCTTTCACGACCCAGTGTAATTTGACAAGACATCACCAAGATGCTCAGTCTCTAAATTTTTTTTGTTTGGAGGAACAAAATGCAATGCTTCAACAGAATTCACGTTAGGCTCAAAATTAATGACAATATACCGTGCAGATTTGATGCTTTCTAGATAAGAATATTTTCCAAGGGATAGGCTAAGGGACTCACCAGAGATCTGTGGATGCCTCAACCACAGTAAAAAAAAAATCACACAAGACAAAACATTGATACAAACAGTCTTATCTCACAAAAGAGAATAGATTTATGGAACAGAGAGGACATGATCTCAGTGTAGTAATATAGACTAGTAAGTGCAAGTGTTGGCTAGGAAAAGTTACAAAAATAATTAAGGAAATAAAGAAATGATATGAGGGTGGCTGAACTGGATATGTGCTTTATAAAGGGAAAAAAAAGAGGTTTCCAATAATAGTAAGGATGCAACTGCTGAGCTGGGAACCTGCTTTTCCCCTTGAGTTGATTCAGCAAATATCTGCTACCACAAACCAGCATATATGTCTACATCAAGTACAGAAAAACTGCCTGAACTGTAGTTCTGCATGAAACATTCTGCCATAACATATACTTTCAGGACTGGACTGGCAATTAGGCATACTTAGGCTATCACCTAGTTTAGAATGTCAGAGATGGAGGGCTGATAAAACCAGCTCTGTTGCCGTCCCATAGCATCGGGGGCTACAGTGACAAATGACAGTTCTGGGTCTGGGTTGCACTCCTGGACTCAGTGGGTGGCCCATGGTGAGCATACTCCTTCCCTATGTTGGACAGTATGGGTGGGTCTTCTTCCTCTTTGTCTGGTGGGGGGGCAGTGAAGTCATTTGCACCAAAAATCATAGAGTTAGCCCTGATATTGTTGAAAAGTATGGTAAGACACAACATCCTCCAGTTTGCAGCTGGAAAGCTGGTGCTACTGAGTGCAAAGCAGGCTGGTGATACCTGTCTTATTTCCTCCTAGGAGATTAGATGAAAGGAACAGAATGCAGTACCAGCATGTATGCATGGGAGTAATTTAGGTTCGGAAAAGCATTAGATATTGTTGTGTGAACCTTTTAAAAACATCAGTGGACACACTGTTTACCAGGATTTTGGAGACAAAAGGGGAAACCTCCTGATGCAACCTGAAGCCATGGTATTTCCTCTAGAAATGATCACAGCAAATGGGTCTGAAGTCTGCTTGAATTCCAGTTCAAATTTCTTTGACAGAGACAGAAACATTTTGTTGGTTCTTCAAATATTTTGTTGGTTCTTCAAATGTTAGCTTGCAAAAGTTTGCATGTTTCTTGTCAGAACCCACAGAATTTAGAAGTATGCTTGAACATCCAGTAGTCCTACTGTCAAGTCTGCAGATTTAATAATGAGTTGATGTAGATACAAAGAAACTAGTTTATCGATACTGAATGCTTGCGGCCTAAGCCAGGGCTTGAAGAGACTGAAACCATACAGTAAATACATTGCATATAAAGAGTACTTCAAAAGCATTCCTACAGGCAGGGAAATTGTGCAGGGGACATTCACACATAGATGTTACTAATACATTCTCATGTTGATT
This sequence comes from Heteronotia binoei, assembly GCF_032191835.1. Lineage (NCBI taxonomy): Eukaryota > Metazoa > Chordata > Lepidosauria > Squamata > Gekkonidae > Heteronotia > Heteronotia binoei. The sequence goes on along the minus strand of NC_083224.1, from coordinate 132,259,653 downwards.
AGATGTAGTGGCCTTGTACCAGGCTCCTAGGACTCCCCCGGGCCTGAGCTGAGAAGGTTCAGATAAGACTTTTCACACATCACCATTTCAAAGCAGGGAGAGTTTCTAAGAAAGGGAGGGGGAGCAGAGAGGCACTAGCAGCAATTGGTTCTACTTTGGTTCTACCCAGCATGCTCTTTGGTTGAGCCAAAGTTATATTCAGACTTGACACCTACTTGTTAGTTTTTGCATGCCCTGCCTAGACCATCCTATGCGATTTGTCCTCCTGCTCTCAAATGCCTCCCAACTTGGGACCCTGTTGACATTTTCAACATTTGGCATGCTCCACTCCCTGAGACCTTTTGGTCCAGCAGCTTTTGGTCTGACAGCATTATTAGTATTTGCTGTTTGTAGCTTTTGTGGTTTCCATAACTTGCCCTTTTGCCATTGTAAGCACCTTCTTACTCTCTTTCTTGTGCCATCCATTCCTTGCCTTTTTTCTCTTTCCTTCATCATTTCCCCATGCACCTTCTGTTCCCTTTTCTATATTTTTCTTCACAGACTTAAAAATGCATACTGCTGCTGCCTGCCTGCCTTTCCCACTGTGCCAAATTGATACTTCAGCAAGCAGTGCCTTCCATCAGTACATATCGTCACTGATTTCTTCTCTGGGCTTAATGGAAGGGGGTGCTTTCTGATGTGCATTATCACTGAGGATTGGCAACCAGGCAGCAGTTGGGGTAGGAACTATGCTGCTACATGATTTACAAAGTTTTGTTGCACCATTAATTTTTTGATTGTCAAAGGTTGCAATGAGAATAAAGTGATTAACAGGAACCAAGTGCATATTTCCTTACAATATCATCACACTGTGTTAGAATATTGTTTTGATCAGGTAGGCAGTGAAATGTTGCCATTGATTAACAATGTGGTGGGGTGATCACACTTGCCTCTCCCTGCCATTTTCATGAGGATATCTGAAAGCAGACTGGATAGATAATTATCACTTCACTATTCAAAATAGTCTGAACAGGCCATTAAAAATCTTTCTTCTGGATAACCAAAGCAAAGTTATCATCTAGCAGAGAGAACAGAGCACCCAGAGTTGGCAACCATTGTGCATAATTCCTGCTTTGACACCAGCTTTCTTTGTAGCATTCTGTGGGGTTTTGTGAAGATTAATTACATAGCCTCCATAAAGTGCTGTGAGGAAGTGAAGAAAAGCTCTTAGTAAGAGCTAAGTATTATTATAACTTCTGTAACTTGACTAGTAAAAAAAAAAGGTCTGTAAAAAAACATCATTGTTTCAAAAACCAATGCACCAGCATGCCTTTTTCACCACTTTACTATAATGACATGTGGTTTCATGTCAACTCTTTTCTGTTGCATGTTCTGCCAAATAAAATAATGATGTATATGTTGTGATGCTACTGGTACTGACATGTTATTCCAATTGAGTAAGTTTTGGAAAAAAAATCCCCCACTTCTTCTACCAACTGTATGTTTCTTCACTTTATTTTTAAAGACTTGGGCATGCTGTGGTGGGCCTTTAATCAGTGGCCAACAAAGAGCATCAGTGGTTGGGGCTATGATGGTACTTGGACAATGCTGGCCTGAATCTCTTCATGGTATTAATGGATGTCACCTTGTTATTCATGGCAGGAATTCAGACATCCTGGCACTAATACAATGATTATTTGCCAATTATTTTTGACTGAGAAGTCCAAAAATGGGAAACCTATCCACAGTGTAGGTTAAAAAAGCAAACCATTACTCTATTACATGATTAGCACATTACATGATGAGTTAAATCAGAATTGTCTTTGTACAACTTGTGACCAATACTCCCTCTAAGCTGTGGAGTCTTGTGAGCAAAAATTCTACTTCATGAACTACTGACATTAAAGTTGTGAGCCACTACATAAATCCGCTTGCTCTGGGGCCATTTTTCCTGAGTGAAGTAAAAAATGTGTGAGCTAGAGGCTAAAAAACTGAGCTAGCTCACACTAACTTAGCTTAGAGGGAACACTGCTTGTGACCTATCAAGCCAAATATGTTTCTCCTGTAATGTGCTTGGGATCAAAAAGACAAGGCAGTGGTCAAGCACATGGCATGCCACAATATAAAACTGCTTGGTGATGTTTGGTTTGGTCACTCATACGCTGAGCAAGTCTGCTTAAGAAAAAAAAACCCCTGTTAGCATGCCTAAACATAAACACCTTCATTCAAAGTATGGCACATAACTTTCAATAGGATATCATGTTAAATAGGTATGCTGATAATAAGGTAAGCCTTTATCATAATAGAGAAAGCAGATGTGTTTCGGTCCTAATTTGTGAAGCTGGATTTGTGGACGTGAGAGTCTCAAGTTCGAGGAAGACCTGCAAATTTAATAGCTGGTGGGATCCATGGAAATAAGGAGTGTAAAAACAAATGCAGCAGCAGAAATGCAGAAGCCAGAAGTGGAGTTAATTATGGTTTTGTTTTGGCTGCTTCTGTGTCATGTACATGTCAGCATATAATCATGCTATGTATTGAAGCTATAATATAAAGACAGGGTGAGGTAGATGCCAGTCTACGCAGTAAATGAAATATGACATCTGCATGAAGTGATTCACAAGTGTGATGCCATCATCATAGAGGCTAGATGGCCATTTGACAGCAATGAAGATTCTGTGAATTTAGGGGGAGGTATTTGTGAGTTTCCTACATTGTGCAGGGGGTTGGACTAGATGACCCTGGAGGTCCCTTCCAACTCTATGATTCTATGATCCCCCAAAGAAGGTTCCATATTTGCCTATTCTATATACTAAAATGGACCCTAAACAAGATTTTTATAGCATTCTCTCCAGATAAAAATGCAGCAATGGCTGCAATGTACTAAGTACATTCTATTGGGTTGGTGTAGTGATATTCCTACTTATGACACAGTAGGCAGTTCTAGTTATTCGGCCCCTCTTTGGCCGTGCTGCGACAGCGGCCATAGCCGGGAGGCCGTGTTTGCCTCCCTGCCGGTGGAGGAGGCTACACTGACTTCCCGGGCATCCAGGGCTCCGGCGAGGGGCAGAGTGTTGGGGCTATAATAGTCCTGACCCGGCCCCGAGCCACACAGTTCTTCGCGGCTCTCGGCAATGGCAGTGGCACGTCAGTGCAGCCAGGCTGAAAGTTCGAGCATGAGGGACAAGGTGGTGGTGGACGAGGTGTCAGGTGAGTGGTGGTGGTTCGGCGCTGTGAAGTTTGCAAGGGAGCGTTTTTTTATCGGCCGTTCGGGGCTGCGGAAGGTTTGTGTCTGGGTGGTGGGTCCTTAGGCCGGGAGGCTTGAGATTTGATGGGACCTTATTGGAGGGAAGCGGGCCCGATTAGGTGGGTGGGTACAGGACAGTTCCCCCCACTCCTCCCCACATTCGCCACCACCTTTTTTCTGTCTTCCTAATTCACGGTGTGCGGGCGCTGAGTCAGAAAGGGGGTTGGACATTCCTGGGCCGGTCTGCCTTCACCCCCCCCCCCCCCATTATTCAAATGGGTCCAAAGAAAGGGCAGGGAAACCCTAAGGGCAAACAATCTCCCAGGCCCCCCAGGAAGAGGGTGCAGCCAGCCACTCCTAATGAAGAGGCTGATACGAGCTGGATGCGGCAGGCCATTATTGATTGGCTTGGGGCCCTGGAGCAGGAAAGGGGTTCAGCTTGGACCGGGAGCTGCAGAGCCACTGGGCGGTCAGGAACACTGACATTCAAAAGGGAGGTACTGGCACAACTCACTGTATTGCAGGAAAGCAGTGTCACTAGGGAGTGGGCAGCAGAACAGACCCAGGTAACAGAGTCGGACGAGGAATTGGAGTCAGGTGGAGGCGTAGAGGTCCAGGAGATGGCCATCGAGGTCCAGGAGTCAGGTGGAGGCGTAGAGGTCCAGGAGGTGGCCATCGAGCAGGAGCGGCCAGTCCAGTCAGCACCGGTGGCAGTAGCGGTTGCACCGTCAATGAGTGAAGGTAAGTACCTGCAGTCACAACAGGTGCAGACCTGGCCATGGGGCCCTTGGTGTCAACCTTCACCACCAATGGGATCGGGGCCTGCTGGCATTTCTTCACCCCTTTTGGGGCAGGGGGCACCATGGGCATATCCCAGACAGCCAGGACCATCATGGGCAATGGCTGGGCCTTCCCATCAGAGTCCGAGCCAGTGTGGCTTGGGGGGGGGGGGTTGTCCAATCACAAGTGGGGGTTACGGCGGCAACACCTTCACAGGGTGTGCCAGTGCAGGCATCATCTGGTGTTCTCCCTTGGGGAGGGTAGATGCTGATACCACAACAAGCAGGTTGACCCACCTCTCAGTGGAACACATGGGGCTATTTGCCCAATCCATAAAGGTCAGTGTCATTTCAGGCCCTTCCCTTTGGTGATACGGCAATGCCGTTAGGTGACCTTGACCCTGGCCACCCGGGAAAAGATTTTGCAGGGCGAATACGTGGATGTATTCAGTCTGCTATACAGGGAGCTGGAGAAGAAGGAGGACCTTGATGAAAAAGAGAAGGAGAAATTAAAATGCAGGAAGGTGGACAGGACCTGGGCCAATTGGCTGCCAGGTTTTCTGATCTACGCTGGTGTTATTGCACGGGCGCAACCTTTCCGGGCAACGCCTTTGTTTCAGTACTGTGACATCATTTACCAGGCATATACCAACTTTGTCAGGGTGGCCTGGTTACAATATGATGAGGCCTTTCAAATGAGGGCAGCGATTAACCCGTCTCTTCCATGGAACCAGATAAACCAGCAGTTGTGGCTTCAGCTGATGTCCCCAGCTAAACCCAATGCTGGTGATCAGGCTGATAGTGGCCACCTGGTCCAGGAACTGCAGAGCACGTCAGAAGCTTGCACGGTAGTGGGCCAGTTGGTTCAACCCCGACTGCTATGCTGGGAATTTATGTCCCAGGGCGTGTGATCGCGTAAAGCCTGTAAATTTAAGCATGAATGCACACTTTGCGGGGGGGGGGGGGGGTCACATGTCCTTTTCCTCATGCAGCCAAGCCAAGCCAAAAGGCTGCACCAAGTGGACAGGGGGTGGGGATAACACAGCCTGGAAAAGGGTCCCAGCCCCATTCATCTGAAAGTACTTAGGTGGTTATTGGAGGGGTACCCTGTAATGGCTGATAGAATCTATTTGTTAGAGGGCTTCACCTATGGGTTTCGGATTTCATACCAGGGCCATCAGGTGCCTTGCATGGCGTCCAATCTTCGTTCTGTGATGGGAATGGAGCAGGTGGTTTGGGAAAAAATTGCCAAGGAATGCAAGGAGGGATGAGTGATTGGCTCCTTCGAGGCCCCTCCAGTGCCCAATCTGAAGGTATCTCCCCTTGGGGTGATGCCTAAGAAGGCACCTGGTTCACCACCTGCCCTACCCTGGCGGGGGGGGGGGGCTCGGTGAATGATGCCATTCCCGATCAATTTTGTTCTGTGAGATACACCTCCTTTGACCAGGCGGTCAAAGTAGTGTGTGGGGTGTGGTATGGGCGCTGAAATGGATGTATGTGACATTAAGTCAGCATTTTGCCTGCTACCCATCCACCCCAGTGATTTCAAGTTGCTGGATTTTATGTTCGATGACAAATACTTCATGGACCGAGCCCTGCAAATGGGCTGCTCAATTTCCTGTGCAGGCTTTGAGCGATTCAGTTCCTTTTTGGAATGGGTGCTCCAAGTTAAGTCTGGGTTAATGGAAACGGTTCATTATCTTGATGACTTTCTTTTTGTGGGCCTGGTGGGCTCTGGGCAATGTGCCAGATTGTTGGAAGCATTTGTTCAACTGGCGGAGGAGCTCGGGGTACCGCGGGCGCACGAAAAGACGGAGGGCCCAGCACCAGTTTTGACATTCTTGGGCATTGAGTTGGACACTTCTCAGCAAGTTTCACGGCTTCCTGCTGACAAGGTCCAAGTCCTGAAGAGGCAGCTCGCAGCTCTTAAAGGGCAACGTAAGGTGTCTCTGCTGGAGCTGGAGCTGCCTGTGGGACATCTGAACTTTGCATGCAAAGTAGTTGCTCCAGGTAGGGCATTCCTTAGGTGCCTATGTGATGCAATGGGTTCCCTCTGCTCACCTCATCATAGAATGAGAATAACTGCAGGCATGTAGAAGAATCTGGAGGTTTGGGAGAAATTTTTGGAATCCTTTAACGGAATCTCCTTTTGGAAAGAGGACATGCAAATTGAAGCTGACCTCCAGATAACTTCTGATGCTGCGGGTTCCACAGGTTTTGGGGTATTTTTCCTGGTGTGCTGAAATGTGGCCCAGGGTATGGTTGGCTAGCAGGCTCTGCAGAGACCTAACATTTCTGGAGTTTTTTCCCATTGTTGTGGCGTTGTGGCTCTGGGGGAATCAGCTAGCCAACCATGTGGTGCACTTCTGGTGTGACAATTTGGCAATGGCCCATGTGATCAACTCATTGTCCTCCAGATCTGCACCAGTAATGAACCTGGTCAGAGCTTTTACGCTGCGCTGCCTTCAGTTGAACCTGCTGTTTATGGCTAGGCACATTCCTGGGGTCTGTAACAGTGTGGCAGACACTCTGTTTCACCAACAGATGAAGCGTTTTCGCCAGCTGGCTTCAGAAGCCAACCCCTGGCCGGTCAGGATGCCCCAGGACCTGTGGCAGCTTGGAGGGCCGAAGTCGGTAGGGCAATTATGTTAGCCTTGGCTCCAAGTACCAGAAGAGCGTATAACTGGACTGCCCAGCAATTCAGGGTATTTAGAACCACAGCGGGATTACAGGACATTTGGCCAGTTCCCGCGCTCCATTTGATGCAGTTTTTAGTGCATCAAAAAGAAAGAGGGCTAGCAGTCAAATCCATAAGTGGGCAGTTGGCGGTCCTTGCCTTCGTCAGCAATGCGCAAGGATTTACTGAGGCCACTGGAGATTTTAGAGTCAAAAAGATGCTTGAGGGTTGGTCCTGGGAATGGGGGTCAAGGGCAGGTTTACGGCAGCCCATTTTCCCCTCCATGCTCAAGGGGTTGGGCCGGATTTGGCCTGAGGTGGTGCGTCACACTACAAAGTTGCCCTGTTCCACACAGCAGTGCTGACAGCCTTTTTTGAGGCCCTTAGAGTCGGTGAGCTGATGTCCCAGTCCCGCAGGAATCAGTCTAAGTATGCCTTAAGGGCCAGCGATGTCACCTTTATGGGCGACCAAGTTGTATTGAGGATTAGGCGATTCAAAACAGACTAGAGGGGCAGGGGCGCAGCTGTTGCACTCAGGCTGTGTGGGGAGACTGATTTGTGCCCAGTGAAAGCGCTGCAGCAGTACATGTTAGAGGGGAGGCAGAGGGACCATTATTTTGCCACAGCGATGGTTCCCTGCTGAACAAATATCAGTTTTGGACGGTAACCGCACAGGCATTGGACAAACTGGGGCTGAAGGGGGCCAAATTTGGCACCCACTCGTTCAGGATTGGAGCGGCCTCCACAGCGGCTGCGATGTGTAATACAGAGAGTGGGCCAGTGGCGTTCTGCTGCCTACCGCTGTTATGTGCACCCTTTGCTTTCCCCAGTGTGATCAGGGGAAACCATGCGGGCAAGTTATGTTCTTGGTTGACTGTTTTTTCCGTGCTGTGGCTCGTCAGGAGAAGCTGCGGATTCTTGTCTGTGGGCACAGTATGGTTTCTGGGCAGCCCACTACGCAAGGAGGTCTCCAGTTGGTTCCCAATTTGGTCTCAGCGAATGGGCCATAGTGGAGTGGCAGGGTTGCCGTGGGCTTCGATGGCCTGGGCTTCTGCCTCTCTTATTCCAGGGGAGGAGGGGCCCTCCACCCAACATACTGGTCATCCACCTCTGTGGGAATGACCTCGGGTTGATGAAAGAGAAGGCCCTTTCTCTGCAGGCAGTGGCAGACCTGCAGGTCATCGTGGGGAGGTGGTCCGTGGTCTGCCTAGTGTGGTCTGCGATCTTCCCTCGCAGAGCCTGGTGAGCTGCATGGGAACCGATGGGCATCAAAAGGGCCAGGAGGAAGGCCAATCGGGCCCTGCAAAAGGCAATGGAGGAGGGTTTGGGAATCTTTCTTGCCCACCCGGCCATTCGGGCCGACTGTGGTGCACTGTATAGACCTGACGGAGTTCATCTGTCAGAGTCGGGTAACCGGACCTTTCTAGACGACCTACGGCAAGAGCTTTGGGCGGCTTTGGGTCGCCTGGTGGGTGCTAATGCCTAAGTAGAGGCTTGGTATTGGCGTTGGCAAAATGAGCAAGGGGTTACTGAAGCCCAGGTGAGCACCTACGGCACAGCACCAGTTGAGCGCAGGCGTTCAGCAGGAGCGGCAGATGGGCTCCACAGCTCAATGCTGCATAATGCCAATCATGTGATGCCTCCCCACAAAATTGATTCTTCCTGTGTGATGAGGCCAGTGTGGGGTAGGATGATCTGGCCTGGCTGGCCTGACATAAGCCACATCAGTGGCTCATGCTGGGGGCAGGTTGGCATGCCCACATCTGGACAGGGAAGGGTTGTGTGACGACCCTGGGGCTTGTCCAGCTTCAGGTAGCTCTTGTGCAAGTTATAATATGGTTACGTTTAATAAAGTGTCCCGTTTACCCAAAATACAATGTCAGCCTCTTCATTCCGACTTGGGGGGGGGGCAATATGCTTTTATTGTTATCTGTGTTCACCTCTATGTTTCAATTAATACTTGAGTACTTACAAACTTTTGTTGAAGGGAGGATTTAAGAAGCCAAAAGAAGATGAATATTTATTCAGTTCTTGATATTTTGGTTCCCATGAATTCAGTTCATAAGTTCCAAATACAGGTTGTTCCTGGCCTTGTGGAATTTGTTGATGAGTGTGAGGAAAGTGTATAATGGAGGACTAATGGCAGGTGCAAAGGAACTGCTTGTTCAGTCATCTCAGTAAAGGAACATGATTCTAGCTCCTGACTGGTACCCCTCTGATGCTCCTATATAAACACTATGTTCTGTAAGGCAGATATGTGCTGCATTAGCACTTCCATGGCAGTGCTGGGGGCAATGATGAACAATATCTTTTTATACTCTATGGGGTATTCATCAACAAAGGTATTGGAAACAGTGGCACAGTCCTGTGTAATAACAGGTAAGGATTAGCAAGTCATACAGAGAGGGGCATCTCAGCTGCTTTAGCTCTCATAGGCTCTCATAGGCTGATTACAGACAGGCGGTTTGAGGCAACCCTTAGAAACCAACATGAAAAACCCTTCCAAATGCACACATCTGCTGACCATCCCCATGCCATACTCACCTCAGCCTCCAGAGTTCTCAGAGCAGCTCAAAAAGCTACCACTGTTGAAATAGCAGCAAATTTCTGAGCTGCACGCCAGTTGCTTCTTTGGTGTCTGGATACACAAGCAAGGCGTCTTGGCAGTGTGAACCTGCCAAGCTGCCCCAAGCTGCTTCTAGCCTTTCTTGTTTAAAAAGATTGGTTTCAAGTGCATAGGTGCATGGGTGCTTGAGAGCACCTGCACATAACCAAAAGTGAATTTTTAAAAAGCCTGAACCACACTTCAGGGGATGGTGTGCAACAGCTGTCTGATCATGCCAAGTTGCCCTGTGGACAGGATGGGGACTGCTTGCGGGGGAGCGTGTGGACACTTTGGAATGCTTCTTTTTGAGCTGGCCTGATTTGGGACACCTCACATCCGTCTGTTATCAGCCATAGTATAGGCACTGTTCCTGTTAAACAGCAATAAAAAGAGGCCCTTACAAGCACTGGCAATCCTCAGAAGCATATTTCAGTCCATTAATTTATACTACATAGGGTTACTTTCATGTCATTCAATCAACAAAGTGCACATAGCTCTTAGCTTTCACAGTCTGACACATTTAAAGATCGTTTTATAGTGCTTTTAAGAACCAGACTTTCCTTTAGTTTGTCCCCTTTAAGGGTAAAAAAGAAATAGATTATGGATTATATGGAACCTGGTCAAGTGTAAGAAGAAGAACATTAGCTCAGGGAATTTGAAGGTTCATTCCTGTAACAGCAATGATGTTACCTGTTATTACCTGGACCTAGCAATGATGTTACCTGGACCTAGCATTGCAAGCCGTGGCAGGCTGGCTCAGACTGAGTGGGCTGAAGTTGAATCCAACGAAGACAGAGGTCCTGTGCTTGGGTCGCGGTGCCCTGGGAGGGGAAATCCCCTTGCCAGTCCTTGACGGTGTGCAGCTCAAAGCAGCACACAAGGTCAAGAGCCTGGGGGTTCTTCTGGAGCCTTCATTATCAATGGAGGCACAGATAGCGGCCGCTGCCAAGTCCGCGTTCTTTCATCTTCGTCGGGCAAAGCAGTTGGCCCCCTTCCTAGAGCGCCGCGACCTAGCAACAGTGATCCATGCTACGGTCACCTCGAGACTGGATTACTGCAACGCCCTCTACATGGGGCTGCCCTTGTGCCGAATTCGGCGGCTGCAGCTGGTGCAGAACGCGGCGGCTAGGCTGTTGCTGGGGCTCCCAAGGTGGGAGCACATACAGCCGGGGCTGCGCGGACTGCACTGGTTGCCAGTGGCATACCAAGTTCGCTACAAGGTGCTGGTTATTACCTTTAAAGCCCTATATGGCCGAGGACCTACCTACCTAAGGGACCGTCTCTCCCCATATGAGCCCCAGAGGGCACTGAGGTCATCTGGGAAAAACCAGCTGAATATCCCTGGGCCAAGGGAGGCCAGACTGAAAGCCACCCGGGACCGGGCCTTCTCTATTACTGCTCCATTACTGTGGAACCAACTCCCTGAGGAGGTGAGGGCCCTACGATGTTTAGAGGGATTCCGTAGGGCCTGTAAGACCCACCTTTTCAAGATGGCCTTCAACTAGCGGAAAACTGTGACAAATCTAGATATGCTGCTAGAAATGCTTTTATTCTTGAAATGTTTTTACTTCTGAAATTTATTGAAACCTGTTTATAACGCCATACTGTTATGTTAATTTTAATACTCTGTAATTGTTTTAACCATGTTTTATAAGTATAATTGATGTATGTTTTATGTTGTGAGCCGCCCTGAGCCTGCTCCGGCGGGGAGGGCGGGATAGAAATAAAAAATTATTATTATTATTATTATTATTATTATTATTATTATTATTATTATTATTATTATTATTATTATTATTATTATTATTATGTGTAGGTAAACCTGTACAGAGGGATCAGCAACTGGGGCAAATTGGGTTCTTTTTGGGCAAATAGTAAATTCCCTTTTCTAACCTCCACCTGCTATGCATTTTTGAATATTGGTAATACATTTATTTGAACATTGGGAGATCCAGGTTCAAATCCCCACTGCCTTGGAAGCTTGCTGGCTCACCTTAGGCCTGTCACTTTCAGCCTAACCCTAGCCTGGCTACCACACAGAGTTGTTATGAGGAGAGGAATGAAGGGAGAATATTATAAAACACTTTGGGTTCCTGTTGAGAAGAAATATGGGGTTATTATTATAAATAACTAAGTAAATATTAACTGCAGAAAGAGTTATTAGAAGGTGTGTGTGGGAGGGATGAGTCTTGAATTCTCCATTCTTCTTCTTTTGGCCTGCCTTTTGAACAGTAAGATACAGCACTTTTCTATCAGGTGAGTAAGCTTACCCATCTGAAGTACACCAGTAAGTATAGAAGCATGTACAGAAAGACCCAGTCACAAAGATTTGACTCCATACTTCATTGCCATAAATAGATTTTTTTCACAATAAGGAAGGAAGTATATTCCTGGAGTGGTGCAAACCTTTAATTTGAAAGTAGTTCCCATCATTCTTTATGGTCAGGGCTGGTCTTGTCGCTTGGCAAACTAGGCAATTGCCTAGGGTGCCAGGATTCTAGGGATACCTACAATGGTTTTGCAAGGGAGATTTTTGAATAGGCCCCACACCAGGGGTGTCAAGCATGCTGCCCAAGGGCCAAATCAGCCCTCCAGAGGGCTTTTATCAGATCCATGAGCGACTAACTGTCATCTCCTTCCTTCTCTCTCTCCTGCTTCCTTCTGTATCACAGCTTGCTTTGCCAGGTTTCTGAATATCATAGGAGCTACAGAGCAAAGCCTGTGTTTTCTCAGTTGGCTGACCAGCACATTAAGTAACTTATGTACAAAAGCTTGCAATGTCCAGCCATTTCATGTTTCCCCCCGGGCCCTAGGCTCAAAGCATTGATCATGAAATTTCTGTAATGTCAATAAATCAAAAGTAGGCTTGCAGCTTACAGATACACACCTGAACAACACCTGAACAGCATATTCAAGATTGCTACAGCACAGATTTTCTCCAGAATTTGATGCAATAATTCATAGCAAGAGATGTCAGTTATCAGAAACTGTTAAATAAACAAAATATCTTAAGAGTGCTAATGTTTTAAGCACATTTAAAGGAGTTCTTCTTTGGTAAAGAAAATCTTTAATTGTGTTTGTGTCTTTTGTTAAGTTTATATCTTTGCTACCTGGCATTACATTTATGACACAACTGGCCCAGCCTGACAAGGTCTCATTTATGTCAGATCCAGCCTTCATAACAAATGAGTTTGACACCCCTGCCCTATACTGATAGAATCTGTCCTTGTGGCCTTAACAGGATTGATACATCCTTTCATGCTCTGCTGGAATGCAGATTTTTTGAAGTTAGGAGGGATTACTATATTAAGCCTTTATTCAATCAATCATCTCCCCCCTCTCCAGAAACGCTGGCTCTTTTGCTCAGTGATAAGATCACTCTAGCAACTGCAAAACTTATCTCAGTCCTTTTAGCCCTTGCATCATAAAAATAAAAAAAATAAATGTCTTCTGCTGCTCAAGATTCATGAATCAATGAGCTTCTAAGGGTACAAAAGGAAAGCAAAAAAGGTCCCATACTTCACTGAAATATTTGCAGGTAACAGATTCCAGAAGGGTAGCCATAGTAGTGTGTTGCAGCAACAACAGCGAGATGCTTAAAAACAAATGTGTTTTTATTCTAGCATAAACATTCAGGGACTAGAGCTCATGGCTTTGGTCTACGCAGCCTTAAACTAGAATAAATATTCCAGTTTGTCTTTTCTCTCCCAAGCGGGCTATTTGCACTGGAAATATTTGGAATTCACCAAATAATGCCATACTCAGAATATTTCTGAATACAAATTTTATGAATCTGGATATTTAGAACAGTTGTGGGTATTTAGAATACAATGAGCTCTTACAGAAAACAGTCTGGGCTGCCTAGGAAATGAAAACACCATGAGTAGTGGGAGTGGGACCAGGGGTCTGAGTGTCCCCTGATTGGTGTTGCTTTGCTTTTATAATGGCAGGAGGGACTAGGGATGAGAGCAAAGTCTGTGATCAATATCTGTCTTCATTTATGGAATCCTGAAACTGCATAGACACACAGAACACTTTCCCATTGTTCTTTTCTGACTGAAAAGTGGGCATTAGCTGCTTTTTAATTCCCTCCAATGTTCCCTGACCATTTGGTTTGACTAATACTAGAGCTCATGGCTTTGGTCTACGCAGCCTTAAACTAGAATAAATATTCCAGTTTGTCTTTTCTCTCCCAAGCGGGCTATTTGCACTGGAAATATTTGGAATTCACCAAATAATGCCATACTCAGAATATTTCTGAATACAAATTTTATGAATCTGGATATTTAGAACAGTTGTGGGTATTTAGAATACAATGAGCTCTTACAGAAAACAGTCTGGGCTGCCTAGGAAATGAAAACACCATGAGTAGTGGGAGTGGGACCAGGGGTCTGAGTGTCCCCTGATTGGTGTTGCTTTGCTTTTATAATGGCAGGAGGGACTAGGGATGAGAGCAAAGTCTGTGATCAATATCTGTCTTCATTTATGGAATCCTGAAACTGCATAGACACACAGAACACTTTCCCATTGTTCTTTTCTGACTGAAAAGTGGGCATTAGCTGCTTTTTAATTCCCTCCAATGTTCCCTGACCATTTGGTTTGACTAATACTCTTGTTAAGGGTCAGCCAGAGCTCAGTGAGGACTTCTCAGGAGTAGAGGAGCCTCATGTAGCCAGCACTGAGTCAGCAGAAGCCAGCAAGCAGGAAGAGGGGAGGGACGGTGGCTCAGTGGTAGAGCATCTGCTTGGGAAGCAGAAGGTCCCAGATTCAATCCCCGGCATCTCCAACTAAAAATGGTCCAGGCAAAGAAGTGTGAAAAACCTCAGCTTGAGACCCTGGAGAGCCGCTGCCAGTCTGAGACCCTGGAGAGTCGCTGCCAGTCTGAGACCCTGGAGAGCCAGTTTGGTGTAGTGGTTAAGTGTGCGGACTCTTATCTGGGAGAACCGGGTTTGATTCCCCACTCCTCCACTTGCACCTGCTGGCATGGCCTTGGGTCAGCCATAGCTCTGGCAGAGGTTGTCCTTGAAAGGGCAGCTGCTGTGAGAGCCCTCTCCAGCCCCACCCACCTCACAGGGTGTCTGTTGTGGGGGAGGAAGGTAAAGGAGATTGTGAGCCGCTCTGAGACTCTTCGGAGTGGAGGGAGGGATATAAATCCAATATCTTCATCTTCTTCTGAGAAGACAATACTGACTTTTATGGACCAAGGGTCTGATTCAGTATAAGGCAGCTTCATATGTTCAAGATGAACAGCTGGTGCAGAGCCACTGACAATCTCCAGTCCTGAGTCAACAGGTGAAACTAAGTTGATTGTTCCCAGTCCTTCAGCATCACCCACACCCTTTGAGCACTGCAGACAGAGGCTGCAAGCAGAACTACAGGAGAGACGAAAGAGTGCTTGCCTCCTGGCCTGATGCCAGCTGTTTGAGTAGTTACAGAATTACTCCTGAGCAGCTGGCTGTAAATAATGACTTTTAGGCACATGCCTATAAAAACCAGCCAAGGGTTTTTAGGTGTGGAAGCAACAAATCGTTCTTCCAGTGACTCTGTGCTCACAGCCTTGAAGCTTGTCTTGCTTGTGTGACATTTGGACTGGTTTCTGATTAAGGCTCTGCTAAATTCCTGCTCTTGAATAACTTTTGGGCTTGACTATGCCTCTCAGACAACCTCTTGGTAATGGCTTGCTTGGTTCTGAACTCTTGGATTGGACTCTCAACTTGTTTTTTCTTGCTTGGACTTTGACTGCTCCCCAGGAACCCACTGTTAGTTCTGCTTGACCTGCAACAGCTCTCCAAGATGGAAGTCTTCCTTGTTTCCCTTTCCAAGCTACTCATTCTCTATTTTATTTTCACTCATATCCTTAGTGCATTGGATATGTTTACTCAATACTTAGAATTTAGGTTTAATAGATTTATCAATTAATTAGATTGTATATCAATAGAGAATTTTTGTATTTAGGTAGGTCCCTTTGGGGATATAGTAGACATAAAGATAAACTTAGTTTTAAATATATAACGTTTCTCCGCATTTGCCACATTTGCTTATCTGTTGGATTTGTCACAGGCACTAGGAAAGGGTCTGGAGCTGAGACAAACCTTTTAAAAAAGCAGATTTTTTGGGAATTGATGTTTCCTATTGGCTTTCATAGAATTCTGAATATTCAGAAAGTCTAAAAACTTAACATTCCAAATCTAGATTTTGGAGCTAGTGCTACTTACTTGGTAACTTTCCATTCTAGCATCCTTTCCTTGGGACTCAATTGTGACCTTATTGAAACAGGGACTCTCTTTGCCTCTTTTCCCATTTCCCCAGTCAAGAGCAGGTTATTTGAATCATGAGAGGTTTAGTGTTTCTCAAATACTTCCAGGCTGGTGTCTCAGTTTGAGCCATGACTTTTGGAAACTAACTCTTCTTTTCCCATAACAGTATATGGTTCTATGAATAATTTGTATAGCACCCTATAGCAACAGAACAGGATGTGTGGCATTTGAGGAATAGGATGGGGGGAAGGTAAACTGGAGGCGAGTTCAGGGGATACTTGCAAATTAAGGGCCACATTCCTCTCTGTTGTTCATCCTTAGTTTTGAGAGATGCCTAGGGATAGTGCTGGACTCTGAACAGCCCTGACTGGTGAAGCTGCATCCATAGCTGGTGCTAGTTGGGGCCCAATGTCACCAGTAGTCACAGAGGAAGCTAGGTAGGCTCTTAGAAGAGCCATCTGGGTTCAGCAGCAGCAGAGGAACAAGTCTGGAGGAAGCAAATAAATAAATAAAAGCAGAGGTGGGCCAGAGGGCCTATGACCTATCTCGACTAGGGAGTTATATGCAGAGAATCATATGTCGTGGAACTAGTGAGCAAAGGTAACTTGAAAGGGCAAAGCTTTATTGCTTTTTCCAGGCCCTAATCTGAAATGTTTTCAGCACAACCATTTTCACTTAATTGCCACTAACAACAGGTGAACCATCATGGAGAAATTAAAACAGCCCTAGCTTGAAATTGTAGTGATATCACTGCCTGACATTTAGACACCAAACAGCTTTCTATCTTATATGTTCTATGTGAAGAATTCAGTTAATGTCTATTCTACATTTCAGAGGCAGTAAGCCATTGCTAAGACTTGAAATGTCAATGTGGTGTTTTGGAATTCAGTTTAATAACACATTGGGCTAAAGCCATTGAAAATCTTACTGTTAAGTGATGGTTGCTTCATATGATACTTTTTTCTTTACAGTGGAAATTTACATGGAATTCAGTAATATTAATGCTCCAGTGTTCTCAACACCATCAGACTTCAGGAAACAAACTTGCTGAATTCTCAGTTAGTTGACCGCATTTAAAAGATTGGCTTTGTGTGGATTTTCATGGCAAGGTGCCTATTGTCAACAGATTGCTACCCAAGGATGGAATAGTCAAACACATAGTATTGGTATAAAATTGGGCCACTTTATTCAATATTCTAATAAACAGCAAGGGTACCCCACCAGCGCCTGGCCAGGGCTAGGGGTCACCACGACCGCTCCCCTGCCATTAACGGGCGAGAGACCCAGCCCCCCAGCTGGAGCTCAGTGTTATTCAGCTCCCTCCACGCAGGCCCAGCAGGGAGGCACACACCAGAGGGCCCAAACCCAGACACACGTCTTGACAGAAAGGCACCCTCTAGCTGAGCCTCCCGGACAGTCTGCATTCTCCAAACCCGGGTCTTCAAACCCCAAGGTTGATCATGCCAGACCCCAAATTCCCCAAAAGGGGGATGCTTCACAGTCCTCCCCTAGCCGCAAAGTGCCCTAAACTCCAAAAACCTGCCACTACTAAGGCCAAGTCTCTACTTAGGGCTTAGCGCCCATCGGGAGGCCCAAAGCCACCCGCAACCCTTGCCGCAAATCTCTCAGGAAAAGAGTATTACCCTTTTCCGAGAGATGGACCCCATCCCCTCTGTAGAGGTCAGGAAATTTCAACAAAATGTCCGGATGGGGCAAATAGTGGCCCAACCCCTTTTCCAGCACCTTCCTAATCTCCTTTTTAGCCTTATACCGGGCCCTTTCTATAGCTGCAGAGTCCCAAGCACAATGCCACACCAGGTGGGGCAGCATGGCTGACCAAATAATGGTGGTCCCAGGCCATCGCTCCTGAATGTGCTGGAAATCATCCTGCCAAACTAAGGCCTTGCCCTTTAAGAGTCCCAAATCGTTACCTCCCAGGTGAACAATTAAAATTAAATTTATATTTATTTTATTCAGCTACAGTACTTTCAGGCTTTTTAAAAGCAGTTTATGCTAAAGATACTCCAGACTGGGTGATAATAGAAGAACAACATTTAACCCCACTGAAATACCATGAATATATGTGGATGGAAAGGTCATCTAGACCAAGCTGGCCGTTACAGAGCCCCTTTTTGAAAGCAATAGTGAGTATATGGGATAACAATCGTAAGAGATTGGCCCCTCCTATCTCTTTAATTGCAACCTTTTTGAGGCAACCCTGATTTGCTCCAGCGGAAAAACAGGACTCTTACGGTTTTTGGAGCAGAAACTCAATAAAATTTTTGTTTCAATTAATCATTGGGAGCTCAATTTTGTCGATGGTTGAACTGGGAAAGAAACTAAATTGCCTTCCTTCTTGGTTTGAGTATATTCAGCTAACATATCTTTTAAATTCCCCAATGTTGTTAGCAGCTAAATTACGTCCTAAAACTGACTTTGAAAGCTTGGTGATGAATTTTAACCAAAACAGTAAACATACTATCTCTAAATTGTATCACTTGTTATTGTTAGATCATTTTAGACAGCCGCCTTCTTATGTTGTACGTTGGCATAGAGATTGTGATATGATTCTTGATGCAGACCATTGGGATTCTATATGGTCATCAGAAGCTTTTAACACCAATTCACTTAATACTCTGCAGTTAAATTATAAAATACTTTTAAGGTGGTATTATTCTCCTATACGTTTAGCACGTATTTTACCAGACTGTTCCCCTTTGTGTTGGAGAGGGTGTGGCCAGAAAGCTTCTTTTTTCCATTGTTGGTGGGAATGTGAGAAAGTCGTAAGCTTCTGGAAATGTATTATCCAAAAGGTGTCAGAAATTACGGGTGTTCGCATTCCATATACTCCAGATTCCATATTATTGTATAACTGGTTAGATTCGAAAATTTCATCTAGGCATCGCTCATTGTTGGTAACTCTGCTGACAGCAGCGAAATCTGTCATAGCTACCACATGGAAAAGCCTTAATTATTTAAGTGTTGATCAATGGTTTTCCAAAATTTGGGAGCATATGGCCATGGAAAAAATAGCATCAGGTCTTAATTCTATAGATCCCTACATGGCCCATGAAAAGTTTATTGCAAAATGGTTTCCGATAATTGAAAAGTCAGACAACTTTCCTTGCTATGTAAATTCACTCTTGAAATGTGAGAGTTATAAATTTCTGTTACTATTGTAAATATGGTTAGTTTTGGGCAGGCCTTTTGGTTTTAATTTGAAATATCTGGTTATAATTTGTCTATCGGTTTCTGAGGATATTTGTACACATATATTTAAGAATGATTTTTTTGACTATTTTGTATGTATACAATTCTATTTTATGTTTGCCCTTCTGTGGTGTTGAATAAAAATTAAAAAAAAAACCTGAGGAGGAGGACCCTATCTTTAAACAACAAAGGCAGCAGGCCCGGCCACTGAAGGCCCCGGCGCCCCCGCCATTCGATACACACGTGCTGGCTGAGTCCCAGCTGAGAGCCAACCGCAGTTCTCTGAGCCTGATGAGCGGCCCAAAACACGTGGCTATGGCCACATACGAGAACTCGGCCCCTCTGGCCCGGAACAACAACATCTAAAGAGAAAAAACAGTTAAACAAGAACAGAACCAACAATAAACAGACACCAAGTCACTCACGGCCTGATAAAAGGTCGCACGTAGGCCTTATAGGCCGAGGAATGCCACCTGCCCAATCTCTGAATGGAAGTGGAAGGATACCCCATGACAGCTGCTGTTGAGGCTGCCCCAATTCTAAAGGAGTGGGTCCCAAACTGCACCCCAGAAAAACCCAACTCACCCAAAGCCTGTGACGTTACTGCCCAAAACTGATGCTTTGTCAACGGGCAACCATTCGAATGTATAAACAAAACCCCCTCCATGGGCCCCCTAACTGCCAAATAAGCAGCCAATGCAGTAACTGGACACAGCTCAAGCTCTGAACAACTACCCAACTCGAGCACCGTACCCTTCTGCAACTGATCCGTCTTAGAGTGACGGACAGTGATGACTGCCTTACCCGCAAATAGCTGCAGATCCCTTAACAACAGAGCCTTACCAGAAACATAGTTTCTAGACTGTGCCACCAGCTCACTTACTCTAAGAGCCCCCCCAAAAGCTAACAAAGATGCAGCGTGAAACAAACATGCTTCAAATGATGAAGCACACACCACGTCCCAAACCCTCTTCAAACCTCGCAGAATCGAAGGAGACACAGGATTCCGCATATCAACCCTGGGACCGGCCTCTCTGGCCCACCCCTCCAGCATCTTTTGAATGAGAAAGTCAGCTGTTTCTTCCCTATAACCCAGCGCCTTACTGACAAAAGCCAATGCAGACAGGCGCCCCCTAATGGATTGCAGGGCCAACTAGGGTTGCCAATCCCCAGGTGGGGGCAGGGGATCCCCTGGTTTGGAGACCCTCCCCCCGCTTCAGGGTCGTCAGAAAACGGGGGGAGGGGAGGGAAATATCTGCTGGGAACTCTATTTTTCCCTATGGAGATTTATTCCCATAGAAAATCATGAAGAATTGATCTGTGGGTATCTGGGACTCTGGAGGGGCTGTTTTTTGGGGTAGAGGCACCAAAATTTCAGTATAGCATCTAGTGCCTCCCCAAAATACCCCCCAAGTTTCAAAAAGATTGGACCAGGGGGTCCAATTTTATGAGCCTCAAAAGAAGGTGCCCCTATCCTTCATTATTTCCTATGGAAGGAAGGCATTGAAAAGGTGTGCCGTCCCTTTAAATGTGAGGGCCAGAACTCCTTTTGGAGTTCAATTATGCTTGTCACAGCCTTAATCACAGCCTTGATCTTGGCTCCACCCCTAATGTCTCCTGGCTCCACCCCCAAAGTCTCCTGGCTCCACCCCCAAAGTCCCCAGATATTTCTTGAATTGGACTGGGCAACCCTACGGCCAACCCCTTACCTCGCAGCGAAACACAGTAATGGAGCAAATGCTCCACCGGGAGGGGCCAAGCCCTGCAATACCCTACCTCAGCCCTAAAGTCTTCAAACTGCCGCACAGCCCGTTCATAAGACTTCCTGGTGCTGGGTCATAGCTCCTGGGGCAGTCATAGCTCCTGGGGCATTGGCATCTTGGGCATGTCGGCATCTTGGGCCAGCTGACGAAATCTCTCCATCTGTGTACGAGATAGAGTGTTAGCCACCCCATTACTCACCCCAGGAACATGCTTGGCTAAAAACAAAATGTTAAGCCGCAAATAGCGTAGAGTGAAGGCCCTCACCAATCTCATAACCCAGCCAGATTTGGATGAAAGGGAATTAATGATGTGGACCACTGCCATATTATCACACCAAAAATGAACGGTGTGATTGGCCATAACCTTCCCCCACAGCCAAACCATGACTAAAATGGGAAAGAACTCGAGAAACGTAAGATCTCGGTTCACTCCTACCCGTGCCCAGAAGTCAGGCCAACTATCTGCGCACCAATGTCCCCCGGAAATAGACTCCAAAACCCAAAGATCCAGCAGCATCAGACATGACCTGAAGCTCAGCTTTGAGCCTCATGTCGTCCCTCCAAAAAGAGACTCCATTAAAGGACTTCAAAAATTCCTGCCAAACCCTCAAATCATCCCTCATGCTGCAGGTGACCCTAGTTCAAATGGTGAATCAAACGAAATTCACCAGGCGCCTTTTTAGGCACCACACCCAAAGGTGAGACTCTAAGGGCGTTTTCGCACAGGGCTTACCCCGAAGCAGCGTCCCTCTTCAACGCGCAGCATCTGCGTGGATTTCGCACCAACTGCTCCACAGAACCCGGAAGAGCCGCGAAGTGCCGCGGCTTTTGCGTCGCAAATGTAAACTGCCAAAAAACAGTTTAGATTTGCGACGCAAAAGCCGCGGCTCTTTGCGGCTCTGCGGAGCAGTTGGTGTGAAATCCGCGGAGACGCTGCGCGGTGAAGAGGAACGTCGCTCCGGGGTAAGCCCTGTGCGAAAACGCCCTAAGAGTGCTCACTGGAGGTGAAAAAGGACCCAGTATCCTTCCCTCAGCCAGCTCTTTTGCAATCTTGTCCCTAACAACCTGCTCCAAACCCTGAACTGACTTAAGGTTTCCTGACATAAACGGAACTCGAGGGCCCTGAAAAGGGATCCTAAACCCAACTTTAAAACCTTGTAACAAATACAAACTATCAACCCCTTGAGGGTACCTTGACAGCCACTGCTGAAGAGGTCCCACCCTTATCGGGCTGGGCCCCTTTCTTAGCTAGAAAGGCTCCTCCGCTCCCGCCAGACTTCTTCATATTTTTATGCCCACGGGTTCTAGGGCAGTTGTCAAATGAGTGGGAACCACCACACATGGGGCACTCGTGCTTGAACTGGCACGCCTTCCTATTACATACCCCAAGGGATCCAAATTCCCAGCAGAGCATGCGGGGTTGAACCGCCTGCCCTGCTGCACTGCGGGGAGAGCCTGATGAACCAGCAGTGGATGTGGATTTCCTACTCACCAAGTGACCACTATCAGAGCGATCACCCAGATTAGGCCTAGCCGGGGACATAACCTGCAGCCAAAGCTGCTGATGGATCCGATCCCACTGAAGGGACGGATACAGGGCAGCCCTCATCCTAAATTCCTGGTCATATTGTAACCAGGCTGGTCCACTAAAGGCCGTAGAGCCTTTATAAATTATGTCCAAATACTGGAACAGGGATGCTGCCTGCCACGGCTGCACCCTCGCAATCACCCCGACATAAATACAGAACCCAGGAAGCCAATTAATCCAGGTCCTGTCCACCTTCCGTTTTTTCAATTTTTCCTTCTCTTTCTCATCTAATTCTTCCTTGTCTTTTTTTTCAACCTCCCGAAAGACAAGAGAAAAAATATCCACGTACTCCCCTTTTAATATTTTTTTCCCTAGTAGCGGGAAGCAAATGGTCCCCCAGCAGCAAGGCAACCTCCCCAAATGGCAAAGCAGCAAAAGGCACCATCCCATAAGTTGAGGGTGCCCCCATAAAGGAA
This sequence comes from Heteronotia binoei, assembly GCF_032191835.1. Taxonomy (NCBI): domain Eukaryota; kingdom Metazoa; phylum Chordata; class Lepidosauria; order Squamata; family Gekkonidae; genus Heteronotia; species Heteronotia binoei. The sequence continues at coordinate 132,237,136 of NC_083224.1, read as the reverse complement.
CCAGCCATGCCAGGATGCCCTGTGCCTGGGTACACATTAGGAACGCCTTGCCCACATGGCCAAGCCCAATTCTGAAACGCACCCAATGCAGAGGAGGCAGGCGCCCCCACACTTGATGTGGAAGCACCCTGCCCGGCCGCCGAAGCAGGCCCCCATGCTCCCCATGGCCAAACCTGCCCAGGCCCAACCTGTAAATTATCACCCAACCTACCTCCAAATCCAGCAGGAACCAATGGCAAACTGACCCCCGATGCTCCAGCCGCCGCCATCAAACCCACATCCAGACCGCAAAGGCCAGCATCCCTGCCAGGCATGACTCCACCAGGTCTGCCCTCAAGAATAGACAGCCTGGTGAGAATACTCGCCTACTTACCCTTCTTAGATTGCCTCACACCTTCCTCCCCACCTGGAGAAAGGATGCCCGCTGCCTTTTCCAATGATCTCAATCTACAAGCAATATTGGAATCAACCACCATATCACCCTCCTCATCAGAAGAGGATAACGGCGGCGGTGGCCTTTTCCCAGGAGCCTTGGGCGCCTTAGGCGCTGGCTTTTTCCCTTTGGGCTTGCCCGACCCTTTTCCACCAGCCATCTAAATAGCAAGCACAAGACCACAAAATGGCCTCCTGCAGCTCCACTCTAAAATGGCTTCCCCCTGGAACAAGAAAGGGAACTCAAAATGGCCACAAAAAGCCTCTGCTGCACACCAATGTCCCCAGAAGGAGAAAAGGGGAGGGGGAGGCTCTCCAAAATGGCCACCTGCCAACCTCAAGGGCAATAATAAAAAACCCAGGTTGCCCCACAGGCCCACACCCTCAAAAATAAAAGTGGAAAGAGCAACCCCTGGGCTCCACAACCCCTGCCCCAGCGGACCCCAAACTCTAGGCAGACTCAGCCAACAAGAAGGGCAACGCCACGTCCTCCACCACCTCCAATGCCGCCGCCAGCCTGCAGCACTGCTGCCGATGCTCCAGCTGACGCCGACGTTCTAGCCAATGCTTCACCCGCCGCTGCCCAGTCGACTGCCACAACAAATCCTGACATCCAACCAAAAACAAAAGAAAAGCCTCAGCCTCAGCCCGATTGTCTGCCAAGGCGAAGGAGCTGACGAGGAGCGCCCTTTTCTCTGCGCGCCGAAACGGGTGCCCCCTGACTCGTCCCATCCAGGGAAGCAAACTCTGCTCATGCAGCCTAGCAGCTACGCTGCAGGCTGCAAGTATAAGAATGTTTGTCTTTGAGAATTTGAAACTCAAAGAGCAGCACATTTCCCAAGCTTTCCCACCTATTTCATTAGTCCCCCCCTTCCTTTTCTGCAGTGATAACTTGTCGTGTTTAGTGTGCCTAGCTTGTGTTCCATAGCATTAGAACTGACACTAAATTAGCTGCTAAAGGCAGGATAATCTCCCTATCAGCTGTTTACCCCAGTGATTTTAGACTTATCAAGAGCTGGGTTCTATCTGACCATGGGCATGTGAATCAGGATGCCTGAAAAATAACATTTGCAGTAGTGGGTTTTTTTTTCCTGCACAGAGTTCTACTAAGCAAAACTAGAGTTTTGTGCTGAAGTCCACTTTAGGAGTTATGTAAATTTAAAGTAATTGTTCAACTGAGTTGGATTATGGGTATGGTGTGCTTTATTAAAATCACACCAAGTTCTAGCCAGTTACTCCAGTTTAACTCAGACTCCTCAAGTCACAAGTATCGGAAAAGTCAGAATTAAGCATTAGAACTTCTGTTACTCCATGTCTCTCCCTCCCTTTGCCTAATAATGTAAATGTGGAATAGTGGTTAGAGTGTGGTATTAGGATCTGGGAGACCCAGCTTCAAATATGCACTCTTCTGTGGAAACTTGCTGTGTGATCTTGGTCCAATCACTCTCTTAGCCTAATGTACTTCATATCTGACAAAAGGAGCATTGACTCTTGCATGTTTATACCCACAACATCTTGTTGGTCTCTAAGGTGCTTCTTGGCTCTAATCTAGCTGGCTGTTCTGAGGATAAAATGAAGGCGAGAACAATGGTGTAAACTGCTTAAGGGAGAAAAGCAGTATATCAGTATAAATAGATGTTTAATATAACAAAAGGTGTGATGCAATGTGGCTGTGTTAGATATTTTACCTCATCACTGGATGACGAAATCAGAAGAATACATAATGTTATGAGATATTCAGGAAGAGGAAGGATATACCTATGGAGTAGAGGCTGCTGCTACTCATTTATTCATGTCAAGTTCTGCAGTCAATGCCTTTGGATTTATACATCAGGAAGTAGAGGTACCACAGATTTCCCCTCAGACACAAAGCATTCTTAGACAAGCTACTGTCTGTCAACCTCAGCTTTACTTCCTTTCATTTGCAATATGGGGATAAGACCAATGACCAGCTTTGTAAAGTTACTGGAAGCATAACGGAGATAATGCATGTGAATTACTTTGCATGCACAAGTGCTGTATAATAGCTAACTATTAAAATATTCACAATAGTAATGCTACAACTGCCTTTTGGACATTTTTGATGTTGCTATTCACTGGTAGACCTATTATTTTTGGTGGTTTTATCACTAGATTAATCTTCAGTAACAATTCTTGAGATTATTTTCTGTAAACCGCTTTGAGCCATTAGGAAAGGTAGTCTAAAATGTTTAATAAAATAAATAAAATCTTGCCAATTCTTGATATGAAAGAAGAGTGCTTGATTTTTTAAAAAGAAACAAAACAGCTGAGTGGGGCTTACAAGGGCTCTGTCCTCAAATCTTGTTTTTACTGCCAGGGGTCAGAGTGTCTTCAAGAATGGGGTACATTTCCCTTGCCATGTAGTAGAACAGCCAGACCAAATATCTTGGATTAGGAAGCTGTGCTTCTCAGTCAAAATTTGCAACAGGATAACTTCCAGGCGTGCTGTAGCTCAAGCTGTCCAATGTCAGAAATTTAGCATGAAAACCTGCACGTGAATCTATGTAGTCTGTGAAAACAAAATGACTGTTTTCCTTATTAATGACTCATTGACAATCCAAGCAAACAGAAAAAGGGATCCTCATTATAATGCAGTTTCCGTTAAAACCAAGAAAAGACAAGATTTATATAAATCCAATAGTCTCCACAGTTCCCTTTCTTTCCTCTTTTGCCATTAATCCTTTTATGTAATGTGAGAATAGAGGAAAAGAATCTACTAAATTCTATCAAACCTTCCCCAAAGCATTCTCATGTAATGCTTAAAAATAATACAAACAAGTTAGGAGTACAGAAAAAGTCTTAGAAGATTATGTAGCTGATAAGGAAAATGCTTAGGAACTATTTTTTTTTTTAAAAGGGATGACTTTGCAACCTACCGGCAACATTATTCCTCAAATGAGGGCCCCATAATTATTTCATCATGCAGTCAGGAAATCCTGGTAGGTCATATATAAACAGCCTGAGGCAGGGACCTCTTCATCAGATAGATCATGACATCTGACATCTGTGCAGCCTGCCGCTCGCATGCCACAATTAGCCTAACTCAGAAACTTCAGTGTGCGCTAATGCAAAAGCAACTGGGAGCAGAAAGAGACTTGAAGATGGCAAAAGGTCCTTCCTAATCCAAGATTAAAATTGCACTAGAGCAGCGCCAGTCCCCACCATGGCACTTAGTTCACTTCAAAGCTTGTTGTGTATTAGGTTCCACATCCCCTCTGCCTGATTTTTAAAAAAAGGAATAAGGAAGGGATGATACTCCAAATGATTCTAATCTTGACTTTATATAGCATGTTAGCCCTGAAGAATGCTAGAACAAAACTGAGAAAGGGGGTTTGTGTTTTTCTGCTGCTCTTATAATGGTTGGGTTAGGGTCTAGATTATTTACCAGAACAGTGCCAGTCAGGTGCAGTGCATGGAAAGCAGGGTTTGCAACTTACTCCAGAAAGCTATTGTAATGATTACACTAGATAGTGCATGAATTCCTTTGATGACAGCTCAGGCAAAAAAAAATGTGATTAAAATACAACCTTAGAAGTTTTTATTTCAAAACTTGTATCTTGTGATGAGACTAAACTATAACAATTAAACATGTTAGCTCAATTTCACCTTATTATATTTCAAATTGCCAATGTGGAAAAATGTAGGCTTCAGAAATTTGATAGGCACTAACATTCTAGTATAACAAAAATATGCAACAGGATAACTTCCAGGATTATGGAATGATATAATCATCATCATCATCATCATCATCATCCTTTATTGGCATAAATAAAATCAGTTATACAGAGTAAAAGGATTACCAAGTTATACAGAATAAAAATTATCCATAAAATACAAAAGGTACAGTTAAAATTTAGAAACGTTACCAATTAAAACTATGGCTGCAAAATCCTTTGGCATGTCATGGTGGCCAGAAAAATGACCTTTTTCTGAACTACTATTTTAGTGTCTTTCAGGGAGAAACCACTCAGGAGCCTACAGACTTTCAAGGCATCTGAACAGCCTCATGATTTCTCCAAAATGGGATGCAGAAGTGAATTATGAAGCTGTGAATATAACAAACAGTGGCGCAAAACATGAGGGACTGTTTCAACGGATGTATGGCCACAAGGAGAGAATCTAAGAGAGTAGGTTGTCTTGTTAAACCTGCCAAGAAGAATGGCAGAGGGCAGAGCATTACATCTAGCAAGAGAGAAAGTTCTTCGGTGCTGGGGTGACAATAAGAGGGAAAAGTATGAAGCCATTTTCCATTTTTATCGTTACGATGGGATAGAGATGTGCTGGAAGTCATAGAGAAGTCTGCGGAGGTCTGATTCCCCCCCCCCTCCCCAGTAGATCTATCACACACACTTTTTTTGCTTTCTGAGCTCAAAGAGGTTTACAAATTTATCTGCTTCTGGTTCATATAATCTAGAATTTTGTCCGATCTCAAAAATGAAAGCAAAGATTTTGAAGACTCTAAATCAGGGGTGTCAAACATGCAGTCTGGAGGCTGAATCAGGCCCCCAGAGGGCTCCTATCAAGCCCCTGAGTTACTGGCTCCTGTCTGCTTCCTTCTTCCTCTCTCTTGCTTCCTTCTCCATCTTAGCTGGCTTTACAATACTTGCTCAATTGCACAGGCCCTACAGAACAAAACCTTGATTATCTCCATTGGCTGAGGCTCCTCCCCCTCCTGGTCCCCTGGGGAAGGAAGGAAAGAGCCAGAGCTTCCTTTGCCCAGTTCCCTGGATCCCATGGGAGAAATACAAAGAAAGCACCTTTAATACCAAGAAGTGCTAATGTTTTAAGCATGTTTTAAGGTTGTTAAAAAAAACACTTTAGTTGTGTTTGTGTCCTTTAAAAAGTTATCTCTGCTACCTAATCTTAAATAGGTACACACATGGCCCAGCCCAACAAGATCTCATTTATGTCAGTTCCGGTTCTCATAACAAATGAGTTTGACATCCCTGCTCTAAACCAACTGCTTGATCTTACAATATGGAAGAAAATGATTGTTGTATTACTTTAATTGAATCCTGATTGAAAACAATGGCTTTATTCTCTGATCTACAAAAGCTGTACTTTTTACCTTTAAAAAGTATCACATAAATTTTATGTACATAATAATAATTTAAAATCTCTTACCTTATTTTGATTGCTATGCTGCTAGTTTTGATTGCTATTATGGAATGTTGAATTCCAAGGTGCTCTTGTGCAAGTCAAAAGCACTTCCACACATGGGGTTGGTCTCCAGTTTCTTTGGATTACCTGTTTGAGCTTAAATCCCCCATGCTGTTCCTGAAGATCCCCTACTTGGGGGAGGGATAGAAAAGTTTCACAAGCTGGCAAGTATTTTTTTTTTTAAATCCAGAGCTTCATTATTACCATTCAGTGTATAAATATGTAATAAGCAGAAAATTCTGTATTTTTCCAGCCAAATACATATGTTTGGAGAATAGATTCCAGAACTGGGTACACAGCAGGTGCATATGAGAAAAATAGTTGCAATTGTAGTGTATGTTGCTTGATATTACATAGCCTGACCACAAAATGGGATTGTGCATGCTCTGTGGTCTCCAAAACCAAATTCTGATATAAGCCTATGCTCAGAACATAGCATATTACACAGATTTGCACATATTTGTTCATATAATTTGTCCTACTTTTGCTGGAAAGGTGAAGGACTGAGAGTTGTGCAAATTACTGAATTTCTGTTTCATGACTGGTGACATAATTCCCATCCCCCCTGATTTACTAGGTATTGTCTATCCTTTTCCAAACATATTCCCATATCCATGATGGCTGGAAAATTTCCCCTTAAAGAAATGAAACTTGAGATCCTCAGGTTGTTGAATGCAGTGCCAAATACCAGATTCTGTGCTTGTGGCTTTGACCACAGTCTCTTTCAGCCTATCAAATTGCTTCCATGATGAGAAATGATTTTGCATTCAAATTAGGTCCAGCTAAATGGAATGGATATAAACCTTGCTGAGATTATTCAGTTCAGCTTTACAACTTTGTAACTGGAAACTCCCCAAAGTGTACTATTGAGATTCCCAGGGCTCTCTGAAAGCTCAAAGCAGCCATCTTGAAAAGGCAGATCAGTTTCATTTGCGTAACCCTTTGTATGTTATCCTAATGAATACAGATGTTACCATCAGAATGAAAATTGTTTTAAAAAAGTAATTTGCATCCAGATCCAGAACCAAAAGTATATCCCTGACCTTGTAATTTGTTTTGTATTAAAACAAACTCTTACACTAGGAAGCAAAAGGTTAATTAACACTTTTTTTTTTTTTACAAAAGAGAAAGGACAAGGTTTTAATTGTTTTTCATCTTTCAATCTCTGCATATTGCTTTCTTCCCCAAGCAGCTATAAGGCTAAGTGACTGCAGAGGGAAAGCATCTCTGAAAATATACTGTGAATAAATAAGATTCTGAAAAAGAAACTGACCTGAACTTCCATATGGCAGCTACACATATGAGATGGAACAAAGAACAGAAAGAGCTAAACCAGTTTGGTAAATGACATAGTAACCAAAAGTGTCCTCTTAATTAGTTAAGAGCTGACTTGTTACAACTTCTTTGGCAAATGTTTCAAGTTTACCTGTGCTTTTCAGGTTAAATCCATATGACATCTCAGAAATCCTGTGTTTATCCTTAGTTTGCTTTAGGTAGGAATGAAAAGGCTGCACACCAAAGCTTTAATCCTTCCCAAATAGTTATTGAATGTTTTTAAAAGATCCTATGCCCAAAAGGAATTACTTGAAAGAGCCTGGGTGGTACAGAATATTGACTTTGGGTTTAGGCGAGTGGGGTTGAAACCCATACTTAGCCATGGGTCTTTTATGAATGGGTGTTTTCCCTTACTTTCACCATGCATGCCTGTTGGGGTTTTGTTGTTGTTGTTCTGCATTGCTTTTTGGCCCTTTAACCCTCAGTTTGCTTTCTGGTTATTGTATCCCTGAATTTTCTGAGAGTGACTTTGTGATGGTTTTCCCCTTGCTTCACTTTCAAAGTGAAAGGAAATTCAAAAACATACAGATTCTCTCATATTTCTCCCCCCTTTTCCCCACTCCTTGGAGCCTATTCCATTGCTCACATCAAGGTTGTTCCTCCCACCCTGCACCTTCCACCATCCTCTCCCTTCATCATTGTACAAGCTCCCCTATTGCTTATTTTCCCCATCATTTAAAGTTTATTTTTTTAAGTGGGATGAGTCTAGTGAAATGAGCCTTTTGCTCATCTCAGATTGCTGAACCAAAAATGTTTAAAAGGATAAGGGAAAGTTTAAAAGGAGCTGCAGTGATTTAGTTCCCTACTGGTATTGACTTTAAAAAGGAATGGGAGAGGAGGCAAACAGCAGTGTCCCTAGCACAAAAAGAGAGAAGGATTTCAGTACTGAACACAAAAATGAAGGGGGATCGTCAGCACAGAATGAATGATATGAGATGTAAAGAGAGAGACACTAGGGTGGGAAGCCAAAAGCTTTGAAGACATTTCTCCCCTTCATGCTTTAGTGGACAAAGGGTTTTTTTTTGGGGGGGGGGCATTTTGGCAATCTCTGGAAGTCTAACATTAAAATGATGCCTCGTTATATTGTATTTTAATTTTTCTTTACAAGTGTCATGAGTCTAGAGAAATGAGATTTTCACTAGTCTTGGATTGCTGGGGGGGGGGGAATTACAGGGCAAAATGTGCTTCTCTGGCATCTCTGTAAGAAGCCTCTTAGCAATCTCAGTAAGGGGGGGGGGGGAGACCGGCATCAGGTTGACTCCTTTTCATTTTTAATCTTCTTCTTAAAAAAACTTTTTGTCAAGATTTTCATATATGAAAATAAAATTGAAGGGAACATACAAAAAAGAGAGAAAAGAAGAAAAAGAAAAAAGAATAGGAGATACATTTTTCACAGTGGCGGATGATGCAACAGAGAATTCACTAGAGTTTGATAATAAGAAAAGGGAGCTTTGAAGCTACTCTGGTTTGTATAAAAAGTAGTTTGGTCAATTTCAGGATTAAAAAAAAATTTGCCTGCCTGCTTTTGTGTTCCCTTTCATTCAAGAAACTGAACAAGGAGGAAATGGAAGGTGCCTACTTGGTGCTTCTGTCTAGCTGCAATAGGGCAATGGTATAAATTAAAAAAAAACCTTTGGATGCCACCCCAAGTGACATTCCCACCCCAATTAAGAAAAACTGCAGTTTTTGGTTGCAGCTGCATAATAAACACACTGGAATACAGGATAAATACACAGGAGAAAAAAGAATGGTGCATAGGACAGGCACACAAATCTAAAATCAAGCTTAAAAGCTTGACTCCTTGGATTCTCTGGAGTAAGCTGCCTGTTTATAGTGGGCCACAATGCTCACTGGGTGAGCAGTCTGTCTCTGACATGCTTGGCAGGCGAGTCTGTATTATATAGCCAGAAGATATACACCATCTTAACTGAAATATCTAAAATCTATAGATTAAAAAATGAATGGCCGCCTAAGAGAGGCAGGGTGTGTAGTAGTTAGATGCTCCAACAAAGATATGAGAGACTCAGGTTCAAATCCTCTCTCAGGAACAATCTTTTCTGGGTGACGTTGGACCTGTCACGTTGAGAGCAATCTTAAGCAAGTCTGCTTAGAAACAAATCTAATTTTAATGAATGGGGCTTATTTCCAAGTAAGTGTTTTACAATTTAAGCCTTCCTCTCAGCTTAACCTACCCAGAAGAGTTGCTGTGACAATACAATCAGACAAGGAGAACTATGTTCACCTCTCTTTCTTTGGAAGAAGGCTTGGACAAAAATAAATATAGATAGGTAGATGGAAAAACTTCAATGGTAATTCAGCTATTCTGTTTAACCAAGAATGTGTTCTTCCATATAATCACTTCTTTCTCTCTGTTGCTTTCTCTGATTTCCTCCCTCTCTTTCCCCTCAACCCAGCACTTTTCCTAATTCCCCACAGCAAAGAGTAGAAGAACAGATCTATAGATTTGTTTTATAGCAGATGGTGTCCTTGGGAGAAAAAAAGCTCTAAAACATACCTTTTGGCTATAAACACTCATTTTTATTTTTTATTTTGCTTGTCAATGCCTAGCTGAACTTTTTTTCCAGAAGTCTGCCAAAGGCTGTTGCTCCTAAAGCAGTGCACAAGAAAGCAGCCTGATTCTTAGATCCAACTCCCCAACTTTTTTCCAAAATTGATTAGGCATCTCTCCCATTCCTGATGCCCTCAGAAGTCCATTGGCTTTACTTACTAGGACTGCCATGTTTGCTTATGTATGGCAGACATTTGGCAGCTGCACTGCATGCACAGAGAGATCTCCAGTGTGGTAACAGTATCCAATGGCCACAGAAGGGAGGTAACTAGGGCCAGATGAATGACTGGCTGGCTGGGGAGGCAGCAGTGCATGATTGTGGGAATGACTGTCTGATGTTCTATTCTTGCTTTCCTGAATACAAATGCTAATCTGAGACCAATGTACAAATACAAGTCATTTTTGCTTGCCCATGTTGTGTGTAATGGCAAATAAAAATTGCTTCATTGGACTTCATAGTTCTTGTACAACCTTAAAGCCAATCCTACTCCCCACATTCCTGTGTGCAGGGACATTTCAAGGGCAGTTCCTCCATGAAGAGAGAGTACTGAAGACATATGTTATATGTCAGTTTGCTTACAAAGGCACAAGTTGAGAATGGGGGAAACAACCACACACTCAGGCTCAAAAGCAGGATCAGTCCTCCCCAAGCAAGCAACATCCCCTTGATCTTTCTTGACAGCCAGCTTCAAACTTCTGCTTCTCATTTTGCTGGCTACATTTCAACTGCCAAACTCTTGATGTTGTTGAAATCTCCCCACCCACAGGTAAAGTGAGTTCAGTAGCTAATAGCCATCCATCCATCAAAGACAATTAATGCTTATTGAAGCAAACCTTGTTTAGCTCTCAATGACCACTAAGGAAGCATATTTTTGTTATTAGGTACAGGAAAGTCATGAGGAAAGATCAGGGACTCACTTTGCTTGGTCATATGCCTTTGCAAAAGGAGAGCAGGTAGTGCAGACTCCATTTCCTTTGGTTCCCTGAAGTCTCTCACTGTCTTATAGATATGTAAATCTTCTTTCTTGTTTGTTCGTGTTGTAACCCATACTTTCCAAACAGCAAATCTGCTGACTGAAGGTGGTTATATATCAGAGACCTGTCATATGAAAAAAAGACATAATTCAGCCTGAAGGGCTATTGTATTGACATTTAGCCAGCTGATTCTTCCCTGATTCCAACACACACATCATTTCACAGTCATGTCATTGCTGGCATCATCAAACCAGTGCCTTTGGTTCTAAAATGAGAAACGCCAGTATAAAAGCCTGCCTGTCTGCCTTTGTACTTGGAAGTTTTTTATTTTAATTCCTGATTTGTTCTGGTGGTTGGTAGTGGTGTGGTGGTTAAGAGCAGTGCAATGTGGTGTAGTGGCTAAGAGCCATGGACTCTATTCTGGAGAACTGGGTTTAATTTCCATTACTCCTCATGAAGCCTGCTTGGTGACCCTGAGTCAGTCACAGTTCTCTCAGAACTCTCTCAATCCCACCTACCTCACATCAGTCCTGGCCTGAGGATGCATAGTGCCCCAGGTAAGCTTCCTACCTACTGCTCCCACCGCTGCTGCCCCCACTGGCCCTCGCAGCGCTGCGCTCCATCGCCCCTTCATGATGAGGCTCGGTTCCCCCCTCATGCCATGGCCCCCTTCACCTTCCCTCCCTCCCCAGCACTGCAATGCAGCGCCATGCTCTGCTCACATAGTGCCTCTTGCAGGAAAAGGAAGGGAATGTGATTTGAAACTCCTTAAGGTAGAGAAAAGCAAGCCCCATGATTCAGAGTGGTAAAGCTGCAGTACTGCAGTTGGAGTCCTCTGCTCACAACCTGAGTTCGATCCCAGCAGAAGCTGGTTCAGGTAGCCAGCTCCAGGTTGACTCAGCCTTCCATCCTTCTGAGGTCGGTAAAATGAGTACCCAGCTTGCTGAGGGGAAAGTGTAGATGACTGGGGAAGGCAATGGCAAACCACCCCGTAAAAAGCTTGCTGTGAAAACTTTGTGAAAGCAACGTCACCCCAGAGTCGAAAACGACTGGTGCTTGCACAGGGGACTTCCTTTATCTTTACCTTTAAGGTAGAGAAAAGTGGGATATAAAAACTTCTACTTCTTCTGTAAAAACATTATGTGCAGGATCAAAGGCATTATATTTAATTATTGCACTGATATCCTACCTTTCTTCCAACATGTAGGTTAATATAGTGTACAAATGATTCTAGATTTTTTTTTTTTAAAAGGCATGTACAAGGGTTGAATGTTGCTTATTTCCCTCATGCTGTTGAGACATATTCATAGCAGTGAGAGGAACTGTGTTATGCTTGTTCTTTGCCCATGGAGGGCAAAGGAATTATCTTAATTCAAGGAAGTAAAGCAAAAGAACATCTGACTTCCCCTCCACCATATGAGGGGACTTCTAGACAACTTTGAGGCCAACAATTCCAAGAGCTCTCAAATGCAACACTGAGAGTATCAAAAGGTTCCCTTACCTGCCAACTCTATGGATTTATATTTTTCCACTGACTCCACTGACTTCTTCAGTTTCTCTTCACAAAATCTCAAGAACTCTCAAGATTCAGTACCAGTCTCTCCATGGTCCCCTAGCCCAATGGGTGAGGAATTGTTTTGGAAAGGGTGGGGAAAAAAGACCTAAATTCCCACTCTCTGAATTATCTTATGGATCCCCACAGTGATTCCTTCGCTCATGTTTGCTTAGGAGGTATTTCTATTGTATATGTAAAAGCTTTTTCAGTGTCTGTCTCTATCCTTCTCTGTGTAGAAATCTGCCAAATATATAATTAGGACACTTTTATGTCCCTTGTGTGCTGCTGAATTTACAGAGGTGACCTTGAATGGCCGGCAAAGGTGGGAGTCTGAAGAGCAAGTTAACCTTTGAATCTACTATATTTCTAGTCAGATTTATATATTGTACTAATGTGGCTTTGTTTCTTTACAATATGTGTAATTTCAACCACAGTGGTTTTATCTACAACCTTGACCTTAAACATCTTTACCTGGAAACATAAATAATTGTAGATTCTGTATTCATTATTTCCAGTTTGACATTGCTCCTATTTGGATTTATGATCCAATCTGAAATCCAAACCAGTGCAGATGTTTGGCAGTAAAATTTCATATTTGGTATCGCCAAACCACCGTTTTTTTCTTCCTGTACAGTTTTGAATCTTATTCTTGGCTTCTTCTCATTCCATATAAAGTTGTTTATCATGTTCTACCATTTTTTAAAAATCTTTTCATCAATATTGATCGGTAACATTTGGAACAAGAGAGTTAACTTAGATAATGCATTCATTTCAGTGGCAGAAATTCTGCCCAACCACAAAATTTTCAATCTTTCCCATCATTGCAGATCTTCTGTAATACTTGTCCAGTTGTTTGATAATTGTCTTTATATATTTTTTTGCTTTGCTCTGTTACATAACTGCCCAAGCATCCTATTGGTTTTTTTTTTTTAAAGTAACAATCCATTCTGTTATTTTCTGTATCTCTTCTTGTTCTTCATTGGTTGTCTCTAGTAACATTATCTTGGTCTTCTCTTTATTCGATTTATATCCAGAAGAGACTTCAAATTTAATTATTTGTTCCATTGTATATTTTAAAGAGATGCTTGGTTTCATTACTGTTATAACAACATCATGCCCATAGCCTTTTATCTTATATACTTCTTTATCCTCTTTTTATTCCAGTGATTCTAATATCTTGACTGATTTTTATGGCCTCCTTGAATATTCAATCACATTCAACAAACATTTAATATTATCTTAAATATATCTTTTTGGAACAAATCCTGTTTGATTTTTGTGAATTAATAGCACTTTTTTTTAGTCTTTCAGCTATTATTGTTGTGAAAATTTTATAATGCACATTATATAGCGAGATTGTGGCAATAAAAGATCATTCCCTTTATAGTTATATTTGCCTCTTGCCAAGTTGGGGTAGTTGATTTCTCACTTCATTGGTTTATGTAGCGGTATTATTAATATCATTCGTTGGTTTATATAGCGGTATTATTAATATGCCTTCAAAACGTTTGCTTGACAGCAACATATTCTTTAAAAAGTTTTTTTAAATAGCGTGATTAATTTCTTGTATTATTATCACTTGCTTTAATATTTTTCCATGCTCAGATTAATGTTTTGAAGGCATATTAATAATACCACTGCATAAACCAATGAATCTTTTAAACGGTGTCTCAAATAAATACTTTCCATTTCTTTCTCATCTATAGATTCTTTTTTGTAACAATTCATTTTTTTATTTGTTCAAACATCTTTTGTTCTGAGTAGCATATTTTATATCCTTTCCTAATCATGGTATCCTTCTTTTTCTCTTTCTTTTCTTAAACAGTGTGCTAAATATCGCCCTAGTTTATTAGCAAATTCAAAATGTTTTTGTTTTAAATGTTTCTCTTTTTCCCCATGTTGTCGACTTCTAATAAATCTAATTGATTCTTTCATTGTTTCATCTCCTCCAGTTTCTTCTTATTGCCAGTGATGTTGTGTTCTTGTCCCAACACCTTTGCTTTGTCTGTTATTTTCTTCATAGAATCTTATTTTTATTTTTTTATTTTGTGCTGCTATTGCCAATAAAGTTCCTTTGATGTAGGCTTTACTGGCCTGCTATATTGTTGTGGTGGCTTTGTTTGCATGATAGATATTAAAGTATAGTATCAAGTGGTTCTCATATGGTTCTCATATTTCTGCCAAATAGAGTGTAGCAGTATCTGCATTGATACTACAGTAGGCTCTTTGAAGTTGTCCTTGGATCCAGTGTTAAACGTACTCTGATGAAGAAATCAAAACATCTGATCCAGACTGCCAGTCTTGTCTTTGTTGCAATTTGACTAGTGCTGCTCCTCAAGAAATGCAAAAAGATTTTTGGACATTTAATTGTTTCTTTGAATATCAGCATTTGAGGTCTTGCCCTATATGGCCGAGGACCTGCCTACCTGAGGGACCGTCTCTCCCCATATGAGCCCCAAAGAGCACTGAGGTCGGCAGGGAAGAACACGCTGACTATCCCTGGGCCAAAGGAGGCGAAATTACAGAGTACACGGGCACGGGCCTTCTCTGTTATAGCCCCGTGCCTTTGGAATCAACTTCCGGAGGAGGTACGGGCCCTGCGGAATTTGGACCAATTCCGCAGGGCCTGTAAGACCATCCTTTTCAAGCAGGCGTTTGTAGAAGTTGATAGGATGGCTGTTTAATTACCAACGATTTATCTAGTGACCCCTGCCATAATACAAGTGTACAGATAACATCAGGAAGATCACTGCCGTTTAAACTATGGAATGATCCAGACATTTGGAACTGGTTTTAGATTGTTGTTTTAAATCAATGTATAACTTAAATGTTGTTTTAAATTACCTTATATTGTATATTTTATATTGTATAATTTTCGAACTGTTGTCAGCCGCCCTGAGCCTGCCTAGGCGGGGAGGGCGGGATATAAATAAAATTTATTATTATTATTATTATTATTATTGCCAGTAGATTGTAGTTTTGCCAGTGTGTTTGTTATAACACCTGTTAAGTTGTGAACGACTCATCTGTTATACTATGTGTTAAGTGCAAAATGATAGTAATTACATTTATAAGCTTGGATTGGTGTAGATTGTTATTGTAAACGTCATTAACAATTTTTGTTAACACAATGCGCTTTGGTTTCACTCATTCATTGCACTGTGTTCCTGTTGTTCTGTATATTCTGAGACAGCAGAGGGAGGCAGCCCACAGGGGGCCCTGCCAGGGTGTGACAACATGCACATGTAAACTTCTCCAGTGTATTTAGGTCAGAGGTAAAAGAGGAAAGCTGATGTATTTCCATAGATGCTACTGTACTTAAATTTCCTTCCTTTGGATTATGATGTCTAAGAGTTGTATTATATGTTACACTGTGGGCCTGTGTAAGAATCATCTGGCAGAAGGGGAGTATGGATGAAAACCAGAGTGTTTCAAGTTACTGAAGAAGTTTGGGAGAATACATGCACATGGCTTTTGCACAAGCATCTCTGAACCCTGGTCTAGGATGCTAAGTCTATATACACATACACACAGAGGTGAAATTTTGAAGTAGTGTTTGGGGAAATAAGAGATCATGAGTATGCGGAGATCATAAGTAGTCACAAGGCAATTTCTTATCATAGCATTTTATTGTATTTAACTGCTATTTTGGTTCTCTGATTAGATCCATATGGAATCTCTGTGACCTCTGGCTGTATAAGCCCCAGATGTATATGGGGCTTAGGGGTAACTTGGGCAATCAGGGGGTTTGACCAATTTCCCACTCACCTTATGCCGCTCTCACATTCCTCTTCTCAGTGGGGCTTCCTTCCAATTTCACACTATCTGCCCCAGGGCTGCAAGTAGCATAGGCATTTTCACGCAGCAAACAGAAACCGGATTTTAGAGGTTTCTGTTTGTTGCACAAAAACATTGATCCTACTTGCACCCCTAGGGCAGATAGTGTGAAATCAGAAGGAAGCCCCACGAAGAAGAGGAACATGAGAGCGGGGTAAGGTGAGTGGGAAATCAGTCTCTTTCTCTAATGCCATTTCCTCTATTAAAGATGGATCATCTGCTGTAGGCCCTGCTTTAAGGAAAAAGACAGGTAAAATATAGGTATCTGTCTTTTTCCTTTGAAGCAGCCTCAGAGGTAATATGTCTGGTAAAGGAAACAATACCTGAATTGGTCTTAATTGGACTGTACAAACTCTGTGCTGGCAGTAGGGTTGCCAAGTCCAATTCAAGAAATATCTGGGGACTTTGGGGGTGGAGCCAGGAAACATTGGGGTGGAGCCAAGAACAAGGGTGTGACAAGCATAATTGAACTCCAAGGTAGTTCTGGCCATCACATTTAAAGGGACAGCACACCTTTTTAAATGCCTTTCTTCCATAGGAAATAATGAAGGATAGGGGCACCATCTTTTGGGGCTCATAGAATTGAACCCCCTGGTCCAATTGTTTTGAAACTTGGGGAGTATTTTGGGCAGAGGCACTAGATGCTATACTAAAAAATTGGTGCCTCTACCTCAAAAAATAGCCCCCCCAGAGCACCCAATACCCGTGGATCAATTCCCCATTATTCCCTATGGGAATCGTTCTCCACAGGGAATAATAGAGTGCCCAGTAGACATTTCTCTCCCCCCCATGCTTTCTAAAGTGGGGGGAGGGCCTCCAAACCAGGGAATCCCCTGCCCCCTCCCTCTCTCTCTCACACAAATACTTACTTGGTCTTGTTTCTGCAGAACTTTACTTGCTCTGAAAACTGAAAGCAAAAGAAAGGGAGGGGCTGTTCTCCTACGAAACTGTTACTGACCCTTTCCCATGAAGCCCTTCCTGTTTCCTGCTTCCTGATCAGCCTTAAAGGCACACAGACCTGTTTGCAGGTTTCTAAACCTGCAGGAGCTCTAAAACTTCATGGTGACTGTGGGGGGCGGGGCTTCCCCCACCGGCCAGCTGGCTGGGGGCAGTGGGAAGCCTGTAAAAACAGGGGATCCCCCACTGGGACATGGGGATTGGAAAGCCTAGCTGGCAGCGATTCATATTAATGTGGGTACATTTTTCTTAACCATTGTTTTGTGAGAATTAGCTAGCAGCTTCCTATATGTATTATCTTTCTGTGCAAGGTATTATTTAATGTACTTGTACCATGCAGACTGTCATGTTCACTTATCTTGGGAGGCAAGAGTGGGAGGGCTTCGGGAGTTCTGGCCCTGCTGGTAGACCTCCTGATGACACTTAGCTTTTGGCCACTGTGGGACACAGAGTGTTGGGTTGGATGGGCCATTGGCCTGATCCAGCATGGCTTCTCTTACATTCCTACATTCTTAAATTGCTTCTTAACTCTGGTTATTATGAGAATTTCACTTCTTTCCTTTGACATATACTTGTTGTATGGCCTTGGGCATCTTGATGAAAGCCTTGCTTAGTCATTTTTTTTAAAGGAAACAATAGCTTGTGCTACAAATGGCCTCAGTGTTTTCAGCTGATAGAATAGATACTTTAATGGAACATATGTGCTGAAATGAGAAGTTGTTCATGATAATTATATTTTAATATTCGTTGATTCCAAATAAAACAATGTTTTCTTGCTTCCCTGATGTGGCAATAGGTAACATGAATTACAATAAAACATTTTCAAGATGAACTTAGCAGTTAACCTCTAAGTCATTTTATTTATTTAAGGCATTTTAGCCATTTCCTTCAGAGAAAGCCTAAACTCAGTAAATTTTTAAATGCTTCCCTTTGGTGCTTTCAGTTCTTGTTTATGGGAATTTTCTCCCAGTTTATGAATTGGCCTGGAGAAACAGGAATAAACTCTACAATTCAAGATCTTTTTTGAAGTGTTGAAAGAACTTACCCTTGAACTCACTCACATATCCTGCTAAAATTCTGTATATAGGAAAGGAAAGGGGACAAAAATGCCTTCCCTGGCATTCGATACAAGCCTGGGGGTGGGGCAGGGAGGAGGTGTTGCTGAAGTCTATTAGGAGCCTATCTCCCTAATACTTGCTTCTGGGCTCCATTGTTCACCCCCCCACCCCCCGTGATAATTTTGCTGAACTCTAAGATTCAACAAACCAAAACATTCAATGTCAATAGCCTATGGGTCTTGTAAGGTTCCATATGGTTCCCCATGCTTTTTAACATATACCTGAAGATGTGAGAGTGGACATCTGGAGATTTTGGCTGAGCTGCCTCAGATGACACACAGCTTTATTGCTCATCTCCAGCATTTCCCATGGAGTCTATGGAAACTTTGAATAGGTTCCTGGAAGCAGTTTTGGGATGAACATATATGAACATATGAAGCTGCCTTATACTGAATCAGACCCTCGGTCCATCAAAGTCAGTATTGTCTTCTCAGACTGGCAGTGGCTCTCCAGGGTCTCAAGCTGAGGTTTTTCACACCTCTTTGCCTGGACCCTTTTTTTGGAGATGTCGGGGATTGAACCTGGGACCTTCTGCTTCCCAAGCAGATGCTCTACCACTGAGCCACCGTCCCTCGAAGAAGGCTAACAAGGGATGGAAGAAGGCTAACAAGCTGAAATTTAATCCTGGCAAAATAGAGGTGCTACTGGTGGGCGTAACCCAGGAATGGGGATATTTCCTGTTCTGCATGGGATTGCACTCCACTGAAAGGAGCAGGTTCATAGTTTGGGAGTGCCAAATTTGAGCCATCTGTTGGATAAAACGATAGCAGCAGTGGCTTTAGGTGGTGAGCCAGCTGCAGACATAACTTGCTGACATTTAGATAAGATTACTGCAGTGCACTCATCATCCTGGATTAGATTACTGCAGTGCACTCATCATCTTGCTAACATTTAGATTAGATTACTGCAGTGCACTCATCATCCTGGATTAGATTACTGCAGTACACTCATCATCCTGGATTAGATTACTGCAGTGCACTCATCATCCTGGGGCCACATCAATGGCTGCCCTTGGACTGTGTCTGGAAGCAATAGCTGTTACAGGATGCTGAGGCCAGAAAATTGACTGGAATAGGTTGTATATAGACTATATCACTCGAGTCTTGCTTCATCTGCATTGGTTCTTAATTTGCTTCTGGGTTCAATTCAAGGTGCTAGTATTGATATTCAGAGCTCTATATGCTTGGGGCTAGTATACTTGAGGGACCACCAACTCAGATATAAATTTACTTGGCGACTCCAGAGGCTCTGCTTCAGATGCTTTGAGGCTCAACAAGGAAAAGGCCTTCCTGATTGCAGGTTTGGAACTCCCTCCCCCGGGAGATTTGTCTGTCTCTCTCTCTATTATTGTCTTCTGCTAGTGTATGAAGATTTTTTGCTTGTTTGGAGTTCCCCCACTAACTGTTATTAGCTCTTCTCCTTGTTTGTGAGGTTTTATGTGTTTATATTTCTTATATGTGCATATTATATAGTTTTAAATATAGTTATTTGTATTTTAAATGCTTTTTAAATCTCTCAGATGATATAATGTGTTATTTTAATGTTTACTGCCATGGTGTTCCTGAATTGGGTGGAAAAGCAGCATAGAAATGCTTTAAGTAAATAAAATAAAATAAATAAAAACATTTTAAAGGTTTGCCATATTAAGAGCTCTTGTGAGTAAGATTAAGTTGCAGTTCTGTTGTATGTTTATAGTTTTTGACCTTGTGAAAGCTACAGTCCTTGTAAATTCACTCTTTCCCTGGTTTTTGCACCCCTTAAGGGTGCATTTGTGATTAGAGAATTTTTTAATTAAGAGCAAAAACACAGATTTTGCTTGTTTGGGTTCCTGGAGTAAAAACAAAGGAAGACCCAGGTAGTGTAAACAATAACTTTTTTGGGCGACTTCCATCATTTCATGTAACCACATGTACTTTGTAAAAGTTGTTTAAGCCTCTGGAGAGAAGAAATATGCAACATTTGTGTGCATGGATACTATCATATCTTAAACAAAGCTGCTGTGGTTGTAGCATTTGGACTGTGGGACTGAAATGTTGGTTTTTTTGGGAATAATTCAACACAAAGTTTTGCCTATTGAGTGAGAGAGACTTGCAGGGTAAATCTCTGGAACATAAGAAACTTCTAGTTGATTCTGGGGTTAGTTTAGAGAAAGTGAAAAGTTTAGTTATAGATTGTTACATTTTGACAAGTGAATGCTTCTCCAGGGACAAAGTGAAGGATTTGTTCTGGAATGTGTGCCAGAGCTCTGCTTTATGTGTACACTTTTATCCATCCTGTGTTCACAAATGCTTGCTGTGTTAACAACACTCCTTTTCCCAGAGGGATTTCATGTATCACTTTTACAACTTATGGACCAATGAATTATGATACATACCTTACTCCACTGATGTCACTGAAGTTGCATGAGCTTAAGCCAGGGGGAAAACTCTGTAGAAGGTTGAACTGTTGCACCCACCACATCCACAGTTGTGCTCCAAATCCCTGAAAAATAAAACATGACTGGCTTCATCCCTGGTTTGTAATGGCCTATAGCTAAATACAAAAACAAACAAATATTTGACTGCTTTGGGCTCTATGGCGTTATACCCCATTGAAGTTATACCCCAGCTCCTCGAACCCAAGTCGCCTCAGGTTTCACCCTCAAAGTCTCCAGATATTTCCCAACCTGGAGCTGGAAACCCTTGTTCATCTTTAAGTTGGGTATCAGTGTCCTACGCAACACATTCCCCAGTTTGAGAGCCAGAATAATGACCTGGATCAAAAGAACAGAAGCCAGTTTTGCACTCATTGAACATCTTTCCCAACGTGCTCCATACCACCAAAGCCTCTTACGTCTCTCTCTGAAAAGTTCCAGGGGTCTCTAATTGGGGGGAAATATGCAGATAATAGAGACTCCAGTTTAGATCTCCAATTTGCACTTGACTAGAAGTGCCTTCTGCTTGTGCTTGGGGATCTTTGAATCCATGCCTAATCAATACAATTTCTGTTTCCCACTTTTGGGGGGTTGTGTCAGGATAACATACTTCCATATTCCTCGTCTGAAGAAATGTGCATGCACATGAAAGCTTACATTCTGAATAAAAGGTTGTTTGTCTTAAAGGTATTACTTTCCTGCTTTCCTACTTCAGACCAACACGGCTGCCCACCTGGATCTTTCCATATTGTCTGTATGTGTGGAAATTGCCTATCACTTATTCCTTATTGAAGCTGCATGATGCACTATTTTTAAACACAGCCCCTTTCACTTAAGCAAATAATCATTTTGGCTACTGAGGTGTCAGTCAGCATTTGATCAGTTTTCTGTTTTGGTATGTTTAAGTTGTCCCAACTAAATGCCTTGCATTTAACAGAATATTTTGCTATTGAATTTCTTGGTGCTATTAAAGTACCAAATTCTAATGGCACATCAACTGCACATTATAGTGCAGAATTTATAGTCAAGAATATATAGTCAAGAATTTCTAAATAATGCATGCTACTACATTAGAAGTGTTATTTTTTTTTTGGTGGAACATGCTCTCAGTTGACTCCATATAATTCTCCTCAGTGCTATCACATTGTTTCTTGACTATTTTCTTTCTGTTAGGTTTTTTTACTGCCATTTTCAGTTGCTTGAAGTGTGACTGGTCACTCCCCACTGCTACACCAGTTTGAACAGGCTGGGTGGGTTCCACACAATTCCCCCTCAGGACAGCTTTCCATATTTGCTTTATTACCTGCTTCATAGTGATGATGTTTGTGCCATGTTCATGAACATTGAGTTATTTGTCACTTTTAGTAAGGCCCTCAGCCTTTGGCTTTATGCCTTTCTCTTTGCCGGCTTTTTGTAAGAAACATCTTGACTACTACTGCCATTGTTCGAGTTCCATAAACTGGCCTTGGCCCTGATTGTGGTCTATGAAGAAATAATATGCTAAAACATCATACCCTGGTAGGAGCAGCAGTCAGCTTCCATTCTGCTCCACAGAAACACACACAAGAACACCCACCGTACACTGCTAGCTCAAGCTTGAGCATGACTGTTGACTATAGTATACACCTCAACTCCTTTTTACAATCAACACCTCTTAATATTTTGTTTCTTTATGGATATTCTTGTCATTAGTGTGGGAAGTATTAATGAAAATTGTCTCACAAATTTTCTCATCATGGTCATTACTGGCATCATCAGAATTGTTGTGTGTTCTGTTAACTGATCACTGAAAAGAGATGAAAGACCAGTACTGTCTAAACTCAAAAACAAACTCATTGAGCCAGATAGCAGTCAGGTAATTTCTTTTTTGTGCACATTTTTTTCCACAGTGGCTTGACAGGTGTGGTGAATCAAAGTTATGGTGGCTGGTGGAGGGAAACATGCTTCTGTTCCATTGACTGTGTATTTTTGTCACCCATCTGATAATTGTCCTTGAACATCTTATAAAGAGCTGAGTTCATATTATTTCTCCTTTTTCCTCTTCTGATATACACACCACTTTAAATTGTGTCCATCATTCTTTGCAACATAAGGAAACTTCCTAGTTCTCTACCCTAAAGCTTCCATGTAGTCTGCATCTTTTCCATTATTTTCAGAGGTCACACTTTCCCTCGGTTTGAATGCTAGGGAATAGTCACACCCCTGTCAATGCATAAAGATCAGAAAAAACCTGTCATCTTTACTGTTCACCAGGGTGTTTTTTGTAGCAAAAGCCTAGTAGGTGCTCATCTGAATATTAGGCAACACCCCTGACATCACCATTGTTTCACACAGGGCAGTTATTGTAGCAAAAGCCCAGCAGGGACTCATTTGAATATACAGCCACACCCCCAACATCAAGTCAGCCGGAATTGCGTTCATATGCGTTTCTGCTCAAAAAAAGCCATGCTGTTTACTGAATGGCCCATGTAAATGTGAAGTTCCATGTAACTGTAACATTCAGGCTTGTAAAATACATTCAGATGCTGAGAATAACAATATCATTTGCTCTGATTTTTGGGTTAGAACCTTTGATCCATCAGGGAAAGTCCAGTTGGCTGTTCTTCATGAGGCAGAGGTGGAAAGAAAGCAACTTTAACTTTAAATGCATTCTCCAAGCCACTTCACTTGGCTTACAGAAATCATTTAAAGAGAGAAATGCCTTCTAGGTGGTTGAAAGGGTGGTGGAAACTTTGAGCGTCACAGACTTTGTGTGAAAGAGCCACAGTCTGGCCACCCCTGCTCAAGAGCCAAGAATGCTCTTGTGCCTTATTTAAAACTAGAACCTGCATAAAGCAGTTGCCCAGCGATACAGGCTAAGAAGGTAATTTTGCCACTGCACTCAAGGCAGTTTGTAATTCAAAACAATTGCTTGCAGTGCAGCATACATTACACAAATAGGGAAAGAGAAGTGTAAAGCAAGCACCAATGGTTACATGACTTATAGTTGCAAAATGGGCTGGTGATACCACTATAGGAGTGGAGGTGGAGGAGCCAAATGGCTGGTAAGAACATAAGAACATAAGAGAAGCCATGTTAGATCAGGCCAATGGCCCATCCAGTCCAACACTCTGTGACACACAGTGGCAAAAAAAAAAAAAGTGTATGTGCTGTAGCTACTAATGGAGCATTCTGAGAAAGTAGGACCCAAATTAGAAGTAAAGGAGTTTCAGGTGGGGGTAGTCAAACATGAATCAAGGAAAGAATCCAACCAAAACTGCTCAAAAATAATTGATGTAATTGATCACAGTAGGAGCTCATTTAAAAAAAAAATTGTTAAAGGCAGAATTGCAAACAATACAAATCACAAAGAATATTGTGAGACAGCTAAAAAAGCCACTCTGACTGCATTTCTTTTTTAAAAAAATCAAGTGACAAGAGACAGTGTGTGGAAAATGAAAGTTCAAAATGAGCAGAGGCTGGTCAGAGATGCTGAGGAAAAAAAAAAGGCTTTACCATGTATGTTTTAAGGGAGAGGAAAGAATGGTATGCTTGCTGTTCCCTGCTCCTGATGCTCTGTGAGATGCTTTGTTCCTCTGTACCTGGTTGGCTGCATGGTTAAAGAATTGCTCCTGAATTTGTGAGCTGAGGGTTCTAGGTTATCAAGGATTCATCGTTTTCCTCTGTTTAGCTGCTGTTTTCCTGTTACTAGCCAAACAACACCCCCTTTAGTAGGTCTGAACTCAGGCCTCCTGGTGAATACCTATGTTATGGATACCAATGCAATTCTTGTCCTGATTGTGCCTTGATAAGGGATTGTGCCTTGATGAGATATATCCCCTCAGATGGGTGAACTGAGTGAGGATACTTACCAGTAGCACTAGTGCTGCACAGATGTCAGGTCTTCAGATGGAACTGTAATTTTATTTGTGCTTTTTAGTTATGTTCTTAGTGGATCCTTGGAATGTTGTGGGCAAAGCATACTTTAATTTCAGCAAAGCATTTGACACAGTCTCCCATGATATTTTGATTAGCAAACTGGTTAAAACTGGCACAGATGATCGATCAAATTGATTTACAGCTGACTGGAGAATTGTACTTGAAGAATGCTTATTGAGGACACTTCATCAGACTAGAGGGAGGTCTTGAGTGAGGTGCTGACAAGACTCTGCTCAGAGCCCTTTGCTCTTTTTATCACTTTCTTCAGTGAAGCGTAAGAGGGAATGCTTGTGAAATTTGCAGGTGATACTAAACCAGGATAGCTAATATCTAAGAAGACAGGTGAAATTCAAAATGACCTTAATAGGTTGGAAAGTTAAGCTGCTATCAGCAAAATGAAATTCAACAAAGGCAAAGTCCTGCACTTAAACAAAAGGAATCAAATGTGAACATTTAGACAATGGGTATCTGGCTTGACAGTAGCATGCTTGAAAAGGGTCTTGCAATTGAAGTCAGTCACTGAACAGTTGAACATGAGCTGGCAATGTGATGTGGCTGAAAAAGAGCTATTGCCATTTTAGGCAGCATTAATTGACACATACTATCCAAGTTAAGAAAATAATTCCATTCTACTATGAGCGAGTCAGTCATACCTCTTCTAGAAAATTGTTTCAGGTCTGGATGCCTGGCAGAAGGAATATGTAGACCAACTGTAACGGGTTCAGAGGAAAGCACTGTAGATACATGAGGATCTGGAGAACAAGTCCTACCAGGAAAGTTTGAAGGGACTTGGTTTCTTTAGCTTGATTAAATTATTTCACTCTTTAAAAGGGCTTTCCCATGAATGGTTTTCACTAGGAAGAGGGCAAAAATTTACCTGTTGCTGCACAGTACAGGACTATTGTCTAATGGATTTAAGTTACTCAAGGGTAGATGTTGGCTGGACATTAGGAATTCTTAACAGTAACAGTGGTTTGAAAGTGAAACTAATTACCTTCTCTTCCTCCAAGCAGAATCTGGACAGTCATTTGTCAGGATCTGCTGTGCTGAACATAGGATGGCTAAGTCCCCAGCGTTGTCCGGCGGGGACTCGGAAGTGATGTCATTGCACTGCCGCCATCACTTGCAGCTGCTCTAGGCGTTTCCGGGAAAACTCTATAGCTTTCCTGTACGCTCTAGCCATTTGGGAGGGAAAACTCTATGGTACCTATTGTACCATAGAATTTCTCCTCCCAAATAGCTACAGTGTCTGGGAAAACCTAGAGTTTTCTCAGAAATGCCCAGAGTGGTTGCCACGCAATGTCACTGGAAGTGACATCATCACACTGACGACATTGGGGGAGGTTCCGCTGGCGGGTTGGGAACTTCCCGAGCAGGGAAACCCCCACTCGGACCAGGGGCTTGGCAGCCCTACCTGAACATGGGCCTAAACTTTGGGACAAAGTATGGCAAGACTGCACTCCCCCCTGAAATCTTTTCCTTCCTTCATGGTAATGGCAGATATTCTGATATTTTGACTACTAAATATTCTTTGCTTCGGTAAATTATAATCAAAGAATGTGGTCTCCTTTTCCTTCATTCCCCCTGAAGTGTTCCAATCATAGTACAACATAACTTAATTATCAATGGAAAGCTGGGCTGCAATGCAATTTATCCACTTAGTGAAACACTCAAGTCTTCATAATGTGGTTCAGTTTGCAGAGAATATATCACAGAGCAGAAAATAATCCACAAACCTGCAGCTAATATTTACCAACATGTCAAACCCAGCCACCTACCCTAAGCCCTCAAATATTACAGTAGGAGCTCAGAGCAGGAGTCATTTTGTAGAAAAAGAGGTGCTGGTGTTCGTTAGCACAACTCATTTGTATATGCTACAACCCCCAACCCCCTGACATCACTGGAAGATGTACTAAATTATATCTGCTCAGCATCTACTTTAAAATGTTTCTTGAATTATAACTGTCATAATAAAACCTTATTCCTGTCATTCTTTTAAAATTATTTTCTCCTATGTGACCACAGTGGCATGAAGAAGAGTTCCATATGTCTGCTTTATAAGTTTTGGTTATTTCCCCATTTTTTGTGGGGGGAAAAATTAGAAAGTTTGTCAAATGTTAGAGTTTAGCGAAATTCTCATAGGGGGTTTGAACAATAGAGCACAGACGCAAGTATTTGGGTGTAAAATTTAGAGGTTCTGGAGCTCTCTCCTCTAAACTTCAGCCCAAAATAAGGCCTGGCTAGGAGCATCCCTTCCACCAGCCAGAAGAAATCAAGATTCTCCCAAGAACATGGACATGGGAGTTAAATTTCATGGAGGGAAACCCCTGTTGTGATCCTACCAGTTGTGTTTCAGGTAGCTTCAGCCAGGAAGAAACATAGAAAGGGTAAGCCACTTGCTCCATCTTATGCTGATTTCTGTGGCAGTTCAGGTAATGTCACTTCCCTCATAGACTGAATCTGCAGTAGCAGTCGCTCTGTCCTCGGGCTTCTGCTTTCCCTGGCTCAACTGATCGATTCTCTCCATTTTGACTCACAGCTCCCTCCAATTCCCCCTGCATCTTCCTGATCTACAAAAAACAAGATCAGAAAGATGTGGGGAGAATTGGAGAGAGCTGCAGGTCAAAATGCAGCTGCACAACAACTGGTGGGGAATCAGTCATTTGAGCCAAGGAAAGCAGAAGCTCAGGAATGACTGCTACTGCAGAATCGATGATAGTTTATGGCTATGAGCTAAATGGCAGTTGGTTGCAGGCATGCTGAAGATGGGACTTTAATTTGTCCCTTGGATGCAAATGGTAGAATGGGTATTGATTAATATGGGTTTGTGAAGGGAGCAGCCAAATGGCAGTGGTATGAGGCAGGTCTGTAGCCAGAAAATTTTGGGTGGAGGGGTCCCGGAGATTAAAAAAAATTGGTGGGGGGCCCACGGGGCTTGGCTGCTTCTTACTGGTACTGCTTTCGGCCTCCCCCCAACCCCAGGAAAGGGTCACTTCCCTCTACTACTCACGAGATAGCCCCTACCCACCAAAGCAGCTTGCAGCAGGCCGACTACGGGGGGGGGGGGGATGCTGTCAGGGCACCACTCAGGCTCACCCCCCTTCCCCAGCTGTCTCTCCCTCTCTTTTTCTTGCTGTGACTCTCTTTCTCTATCCTACTTTCTCATTGTTGCCCTTGCTTATTCTCTTGCTCTTTTTCTTCCCTCCCTCTCTCTCTCTCTCTCTCTCTCTTACTCACTGTCTCACTGTTGCCTTCTCTCTCTTCCCCTCAATGTCACTCCTTCCCTCTCCCTCCTACCCTTTTCTTTGGTCTTGTGGCACAGAAGCCTGAAGCTGTGTAGCTGCTCAATTTCACCCCCTGAACCCCACCTCCGCCCAGGGCCAGCTCTGGAATTTTTGCTGCCCCCAGTGCTGGCCCAAATCGGGCTCCATATGCATGGAGGGAGCATTGCCCCCAAGTTACAATAATATGATTTTGGGTTTGTGGGCATTTTTTCTACAGCATGATTGATAAGTGGTATCAGATCTGAACTAGCTTCCATTCACAGAGAGAAAATGACAGAGAGAGGCCCCCTCCACTGGTTTACCTCACACCACATTAGTAGCCATGGGAAGGGGGGGCTGCTCTGTGCAAATGCTGCCACTGCTGGGTTTTCCCGCAACACGGGAAAGGGCAGTGGAGCCAGATGGCCCTGTTTGCACTGAAATCCCATGTGAGTTCCCCTCAACGGCAGCAAAATTTGCTCAATTAGAGTGGTGGTGGCAAATTCTTCTACTGCAGATTTAAGCTACAAGGCAGCTAGGAGGCAGTTATGAGGCAAATGCTATGAAGATGAGGAGAAGTAATGCACGGTGATGAGCTTGACTGATTGGAGGGGCCACATAGTTTGAGGGAAGGTTTAAAGGCCAGGCCATGCCCCCTCAGCCCCCCCTTCCCGTGGCTACTGATGTGGTGTGAAGTAAACCAGTGGAGGGGGCCTCTCTCTGTCATTTTCTCCCTGTGAATAGAAGCTAGTTCAGATCTGATACCACTTATCAATCATGCTGTAGAAAAAATGCCCACAAACCCAAAATCATATTATTGTAACTTGGGGGCAATGCTACCATTAATGGAGCATGAAGTAATCTAGCTGAAGGTGATGATGACAGAGGCTATGATGAAGAAATGAAAAAGAAAACAATTATATAATTCATCAGATAATGACAATACTAATCAAGAATTCTCATAAATGGACAAAACATTTTTTCTTTATTAGTTATAGTTGTATACATTCTGAAATGATTGCAATGCTTTCAGTATTTTATCAATAGGTGTAAAATAATATTTACAGGAAGGACTAATCCTCAGTCTTTACCTATAGTTATTATTTTCTTTACAAAAGTGTATTCAGGATTGTAAAGATAGGGGTTGTAAAACTGAATTCTACATACCTTTTAATGTAAGAAAAAGTAACTTTTTGGGCTCAAATGCACCGTTAAATGGACATAGCCTTTGGACTATCTTCAAAAAAGCAGCAGAGGAGGGAACACATTCCAAATGACAAATAAAACTCAGTTTTAACAAAATTGATACTCTGGCTGAGAGAAGCAATAAACTTGTCAAATTTCTACTACCATGCTACCTTTTAAAGCTGCTGCTTGGAATAAGAAATCTTTCATACTTATTGGATATTCTGAAATCAAAGCACACTTTTTTCTGGTCTGTGCTATTCAATGGCCCCTTCCATAATATATTCAAACATCTGATCCTACTTTCTTGTGCAATACATATTCACTGATTTGTAGGCTTTGAGGCTTATTGACTTCATTCCTTTTCTTCCAGTGCTGTGTGTGGTTTAATCACATCCCAAGGAAGAGGTGTAATTATTAAACCACAGTCAAGTTAACGAGTGATATTTTGCTGTTCAGCAAAATCAATTTCAGTGTCCAGGGTTTGGCATCCAGTCCAGTGGGAAAACCAATTTGGATTATGTCTCCTCAAACCACATTAGATTTCCCACATTTTTATCCATCTGCTTTTATTCTGGATAGAACAATGACTCTTCTGGTGCTGGGAGAAGTAACCTTTTTTTGATGAAACTGCGATGTGGTTAGCTCATATGAAAGGTACAATGTTACAAAATCCCACCCTGAAATTATCCTGTGTGTTCGTTTATGGTAGACATTTGGCATTTCATCATGCAAAAATTAGGTTTTTACATACAATTTGCATGCTTATATAAACCCTTACTGCTGGTACTTGTCATTATGCAAATGCATAATTCAGGGTATATCATTAGATCAAGAGGCCCTGCTACATTTTCTTTATTATGTACAAAATCTTTAGGAAATTGAGTAACAACTGCTCAACATTTGCTTTAATCCTAGTTTCTTCTCTGGTCCTGCCTTTGCAAATTCCCAGGGCTACAGAGATGCCTAGCCAGAGAAGCTAGAATGGAAACCTCTATAAACCTTTCACCTCCTTTTTGCTAACAGTTATTGTTACCAGTGAAAGCAGCTGTGGTCAATGAAAATTGGATTTTAACTGATCATCTGCAACTGCAATACTGGTTTTACAAACTAACAATGATTTTGTACTATGATTTCCCCCTCAACTGTCACACCATTGCATTTCTAGCTCAGACGCCTGAGATCAATTTTGTGATCCATTATTACCACTATTAATACAAATTAAGCAGTTTATTGAGAGCACATACAGCCGGGGCTGCGGGCATTGCACTGGCTTCCAGTAGTATACCGGATTCGCTACAAGGTGCTACAACCTTTAATGCCCTATATGGCCAAGGACCTGCCTACCTTAGGGACTGTCTCTCCCCACATGTTCCCCAGAGGGTACTTAGATCTGGATTCCAAAATCTATTAGCAATCCCCGGGCCAAGGGAGGCCAAATTAAAGTCCACGAGAAAGAGAGCCTTCTCGATAGCAGCCCCCTACTGGTGGAACCAACTGCTGGAGGGCCTTGCGGGACCTCGCCCAATTCTGCAAGGCCTGTAAGACCACACTCTTCCGGTTGGCATTTAACTGACACTGAGCCATTGCTACTGTAGGGAAAACTTAAGAAATACTGAAGCCATTGGAACTACCTTGAAGGATACTAGCACCAGACTGTTTTTAGATTGTTTTAATTTTAAATTTGGAATTTTAATTTTTTGTAATTGTTGTGGAATTTTAATTGTTTGTTGTGATTTTATGTTATGAGCCGCCCTGAGCCTGCTTCGGTGGGGAGAGCGGGATATAAATCAAATAAAGTAAAGTATTGAAAGACACTATTGCATAATATACTACAAAAACAAACTGAAAACTAAATCAAATGAATATGTGGGAGAAGGCATGGACATAAACCAACGGAAAGATAATATGGCTACAGCAGATAATACATGATACATAAACCAGCGGTGCATAAGCATAAGTTAAGTCCGTATTACATCCCCAGTAGAGGACAGACTAGTTAGTAGAGAAGGGTGAACCTAAACCACTAGGCATTGTGAATACCTTTGAAACAAAAGACTATACACATAAGAGCAAGCTTAATGTATGTTAGCCAGCTTGAACATTAAAACTAGGGCTTTCAGGTCTATCCTGGAAACAAGTGGGAGACTGAGGGGGGGATGGGATGGTGGTTTTCCCATATGTGATATCATGCCATTGCTTATGGTGATAAGATTTGTTTTTTTTCCTCCTCCTGGCTGCTGGAGCACTGGCAGGCAAGGTCTGCTGGGGGCAGGAGATCTCCCATTTCTATGGCAAATGGGAACCCTACTTGCCATCTTGTCAGCCTTCCACCCTTCTAGTTATAGCTCAGTTCCCAAACAAGCAAGCTAATGCAGATTCATAGCTATCTATCCAAGTATCCAGGAAGGTTGAAGAGACAGTACTCTCAGCTTTCAGACTCCTGAGAATTAAGATGAGGGAAGAGCAGGTTGAGTATAGATCTCTGGAAGCTTCAAGACAGAGCATCCTTAAAGTAGGTGGACTCAGAAAAAGCTACTACTGAGCCCCTGTCCTCTTGGACTTTTCTATATTTCCTTTGTTCAGGGGTTGTCACGATAGCACCGCAAAGGTGAAGATACAGCTGTGGACTTAATTTTTCCTCCCTTCATTGTTTATTTTGTCAACCAGGGGGGTGGTCTTCTTGTTTGTCAGAGTTGTAGGTATGCACTTGTGTCCTGGGGACATCTTGGTTTTTTAGCAATTAGCAGTTCATTTTGGAGACTTCCAATGAGGATATTCCTGCTGGGGTTCAAGAAAAAAGTACTGTTGTATAACATAAGTATGCATGCAAACAATGGGTGTGTGTGTCTCTCTTATACATGGAAGCCAGTCCTATGCAACCTGCTTGCCTGTACAAATCAACAGCCACCTCATAGCATCTCAGCAAGTTAATATTCCAGTTGATATACAAATTTCAGGGCTCCTTCTCTAAAAGCCATTGGAACAAACACACACATACACATGCACAGATCCAAAAATCCAGTAATGCATGATTATCCTCATCCCATAATATCATGTAGGGGTAGCCAACAGTAGCTCTCCGGATGCTTTTTGCCTACAACTTCCATCAGCCCCAGCCAGCATTAAATAGTACTTTTCAAGTGTTTACAGTAACTTGAGCCTAGATGTTCCCAGTTGTTTTTTTTAAATACTGACCCACAGAAAGTAAACAGCCCACAGAAACCACTCTAGGAATCACTGAAAACTCAACAGTTTTCATGGAAGTGATGTTGAGGCCCAGGTGATTGCTGATTTCACAGACAGGATGTTGAGGGATTGAGCCAGGGCCCCCTCCTATCCTACTACTGATTGCTTCCTAGCTCTAGGTTTTGTTCCTCATACTGCCATGCAGCCTTCCCCTCCAGCTGTGGATGCAACTGCTGGTCCATTAACGTGCTGTTCCATGGGAGGCCAAAGGGGGGGCAACACCCATCCCTTGTCATTGTTTCTCCTTGCTAGGGTTGTCAGGCTGCAGACATTGTGTGATGGGGCCTGGTGTGCCAGTATTGTACTGGCATGTGGACATCACTTCCAATAGAAAAGAAGTGATGTCATTAGACATTCTAAAATTTACAAAAACATTTTATAAATTTTTATAAATTCTGGAAGTGACGTTAGCATGCTGACACAACACTGGTATGCTCTCCATTTCGCCTCCCATTTCCTCCTGCTGACACCTCAGGTACCAAAGAAAAGCAAGTGGCTACACAGTGAAGAACAGCAAAAATATCAATACTATGCACAATATTGTATAATGTATTATAAATAAATGTATAGCAAAAATTTATAGACTCTGTGTCAATTATTAGAACATTCTGAGATACCAAATTACATAGTAAAAAATCTCTTACATAAGGGGTGGTTCCACTACAGAAAAGAGCAGTCCTTCTGTTCAAAAAGTCCACATTCAAAAAAAGTCTTAACACTTATCCAAACGTCTTAAATGATGAGACTCCAAAGGAAAGTAGAACTTCTGAAGAAGTATTCCTACGTGCCTGTTGACTTCAGATCACGTTTCGCATTAAAAATGCTTCTTTAAGAGTCTTACTATTCTGTAAGGTACAACACTAGCATTAATAATTTTACTTAAGATTACAAATTCAAAATTATAGCCAATAACAAACAATCATACCTGTAATATTCACAATTTGACATCAAGCAAGAAAATCTTATTGCACTTTCAGTAGGCACAAGCTCAATAATGTCAGACCACAAATCAACATTTTAGAGGAAACACCAAGTGTACATTAATCCTTAAAGATAACTGACAACCATCCAAAAAGTTTCAGAAGTACAGCCACACATACAAATACCAATGTTATAAAGGACATTCAGATAAAACAAGAAAAACATTGTGTGTATTTTGACCATGAGGCTGTATCGTCCTTAAACTATGTATCCATTGGGCCTCCATTTGAAGCAATATTTTCTGTAAATTTTCTTGTTTGAATCTGGGTTTCTTCAACTTTTGTACCACAAAATATTTCAAATGTTCTAATAATTGACATAGAGTCTATAAATTTTTGTTATATATTTATTTCTTGTGCATAGTATTGATATTTTTGCTGACACCTTAGGTACCAGCAGAAACAGCAGCAGGACGCTGGGAGGTCTATTGCTGTAGCAGGAGGCCTGTCATTCCTACTTCTTGCACTGGCAGCAGCTTTCATCTTAAAGGCTCTGCTGTCCAGAAGCAGTGGGGGATGGAAGTGGGGCCTGTGGTGAGCTTGCACATTTCTCTCTTGCTACACATAACATGGTGGAAAGAGTAAAGCAGGAACCTAGCTGGTCCTGGAGGTATCCCCGCCTGACAAATCAGCATAAAGCAAATACACGGAGGAAGACTGTTGAATGTTCTAGTCATTGCTGGTTTTCCTTTTCCTGCTGGTATTCTTCCTCATTCACAGACCTTAGAAAACAAGCAAAAACTGACAGATGTTTTGTCTTCTTTCCTGTGAGGGCAGAAACTGTAAAGTGCATATTTCATGCTGATTAGCCCCAGATTAAAGTGACCCTTTCTCAGCCACCTGGTGGGAGAGAGGACTCCATCACAGCTCTCACTTACCTCAGGGTCTTGAAGAGAATGGAGGAGCATGCTCTCCTTTCAGCAGGTGCCTTGCCCTCCCACGTCCAGCAACCTGTGCTTCCTTTTCCAGTGCCTGGGAAAAGAAAGTAAACACTGTCTTGCATTTTGCAGGCCCTTCAGCTGACACAAAGCCTGGACTGCTTAGTGGTGTGCTTCTTTGCAGACCACACCTGGTCACTACTCTGGGGAAAATAGGGATGCTCTGGTGTTACCTGAATTGCCTGTCTCGCTTTGGATAGGGAATTTAGCTATGAGACAAGATTGGCAAAAGAGGTATAACAGGCAGGATCTTTACACCTGTGTATACTAGGGTCAATTTGATGAGGAAAACTCCTTAAATTATCCAGACCAAAATAAAAGAAAATAGTTTTATTGAGAAATTAAATTGAATGAATGTAGAATCATACACACAAAACAATCAATAGAATAACTCTCATACAAGCAAGGCTATAGAGAAATGGAGTAATCTAGATACATACAAGTGAGTTTTGGGAGTGTCAGAAGTAGGGGACCAAGGTGGGCCTCTTACTGGCTGCCACCACTCTGGTATGGATTAGACTAGGAGGGCCCAGAGCACCCAACCAACCCCTGTGTCTTTCTTCTCAGTGAGTACCTCTATCCATGACTGGAGAGACGTAAGAACCCAGGCAGAATCCTTTAGACATAAAGCCGAGGCTGTGGTGGCAAATTCCACAGTCCTGATTTGTTGCAGTCACCGGGACTGTACTGCACCAATTATTGGCTGACATTCTGTCTGTCACCACTTCCCACTACCATTGGTTAGCCTCTCTGTCACCCGCCCACCGCTGGCCCTGACAGGCAAGAACCCCATCAGATGGCCACCGATCTTTGAGTGAGACGTTCTCTGCTGACAGATTCTCCTGTGGGCTTACTGATCAATATTGCCTCTCCTCAGGGCCCTGTCTATCTTCCTCCTTTTCATTTTTCTTTTACTCCTTTCTCCCTCTCTTTTTTATACCTCCCCCTTCTGTTCTTTATCTCATTTTTTCTCTGTCTTTCAGTCGTTTTATTTCATCCTGTCTGTCTACTTTCCTCCCTTTAATCCACACAAACGGTAGCAGTTAACATCTCTTCAACAGAAAAGGAATGTTCATTCACAGCAGGGAGGGGCCACTTCAGAAGCAGCAAAAGGGAGGCTTGCAACAGCTTTCTTCACAGTGTCAGCTGCATCTTGCTATCAGCCATTTCCTCCCAGGGAACCACTGTAGACAACCTCCAGGTACTTGGACCCCCCATCTGTGAAGAAAGACTGCCATTTTGCCATGTAGAGGCTGTGGGGTTGCCAGCTCCAGGTTTGGAAATTCTAGATGGCAGAAATCACCTCCCCTGAGGTGCATGTGTGTGCGGGAATTAATCCCTTCATTTGGGTGGGTGGAAAGACAGAAAGGGGGGGGCACTTGCCTAGAGACCTTTAGTGCTACATTTCCAGGTTGGTGGGAAATTCCTAAAGTATCAATACAGGGGAATCCTCCAGGG
The DNA here is from genome assembly GCF_032191835.1 of Heteronotia binoei. Lineage (NCBI taxonomy): Eukaryota > Metazoa > Chordata > Lepidosauria > Squamata > Gekkonidae > Heteronotia > Heteronotia binoei. Next base: position 132,201,773 of record NC_083224.1, on the reverse strand, counting down.
GAATCAGTGTTGCCAATCTCCAGGTGAGGGCTGGAGATCTCAGAATTACAACTGCTATCCAGAGAGATGGCACAGATCAGCTCCCATTAGGTGGTGGTGGGTGGAGATAATGCCTTCACTTGGTAGGGTGGGAAGACAGCAAAGCTGGGGGTGGGGCACTTGCCTAGGGGCCTTTAGTGCAACCTTTTAAACTTTGTGGGAAATTCCTAAGGTATCAATACAGGCCTCTGAAAAAGAGGCCTTTCCTCCCAGGGAACCATGTTGCCAATCTCCAGATGAGGGCTGGAGATCGCTCAGAATTACAACTGCTATTCAAGTTGGTGGAAAATTCCTGGAGATTCTGTGGTGGAGTTTGAGGAGGGCATATGAGTTAGGGGATCAGAGAGGGGTCAGCCAGACACAAGTTCTTGCTGTGGAAGCTGACTGGGTGATTTCAGACCCGTCACAAACTTCCAGCCAAACCTGCCTGCCAGAAGTTGCTGTTCAGATAAAAGAGGAGAATTTTGTAAGCTGAAGAAAGACTGTCTTTTTCCTATGTAGAAGCTGCAGGGAAGGAGAAGACAATGGAAACCTGAAGTCAGAGGGGCAGATAAAGGGAAGGAGATAGGTTGCCAACTCCAGGTTAGGGCATTTCTGGAGATTTAAGGGGTGGGGCCTGGTGAGGATGGGGTTTGAGGAGGGATAGGACCTCAGACAGGTACAATGCCATTTCCTCCTGGGGAACCACCGGAGATCACTCAGATTTAAAGTTACTTTCTAGATGGCAGAGATCAGCTCCCCTTGAGGTGTGTGTGGGGAGTCAATGCCTTCACTTGGGTGAGTAAGAAGACAGCAAGGGTGGCAGGCACTCACCCAGAGCCTCCTTATAGAGTGCATTGTATTTTTTGTCACAACAGGCCTTACTCCTATAATTTTATTGTTAGTACTCAAGAATAAACAAGTGAGGTTTAAATATTAGTGCAACAATGAAAGGTAGAAACAGTACAGATGATGCAAAGAACAGCCCTGATGCGACTAACTAAATGTTCCCTTCCTTATAACGAGATTCACAAATTTTAATAATAATAATAGTAACAACAAGAACAACAATAATACATTTTATTTATTTAGCTGACTTGTATTCCGCCCTTTCCTGCAAGCGGGCTCAGGGCAGATAACAACATAGGTTAGGCAACAATAAAATTTACAATTAAAAACATAATAATACACAACAATACAGTACAGTAAAACCATAAAACAAAAGTACGGACCATAGATGGTGGTTTCCTTTAATGCCAATAGACTCACCATCCCTTACATGAGGGAACCCTCCTGCTGCCGCCTTTTCAGAGAGAACTCTTCTGAATGCAGCCTCTCCAGAGAAAACTCTTCTCCTCTCTAGTTTGGCCTTTTATTTCCTTCCTTCTAGGTCTCATCCCTTTAGTCTCCATAGAGTTGCCAAGCACCCAACACAATGACGTCACTTGCAAGTGACGTCATCACACTGGTGATGTCATGCGCCGGCTGATCTAGGAGCTTCCCGGAAAACTCTTGTTTCCCCAGACACACTAGCAGTTTTGGAGGAAAACTCTACACAGAGTTTTCCTCCCAAATTGCTAGAGCATCTGGGAAAACTATAGTTTTCCTGGAAGCTCCTAGAGTGGCTGGCATGTGATGTTGCTGGTGCGATGATGTCACTTGCATCTAATAGCTTGCTGGAGCACTTCGACAAGTGGCTGCCCATCGTTTTGGCCTGCGATGCCTCCCCCATGGGGTGGGTATAATCCTGGTCCATGTGCTGCTGAACTGCTGCGAGGTCCCAGTAGCTTACTATTCTAGGATACTGCAGAAACCATAGTGCAATTATGCACAGATTGAAAAGGAGGGTCTGGTGATCGTGGTGGGGGTAAAAAAATTCCATGATTACCTCTATAGCTAGCCCTTCACAATCTTTATGGACCATAAGCCCTTGTTAGACCTTTTCACCCCAAACCGCCAAACACCCCAGATGATGTCATCCCTGGTTTTGCATTGGTCCAACTTTTGTTTGGGGTACAAGTATGCCCTTCAGTACTGCCCTGGGAAAGTGATGGGCCATGCAGACGCCTTGAGTCGCCTGCTGCTGCCATTGGAGAACCCGAATCCTGCCCCTGTGCACCAGATACTGCTGCTGGAGGCACTCACGGACCGCCCGGTTCACGCAACAGACATTGCCCACTGTTCCGCTAAGGACAAGATCCTCTCCTGGATTTTAGACTGGGTGTGGAGGGGATGGTCCATCGGCCGGGTGGGCCCAGAATTTACCGCATTGGCATCCCACTGGGACGAACTCTCGGTACATGGGTGTTTGTTGTGGGGGAGTAGTGTGGTGGTGCTCCGGGGGCTGTGGCAGAGTGTCCTTATAGCACTGCACAAAACCCATCCGGGGATCGTGCAAATAAAGGCACTCGCACGCAGCTATATTTGGTGGCCTGGGATTAATGATGCAATGAGTCCTGGGTTGCCAGATGCCAGCCCTGCCAGGAGACCCGACCAGTACCTCCCCATGCACCAACTCAGCATTGGGAGTCCACATACAACCCCTGGTCCCATTTGCATCTGGACTTTGTGTGGCCTTCCAGGGACAGACTTTTTTTCTAATCCCACTTGAAATGGTTGGAGGTGCTTCCAGTGACTTCCACTTCCATCCAGCGGAGCTCTTAATGGACTGGTTGTTGTCCACCTTACTGGACCATGTACACGCGGACCAGGCCTTGGACCTCCAGGAGGCATCAGAAATAATCAGGGCTTCTTGCAGATTAGATACAGGGGAATTGGTCATAGCTAAGAACTTTGGGGGTGGGCATCATGGATTCTGACAAGGGTTGCCCAGGTTCTGGGGTCTGTAACGTATGAAGTGACTTTGCAGGGTGGATCTACCTTGAGACGGCACATAGACCAGTTGCGGTCACCTGAGGCCCCTGAGGGAGAGGTAGAGGACTACAGTTCTGATGACCAGCCTGCCACTCCTTCCCCAACTGATGTGGCAGAGTCAGAGGCCCAAGCCCCCGCCCTCCAGGCAGAGCTGGCAACCACTACCAGCCTGGAACCACCATCTGGAAGCCCTGTATCACCAACCCCTCCACTTGCCGCTACTGAAACCGTGACCACTCCTCTTCCCACTCCGGAGCCCAAGCAGTCCACATGGGAGCATTGCAAGCCAGCCTACCTAAGGGACTATGTTTGCTAGGCTTGCGAACTTGTGGGGGGGAGGGGGGAAGGGATGTTATATATGTGAACTGAATTGTGTTCAATATATTGAGTTCTTGCCTGGCTCATTGGAGCCTGGAAGACTGAGCTTGGGGACTCGGGAACAATGGGCAGTAGGATCCAAATCCCTGCTGCCCTGCTCCAATCATGGGCCCACTGCTGGTTTGAATGGTCCAATAGGACACTAGTGTGGGAACCTGTAATGTATATATAGTTGGCCCCGTTGGCCCAGTAGTTAGTCTGATAGTGCAGCCTTATACTAAAAAAGGTTTTTAAAAAGGGTAAAGGTAATCCCCTGTGCAAGCACCAGTCATTTCAGACACCAGGGTGACGTTGCTTTCACAACGTTTTCACGGCAGACTTTTTATGGGGTGGTTTGCCATTGCCTTCCCCAGTCATCTACACTTTCCCCCCAGCAAGCTGGGTACTCATTTTACCGACTCGGAAGGATGGAAGGCTGAGTCAACCTGGAGTTGGCTACTTGAACCCAGCTTCTGCCGGGATTGAGCTCAGGTCGTGAGCAGGGAGTTCAGACTGCAGTACTGCAGCTTTACCACTCTGCGCCACGGGGCTCTTAGCCTTATACTATGCTGTATCTAATAAAGAGCTGATAATCACTACCGCCTCGCCTCTTCCATGTGTTGAACCCACTATATTATAGTTTACAGATAACAGAAGCAGACCAAGGGTGGTCTCTTGAGAACTTCACAAAGGAAATTTTAGAAGTAAGTGTGAGACCTTTTCAATTTGATTGCTCATGTGTATAATCTACCTGCATGGGTAACAGAAGCAGTGATGTGACTTGACATTTGTCATTGACAATGCCAGGGCACTGCATCACAGGATGCTGTTTTCTTACCACAGAAGTTAATTTATCAGCATCTGTTTCCCACACTTCAAGAGCAGCTGATCAAAACATTGATGCATTTTACCTTCTGACATGGAGGACCCAGCATTTTTCAGAAGTATGACCTGTGCTATGTATCTTCAGCTTTCTCTGATTAAACCTGCATCCTAGAAACAAGGCAGCCCCAACATACAAAGAAAACAGAAGAAGTTCTTATCCTACAGTTACTTTATTGTTTAATTGACATGCAGTATTGCAGCTATATTGTTTCCCTCTCTCATTGGAAACATGTAGTATTTCAGCTATGTTATGTGTTAAATAGGCTTCTGTGGATGAACCTGGGAATTTAATATATTTTTTATGTATCTCCATGGAAAAATTTGTTTTGAGTTTGAAACATCATATAAACTGTAGGAAGATAACCTGTTCATAAATTGGAGACTTCTTGTATTCTTGCTTGAAGTGAATTTATGTGGAAACAAAGGAGTGTGGGAGCCCATCCTTGACTTTTGCCAAGGGCCCCAAAGTTACCAAGGCTGCTCCTGCATATGCACATCTCCCCTCCATCTCTTCTCTCTCAGAATTTGCTTTTTCTTCTTTACCTCATTTATCTAAATCTCTTCCTTTTCCCATCCATTCTTTTCTGGGCCTTATTTCCTATGCAATCCCTTCCCTAGACCCATCTGTGACTGACATCCAAATGACATGGAAAATGGTAAACAGATGGCTTAGGTCACTCTTTTTCCTGCCTCAGCTGACGTCATGACAAATCAGCCAATCACTGTCAGAGGTTTTACTCTCATCATATAATTACTTAGCACACTATAACATAGATTTGAGTTGAAGAATTTCTTTAGGGCTGAGGTTTTAAGAATGCTATTTTTGAATAATATATTTCAGAATGAATAATGACATTGTTTTAGTCAAGTAACAAAGTGGGACCATGCCAGGGCACTGCAGGCAGACTCTCTCAAATGAATCAGAAGTTGAGTGGAATAATTTTATGTCTATATAAAGAGTAGCATTTACAGGTGCATTTTTGTTCTTAGTAGCCTTTGGCTTAATTGTTTTAGACAAGAGTAAGATGTCAGAACCAGAAATATTAAAAACCTGCTTCTGACCATTTTATACATGTAGGGTCTATATTGACAACAGAAAGAGTTTTGCCCTTTACACACAAGAGATGAAAGATGAAAAATCAAGTAACTCGTGCTTCTACATGTTATGTTTCTAGTATAAGTTCCAGAGCAAGAGTTTGTACACCTCTTAAGAGGGTGCATGAATTTCAAAGTGCTGGTTATCACCTTTAAAGCCCTATATGGTCGAGGACCTGTCTACCTTAGGGACCGTCTCTCCCCATATGAACCCCAGAGAGCACTGAGGTCAGCTGGGAAAAACTTGTTGACTATTCCCGGACCGAGAGAGGTGAAGTTGCAAAGCACCCGTAACCGGGCCTTCTCCTCTATAGCTCCGAGCCTATGGAATCAACTTCCAGAGGAAATGCGGGCCCTGCGGGACCTTGAACAGTTCCGCAGGGCCTGCAAGACCATCCTCTTCCGATTGGCTTTCGCTGAAGAAGAACGGAACTGTTAAGAAAAACTGCCATCATAAAAGCAAATATAGCACTAGCACTTTTATTAACTAATTTTTAAAACTTAATCTGAATTTTAACTAAACTGTTTAAATGTAATTTTATTTATTCCTGTATAATCAATGTTTGAATTGCTGTTAGCCGCCCTGAGCCTGCTCCGGCGGGGAGGGCGGGATACAAATAAAATTTTGTTGTTGTTGTTGTTGTAACTCCAGCACTTCAGCCAGAAATCAAGGTCCGAGGCTGGGGCCTAGCCCAAGAAGTTGGAACAAACTTCATGTGCTCAGCTCTCTTCATGCCTAGAAAAGAAAAGGGGCAGACAACATCACCCCTTATGACTGGCAGGCAACATGAAGCCTGTGGACTAGCCCCACACCTTCTATAAATACAAGATGACAGTCCTTCTGCATCCAGATTCCAGCTCAGTCTGATAATAATCTGGGAGATATTGACTACAGAGTTTTTTCAGAGCTCTGCTAATACATGTGCTTTTTATTGCAGGAAACGTATGGATCCCTGTTTAGGTTACAAAGGAAGCACAAAAACAAGCTCTAAGCATTTTCAGACATTCAAATGGGATAGTGAATATTTGGGGGGAGGGGCAGAGTTGGACTCAACCGTGCGATTGAGCAAGAACAACAAGGAGGCTCATACAAGCTGATTCTACAAATTCAGTCTATTGTGAAAACAAAGCTTATCTCCACAAATTTGTATGTACATAGCCTTGTCTGTATGATTAGAAACCCTGCTTTTCAGGGCTCCCAATTGTTTGTATATAGCATACAGAGATAGTGAGACTTTTCAGAGCAGACTACAAGTGCATAGGTCAGGGCTTAAAGCCTGCTGCCACAATTCTACTATCTCAATCCTGTGTGTTCACTATCCTTAGATGTTTGAAAACAAATTTGGGGGGGCACCTTTCACTATGTCTAATATAAGTTAGGAATCTAGGTTGCAAAAATGTCAATATTTTGGATCCTTTGGGCCTTAGAGAATATGCTACTCTTGGAATAAAAAAACAACAACCACTCTCTTGCAAAGTTTGAAAGTTTGTTGGGGGGAGGGGGAGTTTGGACCCTGGCAAAGGCATTGGGTTTTCTTTCTTTTCTTTGATTTTTTTTTGCTCACTCTATAAATAACTCTTGGCAGGCAGAAACAACCTTGATTGCAAGAGATGAAGTAGAACAACCAGCAGGCTCTACAGCAGAATAAATGGCACGGTGCCAAGAGCTTCATCAAATGAATAATAGCTTCCACTTGACAATCAGTAAAGTGCCTCTTCTCCTGTGGATTTAGTTTTTAATGATGATTAGAGAGGATGGGCCCCTAAAATTTCTCTGGTAGAAATGACCTCCTATTAATTTCTGTTACTTGAAAATGCTGAATTTAAAAGCTATTTTACAGCTGCCGAACCAAAGGCACTGACATAAAGGAACTATTATCTTTGTAATTGTAGCAACAAGTACTACATTTCTCATTGATTAACCAAGACTTTTTAACTTTATGGTCCCTTGGTAGGTTAAGTCCCCCCCCCCCCCCATTTGTGTGCTGGAGTTTTAGCATATTTATTTGCTTTACAGTAAAGTGATGGCTGGAGCTGGAACTTGAATACCCGGGATGAGTACTGTGTTTGATGTTGCCTGCCCACATGCTTTATGACATCATACTCCTAGTATTTAATTGACAACATGAAGAAATGTAAGTATCATGCCTATTTGAGGGACCTGGGTATTAATGAGCAAAACAAGTGCTGAAATATTGTCTGGGTATATGCAATAAGATATATATAAAACATGCCTTTCTAAAGATCCACCCATTTAGTTTTCCCTTTGGCATCAGCTGACTGTAGTAAGTATTATGGGCTATCTAGGATTACAAGGCTCTAGCGGCAGAAGCCAGTACTGATAGTTTAACATAGGCTAGATCACAAATGACTCTATAGAATAACCTTGTTAGTCTGATTCCCCACATATTTTGATTCCCTGTTCCTTCACATGAAGCCTTCTGGGTGACCACAGGTCAGTCACAGTTCTGTCTGAATGCTCTCAGCCCCACCTATCTCACCAGGTACTTGTTGTGGGGAGAGGAAGAGAATGTGATTGTAAGCAGCTTTGAGACTCCTTAAGTTACAGAAAATCAGGATATAAAACACCTTCTAGTCCACACAGGGTCTACAATTGTTTTTCTATTGTGGTCACTATGGTCGTTGTAGAATAGTTATTGCATTACTGGATCTACTGGCATGTATTCTACCACTCCAGAGAGGAAAGCCTGAAGCTTTCTTCCAGCCTAAGGAACCTTCCTACAATTTAAGTGGCTCCTCATTTAACAGAGGAGTCTTTTAAGTTGGTGGAAGATTCCATTGCTAGAGGAAGACTCCTAAGGGTGGATCCATGCTATTAAAAGATAAAGGTAGTCTGTGCAAGCACCAATCATTTTTCGACTCTGGGGTGACATTGCTTTCACGATGTTTTCATGACAGGCTTTTTTTTTTATGGGCTGGTTTGCCATTGCCTTCACCAGTCATCTACACTTCCCCCCAGCAAGCTGGGTACTCATTTTACCAACCTTGGAAGGCTGAGTCAACCTGGAGCCAGCTACCTGAACCAGCTTCTGCTGGGATCGAACTCAGGTCATAAACAGAGGGCTCTGACAGCAGTACTACAGCTTTACCACTCTGCGCCATGGGGCTCTGCTCCATGCTATTAGCACCCATATATAATGGGATGGAATAATAGACCAGATGTTATGCAGAAGTTACCAAGGTCATTCCCTGGCATTTTTAGTTAAGAATCTATTGGAGACAAGCTCTCAGTTAGAATAAAACCATACTGGGACCGATTTCGCTTACCCCGCGGTCACGTTCCTGTTCTCTGCGCAGCGTCTGTTGGATTTCCCACTATCTGCGCCGGAGTTACAGGAAGTGCCGTGGCTTTTACGTAGCAAACGTAAACTGGGTTTTAGCGGTTTATGTTTGTTACGTGAAAGCCGTGACATTTCCTGTAACTCTGGCGCAGATAGTGGGAAATCCGACGGACATTGTGCAGAGAACAGGAACGTGACCACGGGGTAAACTGTGTGAGAAATCGGTATGTGTCAAAAGAACCAATGATCTGATTCAGCATGGGGCAGCTCAGACTTACTGTTTGTATCACCTAATCTGTAACAAGACAACAAACATTATCCTTGGATCGTATCTCTACTTAAAGAGTCTTCTGTAATATGTTAAACTGGACATTTCTGCTACTCATTTTCCTTGGCAAGATGGCATTTCAAATGTTTCTGTTCAATTTTTGCATATTCCCTTCACTGTAGAATAGAACTTTCACTGTGGTGCAGGTAAGCCCAAGCAGTGGTTTGTGTGACTGAGTTCAGAACAGATCTGTCATCAGCATTTAAAATGCTGATATGTGTGCTGCAGCCTGGTTTAAGTTTATGCTCATTGGGAGCATTTTTTTTTTTGTAATCTCAGTGAAAGATTGTAAAAAATCAGATATAGATTCATTTCTCCCTTGTGGACTACTCTGTATCAAATGGACTTTGTATTTATGGTGATACTCTGGTTCCCATCATCAAACCCCCAAATCTTGTGCTACATTTCTCATTGAGCAGATGATTAAAGATAAGTGTATAAAATACTTTACATAATTTGCATAAAAAGATTTTGTAGAAAATTCACCAAACATATTTTACTTGATCAAGATATCTCATGTAACCATGCCTGCTAAGTAGGATCTCTTTTTTGAGGTACTTTGGGTTCCTCTTTTTGTCTGAGTAATTCAGCCACTGAAGAAGTTCCATCTGGCAGCACCAAGAAAAGTTTTAGTGGATCTTAAACAAAGGTTGGATTTTATTGACAGGTGTTCTCACTACAGTATTGTGAAGCCAGATGGCTTGTGTGTTAAACGAAAACTGAAATAGGTTAATCCTGAGATGTACAAAAAATGGAAAGTCCAAACCATAACCTATTTATGGAGGCAAGCAATTCTTTTGGAACCGAAGGCCAATGTAGAATAGGGTGTGCTCTGAGAACAGTCAAGTAAACTCTATCGGAAGAGAAATTCTAGTATCTCTGAGCAATAGACCCAAAGGTGTATATTGAAAAATAATGGGGGAAAGTGTAGATGTGTTTTAAATCTGTTTTAACTATCAGAAGAAAGAAAGATGTTTTTGTTATAGTTAAGTTTAGGGGCTTTCTTTGAATATTAAAAACCCCTAACATCAATGCAGTTTTATATACAGAAGAAAGCATGTGATATGTGATTGCACTTGTTTTGAACCATTTTATTCCTAACTGCATTGATTGGAACTGTTGCAATCAAATTAGATCCTATCTCCTGCATTAAACAGGCTAGTGGTTTTTCATTGTGTTCTCAAGAACTCTGGGAAGACTTCCCTGGAGATAAAAAGTTTGAAAGCCACTTTAATGGATGAGATCATGTGTGAGATAGGATGAGATTATGCACACAGAATTTCTGCTGTATTTGGCAGTTCACTTGCCACAGGAACTCTGTTGAAGCATTCATTAGGTAGAAATGAATATATTCAATTTCCTTTATTTATTCCCCATCTTTCTCACCCACTGGATACCTAAAACTATTTACATCATCATTCTCTCTTCCATTTTACCTTCCCAACAGCCCTATGAGGTAGGTTTGTGACTGGCCCAGCAAGCTTCCATGGCTGAATAGAGATTCAAACCTGGGTCTCTCATGTCCTAGTCAGATGCTCTAACCTCTCATGCTGGTTGTCAGTGAACGCATGGAGGAGAGGACTGGACAATGGCTGCTGATTCTGTTTCTTCCATCTGTGCATTCCGGACTAAAAGAACTATAGATAAACACCATATTTATAGGTTACTACATGCCAAGTCAATGCCATAGAGATTGCTTGTACAGAAGGCTACATATTATGTTTGATTCATGAAGAATCTGTGCACATAGGATCTATGGAATTCAGGGGATGGTGGATCCCTCCCCCCCACCATTCATTTTTACATCATCATCCTTCAGAAGAAAAGTAGACTGGAATCTAAATATATTAATCTGCCCCGTTAGCTTCTATGCCACGATCAAGACCTTTGATTTGAACAGTCATGCCCTCATTGGCCTAAGTAAGCTTATTTTAGTTATTATTACCTTGATAAGAGCCATCTCACTTTTAAAGATGAGTAGGAAAATTCCTAATGAATAGTCTACTAAGCATGAGTAAATATCATGACAGAAAAAGGTTTCTCAGCTGAAGGCCCCATTCTCTGGAACTTATTACTGAAGAAGCCTATTTTAGATTCTTTCTATCCATTTTTATAAGGTGATAAAGATTTTTGGAATGCTTTTAGAGAATTGCTATGACTCATAACTATTGTTACTCTTGCTTGGATATTTAATTCTTAAATTTTGGAACTGTGATAAGATATTCTTCCTATATCTGTATATTATTAGCCATTGGTTGCTCCTAATCTGCAGATAGCTAAATCTGTGGATCGGGACCACATGGAAGGTAAACAGATTTTTCAGCAAACTTGGGTGTACTCCCCAGGTTTGTAGAAAATTCTGAAATCTTAAAAAAAAACCTATATGGGGGGATTAATTCCCCTCAAAGTGAAATAGCGTTCTCTACAAACAAAGAGAACTCACCTCTGGTGTTTGTTGGTGGTACAGCGGAGCTGTGCTGGGTTCAGTGGCAGTGGTGCAGCCAGGAAGCCTCACTGGGCCTGGCAGCATTGATGGCAGTGCAGCTGGGAGCCCCCCTGGGTCCAGCAGCAGCTGTGCAGCTCGGGAGCCTTGCAGGGTACGCCACCACTGTGAGTTGTCTTGGACCTTGCAGCAGCTGCATAGCTGGGAGCCCCACTGTACTTGGCAGTGGTGGTTGTGCAGTCCAGCAAAGCCCCTGAGTTGTGTTGGGCTTGACATGAAAGTGAAGGGAATCCCCACAAGTATCAAGGCCCACATTTGAGCAGCTCTCTAATAATGCTGAGAATGGGAAGAAAGGGAAGGAAGCCTTGGCGAGCCATAACAGAGGAAGAAAGGAAGGTCAAACTGCTGAGAGTTGAGGGGAGGGGGGAGATGGTGGGCCCAGCAGTTGCAGAGGAGCCTGGAAGTCACATCAGGTCTTTTATGTGGGAGATGGAATCCCTCATCCCGTATCACAGGCCTTTGGTTGTATATAATATTTGTAATGTACTGAGTCGCAAGACGAGTTGAAGGCAACATGCTTTATTCGGTGGTACATTACAAGAGAGAGAGCACGCGGGCCGGGTCCCACTTATATACGTACATTACCTGGAACTGCCCCCTTGACTGCCCAGACCAATCCTGGCCAGTCAAACTTCCCGCCATAGATCTTGATGGGCGGGGCATCTGGCGAGCCACATCCGGGGACCCGTAGGTCGCCTTTAGCAGCGATCGCCAGGCGGTACAACAGCTTATGTTCAAGACATAACAATATTATTGAAGCTTACATAATAAAATGTTGATTTTTAATTTTTAATTGGTCACTATGAGCAATATTACTGATGAGTGATATACAATTAATTAAAAATAAATTGCTAATTAGTTAAAATGCCAGAGCACTGCTATGGCTAGAAGCAAAACTTTTTATGCAATTGTATTGATAGTACCTGGTTCTTAGCTAACCTACCTCATGACTTTTAAGTCTTATTTAGGAGCTGGTGTTATCTGTGGCCTAGGCTGCTTCCACATGGGGATTTTTCCATAAGTGAAACATAGGATTTTTTTTTTTCCTGAACACAACTTGTGGCACTCTGGGGACTATCCGCTTTAGCCAGAGCAAAGAAAAATACCAAGGTTTGGCCACAAATGGTCAAACTTGCTTAACAAAAGAGCCACATAGAACAAACATCAGATGTTTGAGAGATGTTTGAGATGTTTAAGACCGGAATGTCAGATGTTGGAAGGGAGGGAGAGAGGGAGGGTAGGGGAGGGAAGGGGAGAGAGGGAGGGGAGGGAGGGAGGGGTAGAGCTGGAAAGAAATCAACTTCAACTTTAACTTTAAAGAGAGAAATGCCTTCTCCAAGTTGGCTGACAAGCGTGATGGGGGCTTTGAAATTCACACAGTATGTGTGAAAGAGCCAGTGGAAAGCTTCAGTAGTACCACAATGGACTGATAGCCTCAGAAACACGTTAAGGATAGATCCTGGCTTCAGTCATAGGGTTTGGGGCTTGAATTGAAACAAAACAAAAGAAAGTTTTTTCCTGGACCTGTAGAAGGGTGTATGGAGAATCCTTAACATAATGGTTGCCTTAAGTTTCTTTATATGGCTTCTCTGTTCACTATGGTCCTGCCTTGCTATCAAAGGCACCATAGTTTTTGCATCTTTCATCTTCATCTGCCCTAAGAGTGGCTTGTTTACTCAGCGAGACAAACAGCTGCTTTGGGGGGCTGTGGAGAAACGCCATTTTAGTCAGTGGTGGTGCTTCATTGGCAGGGATCAGTAAATTCCTCAGCAGGCTTTGTAGCCTCCCTCCAAACCCCCCCTCCCTTCCAGAGCCAAACCAACAACGCTAGGGGGAAAGTCTCCTAGAGAGGCAGGAAGTTCTTTTGTTCTTGGCATGTGCTAGGAGGAGGAGTTTTTCAGTTCTCAGCTGCAGCTCGAAGGGAGAGGTTGCCAGTGGGAGAGCTCCTGCCTGTGCATGCGGCCTATTCAAAAGAGAATGAGGCCTCCAGGCAGTAAGACAAAGTAAGTCATCCAAAAGGGCAGGGCATGTTTAGACCAGGGCCAGCAGGATGCGTTTATAATCAACTTTTCTTTGTTATACTGGTTGCTGTACGGGTGCTGTGCTGTGCTAATTTTGTAAATGCAACTGTTTTTGTTTTGTTTTTCTTTTCGTATCTTTTTCTCTTGTAAATAAATAGTTTTTCTGTTTTAAATGCTGGCAGTCAATCTCTGTATCACATAGATCCCCAAACCGCTTTAGACCACGCTGTGTTGAGAAGGGGGCCCCGGGGAAGGGGGAAGGCATGCAGTTGGATAAGGTGCCAATCCTCCAGGGGTGCCCCAAAGAAGCGCTGAGGTCTCTGTGAAACCCAAGTGCAGGGTGGCAGAGGACCTGGAGGCCTAGCCTCATAGCGGAAGAGGGGGATTGGGAGTCCTGTTCCTCTCAATCTGAACCCCGGGACTGAGCAGGTGATGGCAGCGAGCCCAAGGGGCAGGAGGAGAAATAGCTCCCTCCAGGAGTTGGCGGCTCAATAGGGAGCTGACGGGACCGGGTCTGAAGGCAGAATCGGGCCGGTTCCGCCACAGGGGCATTTTGAAGCTAGAATGATGGCATGAGGAAGGTTAAATCCTGCCATTCCTGTGCCACGGCCCCAATCTGACTTCCTCCCCAACAGCTGCTATTTACCAGTAAAAATCAGTTGGAAATTCCGTTATCTCTCATTTTTAGTGGCTTAGCATCTGCTGTCTATGAACAATTATTCATCCCTTATATATTTCCAAGATATTTAACAGAAATGGGACTTTATAACATTTAAACAGAATTACTTATATGAATAATCATAGGATCATAGAGTTGGAAGGAACCTCCAGAGTCATCTAGTCCACCCCCCTGCCCAATGCAGGAAATTCACAAATATCTCCCCCCTACACATATATCCCCATTGACACCTGCTCCATGCCCAGAAGATAGCAAAAATCTCCAGGATCCCTTGCCAAACTGGCTGGGAGAAAAACTGCTGACTGACCCCAAAGTGGCAATCAGCAATTCTCTGGGTGTGTAAGAAAAGGCCACAAGAACTAAGCACTGATGCATCCCTTCCTACCCTCCTTCTCATGATCAGCCTAATTCACAGAATCAGCATTGCTGTCAGATGGCCATCTAGCCTCTGGACATGTTCCAGCTTGTCTCTCTCCTTAAATTGTGATGCCCCAAACTGAATACAATACTCTAGGTGAGGTCTAACCAGAGCAGGGTAAAGTGATACCATCATTACACTTGATCTGGACACTATTACCGTTTTCGCACACAGCTTACCTTGCAGTCACAATCCTGTTCCCTCCTCAGCGTCCGGTCAGATTTCTCACCATCTGCACCAGAGTTACAGGAAGTGCCGCAGCTTCTGCGTAGCAAACATAAACTGGGTTTTAGCGGTTTTCGTTTGCTACACAAAAGCCACATCACTTCCTGTAACTCCGGCGCAGATGGTGCGAAATCCGACTGGACGCTGCGTAGGGAACAGGATTGTGACTACGAGGTTAGTTGTGTGCGAAAACAGTCTATACATCTGTTGATACAGACCAAAATTGAATTGGGCTTTTTAGCCACCACACCACACTGCTGACTCATGTTTATTTTATGGTCTACGAAGATTCCTAGATCTTTTTTGCACAAACTACTACACTAAGATTCCTAAATCCTTTTTGCACATACTACTGCCAAGTCAAATCTCCCCCATCCTACAAAGATGCATTGAATTTTTCTTACCTAAATGCAGAACTTTACATTTATCCTTGTTGAAATTAATCTTATTGTTTTAGCCTAGTTTTCCAGCCTGTCAAGATCATCCTGTATCCTGTTTCTGTCTTCTACTGCATTTGCAACTCCTCCCAATTTAGCATTATCTGCAAATTTAATAAGCATTACCTCTATTCCTTCATCCAAATAATTTATAAAGATGTTGAACAAAACAGGTTCCAGGACAGATCCTTGAGGCATTCCACTTGTCACCTCTCCAAGAGTATGAGGAACCATTTACAAGCACTCTTTGAGTGCAATCTGTCAACCACTTAAAGATCCACCTAACAGTAACAGGATCCACACCGCATTTTACCAACTTGTGAACAAGAATAGTGGAACATTGGAACATTGTGGAATAGTGGAACATTATCAAAAGCCTTACAGAAATCAAGATAATTATCTTTATAGCATTCCTCTGATCCAGCAAAGTAATAGTTTCTTTAAAAAGGAGATAAGGTTAGTCTGACATGACTTGTTCTTGAGAAACTCATGCTGGCTCTTAGTAATCACAGTCATCTTTTCTAAATGCTCAAGGACTGGCTGTTTATGATTTGTTCTAAAACCTTTCCAGGTATAGACGTCAAGCTGATGGGTTGGAAGTTACCTGGATTCTCCTTTTTCCCCTTCTTGAAGATAGGGACAACATTTGCCCTCCTCCAGTCTTCTGGCACCTCACCTATTCTTCAAGAATTCTCAAAAATAATGGCTAGAGGCTCAGAAATTAAGTCTGCAGGTTCTTTTAATACCCTTGGATGCAGTTTGATCACGAGGACTTTGTTTCATTTAAAGAAACTAGGTGTTTATGTACCACCCCTAAGTTGATCCTGTCAGTAACTGAGTAGCTTAGAAGTTACTGCATCCTAGATCATCTACTGTCATCTACTGTCAGAGTGATGAGGTCATGTGACTGTGATCACAGGACAGACTGATGCAATGCCTGGAAATGCCTGTAGTCACAGTGAGTCAGCATATTTGCTGATTGGTGGGCTGAGCTATAAAAGTGCTAAGTACCAAGGTATTTTTCTCTCTCTGTATTGATGATTGTCTGGTGTAGCACTTTGGAGCTCTGGATTGTTATTATACTGCATTTATCTGTAAATATTTGTAAATACACTGATAGTTTTAGTAGAATTGGTGTGAAGACTCTTCTTATCGGCGTTATCATTATTATCAGCCTATTAGTACAGCTCTCTGCTACCACTCACTATCCATCAGGGTTATGGGCCCAGACCGCGAGCTGTGTTGGTGAGGCTGTTCTGGCTGTGGAGGTGAGTGTGGAGAAGAGTTGTGCTGAACATAAGTGCATGAGCGAGTTGGAGGAAAGTGGCGGGGACGTCTCGTTATCCTTGTCGGTGAGTGACGAGGGGGAGGACGGAGTCCAGCTATCAGAGGAGAGCGGAGATATGGCTCAACTGCAGGCTGTGCTGGTGGAGAAGCTAACCTTGAGCAATTATGCTGTGTGGTCTCTCCGGATGGAATATTTCCTATGGAGGGAAGGACTGTGGGAGTTTGTTTCTAACCCTCCTGTGAATCCTACAGCAGCTGAGGCAGCTCAAGAGCAGAAGGCTCTGGCCCACATTATTCTTTGTGTGGGAGACGATCAGCTCGTTTACGTTAGAGGCAAAGCTACTGCTAGCGAGGCTTGGAATGCACTGCGTGGTATGTATGTGCGTACTACGGCTGGTTCGCTTATGGCCTTGACACGTAAAATGTATCGTATGCTGATGAGTCCAGGAAGCTGTGTTAAAGAGCATATTAAGGCTCTGACTGACTATTTTACAGAGCTGGAGATGAGAGGAAAAGCTGTTGCGGCTGACGACCGTGTTTATATTTTACTTTTGTCGCTGCCAGGAGAATATCTGCAACTAATTATGTCATTAGAGACTGTAGATAGCACGAGGTTAACTATGGACTATGTTTGCGCTCGTCTCTACGACTATCAGGACAGGATGACTGCAGAATCCCATTCTGGGAACAGAGCCAGTGCACCTGCCGGTGGGAGTGAGTAGAGTTCTGTGCCAAGCTTGAAGCCTGTTGCGAGGCAGAAGCAAGAGGTCGACCTGGTTGCTCTTCATGTAAGAAAGTGCTATCGGTGTGGTTCTACATCTCATCTCAGAAGATTTTGTACTGAGGCCAGGAAGCAGCGGAAGCAGCAGTCATCGTCATCATCTGGGAGCTGTAAGCAAGCCGAACTGGTGACTGCAGGAACGTCTGGAGTAAAGTCTGTTTGGCTGGTGGACTCTGGTGCAACCAGTCATATTTGCACTGGCAAAACTCTAATTAAAAATGCCCAAAAGTCTGTATTAACACATGTGCAATCTGATAAAGGCGGGGAGTTTACGTCTAATCAGTTTGAAACATGGATGGAAAAGCAGGGTGTTGTGCATAGAATAGCAAACCCAGCAACCCCCTCAGAAAATGGTGTGGCAGAATGAGCAAATGCTGTATTACAACAGATGATGTATGCAATGTTAGCTGATGCAGATCTACCAATAGCATATTGAGCAGAAGCAATTATGGTAGCTACATTTCTGCATAACAGACTCTGGACCAAAGCCACAAACAATATTCCTTATGTAGCATTGTACCATAAGGAACCAAGTTTAGAGTTTCTGAAGGTGTTTGGATCCAAAGCAGTTAAGATGCAAAGGAGGTGCAAGGTCCAAGAAACTGGTATTCCTAGGATATCAAACTCGTATGAAGTCCTACAGGTTCAGTGATCCAGACATGAAGATCAAGCTGAGTAGATCAGCAAACTTTAGTGAACACAACAGTTGGCCAAGAATACATGGCACTGAAATGAAGAATCATGTGTGGTTGCCATTGACTGAGAACAGTTTTGAGGTGGAGAGTAAACCAGAATCTGAACAGGTGCCTGTTAGTGTAAAACAGGAGGTGGCAGAGCATGAGCAGAGTGCTGACCAGGTGCCAAGAGTGTCTACCCGGAGTACTAAGGGTGTTCCTCCTGTCCGATATGGCTATAACAACTGTGTAAATCATGTATTTATAACAAAGTCTAAATGTTATAATGAAGTGTTATCTCTGCTGGAGGAGGAGAAGGAAACTTGGCGGACAGCCTGGAAAAGGGAGTACTGTTCGCTGTATGAAAACAATGTGCTGCTTAACTCATTCAGTGAAAAGCCACAAAGCAATCACTCGTTGCAAGCACGTGTGAGGCTGAATTTAGTGAGCTGAATGACTGTGTACTCAATATGTAAAGGAAGCAATAAGTCGTGGTATTATAACATTGGTGAAATGTTCCACAGACAACAATGTTGCAGACCTGTATACAAAATGTTTATGCCAAGAGAAACATGTGAAGTTAACAAAGTTATTGAGTATGCATTAATTTATAATCTAAGGAGGTGTGTCAGTAACTGAGTAGTTTAGAAGTTACTGCATCCTAAATCTTCTACTGTCATCTACTGTCAGAGTGATGAGGTCATGTGACTGTGATCACAGGACAGGCTGATGCAATGCCTGGAAATGCCTGTAGTCACAGTGAGTCAGCATATTTGCTGATTGGTGGGCTGAGCTATAAAAGTGCTAACTACCAAGGTATTTTTCTCTCTCTGTATTGATGATTGTCTGGCGTAGCACTTTGGAGCTCTGGATTGTAATTATACTGCACTTATCTGTAAATATTTGTAAATACACTGATAGTTTTAGTAGAATTGGTGTGAAGACTCTTCTTATCGGTGTTACCATTATTATCAGCCTATGAGTATGGCTCTCTGCTACCACTCACTATCCATCAGATCCTAGGCTGCAACTCTCTTCCATCATCATACATTCAGTTTTTGCCATGTTGGACATAATTTTTCTTTCAAGAGAAGACTCCGGAAAAGTAGGAATTGAGCAGTTCTGCCCTTTATCACCTGTTATAATTTCACTTTTCTGTCCTCACAATGGACCTGCCATGTCCTTGCTCTTTTTAAAAATTTGTACATAAGAAAAGAACACTTTTTGGTTGTTTTTAGCATCTTCTGCTAGCCAAAGCTCATAACTTTTTCTCTACAAGCACTAGTTATTTGTTTATATTCATCCTTGGTTATAAGATCCTCCTTCAGTTTCCTAAATGAGTCTTTTTTGTTTCTCAAGTCTTTAGAGAGCTGTTGATAGCACCACCTGGGTTTCTTTAGGCTCTGCCCATTTTCCCTTCTCATAGGAATTGTTTGTAATTGTGCCTTCAATATTTTGCTTTTAAGAAACTCACACCTCTCTTGAATGCCTTTCTCCTTAAGTAATTCTAACCATGGGATTTTATCCAGTATAACTAAGTTTGTCAGAATTTGCTTTCCTGAAGTCCAGCCAAATGTTTGATTACGTACAGCTTTTCCCTTCCCCAAGACTGTACATTCCAAAATCACATAGTCACTACTATCCAGGGTGCCAACTACTTCCACCTCATCAACCAGTTCTTCCCTGTTGGTAAGAATCAAGTCCAAGATAGCAGATCCCCTTGTTTCCTTCTCCACTTTCTGGAAAATGAAGTTGTCAGCAAGACAAGTGAGGAATTTATTTGACCTTTTGTTTTTAGCAGAGTTGGACATCCAACACATGTATGGGTAATTGAAATCTCCCATGACCACTGTGTCCCTTCTCTTTGAGAACTTTGCAATCTGCTGTAGGCAGGGCTGGTGCCAGGTTTTTTGGCATAGTTGGTAAAGTTGAGGTCCCCTACCACCAACTTCCTGCCCCACCACCCGCACCCTTCATGAACCCGATCCTGGGTAAATTTCTCATCATAAATCTAGTCTCTCTGTTGTTTTTTTTCTCCCTCCTTCCCAGTTTTTGGAAGAAATCTCCTCCAAGTAGATCGCCCATTACTTTCTGCACCCTCCGTTCCACAGGGATCCTGGCTGCTCATGTGATCCTGACCATGTTTATGCAGAAGGTGGTCCTGATGCTGTGGGGTGAAAGGGAACTGACTACCAAGCAACCCCCCACCTTGGGAATGGGGACTGCTCCACTTCAGGAAAGGACTCGACCAGACAGAAAGGTACTTGCTCGGAAGGAAGCCTCCCAGTTCAGTGGAACTTGTTCTCCAGGAAAGTGGAGCTATCTGGGCTGTGGTGATGGTGTCTCCCTTATGAGTCAGCCAGCCTCCCCCAGGGTGGGAGTGGGACTGTTGACCTCTTTGCAATGTGGCCAGCCTCATTATTATAGCCAGCCTCTTTCACATTTGCAGAATGAGTCAGTAAAATGAATTACACCACTAAAAATTGCACATGGAAAGCACCTCAGAATGTGGCAGGGAGGGGTTCATTTCACCCAGTTCCCTTTCTCTTCCCTGCCAGGTGCCTCTCCCTGACTTCCTTTCTCTCCCTGACTGTTCCAGGATGCACTCCAGGGACATTCCTATGCTCTCTGCTCCCTCTTCCACGGCACCAGGATCTGGGGAGTTGTGGGTTCCAGGGCCAATGGATTCCCTGCTTGGGTTGCCTGGGTTACCCCTCTCACCGAGCTTCCTCAAAAGCTGTTGGTCTGGCCATTGAAGGGCCAAGAGGTCTGCCTCTTTCCTGCCCATCCATTAAGGCTGCACTTTGTTAGTTGCTCTTCTGGGCTGTTTGCCCTCTCCTCTTTTTGGTTGCTTCTTATTGCTGCTGCTGCCGCCAGGTTGCCTGGGCCCACTGGTGGCTGGACCCCTTTCCACTGGATCAGGCAGCTGGTGGGGATCTAATTCACAGCTGCATTGGCTCCAGTCCTTCTTCTCTTGCTGGCTGGCACATCACTGCTAGCTCGGGGGGGGGGGGCTTGCCTGCTTACTTCTTGGTGACTCTTGCCAGCTGTGCAACTTGCTGCTACAGCTGGTCCTGTTGCTCCCATGGTGGTGGAGCTTGCTGGTAGGGTTGCTCCATGCTGAGTCACTCTTACGGTTGCCAAGTCCAATTCAAGAAATATCAGGGGACTTTGGGGGTGGAGCCAGGAGACATTGAGGGTGGAGCCAGGAGCAAGGGTCTAGCAAGCATAATTGAACTCCAAAGAGAGTTCCGGCCATCACATTTAAAGGGACCGCACACCTTTTTTAAATGCCTTCCTTCTATAGAAAATAATGGATAGGGCACCTTCATAGAATTGGACCCCCTGGTCCAATCTCTTTGAAACATGGGGGGGTATTTTGGGGAGAGGCACTGGATGCTATACTGAAAATATGGCACCTCTATCTCAAAACACAGCCCCCCCCCTCGAGCCCCAGATACCCATGGATCAATTCTCCATTATTTTCTATGGGGAAAAGTCTCCATAGGGAATAAGAGTTCTTAGCAGACCTTTCCCTCCCCCCGCTTTCTGATGACTCTGATCCAGCAAGGCCTCCAAACCGGGGGATCCCTTGCCCCCACCTGGGGATTGGCAACCCTAGTCACTCTACCTCTCAAGACACCAACCCCAAACATATTTATAAAGTGAATGTGCACTGTCTCTTTCTCACTAACAGATTTGCACACATACAGGTTGGATATGCATGCTTTCACTTTAACATGTGTCAGGGAGTGTTGGTAGCTATTGGTGAGAGCTAAATGTGACCTCCCTTTTGAGGGTCAAAACCTGCTTTGACTTTTGAACTTAAGCAGATTTTTGAATGTTTCACACCTCTAAAAGATAAAGTAATAATAGCAAAAAACTGGGACAAAGCAGGTTTTTAAAAAATCAGATTAAAGCTTTATTGACTTGAAGATAACATTTCATCCTTAAACCCTGTGAAATCTCAAAAGAAATCCATTTCCTTTTAGAAATCAAAGTGGCTTTTGTCCTTAAGGTGTGTGAAATCTTAGGGGCGGGGGGACTCAGTTTGCCTTCAGAAGCCAAAGCTGATTAAAAACCTCTTTTGAAAAGGGACCCCAGAAACAGTGTGCCTTTGAATGCATGTTGTGGGAGCTGTTGGAAGAGGGCTTCCTACTCTACTTGTGAACTTCATAGCATCTGGCTGTCCGCAAGTGGAAACAGCATGCTGGGCAAAACAGACACTTGGCGCGATCCAGCAAGGCTCTTCTGTTCCTGTGCTTCCATGGGTGTATCACTGCCATTTTCACAGCAATCACACTTTATTGCACTGTTTTTATATATCCTACCCCTTAATAAACTTACATGAGACCATTGATGCCAACCAGACTGAGGAATGCTTTAGTTTATTAAATCAGGTTTGTTGGCATGGTTTCTGCCAAAGATGGGAGTAAAGGCAGATCAGCATCAAATCACATGGCTTTATCCCTTAAATACCTCCCAGTGTAATATTTTTTCTGCTTTGATGTTTAGATTCATTGGCATAAAATAATCAAAACACAATGTAGGGAATATAAATTTTACATGTGTTTTACCCCAGCAGTGCTCTCCAGGTCACTTGTGCAAGCACAGAACTCAGAATGTGTTCAATGTTTTTTCGGAAGCATGTAAGAATTATCCCCAGAAATCAAGCCCTTGAGAATTTTTTTTCTGCAATTTCAGCTGGCAAAGAAAAAAACCATCAATATACACTGCAGGATTCTTGAGCTGCCTTGTTGTGGAGGCGTGTTTTTTTGAAAGCCTGGATTTTATAGATTAATACAGATTATGTACAATTATCTTGCCAAATGTACACATTGATGTGCATATCTGTATCTAATCTATTCTAAGAGAAACTCTTAAGATACGGAGAACTTATTATCGGATTCATCCTCTATACTCCTTTTGTGCTTTTGCTAGTTTCAAGTGTGTGTTTTTTTTAAATCTGTTTTACTTCAGTCTCATGACACTTTGACTTTAATTCATGCTGCAGGTTTTATCTCTCTTCAGTGAACATACTGGGTTGGATCCCAATATGAAAAAATCTATTGGTAATGAAAAAGGCTTACATGCCTGGAAAGAGTCCTTCCATTCAACCTTTCAAGATCTGAAGAGCACCTGTAAATTGAAGCCTATGCTTTTGGACTGCGTTTGCCTTAAGATGCTTAAAAAACAGGGAAGGACTTGAAAAACAGGGAAGGATTTGGTTCAAGATTTTGGTTCTGACCTTCAAAGCCCTGGACGGCCTGGGACCAGTATATCTGCAAGACCACCTCTTCCCATATACCCCCCACCCAGAGAGCCTTACGCTCCATGGATCAACATCTGCTGGTCATCCCTGGCCCAAAAGAAGTCCATTTAGCCTCAACCCGGGCCAGGGCATTCTCTATCCTGGCCCCTACCTGGTGAAGCAAGCTCCCATGGGAGATTAGGGCCCTGCAGGGACTGTTGCAGTTCTGCAGGGCCTGTAAAACAGAGCTGTTCCACCAGGCATTCTACTGAGGCGGTGGACATTTTGTTATTCTGTGGCCTTCCTGCTGCAGGGACCCTAAAGATATAACTTTGCTGACCCATTTATCTTACACCAGCTGGAGGATGTATGGAAGGAGTGGAGGCAACTGAAATTACCAACTGCAGAATTGGAGTTTGTTTTTAGATTGTTATATTGTTTTTAGATTGTATATTGTTTTATTATATATTTTTGATTTTAATCTTGTATTATTGATTGTTATTACCCGCCCAGAGCCTATTTGGGAATGGGCGGGCTATAAATTGAAAATAATAAATAAATAATAAATAAAACCAGCAACTGAGCACATGCTTTGCATGTTTCTGGTCCCTAGTTTCAGCATCACCAGGTAAAGTATCTCAGTTTGCTCAATGCAGGTATTGAGAAAGGCTGACACCCTGAAGAGCTACAGTCAGTCAGAACAGATGACCCAGAGCTAGGTGGGCTAATGGTCTGTCTCAATATAAGACAGCTTCAACTGAGCCGACATTTCTACAGAGCTATTACTGTCCTATAGAAAAACAGCACTTCATGAGACAGCAGGGAAGCTCCAGATTGATTCCTCCTCCTCCCCCACTCTCTAATGTGTAATGAAATTTACCCCCTGGTTTTTGACCTCAGAATAGGTGACAGTCCATGTTAAGAAGGGGGAGGGAGACAACTTGACATGGGGATGCCATGGATTTAGAAACAAACAAGTTTTGCAGGAAAACATATGTTGTATAACAGCCATGAACACTCATGAGCTAAGCTTGTTCATCTGCCCACCACCTGAGAGAAAGCTAGTTTTTCAATTAACTATTCAGGAGTAGCACAAGGTAGCTTGCAATGCATTAAAATAACAAAACAGGCTCAAATCGCCCCCAAATAGTTGAACAGCCCACTGAAAATCAATTCCCTGTTTGAGACCAGCAAACAGAATGGGGCTGCCATTTCTTATAAAGTGGAGTTTGGCTCCATGACACAGCTGGAAAAAAAAGGAATCACACAATACCTGAGGCTGAATGGTCTAAATGTATATTTCTTACATATTTTGAAGATCTAAATATAATACATCTTAATCTTTGATGTTTACTGGTTGAGTGTCAGTTTATTGTTAGGTAATATTAAATATATTAATTGCAAAGTTGAATTTGAGGCACTAATTGAAGACAGCATATTTATCCTTATATTTTGTAATGTGACTACAGGAGCATTGTAGGTTTTATCTTTCAAACAGTGAGAAGATTTTATTCTTGACAAAAGCCCAGATTCTTCTGAATAGTTCTACATCCCTTTCTTATCACTGTGCCACAAGGCTTTTTTTTGAGCAGGTGTAATGTACTGATTTGTGAGATGGGTTGAAGGCAACATGCTTTATTCCGTGGTACATAACAAGAGAGGGAACACGCTGGCCGGGTCCCGCTTATATACATTACCCGGAACTGCCCCCCAGTCTGACCAGTCCAATCCTGGTCAGTCAAACTTCCCGCCACAGATCTTGATGGGCGGGGCGTCTGGCGAGCTACATCCGGGGACCTGTGGGGTCGCCTCTGTAGCGATCGCCATGCGGTACATCAGCTATGTTTCAAGACATAACACTCCTCCCCCCCTAGTTCAGGACACATAGTCTTGCAAGTAAGAGGGGGCCCTGCGTTCCCTGGTCGACCTCCTTGGGGTTACTTGTGGAGTAGGAGCAGTCACCAGGGCTGCCGGGGCTGCGGCTGCTGCGGTGGATGGGGCAGTGGTTTCCCTGCTCGGACGTAACGCTGGCCTGTGGTTGTCTGTGCCCTGCTGCTCTTCTGGTGTCCCTACTCTTGGGGTTATGCCCTCGCTCTGGTGTGGCCCTTCTACCCGATCCGTCGGAGCGGTCGGCAGGGGCAGGGTAGCTGTCAGCGGCGGTGCGGCTGCTGGTTCCTCCTCTTTCCGTACTGCAGATGGCTCTTTCGGCAAAGTGCGGCGGCGCATCTGATCTATATGACTCCGCAGAATTTGGCCCCCCTCCATTGAGACGTCGTAGTGGCGGGACCGCGTCACATGCAGCACCCGACCAAAAACCCACTTGGGGCCACTAGCATAGTTCCTTGCGTAAACCGGATCCCCTGGAAAGAACCCCCTGGCCGCTTCCCTGATCTCGGGAGAGCTGCAGAGATCGGTGGCCTGGTCAGGATGCAACCGGCCCAGCCTTGTGATCAGCTTCCTTCCCATTAACAACTCTGCTGGGCTCACCCCTGTGACTGGGTTGGGGGTGATTCTATTGTCAAATAGGAAGGCGGTGGTCCCAGTCCCCCTGTACTATGCGTCCCAGGGCCTCTTTAGTGGTGCATACCATCGGCTCTGGCCATTGGTGGCCGGATGGAAGGGGGCGGACCGTATGTGTTTTATTAGGTATCTCTGCAAGAACTTCTGGAATTCCCAGGAGGTGAACGCAGTCCCATTATCCGAGACGATGGTGTCAGGAATCCCGTGTGTGCAAAGGACCCTGCGCAACACTCGGACTGCCGCCGCCGTTGAGGTGGAGGCTACCGGGATAACTTCCAACCATTTGGTGTAAGCATCCACCAGAATGAAGAAAGTTTGGCCCTGAAATGGCCCCGCGAAGTCAATATGTAACCTAGACCATGGCCTCCTATTGGCTTTCCAGCGGTGGACCAGGGCACTGGGCGGTTCGGGCCGGGATTCCTGGCAGGCTTGGCACCTTCGAACCCACCCCTCGATCTCTTCGTCCATTCCCGGCCACCATACATAACTGCGCGCTAGGGCCTTCATCAGTACAATCCCGGGATGAGTCTCGTGTAGGGCCTCCAGCACTTGTTTCTGCAATGGGGGGGGGAGAACTATCACCCTGCTTCCCCAGAGAAGACACCCCTTGTGCGAGGAGAGTTCTTCCCTGCGAGATGTGAATGTCCTGAAGTCTTTGGCCTGTTTTCCCTTGGGACATCCCCTCCCCACCCAGTCGAGAACCCGCGCAAGTATTTTGTCCCGCCCCGTGGCCTTTGCTACCTTGGCGGCGTGTAGGGGTCTCTCTGGTAGTGTTTCAATGAGCATCACATGGTGGACTGGGGCCGGGTCCAGATCCATAGAGGGCAGCGGAATGCGACTGAGGGTGTCCGCGTGACCCATCGCCTTGCCCGGGTGGTGGACCAGGGCATATGAGTTCAGGAACTGATTCCACCACAGGACGTGCTGCGACAGAATCTGTGGCGTCTGGCGGTCTGGGGCGAGGAGTCCCAGGAGCGGCTTGTGATCCGTGCGATCATAAAACATCTACCATACAGGTAGTCATTAAATTTATGCACCCCCGCCACGATTGCCAAGGCCTCTTTATTGATCTGGGCATAGTTGCGCTCTGCGGGGGTTAGGGTTCTGGAGTAATATACTATCGGGACCTCCCTCCCATCTGGGAGTTGGTGACCCAGGGTGGCGCCCACCCCGTATGGTGACACATCGCATGCTAAAACCACCAGCAGGGCTTCATTAAAATGGTGGAGCGTGTTATTGGATACGAGGAGCTCCTTGACCGCCTGAAAAGCGGCTGCCTGTTTCTTTCCCCAGACCCACGGGGCGTTTTTATCTAAGAGCATATGTAAAGGTTCTGCTAAGGCCGCTTTGTGGGGCAAGAACGAATGATAAAAATTTAATAACCCCAAGAAACTTTGTAGCTCTGCCCTGCACGTGGGGGCCGGGGCCTCCACAATGGCCTTGGTTTTGTCCGCCGTCAAGTGGATCCCTGCAGTGTCTGCTGCAAACCCCAAAAACTCCACCCTTGGCACCCCAAGGGAACATTTTTCCCACTTAACTTTCAGTCCGGCTGCCTGGAACCTGCGGAGGACCTCTCGCAGCCGATTGCTGAACTCCGCCGCGTCTGGTGCGGCGATCAGAACGTCATCGAAAAACGGTTGCACCCCGGGGATCCCTTTGAGGAGAGAATCCATCAGGCTCTGAAAGACCCCCGGAGTCACACTCACCCCAAATTGTAACCGTCACACCCTGAAAGCCCCCCTTTGGGTCATTATGGTCTGGGCTTCCGCCGTCTCGGCGTCCACTGGGAGCTGCTGGTATGCCTGGGCCAAGTCCAGCTTCCCAAAAATCTTTGACCCCGCCATGGCTGCCAAAACGTGACTGACTACTGGGACGGGGTAGGGGTTATCTTGTAGTGCCTTGTTTATGGTACACTTGTAGTTGGCGCATATGCGCACGTCCCCATTAGGCTTCACTGGGGTTACTATTGGGGTTTCCCATGTGGCGTATGAAACCAGTTCTAGCACTCCCTGGGCTGTGAGGCGGTCCAGCTCTGCTTCAATTTTGGGCTTCAGAGCAAACAGAACCCATCTGGCCTTTAGCCGTATCGGCCGCACACGGGGGTTGAGGGGTAAGGATATGGGAGGACCCTTGTAGCACCCTAGGGCCCCAACAAACACCTCCGGAAATTCCCTGCACATATGCTCAAACCCTTGCGTCCCCAGCTGCTGCACCCCCACAATCTGAATCCCCAACGGACGAAACCAGGCCAGGCCCAGCAGTGTGGTGAGCTGGCGTTTGACCACCAGTATATCCAGGTTCCCCCTAAAGCTTTTAAACTCCACCCTCACCGTGGCCCATCCCAGGATCTGTACGGGGTTCTTTTGGAAGTCCCGTAGTATGAAACCAGCTGGTCGCAGCCTAGGCCGGCCACGTGGGCACAGTTTTTTTAGGGACTCCTCCGAAATTATGGAGATGGAGGAGCCTGAGTCCAGTTCCATCAGGCAGGGGTTTCCCTCGGTCCTGATCGATACCTTGACTTTGTCGGGGGTATTGCTGGGCAAGTTCATTACCTGCAGGCTGGTCGAGGCAGTCAAGTAGTCCTCGGTCGAGTTTTGGTTGGTGGACTGGCGTCTGCGGCTGGCCTTGGCCCTGCAAGCCCACTCAATGTGGCCCATTTTCCCGCAGTTCCTGCAGTCCACGTTGCGATAGGGGCAGTCCTGATGCCCGTGCGGGTCCCCGCAGCTTGCGCATTTGGTGCTGGTTGGTTTCTCTGTCGCTCATGGCCGCTGGGTCGCTCTCGGTCCCGTCCCTGGTGGGCGGCATAGCTGGTGCATCTCCTCCTCCTCTGGGTGGATCTGCGCCATCTCCTCATGGTGGACGGCTTCTGCCCTCGGGTTGTTGAAAGCTTTGGTGGCTCTCTCGAATGCTGTGGCCTCGTTGAAGGTGCCCTGGAGGGTGAGCTCTTCCTTTGCAAAGAGCTTCTGCTGTAGTCTTTCGTCCCTCAGGCCCCAGGCGAAACAGTCCCTCAGTGCCTCCTCTAGCTTGTCGAAGCTACAGTTTCCCACTATTTGGCGGAGAGCGGCCAGGTATTCGGCTGCCGTCTCTCCCGTCTCTTGGTCCCTCTTGTGGAAGAGGAATCAGTGGGTGATGATTGAGGGCTAGGGCAGGAAGTGCCCAGTGAGGAGTCAGACTATCTCCTCATACGTCTTCTCCGTGAGTCTTGCGGGGGCCGAGAGACCCTTGGCGATCTCGAATGTGGCCTCTCCGCAGACGCTCAGGAGCACGTCTCTTTTCCGGCTGTTGTCCGTTATCATGTTTGCTCGAAGGTAGCAATCGACCTGCTCCGTGTAGGTCTCCCACCTCTCTGGTTTAGTGGGGTTTAACTCTTCGAGGCGACCCGTCGCTCCGCTCGGGTTAGCCATTGTGGCAGCGGCGGCTGGTGCTTCCATTTCCCTGGATGGCATGCCTTCTCCATCTCCGGCCAGCTCCACGAAGGTCCTCTTTGGGAGTTACCTGGCTAGGATCCCATCCTCATTGCCACTGTAATGTACTGATTTGCGAGATGGGTTGAAGGCAACATGCTTTATTCCGTGGTACATTACAAGAGAGGGAACACGCTGGCCGGGTCCCGCTTATATACATTACCTGGAACTGCCCCCCAGTCTGACCAGTCCAATCCTGGTCAGTCAAACTTCCCGCCACAGATCTTGATGGGCGGGGCGTCTGGCAAGCTACATCCGGGGACCCATGGGGTCACCTCTGTAGCGATCGCCATGCGGTACATCAGCTATGTTTCAAGACATAACAGCAGGAATGCACAGGAACAGAGTTCCAGCTGGCTTGGTGTCAGTGGGTGTGGCTTAATATGCAAATCAGGTTTTGCTGGGCTTTTTCTACAAAAAAGCCCTGTGTGAAACAATGTCAATGCCAGGGGGTGTGGCCTAATATCCAAACAAGTTCCTGCTCGTCTTTTTCTACAAAAAAAGCCCTGCTGTGCCATAAGTCTATGTGTCTTAAAATTTGTAAGGGAAGCACAAGAAAGTCATCTTTGCATATTTATTTGTATTTTGGATGGTTTTTCCTATTGAGTTAATTATATTAAGGCTACAGGGTCAGAGTAACATTTGAATGCTACAACAGCTCTCAATGTGCAAATTGTGTTTATAGCAAAGGGGCAAATAACAACTTTCTGCAATTTCAACTGGTGGACATATTTATTTTTGACTGGAACCATCTGAAGGGATGTAGTCTCTGGAGGATACAGTGTTATTTTTGTTGTTGATGGAGGACAAAATGATATGCTTTCTCATCAGAGAGAAATGGGATGCAGTAGGGCTTCTATAGTAATTCTCATGGTGTCTAATTTATGAAATCTTTTGATAACCAGATACTTATTCAGCTCTGTGGGAATAGCCTTTATATGGATAACTTGTTTATTGTAGCTGTGTGATGGCATAGGAGAAGAGGAGGTCTGATTTGTCTGGGGAAAATAATATTCTGGTCACCCCTTGTTTCAGCTGAATTAACTAATATCTAGGTTGGATGAAGCAATATTTTTCATAATAATATATCATGTGTGTAGTAATAATTATGGCGTGGATTATATGACATTATTTTCTTCTTGCTTCTCTCCTGCCACATCACTTCTCTTCCTCCATCATAGTGTTCACTTCCTGTGCCTCTAACACTTCTATGAACATAAAGGCTCCTTGAAAAGCATTGATCTTATTCATGCAGAAAAGGTAGTGGCAGAGGAAATCACCACTGCATCAGACAAAAGCCTCTGCAGTTGCCAGAGAGAAATGTGAAGGGAATTAGGTCATAGGATACAAGTCAGTATATGTAATATACACATGATCTTCTAGCACTATCACACTCTCTCATGTATCTCCAGCATGGTCTATTGTGCCAAAATAGGGCCCCCTGGCATTCTGTGGAATATAACTCCTCTAGATTGTCAAGAGCTGTTAAGGTATGATTTATTTGTTATTATAGCCATATTAGAATGATCACTTTCCATGTGGTGTTTCCACTTCCAGCAATTTAGTATGGTTTGTCATGTGCATTCTTCTGATAATTTCCACAGAAGTGATAGCTGACTTCGACATCACCTGAAGATAATGTGTAAACTTTCCACATAATTGGGAAGATTAAAGTAGCAAACCATTCCAGATTTTACTGATGGCTATCAATAGTTGCCAAGTAGAAGCAGCCTTCTATGAGGATGTGTAACTTGCAGTTCAGCCCTAAAGCAAATATGTGGTTGGTTTCATTCAGTTGATTCAACTCATGGGAAAGGGCAAGAGGATCAACTGGATGAATGAAACCACTTCCACTTTGCATCCAAGGGTGAATACAGAGGGTAGACACATTTTTTCCCAACAACGAACATTTAGGGTAACTTATTTCATTGGTGGGGGTTGGAAATTCCACAACGTCCTTTTCCTCTCTAATATTCTATCATATTGCCTAATGTGTAGCTAAACAAGTAATTGAAATGATTTGAATTTGCTTGTGCTGCTAAGAACTTTTGCGAAGTGGTAAAGCAACACAATAGAAAAAGCCAGTATTTTGAATTACTAAACATTCCAAAATATCCTTAGCTTAAGGTGAAATAGTATACAGACTGGTGAAACTATCAAACGCAATAAAATTAGAACAGGCTGCAGGAAATGTTTTGATGTCTCCCTAGTCCTGTATGTTGCATGGTTTAGAAGGGGCAACGTGAACAACAATTTATTTGTTTTTCTTGTAAGTAGCCTTCATACATGTTTGACCTGAATAAGAGTTCTGACACCTGAATGGATGGGTGTTTTGCAGGTCATTTTGGACTAATTCAGTACTGAAAAGGCGAAGTTCCTTAAAGAAGAAATAATTGATAAGAATAATGATTAGAATAATGTTTGGTAGAACATTGCTTTCATTCATCTGGGAGCAACTCAAAGTGAAGCTGTGTACATATTTCATTAAAACAATTTTAATGCCATCACTTCCTTTTAAGGACAACTCAAAGAACCCTGAGTTACTAATAATATGTAATGCTGAATTTCATTAGTCACTAGATGCCATGACAGCCCTAGGCATATTTCTGCTATGCTAATGCTAGGACAACATTTTCCATATGACTGGTAGTGAGAGATTTTCCTCTCAGAATATTTCACTATTCTTCCCTTCATTTGCCATTTTTTCCCTACTGCTACCAAGCTGTGAATAGATGTTCTGTTTTTAACAGGCAGCTACAATAGTTGTAATGAGCAACATGCTAATTTCTCTTTTAAGACTTGTGTAATGGATATCAGTTTGTAGTTCACAAACTGATCCTATGAAGATGCCCTGAACTGAGATGATCAGTTGATATAAACTAATTTTGTCCACTCTGACTAGAGGACAGTCTATTAAACCCCCCATCTTTGCACTTCTAAAAGGTTGCTTTCTGCTTTCATATTATAAAATATTTACCATCTTAATTCCACACCATATATAAAGTCCAAACAGAATGGAGGTGTATTATGGATGGGTCATATGGTATGGCGTATAGAGTAAGAAAGAAGGGACATGTTTGGGTGATTGAAGTATGTTATGATTGGGTGTACCTTAGATTAGCTGCACCTTAGGGGGTGGAGTTAACTGGTTTGTGGGGAATGTGTGTGAAAGTACTAGAGTAAGGAAAATATTGAGTGAGGTGCTGTGGAGAGTGAGAGAAATTTATGCTATGGTATTTATGAGCCTCAGTGGCAAATGAGGAAAAAAAACTTCTGTGGCTAGGTCTATTTAAGGAATTATAGGGAAAGAAGAACTTATCTGAAACCATTGCACTTATGAACCATACTGAAAGGGTTATGCTGCTCTGTTTCAAAACAAGCTATTTGTGTTTAGGAGAAATCAGCTGTTGTATCTAAAGTAAAGGATTGTGTTTTACCTCAGAGCCACATCCACACACTGATTGTTGTGTCATTCTGCCAAAATAGCCTAAGAAGTCTATACTTTCAATTTTTTTAATCAAATTTGAATATAAAAAGGGAGAGAAATGCAGGGTTACAAAAGCAAAAAATAAAGAGGGGAGATACAAGATAGAGAGACAAAAAAAGAACAAAGAAAAGCAGCAAATATATCTGTTACATTTCTACCTCAAAGCATAATACCAAGTTCCTTCTACCTGCAAATCTTTAAATTTTACCCAGTATAACCATTAAATTCTATAGTCTTAATATTTCATTATATACTTTGAACTATTCTATTGCTTATAATATAAATCTAGACTATTCATCTTCAGTACATACAAGTGAGAAAAGCAGAGAAATCAATCATGAAACAGAACTAACTGGTTAAATATATCAGTATTAAAATAAGAGCTAGCTGATTAATATAACCGTGTTAACAGTTAAATAGGTATAAAAGATAAATATAGTTTCTTTAGCCTTAATACAAACTTACTTGTTTCTAGCAGAGAAAAGAGGGGAAAACAAAAAACACAATACTTTGTCTATTTCATTATAAACAGTTTCTCCAGTCTGAAACATCAGGAGTAGATCATTAAGATTACAAAATATTTGTGTTGGCTGCGTTGTTACAAATTGACTCAAGTTAATTATTTATCTACTTTGAATATTTAAAATTCTTTAAAGATTTTTGGAGACTATAACTCCTATTTTCATATTACTCAGAGAAGCACAAGTTGATATGCATTAACTGCCTCATCTCCCACAATCATACAATCTCCATAGCCCACGCTCCATTACATTGCTCTATTGAACTTCCATAAATGACAATAACAAATGGAAAAGAGGTGTCCAGATTCTGAAAGCCTCACTTGCCATTTCTAAATTGCATGCCAGTTCCCTTTTATTGATTCTGTGTTAACCAGTAACATGCAAAAAAAAAAGTTTATAATCCCTTCTTCTTGAAGGCTTTCCACGTCTTGATCTTCTTGCTGAAATCTGCCTCTTCTCGCCTTGGTACATTCATCCTTTTTGCTAAAAATGATAAGGCCCCCATGTCATTACTTCCTTCTGTATAAATTTTAGTTGGTCTTGATTTCTGCTTCATCTTTGTAACTGCGCATGTTGTCTCCATTTTGATTTTCTTTGGCACCTTCCCCAACGTGTCTTTATCTATTTTTCTTGACACACCAGACATCACTGGGGTCTCTTTACTACTCTGCTCATATAGATTTTCAGTTTCACTGTATTTCAAAATAAAAGTCTAAATCTGCTGTTGAATCAACTCTGTTTGCAGCCCAATTTCCTGCTTTAAGGAGATTATGGTAATCATAACATCTTTTTTTTTGTCAAATGCTTCACTTCAGAACACCATTTTCTCCACAGAAAAACTCAGTCTGATAATCAAAGTTTAAAAGCAGCTCAAATTTCAGTTAGCCTATTTCCTTCAGCCATAAGATTTTCTCCTGCTTTTCAATTGTAGTTGTTTCAGTCCCGATCAAGCATCACATATATTTCTCTTAAAAGTACATCCCATTTTAATTCAGACTGTATTGTAACCAAGTAGTGATCTCATTATAGCTTGTTTAATTGTAAACCAAATCAGTTTGAATATCTTTGCTCAGCCCAATTTAAGTAATTGAAAGTTCTCAAATTTGTTCTTTGTCTTTTTGAAGCCTTCCTTGCAGAGAAAGGGGGGGATTATTCTCCTCTTTCCCTTTCTTTTTGAACAGTCCCAATTGTTGTTATGTTAAAAGATCCACTAGCTGGTAGTGTTAGAAAGCAGACTTACTTGCATAGTAGAATTTCAGTGATTAAGGTAGAAGAATGATGCATCAAAAGCTTGTTAAAAGAAGAAAGCAGTCGGGCATTAACCTCTTGTTGCCATAATGGCGATCGTGACAGCGGAGCAGTGGAGCAGACAGGAAGAACAGGAAACAACTGCCATTGTTTTCCTGAATCCCGTAGAGCTCCTAGCTGTCAGGAGACCCCTCCAGAGCCCCCTCGAGATGCTGGGGCTGTGGCACCCCCCCCACCTGATTCAGGGGGGTCATTGGAGCTGAGCTCTGTGACCACCACAGAGCTCAAAGCACTAAAACCCTGTTCAAAATAGCCTAAGAAGTCTAAAATGAGTCATTGGTGTCAGTGAAAATAAACAGGGAACCCTAAGGAAGGCAAGGAAGCAAGATAACATATGTCATCTCAGAGAGAGGTTTCAGGCCCAGTACAAGTGTTATGTACAGGGGGACTCATAAAAGAAGCAAAATGTTATAGGTAGTAACTAAAGTCACCAATGGATGAGATCAGGTTACCCTTTCTACTTTTTGAAGCAGGTAATATATATACAGGGAGCCCCATGGTGCAGAGTGGTAAGCTGCAGTACTGCAGTCCAAGCTCTGATTTTGATCCTGACAGAAGCTGAGTTCGTGTAGTTGGCTCAAGGCTGACTCAGCTTTCCATCCTTCTGAGGTACCCAGGTTGCTGGGGATAAAGTGTAGATGATTAGGGAAGGCAATAGCAAACCACCCCATAAAAAGTCTGCCAAGAAAACATCATGCTGTGACATCACCCCATGGGTCGGTAATGACTTGGTGCTTGCACAGGGGACTACCTTTACCTTTTAAATATATGTGCACCTATGAACCTGTCTGGTATGCAGTAAACATTGGAACAACAGGAACAGCTGACACTTCAAATATTAACTGGGTAGATTTGAATTTCTTTTATTTATAATCCACTTTTCTCACAAGAACTCAAGGTGGGTTATACATACTGAGCCAGTACAATCACAAAAATGGGACATTAAATACCAGTGCGTTAAGATTTGAGAAATCTGGAGCCACCAGAAAAACAAAAAATAATCCCATAGCATAAGTCTTCATGTGACACATTAAGTGGTACAAAAATTACATAAATAGGACCCACTTATGACTTAAACACAGCAGTATTGGCTAAAGTTCATAGTAATTTCTCCAAGCAAGTTTGTAAAACCATTTTGTGCACTGCAATCTGCACAGAACAGCCCTCTTGAATAGTTCAATTTTGCATAGTTTGCAGAAAGCCAGGGGAGTGGGACTGTGTATTGAATAACTGAATACAGGGGGGAGGGGGGAATAACACCTGCCTGGTTTCAGCTGCCATGACAGTGGCTGAGAAAGACCAGATATTGGCAGAAAGGTCTGCAAGAGAAGTTAGGTACATGCAGCTACTGTTGAATTGAAACTAATGTGGGGTGATCCGATATTGATAATAGTGAGATGGTGGAAGTATAGGTAATGCTGAGAAGGATGTATAGGTAGTGGAAGTATAGGTAATGCTGGGAAGTATGTCATTACCAATTCTCCCATTGAGAAAATATTGGATAGAGATACATGAAGAAATGCAAAGGATATTAAAACGTAAGTTTGCAATGAATCAGAAAAATATATTTTTAAATGTCTTACCAAGCAATAGTACTAAAATACACAATGAATTATTTAAGAATATGGTGACAGTGGCAAGGTCAGTATTTGCAGCAAAATGTAAGGCAGAGAAATCCCCAAATCCAAAGGAATGGAAAAATAAACTAAATGAATACACTTCAATGGCAAAATTAACATCTTTTACACATAATAGACCAACTTCAGAATTTAAAGAAAAATGGAAGGGTTTTTTTTCCAGTTATATGGCTGAAAATTAAGAACTAACTGAAATTGCAATAAAGGATGATAGAAAGAGTTTAGGTAATGTTTATAATACAAATGTTATTATATATGAAGATAGAGAAGAGAGAATTGCAATAAAGGATGATAGAAAGAGTTTAGGTAATGTTTATAATACAAATGTTATTATATATGAAGATAGAGAAGAGAGAATGAAAATAGTTCAATAGAAGTGAAATATTAAATGTAAATTTAAGTAAGTGCTATACAAATGCATGATTTTATAAATAATTATAGTTTTTCAATTTAAAAAAAACTCCCATCCTGTGACTGAAAGAGAAAATAGTGTCAACAATAATCTACACTAGTTACACTAGTGATATAGTTGTGCTTAATAACAAATCTCCACAACAAAGTGACTCTTGATTGAAATGGGGTAAGGATGAGGGAAACATGGGAAAGCAAAGCAACAGATTGTGATGAACAGGGCTGAGTTGTAAGGAATAAGAGAGCTAACCAAACTGTATAGCAGTGTTGAAAAACTGTCATACAGATTGTAGATTCCTAGTAGCAGCTCCCCAGAATCTCAGCTACAGGAAGGATTTCCCCATCTCTGCAAAATGAGATCATTTAAAGTAGTATGCCAAGGACCTAAGCCTAACATATTCTGCTTGAGGATATAATTTTCTTGCGTAAGAAGAAACCCCAAAACAATTACTTGTGTCTTGGCACAGATACAAATTCAACAGTTTGGAGATTAGATTTGTGGCTGGGCATCTCTGTACAATGGCAGAAATATCTATAACATATCTCTTTCTACCTGCTAGCAGCTTAATCACAAAAATAACTGAGTAACCAAAAAATTGCAATCAATGTTTCATGTATGTATTTAAGAAGTTGGCAACTCTATCTCCTTCCCACCCAACAGCCAACCTATCTATCTGCCTCTCTAACTTCTGCTTTCTGTTGCCTTCCTTCCTGCAGCCTCTACTGAGGAAAACTACAGTCTTTCTTCATACAGTCACTCTTCATATGTATGTATGTATGTACGTATGTATTTTAGATATCACAGTTTTCTGCAAACCTGAGACCCTTTTCAGGTTTGAAGAAAGTTCTGTCTTGCCCATTCACAGTTCCAGTCACCAGATTTATATATAAAAAATTTGGCCAACTTCGCTATTGAAATATAAGATTTCTGCCTCCCACACACATTATAATTATTGAATACATAAGTGTATGAATTAAAATATTTCTGTCAGTGCTGAGTCATAGGGGCAGAAGCAAATGGTAAGTATAAGTACCAGCAGGATTGGGACTGAGTCTAGGGTTGCTAGATTCCTTCTGGTAACTGGCAGGGGATGGGGGGACTTAGTAGGAGCAGCAGGGAGGCCCATCCAACATGCAGCAACGTATGTGTCACTCATCACATAACCCAGAAATGACATAATCACTTCTGGAACATCAGGGTGATGCTCTGGTATTTGGGCAAAAACCCTATAGTAAATGTGGCTTCTACCATAGCATCCCACCCCCCCCACCCCCCAATAGCAGAGTGTTGCCTTGATGACCTGGAAGTGATGATAGCCTCTGGGTCATGTGGGCAGTTATATGCACATGTTGCTGCATGTCAGATGGATCTCCCTCATTTGGGGGGAAGTTCCCCCCAGCCAGTGGTGGGGCCTGGTAATGGGGGACCCCCATCTCTGCCAGGGGTCTGGTTACCCTAATTGGGTCAGAGAAGAGCAGAGCACCAGAGGGCCTAGCTATTAAGGAAGTCTCAAAGTAGCTCTGGAGGCCTACAGAAGAGACAGAATTCATAACAGCCATGCAGCAGTCCATAAAGGGCAGCAAAAATGACCTAGGTGTGCAGTAGACCAGAGGTGGATAAGGCAAACTAAGAAGGCCTTAGGGAGGCTAAGCTGGCAACTTAAAATTTCCTGTACAGAAGTTTCAGGGCTACACGAACAAGGGCAGAGTCTGGGGGTTCCAGGCCAAGACCTACTCATGACCTAGAAGAATTTATAGCTGGTTCAACTGAGGAGGTCCTAGTAAGCTGCCTGAGGTGGAGAGGAGTGAAATCCTCTGGGTCCTAGAAAGATAACACTCCCTTCTTCCTCCATTTTGCAAAGAACATCCATCACAAAAGGTACTAGTGCACATATATGGGGAAAAAATTCATCTGTTGCTTACAATTATCATTATGGGTGCGGTCACATGTCACATTAAAAGCTAGCGTATAGCGCTCAAATTTGAACCTCTGAATATTGATTCGATGTGTGGCCAATCAGACGAGCATCCAAGAATGCAACTCATCCTGTTGCTGAGCAATCAGACATTCAATGTTATCACACTCTTTTCTTGGAGTGTGTGTGATGTGATTCCTGGGGGTGGGGGTCCATTGAACATGTGCCCAACCGTTGGGAGGTGGGAAATCAAACGTTGCTTCAGAGGCGGGGGGGAGGGGAGAGGTTCTGGGAATTAACATTGCCAATTCAAACCAGGGGACTGCCAGGAACTACTTTCCTGGAAATTGACAGTGACAATGATATCTGAAAATCCTCCACATTGAAAAAAAGTTTTTTCCACCTGTTCTAAATACTGGGATAATGTTTCCCTCCCCTCCGATCCTGTGTTGATCGGAGAATCAGAAGTGTCATAGAATCATAGAGTTGGAAGGGACCTTCAGGTTCATCTAGTCCAACCCCCTGCACAATGCAGGAAACCCACAAATACCTATCCCAAATTCACAGGATCTTCATTGCTGTAAGATGGCCATCTAGCCTCTGTTTAAAAACCTCCAAGGAAGGAGAGCCCACCACCCCCCAAGGAAGCCTGTTCCACTAAGGAATCACTCTAACGGTCAGGAAGTTCTTCCTAATGTTGAGCCAGAAACTCTTTTGATTTAATTTCAACCCTCTGATTCTGGTCCTACCTTCTGGGGCCACAAAAAACAATTCCACACCATCCTCTATATGACAGCCCTTCAAGTACTTGAAGATGGTGATCATATCACCTCTCAGCCACCTCTAAACATCTCCAACTCCTTCAACCTTTCCTCATAGGACTTGGTCTCTGTCGCACCCTGGGCACCTCTCTTGGTCTCCAGGTTGGGCCGTTGCCCCCCTTACTGGGTCTGCCCCCCCTGGGTCTGATGCGAGTTCCCCCCAGAGGTCTCAGAATTAGGGGTGGGAGCCAGGTTACGTCACCTCAGGCCCCCGTTCCCCTCTGGCTGTGCACGGGCTCCTTATTCTCTCTCAGGAGGCAGCCATCCAGTGCAAGTGCCAGCTTCCTCCCTGACCTCGGGCTTCCCTCCCTTTTATCTCCCTGGCCATTTCCTCCCCACTCCCCGGGTCCCACCCCTTGCTGGCTCCGCCCCCCATTTATAAGCTCGGCTGCCGGGGGGAGGCGTGCCGGGGCTTGGACAGGCTGGAGCCACTGGGCCTTCCTGGGGCTCTGTGAAGTGTTGGGGTGCAGTGGCGGCAACCGCTGCAGCTCAGTCTGCCGGCCCCTTCCTCTTCCGCTGCTGGCCACCCTCCTGGCCTCCTGTTCCTAGTCTCCTTCGATGCAGTACGCCGGCCAGACTCCTCGCTTCTGTGGCGGGGCGTGCTGGCTGCGAGGGCTGAAGGGGTCAGCTGGGGCCATGGCTCGGATGTTGGACACCCAGGTGAGTGGCGGCGGGTTCGCGGGGCCCCCCTGCGGCGCTGCAGGGTGCTGCAGGGGTGTCGGCGGGGGGGCAAATGGCCGGCGGCAGCAGGGGGTGTCCCTCTGCGGAGTCCCGGCCCGGGCTGGGTGGGACAGTCTCCAAACCCCTCACCATCTTTGTCACCCTCCTCTGGACCCGTTCCAGCTTGTCCATATCCTTCTTAAAATGTGGTGCCCAAAACTGAACACAATACTCCAGGTGACGTCTAACCAGAGCAGAGTAAAGTGATGCTATTACATCACGTGATCTGGATACTATACTTCTGTTGATACAGCCCAAAATTACATTTGCCTTTTTCGCCACCGCATAAGAACATAAGAGAAGAAGAGAACATGTTGGATCAGGCCAATGGCCCATCCAGTCCAAAACTCTGTGTCACTCAGTGGC
This sequence comes from Heteronotia binoei, assembly GCF_032191835.1. Taxonomy (NCBI): domain Eukaryota; kingdom Metazoa; phylum Chordata; class Lepidosauria; order Squamata; family Gekkonidae; genus Heteronotia; species Heteronotia binoei. Next base: position 132,161,467 of record NC_083224.1, on the reverse strand, counting down.
CAATATACATGGCCAATATACACACACACACATATACATACATACACACACACACACACACATATGTACACACACACACACATACTGGAGCTAATAGCCCCTGATGGACCACTGCTCCATATTTTTATCCAATCCCCTCTTAAAGCTGGCTATGCTTGTAGCTGCCGCCACCTCCTGTGGCAGTGAATTCCACATGTTAATCACCCTTTGGGTGAAGAATTACTTCCTTTTATCCGTTTTAACCTGACTGCTCAGCAATTTCATTGAATGCCCATGAGTTCTTGTATTGTAAGAAAGGGAGAAAAGGACTTCTTTCTCTACTTTCTCCATCCCATGCATAATCTTGTATACCTCTATCATGTCACTCCGTAGTCGACGTTTCTCCAAGCTAAAGAGCCCCAAGCATTTTAACCTTTCTTCATAGGGAAAGTGTTCCAAACCTTTAATCATTCTGGTTGCCTTTTTTTGCACTTTTTCCAATGCTATAATATCCTTTTTGAGGTGCCGTGACCAGAATTGTACACAGTATTCCAAATGAGACCGCACCGATATATACAGGGGCATTATGATACTGGCTGATTTGTTTTCAGTTCCCTTCCTAATAATTCCCAGCATGGCGTTGGCCTTTTTTATTGCAATCGCACACTGTTTTGACATTTTCAGTGAGTTATCTACCACAACCCCAAGATCTCTCTCTTGGTCAGTCTCTGCCAGTTCACACCCCATCAACTTGTATTTGTAGCTGGGATTCTTGGCCCCAATGTGCATTACTTTGCACTTGGCCACATTGAACCTCATCTTCCATGTTGACACCCACTCACCCAGTCTCAACAGATCCCTTTGGAGTGCCTCACAATCCTCTCTGGTTCTCACCACCCTGAATCAGAACCAGTAAAGCTGATTCTGTCAATGCAATCAACATTAGTTGATCTGTAAAATGCAATCAACATTAGTTCAGGCAGTTACTGTGGGAACACACTATTGGCCCATCACACATTGGTCACCATCTCTGGCCTCCCATTGGCTGACTCCCTTGTCCCTGCCTCCTGCAGGCCCAGGTATGTTGAACACATTCCCAAAGTGGTCTTACCTCAGAGACAGCCAGATCTCCAGCTCTTCTCTGTCAACTGGCCTCAGAACAGGCTGCAGAACTACTGCGGCCTCATAAAAGGCCTTATCAAACAGCCCACACAGATAGCTCCCCAGCACATGCAGACTCTGAAGGTTGCTGTAAAAGCTAAGGAGCCTGGCACCGCCTCAGAGGGCATGGCTGTCTCACCTTTACTGTCTTTCACTCTCTCACTCCTCCCCTCAGCCTCACCCCAGGATGGTTGCCTGAGAAGGAGATAAAGAAGCCTCACAGGGTTGTGGTTAGAGCTTTTTTTGTAGCAGAAACTCCTTTGCATATTAGGCCACCCCCCCTCCCCAATGTAGTCAATCCTCCTGGAGCTTATAGTAAGCCCTGTACTAAGAGCCCTGTAAACTCTCGGAGGACTAGCTATGTCAGGGGTGTGTGGCCTAATATGCAAAGGAGTTCTTGCTGGTTGTTGTTCAGATGAAAGAGGGAAGAGGAATGAGGAGAATAATTTAAGCTGCTTTGGTGTCCCCCCCATGAAGAAAGACTGTCTTTTTCCTATCTGGAGGCTGCAGAGTTGCCAACTCCAGGTTAGAAAATTCCAGATGGCAGAGATTACCTCCCCTTGAGGTGTGTGGGAGGGATTAATGCCTTCATTTGGGTGAGTGCGAAGGCAGCAAGGCTGGGGAGCCCCTCACCCAGAAGCCTTTAGTGGTACCTTTCCAGGTTGGTGGGAAATTCCTAAGATATCACTACAGACCTCTGAGGGAGAGGTCTTTCCTCCTCGGGAACTACTGTTGCCAATCTCCAGCCCTCAGATTTCAACTGCTCTCCAGATAGAAGAGATCAGCTTCCCTTGAGGTGTGTGGGGGGAATGAATGCCTCCACTTGGGTGGGTTGGAATGAATGCCTTCACTTGGGTGGGTTGGAAGACAAGGGTGGGGAAGGCACTCACCCAGAGGCCTTTAGTGGTACCTTTCCAGGTTGGTGAAAAATTTCTGGAGATTCTGTGGTGGAGTCTGAGGAGGGCATACAAGTTAGGTCTTCACAGTGGGGTCTGCCAGACACAGGTTCTTGCTGTGGAAGCTGACTGGGTGATTTTGGACCAGTCTCAGACTTCCTGCCTAACCTGCCTCACAGGGTTGTTGTTCAGATCAAAGAGGGGAGAGGAGAATGATGTAAGCTGCTTTGGTCTCCCCCACACTGTGAAGAAAGACTGTCCTTTTATTATGTAGAGGCTGCAGGGAGGAGGAAGGTGATGGAAACCTGAAGTCAGAGGATCAGATAAAGGGATGGCTCCACCTGGGGGCTGGCTACCCTATGCTTGGTTGCTTGCTACTGTTCAGCAGCAGCCTCCCTATGACAGCCACTGTGGCATAGGAGTTAGAGCTTCAGAGTGGGATTTGCCAGACCCAAGTTCTTGCTGTGGAAGCTGAATGGGTGATTTCAGACCAGACGCAGACTTCCAACTTAACATGTCTTGCAGGGTTGTTGTTCAGATCACATGTGGGGGGGGGGGGAGAGGAGAATGATGTAAACTGCTTTGGTTCCTTTTTCCCACTGTGTAGACTGACATTTCCAGTGGAGGCTGTAGGGAGGTGGAAGGCAATGGAAACCTGAGGTCAGAGGAGCAAATAATGGGAAGGGGATGGGTTGCCAACTCCAGGTTAGGAAATTCCTGGAGATTTAAGGGGTGGTGCCTGGAGAGGGTGGGGTTTGAGGAGGGATAGGACCTCAGTTAGGTACAATGCCATTTCCTTCTGGGGAACCACTGGAGATCACTCAGATTTACAATTGCTCTCTAGATTGCAGGGATCAGCTCCACTTGAGGTGCGGAGGGAGTCAAATGCCTTCACTTGGGTGGGAAGACAACTAGGGTGGAGGTCACTCTCCCAGAGCCTCCTTCTAGAACCTGTTGTATTTTTCTTCACAACGGGCCATATTCCTAGTTACTGAGTAATGCTATTATAAATCGGTGTATGTAGTTCAATGATCGCTAGCCATTTTCTTAGTTGGCAACTAAGGAGGAGCAGGGGATCTTTGAAATGGTGGCAACTATGCTGATCCCCATGACACAGCAAGACTGTTTTACATTGTTATGATGTTATAACATTCCTGCATAGGCACACAAAAAAGGAGGTTTTGTCACTGACAAAGTACATGATGACATGGCCATGCAACCCCTTTTCAAAGGAAATGCAGAACACACGGGAAGAATCAGATTCTAATTCAAGAAACAAATTCCCCCAAATAAATACCCTTTGCAGAAGCAATGCCACATAGTTGGAGCATCAGCTGGGGATTCAACTCACTGGGAAACAGCAGCAACACTGAAGTGCAGAAAAGATCAAGGAATGACACTTAACAGATCTGACCTCACTATCCTATTTAACTGTCCTCTTGCTGCCCCCTGCAGACTCTTCTCTTTTCTTTGTACATCAGATATTACCTATTCCAACAGGATCCCCAGCCCACCCCCTTTCCATTGCAGTTGGAGCGATGGCAGGAGAAAAAAATTAAAGCTATCTATATAACATCAATTATATAGATAGATTTAAGAATTGGTGGAAATTCTACGGTTTTACTATTGAGTTTCAAGCAATTCCAAGAACTACCTATGTCAGCTCTGGTATTTTACCAGAAGTGACATGACACCTCAGTCAGGGTCATTCTCCCATATCCCACCCAGAATCCTCCTGGCAACCATACATACAAGCAGGGATGGCATTCTAACAGGAGCTCCTTTTCATATTAAGCCACACACCCCTGATGTAGCCAATCCTCCAAGAGCTTACAAAAAAGAGCCTTGTAAGCTCTTGGAGGATTGGCTACCTCAGGGGTGTGTGGCCTAATATGCAAAGAAGCTCCTGCTAGAACTCTACCCCTGCATATAAGTGATGTGGCTCTGCAAACCAGTTGATCCAATGCAGCTCCCTTCCTTGCCCTTTTCTTGAATAAACTGAGAAAAAGCAGCTCTCACTGTTCTGGAGGCAGTTGCTGGAACTCTGCAGAGAACTAAGTCTAGTCTAGTCCACAGCTGGCATAAAAGCTAATTTGGCACTGCATCTCCTTTCATCTATCTCAGCATGGGTCTGCTGCCTCTGCTGATACTGCTGGGTGGAAGCAGATCCTGGAGGCCTCATGTGCTGAGTTCTGGGCTGGCACTTACTTGCTCCAGGATCCGGAGGGGAAGTTCTGGTGGAAGACCTTCGACTGCAGGCTCCTCTAGGGCACCCTCTGACACAGATGGGGCAGAATCTTCTATTATGCTAGGGTCTTCCCTCTCTTCCCTCTCTTCCCTAGGCCGCATTTCTGGGTCCCCAGGCTCCTCCTCCAAGGCTTCTTAGTTGGAGCCGGAGAGAGTTAGTGCCTGTCAGAGTCATGTAACAGTAAGGTATGGGTTAACAGAAAACCAAGGAAAACTGAAGACGCACAGAGCCTGCGTCAGGTGGCCTTGAGGGTGGGGGCCAGAGTAATTATAACAGCACCCGCCTCACGGTCCCACTGGATCGCTTCTATGTGCTGTTTATGGCTACCCCAGCCCCTCAGTTTCTCCTCAGTTCTTCCTTTAAAACTTTTTCCTCAGGACTATATAACTCAAGGGGTGGGTATGATTTGGATTTCTCTCTATATTAGTCTCTTCTTGGTATTTGTTTTGGTTTTGCTTTCAGGTGTATATATAATTCACTTCGTAGGGGACCACAGCAGTTTTGTTAGTTTTTCCCAAAAATATAGGCTCCAGAGAACTTTAACGTAAACCACAGATATTTATTTAAACACAAAGACTTAAACTGGGGATATGGGCGATATATACACGGGCTATAAGGTATCTCACACAGTAACAAGTTGCTCAGTTGTTTCAGGCTTTCTAATATGTCTTTCTTCTTTCTCTGGTCTCTCAGGTTCACAGTTCCTCTATATCATACACTCTCATCCACTAGTATAGGCTGGCCTCTTGGGTATGATGTGCCAGGTCTCTCCAGTCGACTGGAGCCTCTACTCCCAGCCCTTCAGACTCTTAGACCCACATATATTCCCTCAACCACCTCTCTAGTTCTTAAGAGATGTAATTATGTGTCTGTGACCATTCAGGTCTTCACAGTGACTCTCCCTTTTAGTCACACACAGCCCCTTGCTGTTTGTATAGAGCTAGCAGTCAGCTTTTCTTCTCACAAAGACTCTATTTAGCTACTGTCTCAGCTCCCTCAAAGACCAACTCTCTCAGACTCCGTCAGGCACCTACTGACTTCAGCCTCTATCGGACACCTAACTGCTTCTCCTCAGCCGTTAGCTGACAATCTCCACACTGAGAGTTCCGAGCACTCTGGTCCCCCACCCTCAGGTCACCTGACTCAGGCTCTGTGCGTCTTCAGTTTTCCTTGGTTTTCTGTTAACCCATACCTTACTGTCACACTCCTCCTCCAAGGCTTCTTAGTTGGAGTCCAGAGCAAGCTCAGTGGAGGTCATGACACCTATATCTGTTGATATTTTGGACCAAACTTAAAAGCACACTAGCGCACAAATTGGGAAGGAAGACTAGTTTAATAAACACTTTGCTTACATCTGTGTTACAATCTATTCTTTGCCCAGGTTATCCAACACTTTCTGATCATTGCCATCTGTTAAGGGGCTGTTGAATGAGTAGGCCTTTCATTTCTACAAGAAGCATGTGGACTATTAAAGAATACCTCCACTCTGCATGCTTTTGTTGCTGCCAAACATAATAGATCTGTGTGAATAAGTTTACTGATTTATACTGTTAGTCTTAAATTTTTAGGGAGTATCAGTTTAATTTTTTAAAGTTTGCTTTCTTTTGAGAATGCAGTTCAAATGGATTCTTCAGGGGATTGATCTCAGCACTGAGGCTAGTAAGACTCTGCTGGCTGGTGATGGTTTCTTTCACTGTGTGCTTGTTTCCAAGATTCATTTTCTAAAATGCACAGCTCTTTAGGCTTCTTCTTCTTTAAATAGAGACTTTAAAAGGCTGACAGATCTCTCCGGAAACCTGGACTGAGAAGGAGAAAAGTCAACTTGCCAAAAGCTTGGCCTCCTTTTTTGTCAGGTAATGAGTAAGAACGTGATGTGGAAAATGTGAGCTCAGGTTGTGTCCACAGACTTTAACTGAGGATGACAAATTATTTTAGAAGTGTTGGGGGGCTGACTAAATGAAACATTATCAGGTTTGTTTCTTGCTATACAGCAATTGTCTCATGTTTAGGAATATGTGGCTTCAATAGGAACTTCCCTGAAAAAGGAATAGCTAGTGCACAGGATTATTATTTTATAAATATTTGGCTCCTAGGCTATACACAGATGTATGGTCACTGGTCCCACTATCAAAACCAAGAGTTGTATAATTAAGTTATATTTTGCCATGAATTGGCAGAGTACACTATCTAGATTGCAGTACGATATGGTCAACCATTGTGGAAACATTTTAATTTTTTTCCAGCTCATCTTATCTCATCCACATATGATTTCCCTCCCTCCTCCCAGGTATAGGGAACATTATATATCAAACCTGTACATCACTGTGTGCACAAATATCAGCCAATCTGACTTGGCAGAAAGACTCCTTTTCTAGTCTCTTACATAATAATAGCAGAAACCCATGCATATGAGTCAACTTCTCAAGGAAAGACTGTTTAACTTTTTAAAACATTGCTTACACATGCAGTGTCACTAACCATTTAAGCTGGGGTTCAGAGACCAGTGGAATTTCTTTTTTGAGCCCACCTGTTCTTTTTACTTGCTTTTAAAATCATATAGCAGTCCTAAAGCCAGTTGGTGGAGAGCCAGTTTGGTGTAGTGGTTAAGTGTGCGGACTCTTATCTGGGAGAACCAGGTTTGATTCCCCACTCCTCCACTTGCACCTGCTAGCATGGCCTTGGGTCAGCCATAGCTCTGGCAGAGGTTGTCCTTGAAAGGGCAGCTGCTGTGAGAGCCCTCTCCAATCCCACCCACCTCACAGGGTGACTGTTGTGGGGGAGGAAGGTAAAGGAGATTGTGAGCCGCTCTGAGACTCTTCAGAGTGGAGGGCGGGATATAAATCCAATATCATCATCTTCTTGTAGAGTGTTGTATGGCACATTTCTTTAAAACTGAGAAGTGGTCTGCATGATATGAGGTGGGAATCTGCTGATTGAAGAAAAAAAAGCAATAGTTCTTTTAGGTACATGTTAGCCTTTGGGTGAACCTCAAATAGATTTTTGGATTCCAACCAGAAGGCTTCTTGAGAGAGAAAAAGTCCATTTGTGGATATGTAGCGTTGATGTATATTAAAGTAAAATTCAAACTAGTCCGCTAATAGATTGAAAATAATCTCTGTGCACATACATTTTTTCTTTTCTTTTTGACCTACATAACAAGTAATCTACAATTCTGACTCAGGGACTGGCTGGGTGCCTACAGAATTCATTGTGAGGCACCAAAACTCTCTGGGAGTTCCACTGTAAGGAAAGATCATTCCTTTAAACAAAAGAAAGGAAAAATGTCTAACATGGAGGCGCTGTTGTTGACAATACAGTCCAATTTAAACTGTTTAATGACAGAGGTATGGCATGACACTGACTTTTTTTTTTATTAGGCTTCTAATGTATATATTCTTTTAGAATCCTGAATCAGTCAAGATGGTATTGCGACAACATGCAGAAGATAAGGCAATCTGTTACAGAGAGCACAGCAATTCACAATTAAATGTGACTGTTGAGTATGTGCTAAGAGAGAGAGAGATCTGTTTGGTATTTGCACTAAACCTCTGCTCTGTGATCCAGGTGGGAACTGAAGATATCCCACTTTTACAACTGATCTCCAGATGACAGAGATCAGCTTCCCTGGAGAAAATGGCTGTTTTGAAGGGTGGACTTTGTGGCATTGTACCATGCTGAGGTCACCAGGTATTTTCCAAAACAGACCTGGGAACCCTAAGCTTGCAACGAAACTATATCATCACAACTGACAATATTTATTTTATTTCACAATTCTGCATGGAAAGTCTGCAGAATTTTCAGATGGCTAAGTGGGCAAAAGGAAAGGGTTGAAAGAATGCTGGAGACACTGGCAATATGTGTTTAGGAACATGTAAAGCATGTTCTCTGAACATTAAAGTCCCACATTTTCATGTCTGTTTTTTAGCTGTCACAGCCCACATTTGCCAATTAAAACCCATGATGTAGAAATTTTACACAACACATGTTTTCATAGATTCTTGGGTATCTACACATATACCCTGTTCACCATAGCCCTGCTCAGCAACATAGAATATATAAAGAATTGATGTGGACTCTGTTCACAAGTTCTGATGTACTATATGCATGTTGATTGGAGAAGGGGCCAGCAAATGTAACTCAGCCCTCCCCATGCATGCCATGTCTGATGTATAAAAAAGGCACACATGGCTATTTGAAAGATATGGAAATGAAATCACAACAGGTAATTCACATTTCATCAGGAGGTAAAACGGGGGGAAAGAGAGAGGTAAACCTGGAGGACTAACTAGAGGCAAAGTGCAAATCTTGCGCTCATGATGACATCATTTGTGCTATTTATATATAGGAAGTGTCATCCTGTGTTGATTTATGCAGTTCTTGAAGGCCATAATGCTCCCCAAAGTAAGAATGAGAGAATGCAACAAGCTATTGTCTGCTGAACCTGCTATAACCTGATGATATAATTGTTTGTGTTACCATCTATGTTTATTTATATACCTAGGAAACCCTTTGGACAGTTTACTTATTTATCTCTAGTCCTATGTTCTCACTCAAGGAACTAAAACTATGCTGTCCCGCTGGATACTGTCATCTATCCTCAATTTATTTAAACAATGATCCAGGCATGCAGAATGTTTCAGATACAATTTCCAGATTCCCTGGGCTGTAAGCATACCTACTTCAGGTTCCATGTAGTGCATCAGCTCAAATCAGATAACATTGCTTAGTTAACAGGCACAGGCAGGTAAACTGGAGGTTGCATAATGACGATTTTTACTCAGTAAAAAGTTCACTCTGATGGTGAAACATTGATGTAAACTAGGGATGTAGATATCTGAAACAGTCCCCGTGCATTATTTTAGCATATGAACATACGTAAACACTTCAGTCCATAAACACTTGGTTGGGCAATAAACACCTCAGTCTTTCTTTATTATGCAAGACAGTTTGCAGCACTAATCACTTGAAAACTCTGATTTTCACTGTTCTGATGAGTCTGGGGTGTCCACCAGGCTGTCATGGAGTAACTTTGGTGAGCCCCTGTTGAAAATTGTCATGTCTGCATTTCTGTCCTTCCAAATCTGCCTTTGGATAATTGTGGGTGGCCCAGCCAGCCTGACAGATGTTTCCTCTGCAAAGAAGAAGAATGTACCATGAAGAGAAGAAGAATGTACCATGATGCGTTTCAGCCCATGGTGGTGGTGGGGACTCTTAAGAGTTGTGGGTATACTTTCCTTGCTTGTCCTGTGGCTGGGATGCCCACCAAGCTGTTGTTGGGTAACTTTGGGGAGCCCCTGTTGGATGTCTGCCTTTCTGTCATTGCCTCACTAATCACTTTAAATAGAAAACTCTAATTTCCACAGGTCTGGTGGTGCTGGGCTGCCTGTTGCTTTGGGGAGCCCCTGTCAGAAGTCTCTTCTCTTGTCTACCATTCTGTCATTGCATTACTTAAAATGGAAAACTCTGGTTTTGATTGGTCTGATAGAACTGGGGTGTCCACCAAGCTGTCATGGGGTAACTTTGGGGAGCCCCTGTTGGAAGTCCCTTGTCATGTCTGCCTTTGTGTCCTTTGGAACCTGCTTTTGGAGACTTGGGAGGTCCTGCAAGCATAGTGTATTGGCACTTTCTGGCTCTCCCATTGGCTGTGATGTGCACTCCATCAACTAGGGCTGCCAAGCCCCAGGTCTGGGCGGGGGAACTTCCCCCAATGTCGCTGGCACAATGACGTCACCTGGAAGTGGATCATAAAAATGGCGACACCTGACTCTGGAGACCCTCTGCAGATGATGTAATGCACTCGTCGCCGGAGACTCTTCAAGGCTTCAAAGGAGCCCCCTCTGGAGCTCCCTTTCCGCCAAAGTAAATCTCCTCCAAGTTTCCCAAGCATGTCTTGGACTATTCTCTGAATGAGAAAAGTAGGTAGTAGGCATTAGATTGCCTTCTCTACCCCCCACACAGAGGTTCCAGCTGCCTCCCTTATGAGAGGCAATTCAGCTCTCCATTTTCCAACCCCCGAAAGTCCCAAATTGACTTAAACTCACCAGGATCTAGCACCTCTATACTACAAATAACATCTGGATTACTATCAGGATGGTGTCTACTTGGATAGCCACTGCAGAAGGTATTGATTTTTATCTTTCACCCTGGGACTAAAATAAGGATTTACAAAAATAATTAAAAGGTGGTAAAAAGACTATAGCATGCTTATATAAAGAAGAGGAGGAGGGGTGAATTTGGAACTATTTAATATTAAAGAACAGAGTTTAAAAGTGAAAAAAACAAGAATGTTTTTAATACTTGCGGTTTCTGAAAAACACCCCCATCGTCACAGCATTGCTGGTCAGTAGAATTCCACAGGAAGTGACGTTTTGTACCATCACGTGATTTGACTACCAGTGAGAACGGGACTTGGAGGCAAGAAAAGCAGGAAGTAACCATTGGAAGAAGGTCAAATTGCAAGTCAGCCAGCCTACTCTAGGACTGAAAAACCATAGAAAAACATTGACGGCCATTAAAAGAATGGCAAAATAAAAATATTTTTTTAAGTGCTCGGGACTTTAAAAATTGGTGGAACTGGTATATTTGGACATTACAAAGTTAATCCTATTGGACAGTACTGTTGAAAGCAACTATAGAGGCCTAAAAAGGAACAATTTTTTTTTGAAAAAAGGGGTAAGAAAAGTCGTGACCGCCATTTTGGATTTTTAAAATTGAAATATTAATATCTCGGCTTGGGGGCCCCTAGAGCGGCTATTTTAGGCTCTTTGGAAAGAGCAAGTCTTGCTTTTTTTAAATCTGATACATAGTTTTCAATTTGTTGAGATCAAATTTTTGAGCATTTTTTTAGTGTCAGATCACAAGCCAATATGTACAAGGGCATCTCAATGGAAAAGATGCAGGAGCAATTAGAGGCTATGGAAGCAAGGCTGATGAAAGGAACGAAGGAGCTCAAGAAAGAAATTATAAAGGACATTGAAGCTAATACAGTAGCTCTAGAGAAAAAATTTGAAGACCTTAAAAATGAAACTGTAGTGACATCAAAAAAAGTGGATGAGGTGGAGAAAAAAAAAAGAATATGATTCCACCTTAAAAAGTGTGCAAGAGAAAGCTGTATTGCAGGACTGTAAATTGATGGAAAACCTGGTACATCTGAGAGGGGTACCTGAAAATGAACATGATCTGAAGGACTATATAATAAAAATTATTGTGGATTTTTGGAAGATGATTTAGAAACATCAAAATACCAATATGACTATGTGTATAGAGTCAATTCCCTTTATGCCAAGAAGAATAAATTACCAAGAGACGTGGTAGTAAAATTTGTGACACGGGACAAGGTGGGAAGAATTATAGCCAAAAGCTTTGAAAAGAACTTTGTGGTGGAAGGCAGCGTAGTGAGGATAATGAGAGAGCTGCCAAAGAAAGTACTGTCTGATAGAAAGACTTATAAAAAATTAACAGGAAAACTACAGGACAATGATATAAGGTATAGATGGATTTTACCAGAAGGTTTGAGTTTTGAACTCCAAGGCAGAAGGATTACAATTACAAGTGTACAAGAACTAAGAAGATTTTTAGAAGAACATTAAAAATTTGGCGACACAGTTTAAAGAAGAAAACATAATGGATTACAAATTATTATCTTGGAATGTAAATGGACTAAATTCACCTCAAAAAAGAAAAGCAACATTTCAGTGGATTACAAAACAAAAATGCAATATAATTTGTCTACAAGAAGTTCACATTAAACAATTGGACTATAAATTTTTATGGAATAAGCACTTGGGTTTGGAATTTCATTCATTGGCTAAACAAAAAAAGAGAGGTGTACTTTTTTATATTAAACAAGAATTGGAGCCAAAAGAAATTTTTAAAGACAATGATGGGAGATATTTAGCAGTGGAAGTAACATTAAATGCAAAAAAACCACTGCTGCTGGGACTATATGCACCAAATGGTGGGAAAGACTCTTTCTTTAAAGAAATAATGCAACAGCTTGACCAAGTGTCATATGAACAAATTATGATAATGGGATATTTTAATGGTACAATTAAAATACATTGGATAGATCGGGGAAGAAAAAAAAATAATAAGGAAGGGAAACTGCCAAAATCTTTCTTTGAATTAGTCAAGCAAGAAAACTTGGAGGATTTATGGAGGAAGTTCAACTCTGAGGTACGGGACTATACCTTTTTCTCAGCAAGACATAATACTTTTTCAAGAATTGATACGATATGGTGTACAAAAGACTTAGGACTTATAACTAAAAAACCAAAGATTCTTCCTAAAGTAAGAGCAGACCACAACCCATTAATGTGGTCAACAAAGTTGATTAAAAAAACCAGAAGGTGGAGGTTAAATGAAGATCTACTACAAAACAAAGAAATAGTGACATCTCTAGAAAAAGAAACTAAAGCTTTTTTTTCAAATAAATGAAACTAAGGACATGGACTTTTTAACGGTATGGGAAGCATATAAAGCAGTGATGAGAGATATTTTAATTACATTGAGTAATAAAGATAAAAAAACAAAAGAAAAACAAATGTTAGACATTTAAAATGAAATAAAGAAAAAGGAAATGGAATTAAGGAAAAGACCTGGGAAGAAAAAAATTATTAGGGAGATTACAATGCTACAGACAAAATTGGGACATCTGTTAAATATAGAAGTAGAGTGGAACTTGAAAAGACTGCAACAGAAATCTTTTGAAGGAGCAAATAAACCTGGTAAATAGTTGGCTTGGCAATTGAAAAAAAAAGAGAAGAGAAGTTAAAATTATAAGCAAAATAAAGGTTGGTGGAAAAGAAATTGTAGATCAAGAAGGAATAAAAAGGGAATTTTTTAAATACTACGGCAAATTGTTTAAAAAATTGAAAATAAGTAAAGAGAAGTTGGAGGTATATTTGCAAAGAATTAACGTGACTCCACTGACAGAAAACATGGAAAAAGTTTTAAATGATCCAATAGAAAAAATGGAAATTGAAGCAGCAATAAATGTAATGAAAATGGGGAAAGCACCTGGTCTACATGGATTTACAGCAAAATTTTATAAATTCCTCAGAGAAGGGTTAACACCCAAGCTGCATAAATTGATGAATATTTTAAGAATGGAGGGGAAAGTACTGAATATGTGGAAAGAAGCGGTGATTCCAAAGGAAGATAGAGATGTCACTGATGTAAAAAATTATAGACCAATTTAATTGTTAAATGTGGATTATAAAATATATATGAGAATACTAGCAGAAAGACTTAAACAATTTTTGATGAAGTTTATTAAACAAGAGCAAGCAGGATTTCTTCCAAGGAGACAAATAAGAGATAATATTAGAGCTGTTGTATTGTAGAATATTGTAGAATATTATGAAAGACATCCTGAAAAAGAAGTGGCGCTATTCTTTGCGGATGTGGAGAAAGCTTTTGATAATCTAAATTGGGACTTTATGTTTGCGGTGATGGAAAAATTGAGATTGGGAGAGAATTTTATTAGAATGGTGAGAGCAATATATACTGAACAATGGGCAAGACTTTGTATTAATACAGATTTATTAATTATGATGATCAGCAAAGGAACAAGACAAGGTTGCCCTCTATCTCCGTAATAATAATAATAATAATAATAATAATAATAATAATAATAATAATAATAATAATAATAATAATAATAATAATAATAATAATAATTTTTATTTATATCCCGCCCTCCCCGCCTAGGCAGGCTCAGGGCGGCTAACAACATTCAGATAAAACATTATACAATAAATACAGTAATTTTAAAACAGCATTAAAAGTTATACAGTCATTTAAATCAATAATATCTTAAAAACCATTCCAGTTTATATCATATAACAACACAATGATGTTCCTGGCGCTATTCTGTCCGTTTACATAATGGCAAAAATCATTATATAGAGTCACTTTGATGGATCATTAGTTCGGCCATCCTTTGTCAGCAGTCTGTGAAGGCCTGCCTAAAGAGGATGGTCTTGCAGGCCCTGCGGAATTGGTCCAGGCTCCGCAGGGCCCGCACCTCTTCCGGGAGCTGGTTCCACAGGCACGGAGCTGCAACGGAGAAGGCCCGTGCGCGAGTGTTTTGCAATTTCGCCTCCTTTGGCCCAGGGATAGTCAGCTTGTTCTTCCCTGCTGACCTCAGTGCTCTTTGGGGCTCATATGGGGAGAGACGGTCCTTCAGGTAGGCAGGTCCTCGACCATATAGGGCTTTAAAGGTAATAACCAGCACTTTGTAGCGAACCCGGTATGTAACTGGCAGCCAGTGCAGCTCGTGCAGCCTCGGCTGTATGTGCTCCCATTTTGAGAGTCCTACTAACAGCCTGGCCGCTGCGTTCTGCACTTGCTGCAGTTTCCGGGTTTGACACAGAGGCAGCCCCATGTAGAGGGCATTACAGTAGTCCAATCTTGAGGTGACCGTCGCATGGATCGTTGTTATTTATAATGACTTTAGAAATTTTGCTGATGCAAATACAGGAAGATAAAGAGATAGAGGGAATGAAATTGAAGGGATTTTCCTATAAATATAGATCATTTGCTGATGATGTTATGTTCATAAATGAAAACCCATTAAAAGTAACGCCACTGCTCTTGAGTAAAATACAAGAATATGGAGAATTGGCTGGATTTTATATAAATAAAGAGAAATCAAAATTTTTGTGTAAAAATATGAGAACTGAAAAACAGAAAGAATTACAGAGCTCAACGGAGTGTGAAGTTATGTCTAAAGTAAAATAACTAGGTGTGGAAATTACCATGAAAAATATTGACTTGTATAAAAATAATTATGAGAAGTTATGGCACAAAGTGGAAGAAGATATGTTAAAATGGAATAGACTCAATTTGTCATTATTGGGAAGAATAGCTAAAATAAAAATGAATATTTTACCAAGAATAATGTACTTTTTTCAAACTATTCCGATTGTGAAGGACAATAGACAATTTAGTAAATGGCAAAGGAAGATTTCGGAATTTGTGTGGGCTGGGAAGAAGCCAAGAATTAAAATGAAAGTGTTAACAGATGCTAAAGAAAGAGGTGGATTTCAACTACCAGATTTAAAACTATATCATGAGGTGGTGTGCTTGGTGTGGATAAAAGAATGGATAATGTTGTTAAATAAAAAACTTTTAGCATTAGAAGGACATGGAAACAAATTTGGGTGGCACGCATATATGTATTATGGTAAAAGTAAAATGGACGGCTTCTTCTCACACCATTATATAAGGAGAAATCTGTTAAATACGTGGATAAAATATAAAAAATATGGAGATGAGAGAAAGCCATTGTGGATAATGCCAATGGAAGTAATAAAAATATATGCTGAAGGTGAAGGAAAGTGGCTATCATATGGTCAAATATTGAAAATCCAAGGTAGTAAAACTGAGTTAAAGATGGAAGAATTAAGTAACAGATATGATTGGTTTCAAATTCAACAAGAACTTGGTGGAAAGTGACATTAAAAGTGAAGGAATAAGAAAAAAGAAAATCGAATTGGAAAAAGTTCTGCTTGGAGACAATGAAAAGTTGATTTCAAAACTATATAAACTATTACTGAAATGGTCTAGAATCTTGGGATATGAATTTAAGAGAACTCCAGAGACTTTCCTATTGGGATTACAAATGGAGAAATTTCCAAAAGAAGATAGAACTGTTATTTGGTACTTGCTTTCAGCTGCTAGGACATTATATGCGCAGTTATGTAAGCAAGATAAAATACCAGAAAAATGGGACTGGATTGTAAAAGCTATGTCATAGAGTGAAATGGACAAACTGACAAGAATCTTGGGAGACTATGAGTTAGAGGGATTTAAAAGGGATTGGGATAAATTTAGAAAGTACATAGAAAAAGAATGGAAAATAAAAGGACACTGGGTGATTTTTGAGAATACCACTTAAGTTTTCAGAAGAAGAAAGAAGATGAATTATAACAACTGGGTGGGACTTTATAAAGAATAAGAAATGGTGTTTTCTAATTTCTTTGCAAAATTTTATATATATATATATATTCTTTTTATTTCTTATTATTAAGATTCTTTTAAAGTTAAAGATACCTTTTGATATTAGAAGTTTAGGTAACTGACACCGGCGGAAGTCAAGATTTAGGGGGAGGGGAGGGGAGGAGGGGAAAGTGTAATGTATGGGGAAGGTAGTAAGTGTTAATATTTTATTAGAACTGGATGTAATTACCATATATTACCAAATAAAATTGTGTTTAAACAATAAAAATGGCGACACCAAAGTGGGGCCGCTCTAGACGTTTCCAGGAAAACTCCATGGTTTTCCTGGACACTCTAGCTATTTGGGAGGTAAAAACTCTATGGCACCTATGCACCATAGAGTTTTTACCTCCCAAATGGCTTGATCATCCAGGAAAACCATAGAGTTTTCCTGGAAATGCCTTGAGCATCCCTGCATGGGCAGCACCCTTTTTATGATGTCACTTCCAGGTGTCATCATCACGTTGTGCGCGCTCCATGCATGAAAGAGAATTCCCCACTGTGGGAAGCTGGGGACTTGGCCCTACCATCAACCATTGTCCTGTGAACCACCACTCAAGTTCTGTTGTGTTCTGTTGGTTGAGTCCACTCCTCTCTCCTACTCACTGTTGCCTACTGACTCTCTGTGGCATTCAGAGAGAAAGTAGGTGGCAGAAGTAGGGAGATGACAAAGAGATGGAAGAAAGGTGGTAATGTGACTAGGCAGCTGTCGCACCCTGGGCACCCCTCCTGGTCTCCCAGTGCCGCCGTCGCCCCTCTCGGGCACTCTGGGGCGTTCCCCGGAGGTCTCAGAAACAGGGGGTGGGAGCCGGGTTACTTCACCACAGGCCCCCGTTCCCCTCCTGGCTGTGCTGCAGCTCCTGTCCCTCTCTCTTGCGAGGCAGTCTCAATAAGCACCGGCCAGCTTCCTCCCCGACCTCCTGCCTCCCTTCCCTTTTCCCTCCCGCTCTCGGGGCGGCAATGGGGGCCGGGAACAGCTGGCAGGCGCCGGGGGGTCCCCCTCGCGCAGTCCCCCCCCGCATCCCTTGCTTCTCAGCCTCCTCCTCAAAGATCTGGGAGTAGTAGTCCGCCACGCGGTGGTCCGCCCGGGCTTGATGGTGCACTGTGAAGGAAAAGGGGAGAAGAGACATATACCAATGAAGGACACGGTCATTGGAGTCCTTCATTCTCGACATCCACAGCAGGGGGGCGTGGTCCACCACCAACCGGAAGGGGTTGTTGGTTGTTGGTGAGGTAGAACTTCAACGCCCCAACGGCCCACTTGACCGCCAGGGCCTCCTTCTCTACCATGGAGTACGCCCGCTCAGCGGGCAGGAGCTTGCGGCTGATGAATAGCACCAGGCATTCGTCCCCGGGGCTCCCCTGGAGCAGGGCCGCCCCGATACCGGTCCCTGAAGCATCGGTGTGCAACACAAAGGGCTGGGAGAAGTCCGGGTTGCGCAGCACAGGGTCATGGTAGAGGCTAGTGCGCAGCGTCTCAAACGCTGCATCCTAGGCTGGCCCCCACTGGAGGACGCTCGGGCACATCTTCCGCAGGCTGTCCGTTAACGGGGTGGCCACCGCCGCAAAGTTGGGGATAAACTTGCTGTAGTAGCCCGCGAATCCCAAGAAGTGCCGTAATTGCTTCTTGGTGCGCGGGCGGGGCTGTTGTTCCAGGGTGACGACCTTCTCCGGCAGGGGTCGGAGTTGGCCCTTCCCCACTAGGAATCCTAGATATTTTAGCTCCTGGAAGCCGAGGCGGCTTTTCCGCGGGTTGGCGTGGAGCCCAGCGGCTTGCAGGGCTTGGAGCACCTGGTGGAGGTGGAGCAGGTGGGCCTCCCAGGTGGGGCTACACACCATGATGTTGTTGATATAGGCCCGAGCGAAACCCTCGCACTGGGCCAGGGCCTTGTCCACCAGCCGCTGGAACATGGCCGCCGCCCCATTCAAGCCAAAGGGCATGCGCTTGAATTGGAACAAACCTTGTGGGGGTGGCGAAGGCGGTCTTTTCCCTGTCAGCCGGGTGCATGGGCACCTGCCAATAGCCCTTGGTGAGGTCCAAGGCAGAGAGATACCGGGCCTCCCCCAGCTGGTCAATCAGGATATCCGCCCGTGGCATCGGGTAGGCATCGAATTTGGCCAGTTTGTTCACCTCCCGATAGTCCACACAGAAGCGCATGCTGCCATCGGGCTTTGGCACCAGGACCACCGGACTGCGCCACTCTGTGATGGTTCGATGACGTCGAGGCACAACATCTCCACCTCCCGGGCGATGATGTCCCTGCGCTTCTGTGGCACGGGCCTCCAATGGGCGCGAGCCACCTGGCCTGCGGGGGTTACTACTCGGTGCTTGACCAGGGTGGTCAAGCCCGGCTGGTCAGAGAACACCGTCGGGCACTCGGCCAGGACCTTCTGCAGATCCTGCCGCTGGCTGGGGGTGAGAGCGGCGTCCAACACCGGGCCTCCCCCGGTGCCCTCCACAGTCGTCCAGGGCAGGGTTCCATCCTGGAGCTCGCCTGGATCTTCAGCCAAGAGCCCCTGCTCAGTCCCTGCCTCCCGCTGCACCCAGGCCTTTAGGCTGTTCACGTGGAGGGTCTTTTTTTGGCGGGCCCGGGGCCCACATTGGACCTCGTACGTCAGGGGACCTAGGACTCAGGTGACTTGGAAGGGTCCCCGCCACGGGTCCCCTTAGTTCTGGCCCATCAGTCCCCTGTGGACCAGGACGTCGTCTCCCACCTGGAACCCCCGGGCCCTAGTGACCCTGTCGTAACGCCTCTTCTGGGCTTCCTGGGCCTGTGTGAGGTTCTCCCGGGCCTCCCGCTGCACATCTTCCAGGCGCTCCTGCAGCTGCCTGACGTATTCCTCTGGGGTCTCCTCTGGCCCTCCCCTGCCTTGTTCCCACTGTTCTCTGAGCAGGCCCAGGATCCCCCGGGGCTGCCTCCCATACAGCAGCTCGAATGGGGAATACCCCAGGGACGCTTGGGGCGTCTCTCGGATGGCAAAGATCAGCGGATCCACATAGAGATCCCAGGCAGTGGGGTGGTCGTATGCTGTCTTTCTCAGCATGGCCTTCAAGGTCTGGTTCATCCGCTCCACCAGCCCGTCAGTTTGGGGGGGGGGGGTGGACGGAGGTGAAGAGCTGCTTGATGTGCAGCGTCTGGCACACCTGTCGCATGAGGCTCACCGTGAAGGGTGTGCCCCGGTCTGTGAGTATCTCCCGAGGCAGCCCTACATTTGCGAAGTAATGCATCAAGGCCCTGGCCACGCCAGCACTCTTCATGGTGGGCAGGGGAATAGCCTCAGGATAACGGGTGGCGTAGTCCATGAGGACCAGGATGTAGCGGGCCCCCCGAGGGGTGCGGTGTAGGGGCCCCACAAAGTCCATGGCCAACCGCTCAAACGGAACCCCCACTACCGGCAAGGGGGCTAGGGGGGCTTGCGGCTCTGCCCTAGATGTGAGGCGTTGGCAGATGTCGCAGGAGCGACAGTAGGCCTGGACCTCCCGCGCTACGGAAGGCCAGAAGAAGTTGGCTAACACCCGGGCCAGAGTACTCTTCACCCCCTGGTGGCCCGCCCATTGGTGGTCATGGACGCCCTTCAGGACCTCGGGCCTGTACCGGTGAGGGACCAACAGCTGTTTCCCGGGGCCCAGCCGCCCTTTTACCTTTCTGAACCAAACGCCTTCTTCCCTGATGATCCGAGGCAGGCGCCGGCTCCGGCGCTCATCCACGACCACCCCGTCCTGGACTTCTTCGTGCCGTCGCAACGCCTCCAACTCCTCATCCTCGGCCTGAGCTTCCACGAACTGCGGGTCCGCCGGCCACGTCTCTCGGCCACCCGGCGTGGGACGTTCTGCAGTGGACGGGCCCTCCCCGGGGTCGGTATCCTCTATCCTACGTTACCAAAACACGGAGCATCCCGCCCGAGCAGTACTGGGTAGGGCAGGCTGGTTACTTTGGTGACCGGCACGCTCCAGTAGCGGTCCAAGTACTTCAGCAGGATGGACACCACTGGGCTCCTTTCGATGTGCCCATGGACGCACTTGATGGCGGCGGTGCGGATGACAGGCAGCGGGGCAGTCACCAGGTGGGCCCGTATCATGGACAGTGAGCTGCCGCTGTCGACCATGGCCTGCAGTTGCTGCCCTCCCAAGGACACCGGAATCGTCCAGAGGGGGCGAGCCTCGCCTCGGCCGTCTGCCAGGACTCTTCCCAGCTCACGTCGCACTCCGTCAGGGGGCACTCTCGCTTGAGATGGACCCACTGGCCACAGGTGAAGTAGGGCCCTACGTCTCCCGCCGTTCGGCGGGCCTCCGGCAGGCGTCCCTCCTTCTCCCCCTCGCGGCCTCTGTGGCGTAGACTTGGTCCGGGTAACATCGGGCGTCCTCTGGGCCCCAACCACCCAGGCGTGGCGCGGGCCGGCAGCAGCCGCGCCCGGCCTCCACGGTCTCTGGTCCCGGGTGCCTTTCCTGGTGTTGCTCTTGGGGTGGCCCGTCCGCTGGGCTGGGGAGAGCCCTTCCCTGGCTTGCTGCCCTCTGCGCGGAGGGGCAGGCTGCGGTGGTCGGCGGCCTGAAAGTTCTCCCACAGCTCCTGGACCTCACTGAGGTGGGTTGGCTTCCAGCAGGCCACCCAATGGCGGATACGCATCGGCAACACCTGCAGCAGCTGCTCCACTACCACCAGTTCCACAATGTGCTGCCCGTCGCTGGTGGTGGGGTTGAGCCAACGGGTGGCGGCATCCTTGAGGGTCGCTATCGCCGAGCGTGGTCGAGTCTCCCCCATCGGAAGCCAGGAATGCAGCTTCTGGCGGTGGGCCTCAGGCGTGATCTCCAGGCGGTCTAGGATGGCTGCCTTGAGCGCTGTATAGTCCGCAGCCTGGGCCCGCTCCAGGGCTTTCATGGCAGCTTGGGCCTCCCCGGTCAGGTAGTGTCCCAAGATAAAGGCCCACTGCTCTCTGGGCCAACGAGTGGCCTCAGCCACTCTCTCAAACGCCTCCAGGTAGGCCTCGACATCGTCCCGCACGAGGGTGGCTTGAGCCGCCGTCTGCTGCTGGGTGACCTCCCATAGGAGCTGCGCCTGGTGGTCTGCGAGCCACTGCCCAAATTGGGCCAAATCCACGGGGGTGGGGTTAGTGTCCATGGCGGACGTCAGTTCCAAGTTTATCACGGAGTCCTCACTTGTTTTGTCCGTTGACGAGTCGCTGGACTCCGGCTCGATGGGTGGGGTCGCCACTCGACTTGAGTGCCACCCGGGCGGGGCCGGAATATGGGGGCATGGCCGTCTTAGGCTCAGGAGAGTGCCTGCATCCTCCACCACATTGTCGCACCCTGGGCACCCTTCCTGGTCTCCCGGTGCCGCCGTCGCCCCTCCCGGGCACTCTGGGGCGTTCCCCGGAGGTCTCAGAAACAGGGGGTGGGAGCCGGGTTACTTCACCACAGGCCCCTGTTCCCCTCCTGGCTGTGCTGTGGCTCCTGTCCATCTCTCTCGCGAGGCAGCCTCAATAAGCACCGGCCAGCTTCCTCCACGACCTCCTGCCTCCCTTCCCTTTTTCCTCCTGTCCCAATCCTCCCCCTTCCTGGGTTCCGCCCCTCTCTGGCTCCTCCCCCCCTTTAAAGCCCCAAATGCCCGGGAGAGGTGAGCCGGGGCTTGGCTGCCTGGGCGTGCCTCAGGCGTCCTGGACCTCTGCAGCGTGCTGGGGTGTGGCGTCTCTCGCCGCCACGGGTCAGGCATCTCTCCTCCTCTCTGCCCAGTGCTGGGCTCAGCTTCTCCCTCCTGCTCCCCGACGTCTCGCTCTGGGCAGGCTCCTCGGACCCGGAAATGGGCTCGTCGGCTGAGAGGCGTCGTTCGGGCGGCTGTTGGCACCCCATCAGCGCAGGTGAGGGGTGGGGGCGCCGTGGGGGCTTGGGAAGGTGTGGGAGGCTCTCGGGGCAGCGACGGGGGCTGGAAACGGCTGGCAGGTGCTGGGGGGTCCTCCTTGCGCAGTCCTCGTCCGGGCTGGGCGGGACAGCAGCAATGCCTAGCCCTGCTAGGAGTGTTTCCTCAGAGGCCATGGCAACCACCTCTTTCCTCCTTCCCTCCTCCCCTCAGTCTCACCCAAGGAGAGATGAGGATTGGGCCACTGGAGAAGCTGCTAGGCAGTGGCTGTTACCAGGCAACCAAACTTGGTTCTGTCTGTAAAGGGAGTGGCCTCAGCTGAATATAATGCCATAGAGCCCATCCTCCAAAGCAGTTTTTTCTCCAAGAGGAGAGTGATCTGTTCTCTGGAGTTCAGTTGTGATCCCAGGAGATCCTCAGGCTCCATCTGGAGGTTGGCTACCCTAAGGCTGGCTTCTTGCTAGTGTTCAGCAGCAGCCCTACTATGACAGCCAGTGTGGCATAGGAGTTAACAATTCAGAGCAGGGTCTGCTAGATCCAGGTTCTTGCTGTAGAAGTGACTGAGTGATTTTGGATCAGTCACAGACTTTCAGGATTGTTGTGCAGATCAAAGGGGGGAGAAGAGAATGATGTAAGCTGTTTTGGTCCTCACTGTGGAGAAAGGCTATAACTTCCCTAGGAAGATGCTGTAGGGAGGGGGGAGGAAATAGAAAGATGAAGTCAGAGGGGCAGATAAAGGTTGGCTGAGGAGATAGGGTTGCCAACTATTTCCTGGAAATTCCTGAAGATTTGAGGGGTGGAGCCTGGAGAGGGTGGGGGTTGAGGAGGCATGGGATCTCAGACAGGTACAATGCTATAGACTTCACCCTCTAACCCAGCCATTTCCTCCTGGGGAACCACTCTTCCATCTGGATTCTGAGTAATTCTGTGCCACCCTGGGGCACATACTCTATGGTATATCATAACACAACCATGACAGGCAAAAAACCCAACAACAACCAGATCATACTATGAGCTCACACTGAGCTAAATACTGCAAGGCTGAATATGACAGGAAAAGGCTGCAACAATGCACTGGAAACAAAAGGAATACTGAGCTTCGGTGTCTGTGTGACCATTGTCGTGCCTCCCAGCTTCCTATAATTATTTTTCCTTATCTTCATTCTGGGCCTCTTTCAGGGCTTTGAGCCACCACAGAAATGGGGACACACACACATGTGGGGGGGGGAGCCATCATCTGTTTCAGCTGCAGGATGGGGGGGAAGATAGCAAGGGTGGGGGTGAGTGAAGGTCAAGGGTTGGTGGGTGGGTGGGAAGACAGCAAGGGTGGGGGTGAGTGAATGTCATGGCTTGGGTCAGAAAATAGCAAGGGTGAGGGAGCATTTGCTAAGAGCCTCATTCTAGAGCCCGTTGTATTTTCCTTCACAATGGGCCTTATTTCTAGTCAGCTATAAGTCTCATCCACTTCCCAATCAAACCTTAAGTATGTGCACTGAGATGACAATTGGCCATATTCATCTTTGTTACCCATTCCTCTCCAAGGGGTTGGTGCTCTCTGTTTTTGTTTTTTGGGGAGTTTTTTGTTTGCTTTTCTTTCCCCTTTATTTTTGTCCTCTGAACAGTGCTTAATGTAGGGCTGCCACCAAAAATGGACCTTTGTGTCAAGTTTTTTTCTTTCACCCCATAATAAATACATACATGTATCCATACTATGGTCCACCATGGTATGCTGTCCTTTTAAGCCCATTTTTTGAATGGTCTGCTTTGAGGCCAGGAAGAATCACATTCTCCAGGCATTCTGAAAACTGTGTAAAACTGAATTATTCAGGAGGGCATTTTTACAAAGGTAATAAGGCTGTGTTACAACAGAATGGTTCAGGAAATGCTTTGATAAAGGAACATTACTGAGGACTACATTGCTATTTATAGTATAGGTCAGGGGTGGCCAACGTCCAGATGTTTTTTGCCTACAACTCCCATCAGCCCCAGCCATTGGCCATGCTGGCTGGGGCTGATGGGAGTTGTAGGCAAAAAACATCTGGAGAGCTACCATTGGCCACCCCTGGTATAGGGTTCCCAGATGTCCTCTTTTTAGAGGACATGTCCTCTTTTTTTGGAGTCTGTCTTCTCTTGGGCTTTTTTTTTTTTAAACTGATTAAAATGTCTTCATTTTGGGTTGGAAGGTTAAGAATTTTCCTAATTAGTAGCAATTATTATAGCTTAATTAGTAGGAATATTTAAAATGAGATTTGTCATAGTGATGACTTTTTTGAAGTATTCAGTCAGGAAATATGTCTTTTTTTGCTTTTTGAAATATGCTAACCCTAGTATAGTAAGTACTATCTTTTGCTATGAGCTTTATTCAGCTATGTAATTTCTGTGTTGTTTAACTTGTGAAGTTAATTCTTTTGCTTTGTTTCAGTGTTGTTTAGATTTTTGCTTGATTTGTGATTTCCCATTGATTGCATTGATTTACACTCTGTAATCTACCTTGAGACTCAATGAGAAAGGCAGATGGTTTGTTTGTATTATTTATAAATAACCCTCTGTACTTCACTGGCTGACACTATCAGAGGTGGAGAAACAGCACTGGTAAGAGCTCCGAAATGTTTTGGATAGAGGATGGAAAATTCAGCATTTTTGGAAGCACAATCTCTCTGAAGTGAGATAAGATTCAGACCCGTACTGAGAGGAAAGGTATTTCAAATTTGATATCAAACTTTGGTTCCAAAACCCTGGCACATTTTTGACATTGTTATCACTAATTCTTGAATGGAAACTTCTCTTCTTCCTACACAAATATATGAAGAAATTTCTTCAACCTCTAACTGCCACAAATTAAAAACCATGTAACCTCCACATCCACTTAAAATGTGCCACAAACCTTCTCAGAGGGATGAGACAAAGGAGAAATGATCTATAATATAACAGATGTCACTTAATGTATTCTGGGAAGATACTCAGATAAACTGGTGATGACAACCAAGCAGAAGTCTACAGCGAATGGGATTAAATCAGCCATTACAGCAACAGAAAGCAGATGTTTCTACTGTGCACTATTCTGTGCAGGAGGCCAGCACAAACAAAACACAATGAACAGTTGCTGTGCTCAGATTGCACACCTGATGAAATGAGCTGCTTGTTCTGCTCTGCTTACAGTCCCACCTAGGGGACGAGGAACAGAAATGAGCAGAAACAATTACCTGGCAAAGTCAGCTCTGGGAGTCACTGTGGAGGCTGTGACACAGATCCTTTCCCATACAGCTACACAGTGCCTCTCACTGAAAGTGTGCTATGATAGTTCTTGCGACATTCAGTTTGTATTGACAAAAGGCAAGGAGATTTACCCTTAATGACTTATTGGCCACAAGGAGATTTGGAAGCTTCCTGTGCAAAAGTTTCACTGGATCATTTCCAGCACAGCTAGCCATAAATCTGCAATATAGAAACATGAAGTTACCTGGTATCAGGGATTCTTTAGAAATGTCTTCACATCTATTACAAGTTGTGTATATACAAGTGGAAACTGAGTCCTAGATTAATGCTTCATGGATTCAAAAGTGCATCAAGTATTTAGAAGGAAGGGGCAGGCAATTGAACCAACATAAACACATGCACAATGCTCTGCTCCTTTTAGGTTCTGGACAAAGCTACATTTTGGTTAAATTTGCATATTTCTATACCCTATTTTATATAGTAATATGACTTCAAGAAACCCAGCAAGCTACAGTGATCAAATGCTGTGGCTGCAGTTTGTTTCTAGTTGGGAAGACTAAAGATTATTTGAAAAGGAGGTTTAAATTTTGCACTGTATGTTTAAGCCAATTTCCTTTTCTTTATGTGTGTGTGTGTATTTCCAAATATTATTAGTGAGAAAATCTTGTCATTGTGGACCTTCAACAGGTACCACAGTATCACTTATCAACTTTAAGCCTCTTTTAAACTCAACAAAAGTTAAAGAAGATGATACTGCAAAACATTCATCTTCTATAGTCTGTCTTCCCCTAGAGCAGGAATGAATTTTAAAAAAAACTATGTCAGAGGTGTGTTGCTAGGAGAGATTTGGGAGGGAAAAGTTTTGCTGTGACCTGCGGAATGGCCTCAGTAAATGAATTACGGTAGTTAATTTGTAAAGTACTGTGGGTTGAATCTTATTAATTTTTCTGCTGGCAGGAGGAGGAGGGTTCTTATGACTGGAGCGGGGAGGGGAGACTATGTTGGGATTGTGAGACATCCATGGACACATTCCTATGGGACTGGAGCTACTATGGAGAGGAACTGGTTGGGATTGAGCAGAAAAGCTGATAGGATCCGATTTCATGATCACGCACACTAAATAATGGAGTTTCGGTCCATGTCAGGAACTATTTGCAAATGGATTTTTCCAGTTAACACAGTAAAATCTAGTTGAAAAGTGCATTGAAAGTAGATGAAAGTGCATTATTTAGTGTGTGTGATCCCTGCTTAAGTGGCTCCCAAGAACATTTCAGAGAAAAAAATGGCTTGTTGGCAATGTTCCTCTATTTTCTACCCTACTGAGTGGAGTTGTTCACATTCTTGGCAGAATATAACTGCTGTTATCTTAAAATGGGCAATAGGCACTGCAAGACCCTGTGGGGCTCCAGATTGCTGCTGGTCAGGGTTTCCTTTGTTAATGAGTGGCTGCTCATGTCCACAGTTTAGAAGGAACATTGCTTGGTGGTAAGCTGAAACTGTCTCCCCCTCCCCCATGCCACAGACATGATTCTCCCTCATTCCTGATTTTTTTAAAGGTGGGTCTTGGCTTCTAAGGTGACGTTTTGTCTATGCATCTCCTTCTAGAAACACTGTTTCCATCAGTGGAGGAGCAGAGGAAGGTGATTCCCCCCTCCTGCTGTAGGCTCCTGATTTGCTCACCACACTGTTCCCTTGGGTCCACTGATTGGAAACACCGATTCAATGGGCACAAGAGGCTGAAGTGAGGGGAAGAGGCAGGGAAGTTGTATTCTTTCAGCATGGCTTTGCATCTGCTTCTTAGGACCCAAGGCTAGGGTTCTGTTCATGAAACTCCCAGCATCATAGTTGATCCAGGGAATGTTTGAACACCAATCAGTTTGGCCTATGGCCTGTGTTAGTGTTGCCAACTCAGGTTAGGAAATTCATGGTGATATGGGGTGGAGCATCGGGAGAGCAGGGTTTAGGACCCTGGCAGGATACACTGCCTTAGAGTCCACCATCCAGAGCAGCCATTTTCTCCAAGGGAAATGACATGTATTGCCTGAAGATCCATTATAATTCTGGGTGATTGGCAGACCTAGAAGTTAGCAACTCTAGGTCCTATTTTCCAGTCACAAACAGGGAGCTATTTGTTTGAGAAGTAGTTCATCAACCCATTAACAGTTGTTTGGGATGATGCTTCACTGAATTCCATTCTAAAAACACCAATGGAAAACAGGCCAGGAAGGAGGGATCACTGAAGAAACTGCAAACAAAAAAAGCACTTTGATCCACTTTGTAATCCCTTGTTCACACACAACAACAACTGCACAATACCCACTCCTTGGTACTAGAACAGCTTCAGTAGCTGCTGGGCATGGGTCTCATCCCTCTGAGGCCAAATTGGTCAGGGAGGCCACATGGGTGGCTAGATGGCTAGTGAGGGGTAACTTCGGTGCCCACTCCTTGGTGCTGGAATGGCTTGCTGGGATAGCAAGGGAAGGCAACTCTGGTGCTCACTCTTTGGTACTGGATCAGCTTGCCGGGAGGGTAAGCGATGGGTAACTTACCCTCTCCTTGGAATTGGAGTAGCCTTGATGGCTGCAGGGCAAGGGTCTAGTCCCCCTGGAGTCTGGCATTGGGCCATGAAGACCCTGGCATATGGTGTTGGAGGACATCAATGGTGGTGGCTCATGGTGTATTTTGTTACAGGCTGCAGCACAAGCTTTGACTGAAGTGCCCAGCTGTGCATCAGAGACTGGGCTCCCATTGAATGGCTGGAGGATGACAGGGAAGTGCTTTAGAGGCAGCCATTATGCTTTATGATTGTCAGTTGACAGGAGCACCTCCCCAGGCTCTGGTCATGCATTTAGGCGACAATGGTCTGGGTACTAAATCTGTAGTCTCTCCACCCCAGGATCAAGGCCTTGGCACTGCATCTTTTCCTCAGGGGCAATGGGGTTACTGGATCGGTCACTTGCTTAGCTGATCTGCAGGGTGGTCTGTGACCAGAGGGCTCATGGTTGGTGGGAGGAGAGTTAAGCCAAGGCTAACCCCCCTCTGTGATGGGAAAAGCATGAGTTGAAGGGGTTTCAAGCTGGTGAGCATCCCAAGATATCAGTGATTGGGGGACGGGTCCTCAATTGGACTACCTAGAGGCTTGGCAGTTCAGGTGACCTGGTTGGGGGCCTCTTCAGGGTCGGGGGAGCATATGACTGGCTTTAAGGCTTTGCAGTCGTGCACTGGGGTATGCTCTCCCATCCCCTCTATGCACTGACATGTGGGCAGTGACAGGTAGGGTCTGGAAGCTTCCAGACCCTGACCTGAGCTGGGGTGGATTTGCCCTGTTAGGAAGCTTGCTTTGCAATCTCAATGCAACCTGTGCTTTAAGATGTACATAATGGTGCACATGAGTTTATGAGTAAATAAAATTACCAGTTTAACCTGGAACTTGTGTAGTGTTTCATTCGAGGGGTAGGTGGGAAATGGGAAACAGGCCAGGAAGGAGGGATCACTGAAGAAAATGCAAACAAAAAAAGCACCTTGATCTGCTTTGTAATCCATTGTTCACACATAACAGCAACTGCACAATAGAACAAGTGAATTCATTGCCAAAATAGCAGCTGGAATTAGTGAACTGTAAGTGGTACATTTGAGGAAGACATAGTCCAAAATGTATTACCTTGTGACTTAGAAAAAGAAAAATTAGAATTAATACATTGGATGCCTGAACTATTATGTTTTAGCGTCTTCATGGGTTAGCAGTGAATATTCTCAAAACTAGTGAATGACAATTGAGTCATCGCAGCTGTGTGCATTGTCAATGGGTAACACTGCTATAAGCAGGTGGGAGGCAAGATTCTGTGGTTTATAATTTAATTTGAATATGATGCATCCCCAGTGGGTGTCTGGTTTGGATTTGATCTTTGAATATACATTCCAGATTCTAAATTTTGAGATTTAGTTCAGGATATTTTGTGTCTTATATAATGTAGTCCATATTATGGATTTTCCACATTGATTTCAGTCCTTGTAAGATCTGCCTTTGTTTAATGTCCATATTGTTCTATAAAGCATTTATTCCATTGCTAGATATATTTTAGATGTAAATATTTTTAGAAGTTAATTATTTCCAAAACAGTAGAGATGTAATTCAGATTAACAGCTGGGACACCTGTTGTGAGTAACTCCAAGACTTCCCTGAGATCCAAAGGGAAACAAGTATAAAAATATATTTGGAACTAGAGGGCCCTTTGCAACAAAAACAACATGACCAGTCTTTGTGTTACAATATACAGTTATTTCACTTAATACGACAACTTGTATTATTACAAAGTATTAGAGTGTAGACAAAGATCTGTGAATTTTGTGACCAACTAACCCACAACAATTTTGTGACCAACTAAGTTACCTTTATTCAGCCTTTCTCACTAGGATCAAAATCCAGTGCCTGCACCACTGTGATCCAGGGATCTGCTGTTCAATACCTCATAGCTCTTGTAGTTATATTGCAGCCCAGTGCAGAAAGCCTTGATTGATTAGATATATACTGTATAGTGTACTGAGCTTGGTTTATATCTTTTGCTCATTTATCCTTCCTTAATGCTTTATGCTATTCTTTACTACTCACTTATCCAATCAGACCTTGAATTCAGTAGGAGCTCACAGGAGCACAGCTCCTGAACCTTTCTGAGGGTTCCCCCTAGGGGTGTGCATTCGGTTCGGCCGAACCAAATTAACCGCCGAATCACCCCTGATTCGGCTGTATACGGAATCACCCTCAAGAAGAGGGTGAGGTGACTCTCAGAGAAGAAATAAATCAAATAGAAACTAGACTACAGAAAAAAAAGAAAAACCAGTGTCCAGATCACAGAGGAACACAATATTAAATATGCACAACCATCTTAAAATCCTATTGATAAATATTAATGGATTAAATTCACCACAGAAGAGAAAAAGAGTGTTGACACAACTGAGGAAGTTAAAACTGGACATTATTTGTCTTCAAGAGACACACATAAAACAGAAAGATCAGCATCTTTTAGAAGATAAAAGATTAGGGAAAGCCTTCATAACATCAGAGAAAGGAAAAAAGAAAAGAGGGCTGATAACATATATTAAAGGGAACATTCAAGCAAAAATGATTTTTTCCTTGGAAGATGCAAGATATCAAGGTATAGAAATAATTAGAGAAAATCAGAAGCTTTTACTTGTAAATATCTATGCGCCAAACGAAAAACAGGAATCTTTTTTTAAAGAACTACACCAAACACTAAGAAGTTATGAATATGAGAAAATGTGTGTTATTGGGGATTACAATGCAGTAAATAATCCAGAAGAAGACAGGAAAGTAATCAAAAAATCAAAATCTAATCCAAAAAGGAGTAATACCCTTCCAGACAGTTTTTTCAAAATGGCAGATGAATATACATGGGTGGATGACTGGCATACACGCAACCCGACAACAAAAGATTATACTTTCTTCTCTCACAGGCATCGTTCATGGTCGCGCATAGATATGTGTTAGATGTTGGTGGGACTAATGAAGTCATTGGAAGAAATTGAGATACTCCCAGATATGTTTGTGGATCATAATCCAATATCGGTGGGTTTTCAAAGAAGAAAAAAGATGCCCGGATGGAGGAGGAATCCCAGATTAACAGGAAACAAAAAATGTGTAGATTATGCTGAACAAGAAATGAAATGGTTTTTTCAGATTAATAATCAGAGTGGAATGTCCCCCAAAATAGTCTGGGAAACAAGTAAAGCTTTTTTCAGGGGGTTAGTTATAAATTATAGTGCTTGGCAGAACTTAGAAAAAAATAAAAAAGTGAAATATCTGACAAATATGTTGAACTATAGAGAAAAACAACTAAGGGAGAATCCAAATATAGATGAGATCAAGAATGAAATTAAGATGTTACAACATAAAATACATGTGATATATTTAGATGAAGTGGAAAAGAAAATAAGATTTGCCAAACATCAGTTTTTTCAAAAGGCAAACAAGGTAGGAAGATGGTTAGCATACAAAATCTAGAAAGAGCAGGAAAAGAGAACAATAAAGGTGTTGAAAGATAGGGAAGGGAACCAGAAATTTCTTTTGGAAGATATGAAACAAATAGTAAAGGAATACTATACTCAACTATACAGCAGAACGGAAATTGAGGTAAACAAACAAAGAGAATATTTATCGACCAGGGCTCTTGCAATATGGCGGCACTAGGACTCTCCCATGGCGGCACTAGGACTCTCTCAATTGGTTACAGCCCCCACCCACCATACCGGACACATGTTAGACTTGATCTTTGTGGCCGGGGTTATGGTGGACGATATAACCACTGAAGTGGTGCCATGGTCGGACCACCTTGCCCTTAAGGCTCGTGTAGACACACCACTCCAAACCTGTTTAGGCAATGAGCCTATTATGGCTCGCCCGTGGAGACAGATGGACCCGGAACGGTTCCAGACAGCACTGCGGGATCCCTGGCCCTCTGGCGATCCCCTTGATGGCCTGGTCGAGACCTGGAATAGCCGGCTCTCTAGGGCCATTGATGAGATTGCACCACGACGCCCTCTGCGACCTCGGACTAGGCTGGCTCCATGGTACACCCCGGAGTTACGCCAGTTGAAATAAGGTCTTAGACGGCTAGAGAGGCAATGGCGGTGCACTCGCGACGAAGCGTCTAGAACATCTTATAGGGAGTTTATGAGGTCCTATGAGATGGCAGTCAAGGCCACAAAGAAAAGATACTTTGCAGCTAAGATTGCATCTGCAAATTCGCGCCCGGCACAATTATTCAGGGTAATTCAGAACCTTACTACATTGCCACAAGGCAAACCAAATGTTAAGGAATTGGAGATTGGCTGTGAGGCTTTTGCGAAATTTTTTGCAGACAAGGTCCAGTCGCTACGCCACGATTGCCCTGCCATATTAGATACAGTGAGTGAACTCGAGGCCCCGTGCATGTCTTCTGGTTTGACCCTGGACCACTTCGACTCGCTCAGCTTGGAGGAAGTCGACAGAATCCTTGTCACTGCACGCCCGACTACTTGTGATCTGGACCCATGCCCCTTCTGGCTAGTTAAGGCCTGCTGGGAGGAGCTAAGATGTCCTATACGGGACATCATAAATAGATCTCTTTCAGAGGGCTTTTTTCCAACGCCCCTGAAGGAGGCAATGGTCTGCCCTCTCTTGAAAAAAGCTACATCTGACCCAGCCGAATTGGCTCATTATCGGCCGGTGTCAAATTTGCTCTTTTTGGGCAAAATTATCGAGAGGGCTGTGGCGTTGCAGTTACAGGGCTTCTTGGATGACACTTCCGCCTTAGATCCATTCCAGTCTGGCTTCCGCCCAGGCTGTGGGACGGAGACAGTGCTGGTCGCTCTCATGGATGACCTCTGGCGGCATCTGGACCGAGGCGGCTCGGCGGTATTGCTGTAGTTAGACCTATCGGCGGCGTTCGATATGGTCGACCATCAGCTGCTGACCCGCCGCCTCGCCGACGTAGGAATTCGGGGTCTAGCCTTACAGTGGCTCTCCTCCTTCCTTGAAGGTCGGGGACAAAGGGTGGCAATTGGGGGAGAGGTGTCCCAGAGGTGCCTACTTAATTGTGGGGTGCCCCAGGGGGCAGTTCTCTCCCCGATGCTGTTTAACATATTTATGCGCCCCCTTGCCCAGATTGCCCGAAGGTACGGACTGGGTTGTCACCAGTACGCTGATGACACCCAGCTCTATCTATTGATGGGCGGCCGGACTGGAGACATCCCTGAAAATCTGGACCGAGCGTTGCAAGCCGTGGCAGGGTGGATCAAGTCGAGTGGGCCGAAGTTGAATCCAGCGAAGACAGAGGTCCTTTGCATGGGCCGCAGCAGGCCAAGGGAGGAGATCTCCCTACCAGCTTTTGACAGTGCATCGCTGATACCAGTGCGCAGGGTCAAAAGCTTGGGAGTGCTTCTGGAGCCTTCCTTGACAATGGAGGCACAGATAGCTGCCACTGCCAAAGCTGCCTTTTTCCATCTTAGGAGGGCGAAGCAGCTGGCCCCTTTCCTGGAACGCAGCGACCTGGCAACAGTGATCCATGCAACGGTCACCTCGAGGTTGGACTACTGTAATGCCCTCTACATGGGGCTGCTCCTGTACCGAACTCGGAAACTGCAGCTGGTGCAGAATGCGGCAGCCAGGCTGCTAGTGGGACTACCTCGGTGGGAGCACGTGCAGCCTAGGTTGCGGGAGCTGCATTGGCTGCCAATTGTGTTCCGAGTTCGTTACAAGGTGCTGGTTGTTACCTTTAAAGCCCTATATGGCCGAGGACTGTCTACCTTAGGGACCGCCTCTTTCCATATATCCCCCAGAGAGCACTAAGATCTAGCTCCCAAACTCTTTTAAAAATCCCTGGACCAAGGGAGGCCAAATTGAAAACAACTCGGGAGCAGGCCTTCTCAGTAACGGCTCCTCATTGGTGGAACCAACTACCAGCGGAGGTTCGAGCCCTGCGGGACTTTAATCAATTCCGCAGGGCCTGCAAAACTAGCTTTTTTCAAATGGCCTACAAGATTGAATCCTGAAATGACACCTAGCCATCTGATATACATCTAATATGTTCGCATTGTAGCACCTTAACTGTAATGGTTTTAACTAATTATTTATTAATTATTTATTTAATGTATTTTACCATATAATGAATTAAATGTAATCATGGTACTTCCATGTCTGTGAGCCGCCCTGAGCCTGCTTCGGCGGGGAGGGCGGGATACAAATAAAAATTATTATTATTATATTAAAAGAAGATCAGAGGAAACTATTAAATAGCCCAATAATGATGCAAAAAATTGATGAAGTATGGAGTAAACTAAAAAAGAATAAGTTGGCAGGACCTGATGGTCTTCCAGCTGAATATGATATAGCCTTTAAAGACTGTTTGTCTCACCCTTTCAAAAGCTTGATAGAATATGTGTGGTCAAAAGTGGATATACCAGAGTCATGGCATCAAGCAAACATAGCTCTTATCCCAAAAGAAAATATGGATCCGAAAGAAGTCAAGAACTATAAGCCCATATCCCTTCTTAATGTAGACTATAAGATCTATGCAGCCATTCTTGCAAAGAGATTTAAAAAAGGTTCTGGATGAAGTGATTCACCCCGATCAATCAGGTTTTCTCCCCAAAAGACATATGAGGAGTAATATGAAAATTATTTATTTATTTATTATTTATTACTTTACATTTATA
Source organism: Heteronotia binoei (assembly GCF_032191835.1). NCBI lineage: Eukaryota > Metazoa > Chordata > Lepidosauria > Squamata > Gekkonidae > Heteronotia > Heteronotia binoei. The sequence goes on along the minus strand of NC_083224.1, from coordinate 132,126,902 downwards.
TTCCGCCCTCTCCGCAAGCGGACTCAGGGCGGCTTACAGTTTCATAAAAACAATCAATTCCATAAAACATATAAAACCATAATACATTTATCAGGTTAAAAACTATTACGCTATCTTATATGTTTTGGAATATTTTGAGATTAATACAGATAAACAATTGGCATTAGTGTTATTAGATGCAGAGAAAGCTTTTTCATGATAGAGCAACTCAGGTTAAAGGAGTGTGGAGAGGAATTTGTCAAAACGATACAGACTATATACAGTAAACAGAAAGCTAAGATCCTAGTGAATGGTGAGAGTACAGAGGAGATTGATTTATTAAAAGGTACAAGACAAGGGTGTCCACAATCCCCTTTGCTATTTATTTTGTCATTAGAACTTTTTAATAATACGATTAGAGGAAATGGAGACATTAAAGGACTCAAAGTGAAAGGAGAGAGTTACAAATTACAGGCATATGCTGATGATATAATACTGATCTTACACAATCCATTGGAATCAATTGAAGATGTTTTAAAAGAGTTAAATGAGTATGGGAAAGTGGCGGGCTTGAAGGTAAATAAGCAAAAATCTAAAATAATAACAAAAAATATGCCAGACCAGGAGGTAAAAAGATTGGAAGCTAAGACCGGCTTTAAAAGCGAAAAGAAAGTTAAGTATCTGGGGATAAACTTAACTAATAAATGTAGTACCATTTATGATAATAATTATTTAAGTTTGTTAAAAGAGATTGAAATACAGTTAAGAAAGTGGGAGAGTTTGCAACTATCGCTTATGGGCCGGACTGCAGTCATAGAAATGGCTATTCTTCCCAAAATCATGTTTTTATTTCAGACAATAAACATAACACTAAAAAAAGATTTTTTTTCTCAAAATTCAATAAAATAGTGATGTCCTATGTTTGGCAAGGTAGGAAACCCAGGATAAAACGAAAAATTTTATGGGATAAAAAAGAAAATGGTGGACTGGGACTCCCAGATTGGGAAATGTATTATATTGCAAATGCAATCGTTGTTGGTTAAGGAATCTATCTTAACCCAGGTTGACAGCTCTGTAATGACAGCTGGTGATCTAGCCGGCATGCTAGGTCACAGTGACTTTATCAACAGGCTGGTTTGAGCCGGCTGAAGACAAGTGAAGGAACCTGCTGAGTCAGCATGAGAGTGGACTGCCAGGATTGGCTGACTGAACTATAAGTAGACTGTGTCTGTAATGCACAGGTCTCTCTTTGAGAGTGGACGTGCTGGCGAAGCATTTTGTTCCTGTGATCAATATATTGGACTGCACTAGTGAGCACAAGTTGTATATACTGTAAATACACTACTTTGGCACTAGCTGCAGGTGTCTGGCTGATTTCTTTCCTGGAGCTCAGTGTCGGGCTCATCACACCGCTCCCTCTGCTAGCGTCCGCACCGACAATCGTATGGTTAAAGGAATGGGTGTGTCTGGAGAATAAAAGAATTCTTGCAATAAAAGGTTGGCATGCGAATATGTGGTATGTTGACAAAGGACATAAATATTTTACCAACCATCTAGTATGTAAATCCCTGCAAAGTTCTTGGGAAAAAGTCAAGAGAAAGATATATATTAAAACTCCTTGATGGATTTCCCCAGGCAAAGCTTCCATACAACCACAATTATTCAATATTCGAAAATAGTAAGATGTCATGATTTGTTAAATGAGGATGATACTTTAAGAACGCAGGAGGAACTAGAAAGTCGAGATATAAAAATGGATTGGTGGTTAACCATACAGATCAAAGCAAAATATCACAAAGATAAATTAATTGGTTTTAATAAAGGAAATTTTGACTTTGATAAACTATTATTGACAAGGGTAGATAAGCCAATCAAAAGATTTTATAATTACCTTATGAGTCTGAAATTGGAAGATGAGATTGTGAAAGAGGTAATGATAAAATGGTCACAAGATTTTATGGAAAATATTGAGCTAGAACAATGGGCACAAATATGGCGGTCAGATTATAAGATTACTAAAACAGTAAGCTTTAGAGAAAATCTATTTAAAATGTTTCACAGATGGTGCATCACACCAGTCCAACTAGTGAAAATTAACCCAAGTCTGTCCCCCAAAATGTTGGAAATGTGGAGTTAAAATAGGTACATTTTATCATTTATGGTGGACATGTAACTATGCAAAAAAAAAAAAATGGGTCAAAGTCTATGAATTCCTACAAGGTATGCTGAATACAGAATTTCAAGTTAAGCCTGAAGTTATATTGTTAACTGTGGTGAGAAAAAGGTCTTTAAAGACGATACATATTTGATAATCCATACTCTCACCGCCGCAAGAATCTTATATGCAAAATATTGGAGACAAGAGAAAATCCCAAGTGTGGCTGAATTGATTGACAAGGTTTTACAAGCTGCAGAGGCCGATATACTAACGGCAATACTTAATGGGAAATCAAAAGAATTGGCAAATAAAAAATGGGAGAAATTATATGCTTGGATTCATAACAGAGTTAAAGATGAGGGAAATTAATAGAATTAAAAGTGCAATAAATGGATAACAGATATAAGGAGATGAGATAATTGAGGAATAACTATGTAGTAAGTAAGGAAATTATTAATGTATACTAATGATGTAATCCACCTTTGCTTTCTGTTTTAACAATTTTGAGATTTTATATACCTGGTAAATATGTCAAATATTACTTTATTATTATATAATTTAGATATATAAGTACTCCAAATGGATTGTGAGGAGTAAGCTGGAATGTTAAAATTGAATTTATAATAATTAAAAAAAAAAGCCACAGTGGACAAATGTAGCCTATGATTACCCTACTAGCTTGGAAGTTTTACATAAATCTGCCTGATAAAATAATTTATAAAATAATTAAAATAATTCAGGATTGGATCACAGCAGCTTTCTGCTGGCAGAAGCAAATCAGTTCTTGCCTTTCTTTAGCAACTCCTTTTGGTCCCCTGAAGGCTGTGTTGATGACAGGGGACCCATTCTGACAAAGAATCACCTGGGAAAGGGGGCTATAGTAAATGTCCCTTTTGCCAGCAGAAAACTGATACAATATATTCCATAGAAAATTACCTGCCTTAGGGTTAATATTTTGACTCCTCTTGTCTTTTTAACTGCAGCCTGGCACTTGAAAGTTTATCAGGTAAAGCTTGGCCTGCTCTCAGAGCCAGCTGGTGCTGTGAGCAGCCCTAGCTGAATCAACACATGGATAATATTTTCTTTAACCCAATTCCCTCAATCATTTTTACTCTGGAAGAATATAAATTTATTTAATATATCTAAAGTGCAATATGCCATCCGGTTTCCATAGCAGGGAGATGTTCCAGGGACAATTAGCTTGCTTTGGATGAGAGAACACTGGAAATTTATTCCAAAGGGTTAGACATGTAATGCCTCTACATGAGCCCAGACTCATAAAAACTTATTCTGAAATAAATTTTGTTAGTTTTTAAGGTACTCATGGACTTCTGTTTAATTTTGCTGGAAAGTGTCTATAATATTGGCTTTATTTACAAATTCACAAAGTAATATAAAGGGGGGAAAAGGCAGCAGATTCACTATCTTACACTAAAGATGGTTTTCATACAGCCAACTTTTCAGATCTCTCTGACCTTAAGCCAGCTCTTCAAAAATATTCACCTGCATATTTTGGATTTAAAGGGTGTCATGGACTCTAAGCTCTGATAAAGAATCACACAGATTCCTCCCTAATGTCAGGTTCTGTGACATTTGTTTTGCGGGTCCTGCTCGCACTGTATTGTCATATATTTACTATACTGGTCATTTACTGAATTCACCCCATTGCTCATATATTTGCTGTACTGTCTTGCCAAGTATTTACATATTCATTCTTTTATTTTATTTTATTTATATCCTGCCCTCCCCACCGAAGGCAGGCTCAGGACGGCTCACAGGTTGGGGTCAAACAATGACCAAACAAGATAAAACAGTGATAAAACATAAAAACAATTGTTATCAATAGGTGCTTGTACAATAGTTCATACAAACAGTTTAGATTTCGATGGTGGCAATATAACTGGTACATTCTGTTCATTCTGTTTTGTAGTGTCTACTTGCTTGTAACATTTTTCAGGAGGGTGGCTATCGCAGAGAGGTGGTTAACTGTTGGTTATGGGAATGGCTTGAATTACTAGAGTAACCTTGAGTACCCAGGAAGACGTCTTGCATTTACATCAAAGCCTGGGAACTCTGGGAGGGGGGGCTTAACTTTATGCGCCTTTTTTGTTTCCTATACTATTTGCCTCATTTGTATGTGAATTATTCTCGGCAATGGCTCTTCAGCAAGAAAGTCATTGCTCTGTACCTGACTCTCATTAAAACCTTGACCATTTTCATATGCACTTGATTTTCTTGAGTCAGGAACTGGCAAAACCTTACACCTGATCCTTAGAGATGTCACTACTGTCAGAAGACCTTGTTCCTTGTACCCACCAATTTAACCTTAGAAAGAAGCTGGAGCACAGTTTCCCCCAAAATCAAAATGGATGCTGGCAGAAAAAACAGCCCTCCCATAGAACTGAATATTTTGACTAAAATTCAGAAAATGGTGTTTTCCCCTTGCTTACCTAGCCCTGTTCAGTTTCTCTTTGCATCCTATTCCCTGTGGAGATTGAGTTGGTGATACTGTTCTGTCTGGACAGCTAGATTCAAGTCCAGTATCAGAGATCAGCAAGATTTTCAGGATATAACCTTTCAGGAGTCAAATTTCCTTTCATTAAACATGTCATGATCCTGGGCCTAATGAGGCCTGCTGGCCCCAGGGGAGCCTGCTTAGGAGTTACTGGGGAAAGCCTACATCTCCCAGGATCCCCTATGTCCCTCTGATTGGGTGGCCAGGTTTTGGAGGGAAACTGGCCCAGAGAGGGGTGGGGCCTGGGAGGAGAAGATAAAGGGACCAAGCCCAGGAAGGGGATGTTCTTTCCCTGGAAGGCTGAACTGGAGGCAGGCTTTAGCCTGGGGAACTTGCAGCAGGGGAAAGTTCCCTTACCCAGGGGGTGTGGCATTAGAGTAGGGACTGTATAGATAGATGTGTTAGGGCATTTGTTTATTTTCCCTTCACCCTTTTATTGGTTACTGCACCTTGTTAATTTATATTGTACTAAAATAAACCTTTTTGTTGTTGTTCACTCTGTCTGGCTCTCATGCCTATTATTTGGCCTAAGCTACAGGAGGCCTGAAGGGCTTGGAAGGGAACTCTGGGCCTTCTCAAGGGGAACCCTTAACCCAGAGTGGTGGCAGCAATTGGTAATACCCCCCTGAGTCATGACAAAAGCAATGTAGCTACCCTCTGAAACTGCCCTGTCTGGAACAGAGGAAAGAGATGGCTAGGAAAGAAGGGACCAGATTGGTTTGGGTAATATTTTTCCCCTGTGTCCTCTTTAGTTGTCTCATGACTTACTCAGATTCCTGTGCATGCTACTTGGGGAGGGCCCTGGTAAGAGGAAAAATGTAATCCTACCAACCAAAGTACTGGCTGAGTCAAGACTGAGCATCTCTGATGTAGATAGTATTCTTTTTAGGGCTGCCACCTTCTACCTCTGGCAGGGCTCCTGTGTTTTCAACAAATATCTGAAAGAAATTTAACAAATAAATTTCACTTCATCATTCACTATACCACCAGAAGACTTGCCAAGTAGGGTTGCCAAGTCCAATTCAAGAAATATCTGTGGAATTTGGAGGTGGAGCCAGGAGACTTTGGGGGTGGAGCCAGGAACAAGGTTGTGTCAAGCATAATTGAACTCCAAAGGGAGTTCTGGCCATGACATTTAAAGGGACTGTACACCTTTTAAATGCCTTCCCTCCATTGGAAATAATGAAGAATAAGGGCACCTTCTTTGGGGGCTCATAGAATTGAACCCCCTCGTCCAATCTTTTTGAAACTTGGAGTGTATTTTGGGAAGAGGCACTGGATGCTATGCTGAAAATGCAGTGCCTCCATCCTCAAAAAATAGCCCCCTGAGCCCCAGATACCCACGAATCAATTCTCCATTATACCCTATGGGAACTGGTTTCCATAGGGAATAATGGAGTGCCCAGCAGACATTTCCCTCCCTCACTCTGCTTTTTGATTACCCTAAAGCGGGGGGAGGGCCTCCAAACCAGGGGATCCCCTGCCCCCACCTGGGGATTGGCAGCACTAATTTCATGCCAGATTTTTGCCAGTCATACAGCTGTTCAAGCCCAGGAGAGTTGCTTGAAAAGGGTCCCTATGGTCAGATTCCTTTTAAAAAGTGGTGTTTTTGGTATCTCTAATTCTCTGAATCTCACAGAGCCCCATTTTTCTGTTGAGTAAGAAAATGTTCCCTATTCCACAAAACAAGAGACTATGGAGCATGATGATGAATGCCCTAAAGCATCTCTTGTTTTACAAACTGTTCTGGCAGTCCCACTTGCATAATAGAGTGATATGTATTACAGCAATCTGGAACAATTGCATTGCATTTGTGATGTTAATGAATCCCAAACACTCTGAGGTGGTTCTGTTCTGTCTCATTCAATGCAATGAGAATTGTAGTATGTGTCAAATCAGGATGGGAGTCATGCCACTAAAAATAAGCTAATGGCCTGATTCATGTTTACTCTGAAGTAAGGCCCACTAGTTTTGCTGAAACAATGTGTAAGTATTGTAAGTATACAGAATTTGAACTTGGTGGGGGCTGCTTCTGAATGGATGTATATTTAGGATGTGGCTGCCTAGCTCATTATGCTGAGAAGGATAAAAGACAATTCACCAGGTTTTTAGTTCTATGCAGCTAAACAAGTATCAGCAGTTTTAAGCAGGATGTTGACAAATAACACTAGAAATTAAATGACGTATAATAGAATGCCTTCCCAAGTTTATTAAAGAATACCTGGGAGAGGGCTGTAGCTTAGTGGAAGAACTTCTGCTTTGCATACAGAAGGTTCTGGGTTCAATCCCCAGCATCTCCAGTGAAAAGGACCAGGCAGTACGTGATGTTGAAAGACCTTTCCCTGAAACCCTGGAAAACTGCTGTCAGTCTTAGTAGACAACACTGACAATGATGGACTTAAGGGTCTGATTCAATGTAAGGCAGCTTCATGTGTGCGAATAATCCAAACTGGAAAACTTTCTTGCCCACAGAATTTTTCAACCAAAGTGTGATTATCCTGTATTATGTTGCAAAATCCTCATGCATGTTGAGGAATCAATACTGAAAGCAGATTCTGACTGTCAACCCCCGTGTATTCAGTGGGTCCTTACAAAAACAAACAGGACAGTTTTGTTCTTTTGAACTTGGGTGTAGGTGTATACAACGAGATCGTGTGGGCCCAGGTGCAGCCATTCAGGAAACATTCAGGACTCTTCAAAGTCACTGTTCTTCAGGCTTTTAACACTTTGGTGGTGGATACAAGGAGAAATGTTATAAGTAGGAATTACCTTTACTTGTTCATTCTGACACATTATTCACAAAATAGCTTATTTTGTGTTGAGTCAATAGAACCAATTCACCACCCAAACAACCCAGGTGTTGAGCTGGAATACTAAACTGTCAGGGGTGTCATGGGCAGGAGGTGACAGGTGTAGCTTGCACACCTCATTGCCTCCTAGTCCACTCAACTTCCTCTGGCTGTAGAGACTTTACGTAGCCTTCCCAGAGCAGGGATGGAGTGCTTGTAGCAGAGATGGCCTCCCACTTGTGCTGCTGTTGGATGTGTGTGTGTGGGGGGGGGACAGCTCCTCCTGTGCCTCTTGGAGCCAGCCCAGCTAGTCTGCAGGCACATTTTGGGTCAGGGATAGCTAATGGAATGAGACTAATTGTCCCAATGAATGGTTGGAGGAAGGCATGTGATATCACTAGCTTATTGAAACTTGGCAGTCCTGGGTGAGAGCCCTCTGGGAACCCTATGTATGACACTTGATTATAAAAGAAAGGAGGGGAATAATTGCAGTAAAATGTGCATTTGAAAAGTTCAAAGCACATTCTCAAAGGCTTATATTTTTAAAAAACTATAAATTGTAAGCTAATTTGTTGTGGTTAATTTTTATACTATATGCTAACTGTAGTAAGTTCATATAGAAATAAAGGCTTCCACTCCCCTTTTAAAGAAGGTTGTTCTTTTGTATGCATTGTAATACAGGAATTTATTGCATTTTCTCATAACAATCATCTCTCAGAATGCTAGTGAATGGCCCACAGATATAGGTGTTCTGAGGAATCATCAAGTGGTATCTGAAATGCAAGATGAAAAGTCAGACACAATATACCAGAAGCAGGAAATGAACTGTGACAAGCTGTCCATCATTTGATTGCCTGAACTATAATTTAATAATAGTGGGTTTGGGATGTTATCAAACACATCATTAAATGGATGTGTGAATGCCTTGAATTTTTGCTTGGGGTGAATAATGGAACATAAGAATAGCCCTGGGGTTCTGACCAATGGTCCATCTACTATTCTCTTTCGCATAGTGACCAACCACATTCACCAGAAGGCCTACAAGCAAAGGATAGTGGCCTAAGACTTCTGTTGTTGCTTCCCTTGTATAGTATTCAAAGTCTCTTACGGGAAAGCCTTTGTTTACTCATCTAGGACTTTGCACTGGGAGAGTATTTCAGGTGTGTATGTGCTTTGCATATTCTTCCTTGCCTCATTCCCTGTGCATTTTGCCCTTTGGACTGTATGTGGAAAGAACTTGAACATTTACACGTCAGCACATCTTCTAATGTTTAAAACCAATCAAGGTTCAGACACATCAGAAGGGTACATTTTGTGATCTTGTTTTCCCCTTTTTTGCCTTTATGCCTTGCAAGTATATGTTTTCTACTCACAAGGTTAGACATAAAATTCTAATCTAAAATCCAGTTAGATGTTGTCCCTAGCACTCAGCTGTATAAGATATGAGTATTCTGGTTGCAGTGGTTTATAGATTGTGCTGTGAAGTGCCACAAGTACAGATATTTTAAGTATAAAATTAAAGTGACATTTATGGATTATGAATGTACAAGAACACTAGCCAGCTCTTGAAAACATTATCAAACAAACAATTGTTAATCTGAGGAGGATTAGGCACTCTCCCCCACAAGCATAGTATTGTAATTAATACCATTTTCAATAGCATCTTGTCTACCTGATTGCATAGTAAAACTAATTCTCTCTCAGTGACAAAAAGTGCTTTCTTATCTTTATTCATGTTTCTTAGCTAAATGAACACCTGAACCAATTTGGAAGATTGTTAAGTATATTAATTCTTACCTCATTTATTTTGATTGACACGTTTTTCAGAACTTTTTTTGCTCTTACCACAACATGATAAGAGAGGCACATGTTACTAAAGTTAACACCTGGGCCCACTGCTGTGCTGCAGTCAAGTAAGAGGAGAGAGGATGCAAATTTCTTCTGATAGTCAATAGAGCTAAAGTTTGGATGAACTGACACCCCACTGCGATGCCTGGAAAGCTGAGTGAACATGGCCAATTCTATTTTATCTGCCTCAGATGATCTCCCTCCTTATTTTTATGGCTTTATGGGTTGCTCCTATAGATAAAAAATAAGTTATCACGCATGGGAGTTTGAGAGAATCTTATGTGTAATCAGACTTATCTGAACCTTGACTGAGGTTGGCTCTTGGACATTAGAAGATGTGCTGGCATAGATGTTCAAGGAAACATGGAGGAAATCACAGACTTCTCTTTTTCATCTAAGAGCTAGCTTTGATACAGCCCAATAACAGGGTAATTTGGGAAGGGGAAGTGCTCAGGGAGTCAACTAGTTGCTACACCAGTGTATCACAGAAATTCACAAGTGTAATCTGGAGATAACGCCTCAGTACTACCATGCTAAGCACTATCATGTTGTAGCCAAAGCTCCCTGCCAATATGCCATTGGTACAAGCCCTGTGCCAATGAGGGAGGGCATGTGCCCAAGGAAGTTAGTTGGCTGCAAAGGAAACTCTAACCTGGGATTGCCCTATGGAATTAGTGGAAGGTTACACCTGAAAACCCAAGGTGTAACCCCGTAAATGCCCATGTAGTCTGGGAAATTCACCTAGCATCCTATGGTTCCTAGGGCACCTGAGCTAGTTTGGTGTAGTGGTTAAGTGTGCAGACTTCTATTTGGAAGAACCAGGTTTGATTCCCCACTCCTCCATATTTTTTATTTATTTATTTATCTGAGATTTATATCCCGCCCTTCCCACTAGGCGGCTCAGGGCGGCTTACAGCATGTGAAACTAACATAAAATATAAATTAAACATTAAAATTAACATTACATAATTTATAGTTAAAAATCTAAACATTTGTTATATACATAAAACATTTGCACCTGCTGGTGTGACCAGGGGTCAGTCACAAGTTCTCTCAGAGCTTTTCTGCTCAAAAGCAGTTCTTGGGAGAGCTTTCTAAGCCCCATTAGCTCATAGGGTGTCTGTTGTGGGGAGGAGAAGGGAAAGGAGATTGTAAACCGCTCTGATACTATTATTATTATTATTATTATTATTATTATTAGCTGTGGGGCAACAGGATGCCAATGAGCACCATGCCCACTGGCACCTGGCTGGCCTTCTGATTTTATAATTTTTATTAATTTTAACTATAAAAAGAAAAAGCATAAGCACAAGTACAGAAACATCAAGAAGGAGAGGGAAATACAGTGAGAGATCAGAAACAAAGAATATCAAATATATATCAGTTACATTTTTACCTCAAAACAGAATACCTAATCCTTTCTATCTGCAAGTATTGAGTTTTCCCCTTATATTCTACCGTCTTCATTTTCCATTGTACACTTTTTATTAAACTATTACTTAAAATACAAGTCTGAACTGTACTTCTGCAGCAAACATATATATATATATATATATATATATATATAAATCACCAAGGTCTCAACACAGAACTAACTGGATAAGCTTAACCATATTAAAAATACAGACGTTATTTTAACAATGTCATCATTTAGATAGGCATAAAAAACAAATATTTCTCCTTCTAACCTACATATTTCAAACAGATAGAGAAAAAGATCAAATTTAAAATAATGTAAAAAGTGGAGAGATAAGAAAGAAAAATGGTAAACAAGGAGCATATTAGTTTATCTATCTCAATATAAGCAATTTTTATTAATTTTAACTACAAACGAAACATATTAAGAGCATATCTACCAGATTACAAAATAATTGTGTTGTCTGTCTTCTTAAAAATTAATCCAAATTAACTTTTATTTATATAAATTTCTTTTCAGAACTTTTCAATCCTTTAGCTCTTATGTCCATATTAATCAGAGAGGAACAAACCTATTATGTCCCAAAGATCTCACTTTGCCTTTTAAAATTGCATATCTTGCTGAGAGTTCCATATTATCCAGTTACCTACAGAGAGGGAAAACAATTTAAAATCCCTTCTTCCTGAAAGTTTTCCACATTTTGATTTTTTTTAATGACATGTACATCCTCTCTCCTTAATGCAAGCACCCCTCTCAGTAATGATAGTAAAAATCCCACACCATTAGATCCTCTTAAAAAAAAACTTCAAACAGCTTTAACTTCCGGTTCTTCTTAGTAACTACGCCATAAGGTTCCATTTTAGTTTTCTTCTTTTCATTTCCCAATGGATCTTTTTCCATTTCCAACTCCACAGACATCACCAAGATCTCTTTGTCACTCTGCCCATGTAGATTCAAGTTTTCGCTAGCTTTCAACATAAAAGCTCCCATTTTCTTTTTTATCAACTGTTAATAAACTAAGGTCCTGCTTTAGAGAAAATATGATATCCATTGTATCTTTTTTATGAAACATTTCACTTTGTGATGCCATTTTACTCCACAGAATAACTCAGTCTAATAATCAAAGCTGAAAAGTAACTCAGATCCAGTTAGTCTATCCTTCCAAATCTCCACCAGCCGTATATTTTGATTGTTGCCATTTTAGTTACACTCAGATGACAAATACCAATCTCTTTGGAATATATTTCATTTGTTCAGACCAAATAATAACCAAATAATAGTCTCTTTATCACTTATTCAATCATAATCCAAGTCAATTTAAATATCTATATTCAGTCAAATTCAGATTGTTGCTGGCATTCAAAGTTGTTCTTTTTATCTTTTGGAAGCCGGATTCACAGGAAAGTGTGGGGGGGGGATTCACCTCTCTCCCTTCCTTTGAACTGACCCATTTGTTGTTATGTAAATTAACCCATTAGCCAATGGTATGAAAAGCAAACTTACTTGCAGAGTAGAATTGCCATGTTTGAGGTAGGAAAGCAATGCATCAAAGGCTTGTTAGCAGAAAAGAAAGCAAGCGGTCGGGTGTTCACCTTTTTCTGCCATAATGGCGATCATGGCCATGGAGCACTGGAACACACAAAAAGGACAGGAACAGCTGCCGCTGTATCCCTGTCTCCCTACAAAAGCCTCAAGCCGAAAGGAAACCCCTCCAGCCAGATTCAGGGGGGCCGCAAGACAAGCTCCACGGACCCCCACTGAGCTCAATGCGACAGAACCTGGAAGTCCCTGGCTGACTTTCTGATAGCATGGGCAATGATGGCACTTGGTAGGCAATATAAACCCCAGACCACGTAAAGGCAGGCCAGATACCAAGTTTACTGGCAGGGGCTCTCTCACATAATGATGGAGGCTTACACATATGTAGGCACACCATGTGAGAGTACAGCTCACTGACAGAGCGGTGAAGGAATCAGTCACAGAGAGCAATTAGACCCCTGTTGACCAGTTTCCCCCACAGAGGGTGCCCCTAAGCCCCCACAAGGGTGCATTCCAGTTCTATCATGCAGTTATACCAATTTGGTAGCTATGGCAGTATGCCACCTGACTACACAGCCCCAGTCCAGTGGTCATAGCATGAACATGGGAGATCACAGCATGGACATCCACAGTGGGAGGACTTCTAGTGTCCTGGTCCCACTGATGGACCCCCTGATGGCACCTGGTTTTTTTGGCCACTGTGTGACTCAGAGTGTTGGACTGGATGGGCCATTGGCCTGATCCAACATGGTTTCTCTTATGTTTTTATGACATTCCTGCATGTAGTGAGATAAGTTCAATGCCTGTTCAATCAACCCCTTTTGACATTCTCTTCTCTCACACTCTCCTCCAAAGTGGCAATCAGCATTTCCTTTGGCATGTAAGAAAGGGCCATGAGAACTAAGCACTGATGCAATCCCCCTCACCCATGTATTTCCAGGGACCCATCTACTACCCAGGTGGCTAACCTCCAGGCAGGCTGGGCTGCTCCTAGAAAGAGAACCACTCATTAGATGGCAAAGACTATCACTTGGAAGATACCTGGTCTGGCAGGCTGGGTTAGTCATCCTTTAGACCTTAAGCATTAAAGTCTTCTTGATGTGAGTGGTTGTGGAAGAACATAGAATCACAGAGTTGGAAGGGATCTCCAGGGTCAACTAGTCCAACCCCCTGCACAGTGCAGGAAATTCACAACTACCTACCCCCAGTGACCCCTGTTCCATGCCCCGAAGATGGCAAAAAAAAAGCCAACAACCCCCAAACCTTCCAGGATCCCTTGCCAAACTGCCCTGGAGAAAATTGCTTCCTGACTACAAAATGGCAATCAGCATTTCCTTTGGCATGTAAGAAAGGGACAAGAGAACTAAGCACTGATGCAATCCTTGCTGCTCTTCTTCTCATTATCTTCCTAAGTTTACAGAATCAGCATTGCTGTCAGATGGCCATCTAGCCTCTGGACTCCATGTTCTTGAACAGGGGTGGGGATCATGGGAGACTGAGAGATGTGGCCAGGGTTATCGTGTGCCCTGGCCTGGTTCCAGACAGTGTGATTGACGCAGCCCCAGTGGGTATGAGGCACAAACCCATCTCATTGTATCCCACACACCCACTCAGCCTTGTACATAGTCATTAAGAGGAAGTGGCTGGAGACTCAGCATGAAAAAGAAGAAGAATTGCAGATTTATACCCCACCCTTCTCTCTGAATCAGAGACTCAGAGCGGCTTACAATCTCCCATATCTTCTCCCCCCACAACAGACACCCTGTGAGGTGGGTGGGGCTGAGAGGGCTCTCACAGCAGCTGCCCTTTCAAGGACAACCTCTGCGATAGCTATGGCTAACCCAAGGCCATTCCAGCAGGTGCAAGTGGAAGAGTGGGGAATCAAACCCGGTTCTCCCAGATAAGATTCCTGCACTTAACCACTACACCAAACTGGCACCTGGTAGGCAATATAAACCCCAGCCTACGTAAAGGCAGGCCAGATACCATGTTTACTGGCAGGGGGTTATTGCGGCCATCGGTAAGCAGTGTTTGGAAAGCCTTGCTATGACTCAGGGCACTGTTACTACTACCTTGGGCAGCTGGTGGAGTCATTGGGGTCAAATGAGAGGCTGCTTGTGGACTTGGCAACAGTGATCTGTGACCTGGTACCAGCCCCTGTCCCTTGGCTCCTTTTTGCTCCATTGGTGGCAGCAGAGGGGAGGGGTTGCACCTAGGGACGTGCTTTAGCACCATGGCTGTGGTGTTGGGAGGCACCTCCACAGGTGACCACCAGACACCCATGGCCTGCCCCATGCTATTGTCCTAATAGCTGCCCCTGTTGTTCTCCATGGGGCTTACTCCTGGGTGGATGTTCTTGGGATTGTTCCTGGTGTACAGGATGGTCCACATCCTTTTTTTCTTTTGTGCTGCTGCCTCTGGTCTGTTAGTTAGGGTTTGTGCCTTTAAGGGGGTATGGTGTGTGCTGTCAGCACTGCCCAGTGGTCCATCACAGTCCATATTGTCTACTCAGAGTGGCTGCACTTCCTACCTGAGCCTTACTAGAGATGCCAAGGATTGAACCTCGTCTGCATGCCAAGCAGATACTCTACTACTGAGTCACTGTCTCTTCCCCAGGAGATGCACCCTTCTTCTTTATTCTTCCTTCACTATTAACATTATTTCCACTTACTTTCAAGCAACCATGCTTGGGATTGCATCCCTAATTTTAATCTGGCTATCTACCGACATTTACAGGATAAACATCACAAATGGGGCACAAAAATGTGTTTTGAACCTTGAACAACTACTTATAGCATCTTAAACATGCTTTTGGGCTTGCAAGCTCCTGACATCTTTCCTTCAGTCCCTACAAAATAACATGTAATAAGTTGGTCTTTCCCATTTTTTTTAATTGACAGATTGAGACCTTGACATTTATCAGTCCTATCTCTTAAGTCTCTTTGTAAAGAAGCAGAAATAAATTACCAGAGGTCAAGTTCTGTTTATACAGTGGACTGTTCTTGCAGAATTACCTTCTTGACTTAATAGCTTCCTTTTGGGTGACATTTCTCCCAGAGAGAAGACAAATTGTCTAAGGTCAACCTGCAGATCAGCTCAGAGTGTAGGAGGAAATTGTATGGGATCAGTTAAATTGCACCAGATCTACCAGCCAGAGTTTGGCAGCACGCTGGCAGTCTGAAGCCAGAGAACAAATGCAATCTTTCTTTGCTGCCTAAAACTCAGCAAAATATGTTATAAGGGCCACTGAAATGGTTTTATGAGATACCTTGTGCTTGGATGCCTTTTCATTGAGGCTTCTATTGTTGAATCTGACAAACTAACAAAGCAGAGTGAATTATACTAAAGTTATATAAGAAATGGTTGCTTTCTGGCATAGTACTACAGAGTGCTTTTACCTTTAACTTAAAAAGCAGGCCAACAATTACTGTTTTGCTTTAAGGGAACAAAATCATTCTGAAAGATGTTGTTAGTATCCTTATTTTCCCTCCTTTCATTTGCTGTTCTCCTATTTGATATACATAGCGCCCTGAAATTTTGGATTGGTAGGACTGATATAAATAGGGATATCTCAGGGTTTATAGCAACATATGGTAATGAATGAGCAACAGTGTATGGCATGGGGTGTGGCCACATGCACCTTTAGATCTGTTGAAAGACCTGAGTCAGACTGAGGTGACAAAAGAGGAGGTCCTACAACTGATAGACAAATTAAAAACTAATAAGTCACCGGGTCCGGATGGCATACATCCGAGAGTTCTGAAAGAACTCAAAGTTTAATTTATGGATCTTCTAACAAAAATCTGTAATCTTTCATTGAAATCTGCCTCCGTTCCTGAGGACTAGAAAGTAGCAAATATCACCCCCATCTTTAAAAAGGGTTCCAGAGGAGATCCGGGAAATTACAGGCCAGTCAGTCTGACTTCAATACCGGGAAAGTTGGTAGAAAGCATTATCAAGGACAGAATGGCCGTTTTCCCACTCACGTTTTACTGGCGCCACGACCATCCTGACGCCGGCGAATCTGCCTGGATTTCGCAACAGAAGCGCCGGCGCTCCCAGAAGCGCCGGCGCTTTCCGTCGCTAAGCCAGCGCAAGCGTTTTCCTGCATCTTTGCGATTTCCGTTTGCGCTGGCTTAGCGACGGAAGTAGCCGGTGCTTCTGGGAGCGCCGGAGCTTCTGATGCGAAATCCAGGCAGATTCGCCGGCGTCAGGATGGTCGTGGCGCCAGTAAAACGTGAGTGGGAAAACGGCCAATGAGTAGGCACATTGATGAACACGGGTTATTGAGGAAGACTCAGCATGAGTTCTGTAAGGGAAGATTTTGCCTCACTAACCTGTTACATTTCTTTGAGGGGGTGAACAAACATGTGGACAAAGGAGACCCAATAGATGTTGTTTACCTTGACTTCCAGAAAGCTTTTGATAAAGTTCCTCATCAAAGGCTCCTTAGAAAGCTTGAGAGTCATGGAGTAAAAGGACGGGTCCTCTTGTGGATCAAAAACTGGCTGAGTAATAGGAAGCAGAGAGTGAGTATAAATGGGCAGTCTTCGCAGTGGAGGACGGTAAGCAGTGGGGTGCCGCAGGGCTTGGTACTGGGTTCCATGCTCGTTAACTTGTTCATAAATGATTTAGAGTTGGGAGTGAGCAGTGAAGTGGCCAAGTTTGCGGATGACACTAAATTGTTCAGGGTGGTGAGAACCGGAGAGGATTGTGAGGAACTCCAAAGGGATCTGTTGAGGCTGGGTGAGTGGGCGTCAACGTGGCAGATGCGGTTCAATGTGGCCAAGTGCAAAGTAATGCACATTGAGGCCAAGAATCCCAGCTACAAATACAAGTTGATGGGGTGTGAACTGGCAGAGACTGACCAAGAGAGAGATCTTTGGGTCGTGGTAGATAACTCACTGAAAATGTCAAGACAGTGTGCATTTGCAATAAAAAAGGCCAACGCCATGCTGGGAATTATTAGGAAGGGAATTGAAAACAAATCAGCCAGTATCATAATGCCCCTGTATAAATCGATGGTGCGGTCTCATTTGGAGTACTGTGTGCAGTTCTGGTTGCCGCACCTCAAAAATGATATTATGGCATTGGAGAAAGTCCAGAAAAGGGCAACTAGAATGATTAAAGGGCTGGAACACTTTCCCTATGAAGAAAGGTTGAAACGCTTGGGACTCTTTAGCTTGGAGAAACGTCGACTGCGGGGTGACATGATAGAGGTTTACAAGATAATGCATGGGATGGGGAAAGTAGAGAAAGAAGTACTTTTCTCTCTTTCTCACAATACAAGAACTCGTGGGCATTCGATGAAACAGGTTAAAACGGATAAAAGGAAGTACTTCTTCACTCAAAGGGCGATTAACATGTGGAATTCACTGCCACAGGAGGTAGCGGCGGCCACAAGCATAGCCACCATCAAGGGGGGTTTAGATAATAATATGGAGCAGAGCTCCATCAGTGGCTATTAGCTACAGTGTGTGTGTGTGTGTGTGTGTGTGTATAATTTTTTTGCCACTGTGTGACACAGAGTGTTGGACTGGATAGGCCATTGGCCTGATCTAACATGGCTTTTCTTATGTTCTTATGTTCTTAGATACATCTTAACCGCAGTTCCCATTCGGATTTTATAAGCACGTCCAGACAACCATATCTGTCCCTCGAATGCAACTCATCAGCATCCCAGCTTGCCCCAGTTTGATGTCAGGGTTATTTGACACCAGAGAAAGTCCAGCCTTTCCCCCCAGAAGTGGCACACATTTGGGTTATTCCTGTTTGGACAGCTCATGCGCAAAACATCCCCCGCTCCCACATTTTTTTTTTTAAAAAGCCCCAGCAGATATGCACAGGACCAGATCTTCGGGAATCTGAGGTGAGGCTTCTGCTTCTCCGATCAACACAGGATCCACAGGAGTATTATCCCAGTATTCAGAAGAACAGAAAAACACTTTTTTCAATGCGGAGGATTTCCAAATATCATCATCACTGCCCATTTCCAGGAAAGTACTTCCCGGCAGTCCCTTAGTTTGAATCAGCAATGTTAATTCCCGGAACTCCCCCCCCCCCCCAAAGCAACGTTTGATTCCCCAGCTCCCAATGGTTGGATGCATGTTCAATGAAAATCCCACAGCAGGAATAACAACTGAATTAGAGTGAGATGACTTTGGATCTGCTTGATCAGTTGTGCACATGCTCCAAGAAAAGAGTGTGATAGCATTCAATTTGTCTGATCGTTCAACTACAGGACAATATCGGGACAAGTCACATTCTTGGATGCTCGTCTGATTGGCCCTGTATCGAATCAATATTCAGCTGTTCAAATTTGAATGCTGCACACCCGCTTTTAATGGGATGTGTGACCGCACCCATGGTTTGCTTTCTGTATGTAGTGCTAATTGAGTTTTCTAGTTGCAGGGCTTGACTACTCAGAACATCCTTATACCACTTACTCATTGTGGAGTAACTTTATTAGCTGTTATTGAAATGTGAGAAGGTGTGATATGGGAACTGTTGCCTATTTGAGGCTCAAAAATGGTTAGATTTCCTCCTCCTCACCAACAAAAATTTGAAAATTGGTTAAAATGAGAAACTGAGGTGATGGTGGAGATGATAATGTACAGAGCCATTTTATTTTTGCTTAATAACTATTTGTGTGAATGCATTGATATATCACAGAGAGCTGAAGAAATCATGTACTACTTCAGCTAGTTATCTGATTTCACTCCCTATTTCTGGGAAAATATGCTGCCAGTAATCCTCAGTGTGGTGCCTATCAATATGTTTCTGGGTACATGCTTGCTTTCCCTCCAAAGCACCTTCTCATCAAAGCAAAAGGCCCACCCTGTTTTTCTTCTACAGAATTAGAGCAGAAGGTGCTTCAGAGGAACCTCAGAATCTTCAATATATGCTGAATCTTTGTATGGGAATGTTCCCATTCCCATACAAAGACACCCCCCTGACTTTTGTTTTTTCTTTAAGTTTAAGATCAAAAGCAAGTCTGGTTATCAAGGCCATCTACTTATTTTTCTGTCTCAAACATGGCATGGGAGGGGTGAATTATTATATATCAAGATTATGGATTCTGAAGGTGTAGAACAGAACGAAGCAAAGTGTATTGCTGTATTTCAGTGTTCTCAGCATCTCAGATGTGGACCAACTTTTGAGCAACTGCTTCATATTTATAAAATCATGAAGAGATTAGAACAATTTGCAAAAGGAAAGGGGAGAAGGAAAAGGTACTTTTCCTGCCATTTCACAAAAAGGACAGGGTTAGTGGGTAAGGAAGAAAAACACAAGTCTCTTTTTAATTAAGCTTCTTATCCTTTGAAGTTTTTTTTTTAAAATCACATTGATGATGTAAGTTATGTAAATAATCATCTATCTATGAAAGGAGTGTGTCTGTCAAAAGCTAAAATAAAAAACATCCGTCATTTTGAAGTGATTAACATTCTCCAGATGTTTAAATCCTCAGATTTCAGGAGTTTCTCTTTGTTGTGATAATGATATAGTATCCAGAACAAGAATGTTTACTTTTTTGTATGGGTCAAACACAGATTTTTCACAATCCTATTAAAGCATGCAGTTCAGTGTAATTGTATGTACAGATGAAAGCATATCCAGTTATTATTTTTCCCCTTTAATGGTAAACTGCTGCTAGTAATTTTAATGTAAGGCCGAAACAAAAGGAGTGTACTTAAAAGGACCACCGTTGCCCACTTATGTAATCAATTTATAGATGTCAAATTTGCACAGAGATGGTTATCCTTTTCTGTTACCAGACATGAGCCATGCTACCACCCTGCAGCACTAGGAAATATACCCTTCACTTGGCTTATTCTCCCCCCCCCCCCCCTTTCAGGTTCCTTGGAAATACAGTAGATGTAGTTGATAATATTAAATGACAGTTCAGCATTACTTTACCCCAGGCCATTTAACTCTAGAGTTACCGAAGACTGAAGAAACATACATTCTTCTGAGAATAACTTTCGAGGAGCTGCCTTTGGCATGGCCTAAAGAGCCAGCAAATGTTTTCAAAATACTGGCTTAAAATGAACATCTCCATTCATCAGACAGTTTAGTTAGCCATTAAAAGTGATTGTATTCATGCTGCTTTTGTGGTGATTTGAACTGGAGCCTTTTGTGATGCATAGTCAAAACATATTTATTTTCAAATGAAATATTACTCTTATTTTTTACGTATGGGAATTATAAGGCAATTAAAGGGCATTTAAATGCTCATTACCTCAGTCTTTCCAAATATTCTTCACTGTAGCTTGTAAGAATTTATCTTGAGTTGAAGATGACTTTGCTAAAGTTTCTAGACTTTGGCAAAGCTCTGCCAGCCAGCAGCTCTCAACTTGGTAACTTTTGGAGAGCAGGCGTGACTTTAAGTCCTTTTCCTTACCTCAGTGTTGCTACTGTTTCCCCCCAGTGGATGCGCCAAGTTTTCAGCAACCCGTCTGCAAAAGGGCATTTATTTCAGGGAATTTTTTTTCTTGAATTCAGATCTGACCCTCCCGTGTGTTTCACACTTTCTTTGAAAATGGGTTGTGCAGCTGTGTTGTCATGTACTTCATCAGTGATAGAACCTCCCTTTCCTGTGTATGTGCAGTAACATTATAACATCACATTGCAAAAAAGGCTGAATGTATTGTGGGGAACCAACTAAGAAAATGGCTCATGTTAAACAAGCTGGATACACCAATTCATAACTGTATTATTCAATAATTATGAAGCATGCTAAATGTGTTGTCATGTACTTTGTCAGTGAAGGGACCTCCTTTTTTGCGCATATGCAGTAATGTTATAACATTACTTTGTAAATGTGGGTAATTGTGAAAGGTTGGATGTGTTGTGGGGAACAGCATGGTTGTCACCATTTCAAAGGTCCCCTACTCCTCCTTAGTTGCCAGCTAAGAAAATGGCCAACAAAGATTCCCACAAAATTCTAATGAAAATAGTATTCCATTTGCATTTATTGAACTGGATACACCAATTCACAACAATGTTATTCAATAATTATGAAGCATGCAAAATTGAAACTGCACATATTGAGTTTCCATGATTATCAAATCAATTACATAATTCCATTATTTTTCAGATGTTTAAAAGACTAAATTGTAATCAAAAACACCCTGGGTGCTATAGAGGAGGGGGAGAGAATGAAGTTACAATACAAACATGAGGTGACAAAACCTACCCCCCCCCCCTGGAAAAAAAATGAAAGGAAAGGAATTTCATGGATGAGTAATTGCATGGAGAAAGCTGCATTAAACCTCACTGTTCATTTTGTCCCTGCATTATACTACAGTAATATCATTAAATTTTTAAAAATCAGTGTCAGAATACAATCAAAATTATGCTTTAAAAACCTTGTCTGTTGTTTGGGGGGACTTGGGGGTGGCTGGGGCAGTATATACATGTGATACTGACACCGCAAAAGGGTGGTGGGAAACAAAATTTGATTTCAGAAATTCCACACATGAAAATTGTGAGTTAATGCTCAAGGGGGGTGGGATTGCAGGGTAACAGAGCAGTAAATTCAGAGCTACCCGTGGAGCAGCTGAAAATGGTGTTTTACAAACATTGATGATTTAAGATCTCCGATGCAGCAGTTTGCACATATGTGGAAATGGTCCTACACAATGAGGGAAGCTCTGAAACTTTTTCTCTGTTGTGCACACACATTACTTTACATTGGAAGGTGTGAGAAAGAATGGTATGAAAGTCTGATTCTGTGAGAACTAATTTGGACTTGCAAATCAAAAATGTTCTACAGTCACTGAGCTTGGCTAAGAATGCCAATGAGGGAACATTTTACTAAAAACAACACCTGAAATAAATCAGGAATGGTGATGCAGACAAAAAAACTGTGACTATTTCCATTACTTGTGGCCAGGGGTCATTTTGTAGAAAAATAGGTGATGGAGCTCATTAACATATTAGCATATGCTGCCTCCCCTCACCAGCCTAAAGCAACCTGATGCAAGAAAGGAGACCCCCCCCCCACCAGGCGAGCGATGCTTGCTTGGGCTGACTAGAGGCCCAAGCAGGCCTCGCTCAACTGGGGCTCTCCTGGGCCACCCCACCCCCTCACAGCCAAAAGGCCAGCAAGTCACCCGCTGCCCAAAATCACATAAGAAGTGGAGAAAAGGTGGCCTGGGCTTCTCCAGGGGTTAAAGAGGACTGCTGGGGGTGTGGCAAAGCTCCTGGTGGCTGGCTCGCTGCTTGCTCTCCTAATCCAGGGATTGTTATGCAGCTGCACCTGCTATTCAATGGACAAGATAGGTGGGGAGGAAGAGGAAGAACCATCAGAGAAGTTCAGGAGCTATGCTCCTGTGAGCTCCTGCTGAATCTGATGCCTGCTTGTGGCACCTTCAGGGCTCAGAAATTTATAATGGAATAAGCTTTTCTGAGATTCAAGTGATTTAACTGTTTTTAATTCACCAGCGTTTATGCTACAATACATCTGTTAGTTGTCCTGGTGCTGCAAGGTTCTATGATGTTTTGGTTGCAACAGGCTAACATTGATACCCCTTGTGGAATGAGCAAACAATAGATCATCTTGCCGCACTTTACTAGAGAGCCAATTCGGTGTAGTGGTTAAGCGTGCAGACTTTTATATGGGAGAACTGGGTTTGATTCCCAGTTCCTCCACTTGCAGCTACTGGAATGGCCTTGGGTCAGCCATAGCTATTGCAGAGCTGTCTTTGAAAGGGCAGCTTTTGGGAGAGCTCTCTCAGCCCCACCTACCTCACAGGGTGTCTGTTGTGTGTGTGGGGAAAGTAAAGGAGATTGTAAGCCACTCTGAGATTCAGAGTCTAGGGTGGGTTATAAATCCAATATCATCTTTTCTTCTTTCCAATCCTCTTTCTTCAAAATTTCACATGACTAAAATTGATTTTTCAAGGTGAATGCAAATCCACCACCTAAGTTACTATGAGTGGGTTTTATAGGTCCTAGGGCTACCAGTCTCCAGGTGGGGCCTGGAGATCTCCCACTTTTACAATTGTTCTCCAGCTGGCATTGATCAGCTTCCCTGGAGAAAATTGCTGCTTTGAAGGATGGACTCTAGGGGATTGTGCCATGCTGAGGCCCCTCTCCTCTCCAAACCCTGCCCTCACCTGGATCCAAAGTCTTCAGGTATTTTCCAGCACAGACCTGGCAACCCTAGTAGGTTCACAGTTTGGTGAGATCTCTGACTCTTGTGTTGGTGAATTAAAATGTGTGTTAAAAACATAATAAACTCTGACCAGTTCCTCCTACATTCCTCTTCCATTGCTTCTCTCATCACATTCAGAATGAAATACTGTGGGGGGGGGGCTATTTAGTTTATTGTATTATTTTATTTTATTCATAGCACCTACTTGGTATAGGCACTGTAACTGTTATGATAATTCCTGGAGAATGAAATTTTTTGATGCATCCAGCACACAATGGACTTGATTGTGACAAACTTTTAGCGGAGCTGGTATTTGTAAGAATCAATCCTGTGAGGTAAACAGGGCCTAGTGCCACATCAGTCACCTTTCTGAGGAAAAAAGTCAGTAGTACAAACTGTATATTTATTGAATAGATTTTAATTATCATTATTAATAATAATTTTAAAATATCATTACACTAATGACTAACATCTCACTTATTCCTCTTTTTATTCTAAGTGGACTTTCTTGCCTCTTGATTCTGTGCATATTTTTTCAAGTGGCCATCTTGTGAAATATGAATGAACTATAAAATGCTAATATATCTTTGTGTTAGTGTGAATAAAAGAGTCCTTGACATTACAGCAGTTGTCAGATGATCCAAATATACTAATGAACAATGTTTCCAAGACAACTGGAGGCTATGGCTTTTTGTAGCTCTTGTGAAAATAATTTCTGTAATTTCTATGTGAAATATTCTTAGTATGCAAAATAATTCCATTTTTTTTTAAACCCAGCATATTCAGTTCAGGAACAGAAACTTGTTTAAGAGAGATAAGCCAACAAAGCTTGCATGCTATATTTTGTAAAAAATAAAAAAAAAATTCAGAGCACATCTCTAACCCCATAGCTGTTATATTTACTAGTCTGTTGCTGGGAATGACACCTTTAATTACTTTGCTGTTTATATAATGCAAAACATCCTGTCCATGGATCAAAAAGTTCTAGAGGTCAGTGTGGCAAGTGTCCTTATAAAATATTTTATTCTGAGTAGTTGCAGTGATGTTTGTAAATTTATTCCAGGACAGGATAACACATATGCAAAATCTTTTCTTTTATCATATGGAAATAAGCAGTGGAGCTGGTTGAAAACACAATACTTGTACAAATATAGATTGGCAGGATGAGATTAACCTTTAGGCTAATGTATCATCATAGATCAACTAGGGACTGTGTCCTGATGAGTAACAATCTAGTAGTGTGCATTTTTCAAGTCTCAGATACTGGTGAGAATTGAATACCTTTCCTAGATATGATGATGTAAGTCATGTCTTTGTTCATGTGGCATTTGGCAGACAAAAGTGAATCACTTTTGAGGTGAGCAGTGCCCTGAACTACAGTTCACTGTATGGACCTGAACTGATGAATCTGGTTTAAGATAAACTTGCATTTGTAAAGAAAGCTGCAGATATCACCTTGAAAGCTGAATGAGAGGCACTTCCAAATGACAGCTTCCAGATTTTATCCAGAAACTTTGAAAACAGTTATCTAGTCTTATTTTTTTTTGGGAGGGGGGGTATGTTTAATTGTAGATTATTACAATGCAATACTGTGGGACTGGCAAATGTTTGTTAGCAATTCTATTATGAATCGATAATTATTCTAGTCCCAGATAAAACCAAGAAAGTTTGTTTCAGATTATCTGGCATTCAAAGTCATAGACTGTAAATCCACTCTTTTCCTAATTAAAAAAAAATCCAGCTATTTGAAAGCATTGAGAATACAGAGGAAAGGTCTTTTTGGATTGAAGTGCTCTTGCTAGCTATAGTAAGAATAAACTGTAGTGCCTTTTAGGCATAGGGAAATTCATCTAACAATCTGTCTGATTTCCAGTGCTTTAATCTAAAAAGCCTACAAGGGGTATTTAAACACACACACACACAACGTAGATTCCAAATACTTCATTGAGACAAAGTGGAAAAATGTACACAATCTTTCTTTTTGGGAAGTAACTTTATTCCTGTTAGTTATACTGTATAGTCTGGGTCATATTATACGTGTGTAGGATCATGTACCCCATCGAGAAAGTTCTGGAAGAGTTATAACTGGAACTAAGTCATACTCTTTTGATGTGCAGGGATTGGACTGCTGACTAACTCATAGTGCAGTACTACACTGAATGTATTAGCAGGAGCCCAGATGGATCTTACCTCTTTAAATTGTCCAGAAAAGAGCAGAAAGGTGACCTTTGATTGGTGATGAAGCAGGAGGACTCTTTTACTGTGAGTGAACTATCAGAACAGATAATGTTCCAGGTGTTTTTTTTTTTTTTAATAATGTCTCTCTATTCAAAGGAGCTTACTCCCAGGTACATGTGCATAGGAGTGTTGCCATAGTCCACTTAATATATAAATGTGGGGAAATCTGCTAGAGTCTCAATTCGCTCTCTCTCTCTCTGGCCTGATGGAGGCAAAAAGGTGGCAGCTGTGCCAAAGTAGTGGACCCAAATCGCTGAACAGAAATGAGCTGAGAAAGCTTTGATTGCTTCTAGAGCAGTAGTGCGTAGTGTCTCTCCACTACAAATCAAGCAAGCTACGAGGGGGGAAAAAAAGACCCAATCAAGGCAATAATGGCCTCCACTTCACAATCAGACAAGTGCTCCTACTTTAGAAATCCTACCATTTAGGGCTGATTGCTAAGCCTGGCCTCATTTCTAATCTAAAGGGCGAGTAATAATTTGAAAAAAGAATTATAACAACTTCCCAACAATTTGGTAAATTGTTATTATTTGGAGGGGGGAGAGAAAGAGAGGTTGTTGTGAAGCTATTGCTGTTTGTAGGTTATTTCTGCCCCCTCCCCACAACAAAAAAATCTGGTGTACAACCATATCCTTCACATAGATTCTTATCAGTTCTATAGTAGATGGGAAAGTAATATATCTTGAAAATGGAGGGGGGGGGAGAAATTTGAAAGGAGCATTATGGGGCATTCAATGTAGAAGTTATACCAAACCAGAGAGAGAGAGAGACTGGATATCTCTTTCCATGTGTGATTTTTATACTCCAAATTTTACCATGGATGAATGGGAATGGTAGATTTGGGGAATGGGCAATCATGCTAAAGCATTGCCCTGGGGCTCGGAGAGATCACCTCAAATAATTATATGTTGAAATCTTATTGCTGCCAATAAAACAATTGTAACATCATCCTTTTTGCCATAGCAACAAATAAGTTGTAAACATGTTTTTAAATCTAAACTGAAGATGTTTCCTCTCCAAAGGTGTTCATATTGATGCCAAAACTGTTGAAAATCTGTGTACACTTCTGGATTCAAGGACTGGATGTACAATTATTTCACAAATAATAACTTTTTTTCAGAGATTATCAGCAATGTTCAGTAAAGTTATTGTGAATGTGATATTCAAAGTTCAGTCTGTACTCAGCTATCCTTCAGAAATCTCACAAGTGCTTAATTTTGCTTTGATTGTATGCATATACTTTACTATTTCAAGGACAGTGTGGAGTGAAAGGGCACTTTGACTTATGTGCAAGGAGAGATGACTTCCACTAATTCTTCCAACTGTAGCCCACTGTGCCTGAAGCTGCACAGACCCTGAGTGGCTTCTTTTTGGAGACCAAGGCAAGGAAGCTGCAGTAGGAAGAGACAGATGACAATAAAATAATGTATGAGCAGAATTCTGCTAGCAATCCTTTGGATCCAGTTCAATATAATCAGTCATCTGGCAAACTGGATGGTTGCAAAATACCTAGAGTCATAACTACTTTGGTACTATACAAAGTTTTTGGGTGCATCAACATACTTACAAGTAAGCATGTTTAAAATATAGGTGAAAGGTAGGCAAAGCTATGAATAACACAAACTGAATGCAGTGGACAGCTCTCATTTGGTATACTTTGGACAGGTCATGCAAATTTATGTTAGATTTCATAAGACATTCAAAGTCTGTGTTACTAACATTACTGCTGGCATGAATTGGTATAAATTTGAATTTCCTATTCCAGTTGCACATATTTGGCTTGGGTTTTCTCTCCCCCCCCCCTTTTATTATGTTTCTGTCAGCTCTGACAGCAGTATCTACAAATAACATAGTCCTTTGGTCTTATTGTTCATCATGCCATTATTGTTTCTCTGAAAATTATTCCTTTGTTCTCGAACTTTCTGACTGTGAAGTATTCAGGCACATCTGACGGGAAGCTTCCTTGTTTCTCACTTCGACACTTTAGTATGAAATTGGAAGTACAGGAAGTGTTGCTATTTAAAACCCTCAGGCACTACTTGTAGTATGAAGAATTTGTGCTGAAGCCATGCAACCTGTTAGAAATGGCTTCTTGTTGGCCCTGTTTTCAAACCTTACTGAGGATCAAATGACATGTGACATTGGAGCTCTATGACATCCAACATGTTTTCTGATACTAACAAGTGGGAGGGGACAAACCAAAACCAGAGCTGCAGCACCAGGATTTTTTTTCCTGTGGAAACGCAGTGGAATGGAGTTTCGGAACCTCTTTGTGAAAACAACATTCCCAAAAAATGTTTTAAAGCTCATGATGGGCATCTGTATGTTTCTCCTTCATTTCCCTCTTGAGAATTCTGGCACCTCTTTTTCCAGAAAAACACTCCTGTACAGTACTATGCCATTTTATCAGCTGTCATCTGGTTCTGGGTCCATTAATGGAATCCTTTTGGGGGGGGCGGAGTTGAGGAAGGGGTTCAATTTCTCCTCCTTTCCAATCATTACTTGCAAGTTTCCACCCTGTACACCATGACTCCACCTCTCCTCTTTTGAAAAAATACCTTTCCAAGAAGGAGGCACCATTTAATATTTCTGATGGTAAAAGTATGTGAGATTTGAGATATTCTGTCTGAAGTATTTAGTCATATAGAGCTTTGTAAATGCTCCAACAGAATACAAGACACTCCAAGTTCTACACTGAAAGGTGGCAGCCTTTAACTTGAGTAGACCAGAGAGTTTTGTGTCTATGAAAGTGTGCTAACTGGATTGGCAAGATCTCCTTAGATTGCAGTGGAGTGGTGAGCTGAGAGCCCTTATGGATTCCAGGGACTCTGAAGATAATTAATTACAAGTGAATGTATATAGGACTGAGCTTTAATCATTTGAAAATTAGGAATAGGACTTAATTTCCTTGACTAACACCTTCCCTCTGTTCTGTAGGATCTCAAAAGAGCAAATTTTCTGTCACCCCTTCTCCACTATAGGTCCCTTTGCCTCACTAATAGCTGCTCCTCAGGGTCAAGGAAACCTTGACAAAAGTGATCAACATGGCATAGGGACTATTGATGAAAGGGAGGAATCTATAGGCAACACACATTCCCTTTCTTGCATAGGATAGTGTGTGTCAGGTGAGAGGGTTGATTTCTACCAATTTCTCCTTCTGCCTACAGCCCACAAGCCATATTAAACACAGTACAGGAGGCCCCCCTACCCCAAAAAGGCATGGGAGGAAAGAATAAAAGTCCCCTCCATCCTGCTGCCTGTATATCTTTTGAAACTGCAGCCCTAGTGGCTGCATTAAAAAACAAAATCAACTGCTAATGTTACTAAGCAGCCAGAGGGATTATTTGGTGGTTGTCTCCATTGCTTCATCCTATGTTCCTGGCATGTTGTGTACAGAGAGAGCCCCATATTTCTGCTAAATGTGGTACTCAATACAATTTTAAAAATCATTTGTATATTATTTGCAACTGCTCTGTTGGGCTACTTGATTTCTCTTCCCTATGCCTGTTTTGCAGGCCTATTAAACAGGATGCTTTCCCCAAAATGCCTGTTCTTGGATGAGGGTTATACCCCCAAGAATCATCATTGGAGGGGTGAGACTTGGAAATGGAAATAATTTTTTTTTTCTGGATCAAATGGAAACATCCTATCAATTAGTAAGTAAATCAGTTTATGGCTATAGCTATTTTAGTAACTCAGCATCATTAAACAAAACAAAAAATGAAATGAAATGAAATAACTTTCTGTATATGCAAAGCCTTGTGGAAAAATATGTCCTCTGTTGAAATAACTGTATGCAATGACATTCAAATTAAGTTAACAACTAAGATGGTAAACATTCATCAAGTATTACCATATTAGGAAACTATTATAAAATACACAGTGGAAATTGTTTAATGCACTGCATGGAATAGCTACAATAAGCTGGAAAAAAAATAAACAAACACAGATCAACTTGCAATATTAGTCACTGATTTGTTTGTTTGGGAGTTTTTTGCATGGAGAAAAGGAAATGATGAAAGGAAGATCCAGGTACAAGACCTGACTTAATGTTACTGGAAAAGTTAATGTGGTTTTAGATGGCATGGCTTTGTATTCATTTTCTTTGCAATAAATTCTCAAGTATTACTTGATCAACTACCACACTGCTAGGATATAACATTTCAGAAGTTAATACATTTGTAATTTCAAAAGCAGAAAGCATTTTGATCCAAAATATATAATTCACATAAGTTACTACTGGGTGAGGCAGGAGAGAGAGAGAGAGGCTGCAATTACACAGTAAACAATGCACTTTGAATCCATCTTCAATGCACTTTCCAACTGGTTTTTGCCAGTTCACAGTAAAATCCAGTTGGAAATGGCATTGGAAGTGGAGTGAAAGTGCATTATTTAGCACATTTGATCACAGCCAGAGAGAAGAAAAATCCCATATATTAAACCCAATGTAGTATCATGACATCATTTCATTTACAAATAAATATTGATTTTGCTTGCAAATTTAGGTAACATACATAAGCTGAGCCAGCATTTTTGCAAACGTATCTGAGACAGAAAACACTCTAGAATGCAATTGAATCAATTGACAACCATATTAGTAGAAAATTGCTGGTCAAGACCCAGGAAAATGATTTTCCCAGTTCAGTTGTATTCTAGGAAATGTTGTATTCTTTGGATGTTTAGTATGTCACAGCAGGATTGTGCTTAAATAGCCTCTGATGTCTTGAAGCAGCATGCATAAGACAATTACAAGAACTGATTTTCCTTTCAGTGATAGTACAGCAAGCCAGGGGGAAAAAACCCAATCTAAATCACATGGATGGAATGATCTAAAAATAACAGGGCTCATAACAATTAAGAACTCAAATCAAAATATTAAAAAATTATGGAAATATTAGATGAAGAAAAACCAATTATTTGCACCTAGTCACACCAGCTATAACTTTTAAAAATCATGTATTTAGACTCTCAAGTGATTGTATGCCATTGAAATAGTATTTCAGCAAACTGCAGAAGTGGACCAGAAATGGTTGAATCTTTGATCTTAACTTTCTGCAAAGCAATTCTGAGGTGATCGCACAAAGAAAATGTCACCTGATCATTTCAGTAAATGAGAAAAACATGCTTGTTCTCCTTCTAATTTTGAACTCCTAAAGGTTGCAGGATATATTTGAAATTCAGTTAAGCATGCTATTGCACACATATTAGCTCTTTTATGGCAACAAATTTTTTACATTGAATACTGATTGATACTGGAAATGTTTCCTTAATTTTTTTTCAATATTAGCAAATATTGTTAGTTACTGAACACCAGTTATTATGATGAAAGGAGACCAATTCTAAATTCCGCCCCCCCCCCAGCAGGTTGGCAAATCCGAAAACTAGCAGATTTAGAAAAGATCATTAAGAGATTATGAGATGCCCATTCCCCAAAAGTCAAGCAGATAATGACTGCCCAGATCTTTGAACTGTTCAGAATCCTAGAAGGAACAAAAATGTTTTGCTAGAAGATTATAGCCATAATGATAAATGAGTAAATGTTTATTTTTAGTGTTCCAATGAAATGTAAACAGTCATAAATATAGACAGAGTCTTTGATTCAAAGTCTTCCTTCTGAAAATGGAACATCCCTTCTAATTCCTCAGTTCCACTGCAGAAGCCTTGGTCAAACCCTAGACTTGAACACCAGCAGCAGCCTTTAAAAAAAAAAAAAGGATTGCTGGGGCTGCAGCAGTAACAATGAGAAGGGGAAGATCTCTTTGGGGAGTGGAATCTATCACAAAGAATTATTAATATATCAAATAGTCAAGTTCCTCCCGGCCCAAATCTATCACAAAAGCAGCAAAATCCACCCACAGAGAAGATAGAGAACTCTGCGTAGCTGAGGGACTCCTCAGGTAGAATATGGTTCTCTAAATAAAACAGAACAACCCTAAATGGTATTCTGAAAAATGAAAATACTTCAGAATTACAGAATGCTGAACAGAGTCATTTAAAAGAGAAAATTGCAAGGAAACATTAGCCTGTTGAAACCCCTAGAGTTTATAGAATCCCAGAGGAACAATCTAAATTCTTGCAGTTCCCCACAGACACTCAGCTTGGAGAAGATTATAAGATAATCGGCACAGAAGCATTCAATTCATTTAAGGATATAGCTATAATGAGGTATGTGTATGTGGGGTGACTGGAATTTTGTATTGAGGGTTCACAGCACAGACTGCATGGGTGAACTTTTTCCAGACTTCTGAAATGAACACCAGTCCAAGATCTAGAAAATCTGAGGTAAGTGTTCTTCGTCTTCTTAGCAACATATACATTTCTGTATATGAACATATTCATGATTAAATTACATAAAACAAGAAACCCCAACCAGTAGTATTCTTTAGAAATATTTATTGTGGTTTCTTTCTTTCTTTCTTTCTTTCTTTCTTTCTTTCTTTCTTTCTTTCTTTCTTTCTTTCTTTCTTTCTTTCTTTCTTTCTTTCTTTCTTTCTTTCTTTCTTTCTCTCTCTCTCTTTTTCTTACGGCTCATCATAAGTATAGCAATATTATCAACAAGGGTTACAGAGTTACCCATTTATTTATGAAACAAAGGGATTTGTGGCTTTGGTGTGCTTACCTAGTACATGTGCTATTGTAATAGAATAATAGTGTTTAAACCTGGTGAAATTGGCTAGAATCATAGGTGCTCCTGAAGAATAATCACACATGGTCTGAAGCTCAGGAAAGGGATCTGTGGGCTGCCCTTCCTGTCACAATGCTCCTGAAAACCCCTGTGTAGGCAAATCCTAAAGGATATGTCAGGGGCCTTCCCCTGTCCTTTCTACTGGCGATACCAGTGTCCTCACATCTGCGACACTTGCAATTTTTTTCTAGGATGACACAATATGCTCGTAAACATATAAACAAGTAATTTTCATATCCATTTCTCTTCTCTACATTACAGGGATCTCTGTCTCATACACACATACATTTTAGCCAATTTTTCCTCTGAAGGGGCCAGAGAAGTATAAGAAATCCTTCCCTTTTAATGGATTCCACCTGAGAAATAGTACTAGCTTTATCAGTGCTGTTGTGGTTTCCTTGAAATTGCTCTTTATGTTTTTTTTCTGAGAAGGAAAGTCTCTGTTGCTTTTTCATACAACCCCAATCAAAACATGTGCACACTGATGTTAATAGAGTGGCTCTCAAGCACAAAGATATTCATTTGCCCAGTTTTTTTTTTTAAGTCAGTACTCATATATATGGTTGCACTGATTTCCACCAAATCCTACTTCAGGACTTGGTAGATGCTCCTCCCTCCAAGGTACCAGTACTCAGTACTGGTGAGTACCACCACACACACACTCCCACTCACAAACAGCTGCATTTCCCCCTCCCACATTCTTTCATTTATTTAAGAAGATTGGTAATCTACCTCTCTCCCTGATGTACTATGACAGTGCCTGTTTCACCAGTAGAAATCCTGCTGACATAAATGCTCCACCTCAGAGTTGCCTTTTGGTGAAGCTTATATATTTTAGAGACAAAATGTTTGGTTTCAGCTATCTGCCAATAATACAACTCGATGCTCAGCAGTTGAATTTTTCTGTTGTGTAGTCAAGATTCATATTAACCTGATGGGACTGAAAAGTTTTGAGT
Organism: Heteronotia binoei; assembly: GCF_032191835.1. Lineage (NCBI taxonomy): Eukaryota > Metazoa > Chordata > Lepidosauria > Squamata > Gekkonidae > Heteronotia > Heteronotia binoei. The sequence continues at coordinate 132,093,620 of NC_083224.1, read as the reverse complement.
TTCAAAATTACCCATGCTGTCTTGTCTGATTAAATGAACATCTAGTTCCATGTCAGCAAAAGGATCAGCTTTCAGGAAAAAGATCATTTTCATGAGAAAATTGATAGAAATAAAAAATGTATAATGTAATTATAAAATAGAAAATACTATATGAAATATTAGAAGTGGCGCATAACAACTCTGTACTTTTATCCCACTCACAATTAAGGTAGGTAAACAGTATTTACAATGAAAGTAAGCATATAATTTTATTCTATATGTTGGGATTTGCTTAGCTTTGTTTTGCTATAGAAATGGGAAAATACCAAGCAATGCATAATTTTCCCATTAGAGTTTAAAAATCAAGATTTCCTTTGTAAAATGATCCAGGGCATTTAGTGAATTTTATTAATGCAGTGCAAAGGAGAAATCAGACACATTTCCTTGCAATACATAATGTTTATCAGTCTTCAATCACAACAGGATGTCTTTTTGGATTTGGAGTAGGGAGAGATACTTCAGTAGCTGCACAGGGCTGAAATTCAGCAAAATTGTAAAAAAGCAAAGTATTCTAAGATAATCTGTTATGCATATTTTTTCAGTTTAATACCACCTAGCAACAACTATAGTAAAGTATTTTTACATAGTATGAACTGTTATATTTTAAACAAATATATTTATTTGATTTATAAGCTTTGTACACAGTTCTATTTAAATGTATGCCAGTAGAAATTCAAGACAGCTCTATATGAATGCAGGAAACATAATACTTAGTATGTTCTGCAACACGTATATATAATATGGAAGTAATGCATGCATATACATGCATCTTTCAGCACCTGTGTTAAACATCTGTAGATGTGTCTACGAAATGGGGGAAGACACATCTGATACACACCCTGCAGCCATCATAGTATATAGCGTTGTCCTTAGTGTATCAAGCCAGCACAATCTGGGTCATTACTGCACATAGTCTGAAACATCAAGGGACAGTTCTTCCCTTGCCCTTCCTACATGCTGCCCATTATGAATAAATATTGTCATGTGTTACATACACTCTTATAAGAGACAAGCCTAAACTCTCTCTAGTCTAGATTGAGCTAAAATGACTAGACTGAGGTGTTGGTCACATTATGAGAAGATAAGAGTCACTAGAAAAGACAATAATGCTAGGAAAAGTTGAAGGCAGCAGGAAAAGAGGAAGACCTGACAAGAGATGGTTTGACTCTATAATAGGGTTGCCAAGTCCAATTAAAGAAAAATCTGGGGACTTTGGGGGCGGAGCCAGGAGACTTTGGGGGTGGAGCCAAGAGACCTTGGGGGTGGAGCCAGGAACAAGGATGTGACAAGCATAATTGAACTCCAAGGGAGTTCTGGCCATCACATTTAAAGGGACAGCTCATCTTTTTAAATGCCTTTCTTCCATAGGAAATAATTAAGGATAGGGGCACCATCTTTTGGGGCTCATAGAATTGGACCCTCTGGTCCAATCGTTTTGAAACTTGGGGGGTATTTTGGGGAGAGGCACTAGATGCTATACTAAAAATTTGGTGCCTCTACCTCAAAAAATAGCCCCCCCCAGAGCCCCCAATACCCACAGATCAATTCCCTATTATTCCCTATGGGAATTGTTCTCCATAGGGAATAATAGAGTGCCTAGTAGACATTTCCCTCCCCCCCACACGCTTTCTAAAGGAAGGGGGAGGGCCTCCATACCAGGGAATCCCCCCTCCCTGCCCCCTCCCTCTCTCTCACACACAAACACTTACCGCACTTGGTCTTCTTCCCTCTGCCTGCTGTGAAAACGAAAGCAAAGAAAGGGAGGGGCCGTTCTCCGAAGCCCTTCCTGTTTCCTCCTTCCTGCCCAGCCTTAAAGGGGCAGAAATTTTACAAACTGCTCAGGACTCAGTAGCCCTACACCAACATGAACCCTTCAGGTATGTTCTCTCCCCCCCCACCCCCCCGCTTCCTGATTTCTGGAGACCGGGGGATGAAGCTACGAACCCAGAAGTCTCCCGCCAAAGCGGGGGGGTTGGGAAGCCTACTCTATAAAGGAAGTCCTTTCCTCAGTTTGCAGGACTTGATCAAGGCTGTTAATGATAGGACATTTTGAAGGTCATTAATTCATTGGCTCATCATAACTTGGAAGCAACTTGATAGCATACACACACAAAAGAAAGGTACTCAATATTTATTTTATCTTTTGTTTAAAATAGCAGATTACTTCATTTTATTAAGTGGAATTGCTAGCACAAATCTGGAAAACTACTCATTTTGAACAGATAATAAAAAGTTGGATCCTGCTCATTGACTCAATGGCCTTCAGTGCAAACACTCAGATATTGATGCACACAGGACTTCATAGGGTGTGGGTAATCCCTTGATTGGAAACAAACAAAAAAAACCCAGAAAGCAAGGAGGAAGACATGATTTTGGAAATTTGTAGGTACCTCAGTTCTAAGTGCTGGTTTTATTTATAAAGGATTAGATCATACAACACCCTTCTACTAAGTGAAGAGCCTTGCTCCAGAGGAAGAAATATTTTATTCTAGCTCAAGATTCCTGTATTTCTAGCATAAGAGAATTTTAGGATCTCAGCTGCTGTTCTTAAAATGTCAGAGTTGACCCAACAACTCTCAATATTTTTCCATATTTGGCTGTGATGGGAAACTATTGTAATAGTTTGTAAACATTTCTAATTAGGAAGTAAAGTTCATTAGGGTGAGAATCAATATGCTAGAATTAACAACAACAACAATTTAATTTTCCACATTGTAAACAGTAAATATGGATTTAGGGAAGGGCCTTAAACATTCACAAAAAAGTGAACTTTGTAAATAAAACTATTTTTTTCTCTCTGAGGAAATCTTATAATAAAACTCCAAATTCATGTAATTTTTAAATTGCTTTATGAAATCTTGCATTTTCTCTGTAACTTTCAATTCATTTTCACAAGGTGGGCTCAGCTCTACTGCTAGCTGCTGGTAGGATCTTAAGCAAAACATTTTGTTTTTCAAAGACACCTGGCTCAGATACTAGAAAAAAAAAATCTGCTTAATTCTATTGCAACCCTAAACAGTTACAGCCATCTGAATCTACTGAAATCAGAAGAGAATGGCTCTGTTTAGAATTACTCTGTAAAATACCAAGATAGAAGCTGAAATATTTGGTTTCCAAGCTTTAAAAAAAACCAGTCGAAAAAGCTTAAAAAAACCAGTCAAAATAATTTGTTTCAGGATGCGGGGTCTTCAAGAGCATACGAAAAATGTCTAATTTTCTCTTGCATATTTGAGAGAATATATACAGTTTCTTTGGCATTCTATTCATTGCTATGTGCTCCTAAAATTACTATGGGTGTTTTTACACTGGCAGTTTGCGACTCTCTATCTCTGCATTGTAAACTCACCTTTTACATTACATAACATTCTCATAATTGTTTTGCATCATTGCTTCCTGAGGCATTTACATTTGTTTCAGTGAAATGGGTTTCGACGCTGCCACAAAAACATTTTTCTCGAGACTAGTTTTGGTCTGGTCTTTTCTCTTCGGGCGTTTCAAACTTCTATTGTAAAAGTTTTCCTGAGTTTTAAAAGACTCCTCCAAAAGCCACCACAAGATGAGGTAATTTGCATGAGAACTGACAGCACTTGAAATTTTTACATATCATTGCTTGCCTCATTTAGTGATTTAAATTTGTATTGTTTTTGCAGTGTTGACACGATTCCCAAGCAATCGTATACATTTAACTAAGCACTGGTATTCTGGCTGCCCTCTGATCAGAGACACTCCATTACCCCAAATTGAAACGCTTAAATGTAAAAGGAAAATAATTAAAGCAGAACAGTGGCAGGTGATTTGAAGACTCTAAAACTCTGGAGCAAACTGAATGTAAAAACACCCTATGAAGCCACTGCAGTAGGTTTTCAGGAGCGAATTTTCAGGGAAACAAGGGGCTGCAGTGGAAAGGTGGTAGAAGAACCTCCGTGTAAGTAGGCCATCTTGTATAGTTATTTCTGCCACAGCCACTGTGGATTGTATCCAACTATAAACAGAACTCCACATGTGGAAGAGTCTGTGTCCATGCTCCCACTTGTGCCTGTGGTATATTTTTTGTATTTATGTAATGGAGCCCCCCCCCCCCCCCCAATATCTGTGTGATGTAGTTTGGCCCTATTGGGTGGAGCTCTTGTTTCAGTTTCCAGTTTTTGTTAGCTGTAGCTGTTGGTTCTGAGAACTGTCCCCTTGCAAATAAATTCTTGCAAAGAGCCAGCTTATCTCTGCTGAATGTCTTGAGGATGGGTGCCTGAGTGAGTACTCTGACCTGGGAACTCACAAAGGGGACATTAGAGTGCCTCCTGAAATTCTGCATCTGTTATTCAAGGGACCTCCAAGAACAGTCATGATGTAGGGTACAGTATGGCAGAGTTTCTAGAGGATCCCTTCCAATATGCCATTCCAGGAGGAGAGAATTGGAAAAAATTGCCTTACATTTCCCTTTTGGTGATGGCAAACAGCCATTTGATACAATCCTACAATCTTGTATTCCACTTCAAAAGAAATATAATATTGGGATTGATCCAGAAATAGGGGGAAAGGAGTGCTGCCCATGACTTGTACTGCACTAGGCTTCCCAATCCCCAGGTCCCAGTGGGGAATCCCCCATTTTTACAAGCTTCCCTCTGCCCCCAGCCAGCTGGCCAGCAGGAGAAGCCCCGCTCCTACAGTCACCATGTACCTTTAGAACTCCTGCAGATTTAGAAACCTGCAAATAGGTCCATTTTTAAAATGTGTGCCTTCAAAGTTGATCAGGAAGCACTTCATGGGAAAGGGTCAGTAACAGTTTCATCAGAGAACAACCCCTCCCTTTATTTTGCTTTCGGTTTCAGAGCAAATAAAGTTGTGCAGGAACCAGACCCAGTAAGTGTTTGTGTGTGTGAGAGAGAGGGGGGGCAGGGGATTCCCTGATTTGGAGGCCCTCCCCCTGCTTTAGAAAGTGGGGGGGGGGAGTGAAATGTCTACTGGACACTCTATTATTCCCTATGGAGAACGATTCCCATAGGGAATAATGGGGAATTGATCCACGGGTATCGGGGACTATGGGGGGGGGGCTGTTTTTTGAGGTAGAGGCACCAAATTTTCAGTATAGCATCTAGTGCCTCTCCCCAAAACGTTTTGAAACGATTGGACCAGGGGGTCCAATTTTATGAGTCCCAAAAGAAGGTGCCCCATCCATTATTTCCTATGGAAGGAAGGCATTTTAAAAGGTGTGCTGTCCCTTTAAATGTGACGGCCAGAACTCCCTTGGAGTTCAATTATGCTTGTCACACCCTTGTTCCTGGCTCCACCCCCAAAGTCCCCAGATATTTCTTGAATTGGACTTGGCAACCCTATACTGCAGGAGTGGCCAATGGTAGCTCTCCAGATGTTTTTTTGCCTACAACTCCCATCAGCCCCAGCCATTGGCCATGCTGGCTGGGACTGATGGTAGGCAAAAAACATCTAGAGAGCTACCGTTGGCCACCCCTGCTATACTGTACACAGTAACTTGAAAGGAGTGGAGACAGAGGGGTGGATTGTCATTGTGTCTGACAACAGCAGATTGCAATCCATTCCTGTTCATCTACCTGACAGTGGCACCCTGAAGTGGTTTATGGTTCCCCAATCCATGGTGGGTGATTCTGAGTGCAAAGAACCTAATTGACTAGCATTCAAGGTGATTGTTGTAAAATATAGCATTCTTTGTCAGTGGTTTGTCCTGTTAATAGTATAAAGATTTCAATTTAGTATACAAAAACCCACATACTCCTTTTAAGATTCAAAACATGTCTGCTCTCCAAGAAGGGTAAAAGTCTAGTTTTTCTAATGTTTTGTCTACGATATAATATATAGAGAGATTTAACTCACGGTTCAAGCTTTCAATTTTTGGTGGACATCCCACTTTTTAAAAAGGGGTCAGTTTGATCTAAGAAGTTTCTGAATGAGCTGTTTGAGAAAACATTTTCCCACAAAAACTGAGAATGCCCTCTCCCCTGCCCCCAATACAGGAAGAAAACTTTCCCTGTACAACTTGGGACAAGGGCTCTGTGCTGGCTACATATACCACTCTGCCACCTGGTGGTATGTCATCAAACTAAAAATGGAAAAGTCTATATTCTCCTGTACATTATTGTAGGGTCAGCTGCAGTCCTCTATTTTTGCTGCTTGAGCAGATGTTTCTGATAGCTGATGCAATTTCTGAACTAGTTTTAACCTCACTCAAAAATGCAATTGTGCTGTGGAATGTGATATTGAAAGTATGAATAATCCCCTATCTCAAATATTCATTGCATTTGTATTTTGTTGTCTGGCAAATATTGTACATTTTGGATTCATTGTGTAGCTTTCACCATTAGTTTTTTAAATGGCTGTGAGCTCCACTGGCAGCCTCATGTGAACAGAAGGCACTTCTCATGCAAGGGAGGCCCTTAAATTGCATAGATTTTTCTTTCTTCCTGCAGCCCTTTGCAACATATGCCACGTTGTCCTGGCTTCCAGAACAGGAGTAAGGTGAAGAAGGAAAGGGATACCTTCTGAAGGATCCCTATGCTATCCCATACCATACTGTTTGAAAGGACAGTATAGGAAGCTTCAGCAGAAACTTATTCAGGTTAAGTAGGATCCAGCCAGTTATTTAGAAGTCACACTAAAAGCAAAAGCCACAAAATACTTCAGGAGTATTTTGTAGGCTTAAGGAACTGTTTCTAAAACAATAGGTTTGTAGCATCTCTCTGTACTTGCATTTGTTCTGATGACTGAAGACACCAGTTTTGGATTAACAAGACCTGCAACAGGCATTGCATTTGTGGACAGAAGAATATGAAGGATCAATTCAGGAAGGGAAGCAGAACTGGAGATAAAACTGTCTGCCTTGATGAGGACGTCCAGTGATTTCAGTGTTGGTGATGATGGAAGATTTGGGAGCAAAACTACACAAATTGAGGGCTTAGGATGTCAGGCTTTGCACCTGGATTTGCCTGTGTGCCAATGGGGAAAGTCATGTTATTAGCCAGAAACAGGATTTGCGATGACATTGGACCAAAACTGTGGGATCTAGATGAACTTCGGGTTCTAGATGAACCTTTAGAATCCCAAACCCCACTGGTGCAAAGGTCAGGATCCAAGGTGCCATGTGAAAGCTCAATGGTAGGGTAGGGTTTCCAACCTCAAGCTGGCTGAAGATCTGGGATTACAACTGATGTCCAAGCAAGATCAGTTCACCTGGAGAAAATGGCTGCTTTGAATGGTGAGCTTTGACATTATACCCCACTCAAGTCCCTCCCCTCCCCAAACCCTGCCTTCTGCAGGCTCCAGCCCAAAAATCTCCCAGAATTTCCCAACCCAGAGCAGGCAACCCTAATGGTAGAGGATAGCAGAGAAAGGTACCTAGGTGACTAATGCTGGAAAGGATATGTGGCTGGCTGCAGAGGACTGAATTAACTGGGATGGCAGGTGTGACTTAGGCATACTCATATTGGCCAGGAGCCAGGTAGATGGCCATTTCTGGGGTCTTGATTGAGTTACCAGGGAAACCCATACTGTGAGAGAGATTTGGAGACCCTTGGGTATTATCCTGCACAGCCTCTTGGCTCTCTGATACAAGCAGCCACTGTGCAGATGTAACATAAGCCTTAACAGTCTCAAAAACTGAAAGGGATAAGGGAGAGTGTACAGGAGAGGGCAGAGAACTCCAAATCATCTACTCATTGAGTTGGCTAAATCACCATGAAGTCTACATGCCTTTTGGCATGCATCCACCTTGGAATTCCATACATATGCCCCAAACAGAACCTTGCATCTAAAGAGGGCTGCTGTATATTAACATACTCTTTTAACATGCTACTTGCATGGTGACATTTGTCAAAATAGAACCAGCAGGGTTCAAATGAAGGGCAAAGGCAGGCTTCAGTTACATGCTAACCCAAATCAATGCCAGCCTTTCAACTTTCTTGAACTGACAGCTGGTAGTTACAACCCTCAATGAATCCTGAAAATGGATTCTCTGACAGTAATGTATTTTTGAGCAAACAGTTTCACAATTATATTGATTCACCCTCTCCAAAACATGTTCTGAACTGTTGCATCATATGAGATTGTACAAATCTCATCCATAGAGCATAGAAAATGTCTACCAGCCAGAGTCAGACATCTAAATGGATATAAATTATTAATTTAACCTGTAAGTTATATGAGCTGTGGCCTCACTGAAATAAACTGTGTGGTGCTGCATTAATAACAGTATTTTGGAGTAATAAAACAGTTTATTACTAGGGATGGTCACAAACCAAGAAAATGGAGGTTTGTCCCAGTTCATGAGGTCCCAGAAATCACAAACTGGGACAAACCACCCCCGCTTCACAAACAGGTCTGGGTTTGTGGATCTTTCCTCCCTCCTTTCTGCTGGTGGTGGCTTCCTGATGTCAGCAGAATGGAAGAAAGAGGGAGATCTTTCAAAAGCAATTTAAAGGGAATGTTCCCTTCAAATGGCTTTTGCAAGTGGGCACCACAGGAGTGGAGTCCAAGTGGCAAATTCTCCACTTCCAGGTGAATTCACCACTTGGAACTCCTCTCCCAAATGGCACCCACTTGCAATTCCAGATGAATTTGTCCCTTGGACTCCACTCCTGCAGTGCCCGCTTGCAAAACCCATTTAAAGGGTGCCACATGAAAGTGGAGTCCAAGTGACGAATTCACCAGGAAGTGGCAATTTTATCTGGCTTTAGTTTTGCCACAGACATGGCGTGACTTGCAAGTGAACTGGGAAGGCATTTAAATGCCTTCTCAGCTGATTTGCTGAGTTATGCCACAGTGTCATCTCAGTTTACTTGCGAGTTATACTGCAGCTTGCAAAAAACATTTTAAAGAATCCTTTAAATGGCTTTTGCAAGCTGCACTGAAGTTTAGAGATTTAAAAATGCCTCTTCCAAGTTCCACTGCCAGCACCTGCATGTCTACTGACATGAACCACCTGGGAGGCTCATGGGGGTAGGATGGTACAAACCGAGGTTTGTAAGCCAAAAACTGAGTGTGGTTTGTGATGAATTTCAGTTCATAATTTGGTTCATGCCCATTCCTATTTAGGAGACCCTTCTAAAGACAAAAGCCTCAAGAGCCTGTAGCAGTATTACTACGTATCTTACATTAGTATGAAAGAGGAGTGTGTGGGTGCATGCAAAACTGAGATGACCAATATGAGATTGTGATCCTGAGAACACTTCCTTGGGAGGAATCTCTACTCAAATCTATAGGACTTCCTTCCATACAAATGTGTTTAAGACTGAGGGTTAGGGCAGAAACATTGAACTCTGTAGGGAACTTGCACCGATTTATGAAAACATCAAATCTGATACCAAGGAATAACTTGAAGCTTATAAGAATATCCTAATTTAAGGAACATGTAAGAAAATAATTGAAAGACTGAAAGATGATAATGTTCCTTTATACATGCAAGTATCTTTGTATGTATACAGAGATTGTATGAATTTATCCAAACACATATCAGCTGAGGATCTACTTCCTGCATCTGATAAAAGTGAGATCTCGTCAATAAAGCTCATGCCACAATAAATATTACATTTTTAAAATGCTAAAAGTTTATTTTGCTTTTAAGGAAAGAACAATTACTATTCCTAGGTACCCAATTATCTTTTTCTGTTTTAGAAGGCTTGCTCATGAAGACTAGGAGAAGAGAGAATGTTTATAAACAAACACGGACGGTGACTCAGGTTAATACTTCACGCTATACTTTCCTTTCAAGTGTGTAAGAACTTGTGCTCTCCATTATCTCTACTAAATGAAGGGATAAGTAAAGGAAGTAAGAAAGATTCAATAGCAAAAGAGTGTTCTGTGTTTTAAAAACCAATATTTAATCTTATAAACTGTACTTTCAAATAAAAGAAGCATTTATTACAATGTTTTATTAGGATGACCTACACATTTTGGGAATATTTCATATTTTGTATTGAAGAACATTACTTTTCCATGAAATTCTTCACAGCACTCTAGTACTTTGCTAGTTGTTTCACATTCACGTGATGATGAAATGTAGGAGGCAAGAGCTACTGTGATGGAAAGGGAACTTGGCATCTCTGTGGCTGGGAATAAGGTGTTCTCTACCAGACAGAGAACATTCCTTCCCAATTAAGACACATGCTAGTCCTTTGATGTATTAACATCTCTTCACCGGAAGGTCCATGTCAGTGGGTTTGAGCCCTCAAACCCTGGTATCCAGTTTGGCTGACACCTTTGTCTGGTGTGTGTTTGCCATGAGGATGAGAGAGGGGAATGATGCTAAAGATGGTTGCAGATGCACCAGGGATGGGGGCATCCTGCCACAAAGACCAGATATCCTTTAATTTATTTTGCTTAGTGCACCTAGTTCTGTCCTTGCAGTACTCTGAGTTTGTGCCTTGTAGAAATAAAGTGGTTTAACTGGAGGGAATCTGCACAAGTCCTCACCCACCTGCCTTGACTCCTTGGCATGCTACATCAATACCCCCTGTGGAGAGAGGGGCTGGATTTTACCCAAGGTAGTGGCAGTGACAGTGAAAGGGAGGGCAAGACAGAGCTAGTCCTGCCCAACATGATGGAGAGATCACAACAATCCATAATAAACTGTATTACAAATATGCTACTTTCTAAAGCATTCAAATCTGAGAAGCTCTTACAAAGAGCAGAACAAATATATAAACTGGACTAACTCCAGCAGACCAGCAAATGACAGAAGTTGATGGCAGAGAGTTTTGGTGTGGCCTCCTTTACACTGCTTTCCCCTCCTCTCCTGCAAAAACTGAATAACATAAATAAATAAAGCCAATCCTTAGGGTTGGGCACCCTTGGGAACAGCATGGCTTCTCAAGGAAGCCAACCTTTGATTTGCACAAAAAGGCAGAGGAAGTAAATTTTGCTGATCCCCTCTGAGCTCCTTGGGCCACTACTTTTTTTCAAGGTCCTCATATGTTAGGAAAAACATTGCAGGGGGTGATAACCTAATTTACTCCATTTGTGGTCCTGTAGAATCTCAACCTTATAAAAAGTACAATACAGTTATGTCTACTTTATAAAACATTTCAGTGAAAAAAATGAATACTGCTTTCTGTGTCATCTTCACTTTCTAGCCCTTTGTTTTTCCATGCAGAAGTACATTTGCTGCTTTCATGTGTCCCTTCTGATTTTCTTCTGCTTCTATGAGAGTCCATAGTATTAGTCTGTCCTCTACTTCTCTGTTCTCTCTCTTTGACAGGCAAGCTACTGATATGGTCTCTGTTTTCCAAAGCACACTGTAGAGAGCTGTAAAATCTGAAACAAAAAAGGAATGCATTATTATATTTCTTAATGATTTTCCATCATCACCATTCCATTCCTGCAACTGCTTATTAGGCATTACACAGATGTGTCAAAAATCTATGACTTTCTAGAGCACAGAAATCCAAAAGAGCCAAAAAAAGGAGTTTTGTCACTTTCTCAAGCCTCTATATTAAGTAGGCATTATTCAAACACTAACACAATAAACTGCTTCTGCAGTTAATTTCAGATTTCTAATACACTTACCTAGAGACTCTCTGTTGTGTTATTTTTAAGTGAAAGTCTCTGGTAAAGTTTGGTGAAAATACACAATGACAAAGTAGAGTTATCTATTTATCATTTTTATTCCATCTAAGCAGCTCACAGTAGCATACATGCTTTTTCTCTTCTGCATTTTATTTCTCCACCCCTGTGAGGTAGGTGAAGCTGAGAGAGAATAACTGTCCTAACTTGGGAATTTAAACCCAATTCTGAGTCTGAGACTGTAACTCAGTGGCACTTATGGCATGACTCATGGAAAGCCACATTCGCAACTACTATCAATCAAAAGAACCAATTACTGCTCTATGTCCTGTATGCCACTCCAAACATACATATACAATCATATGAGATATAACTATAAATATTAAAAATGACAGGGAGGCGGAGATTGAGAGAGAGAGATTGAGAGAGAGAACAGCTTACTTTCATTTCAATTTGTGGTTGGAATGAGATTTCTGCCAGTGACTTCCTGGATTACAGCCCCTCCTGTACCCCATGCATAATCTGATAAAGCTTCTCCTCTCTTCCAAAGAAACCACAAAAGTATTAAGTACTGTGCTTTGACTACTTGTGTCAATAGAGACAAAATTCCATATTCATGCATTAAACTTTGATATCACACTGAGTCAGTTTCAGTTCAGCCATCCAGGAAACATTAAACGCTACATTTTTCTAGATGCGATATTTAACTCTTTGTACCTCTCATTTGTATCTTCTAGAATTAACAAACCTGTCAATTCTTCTCATGTTTTCTTCCATCTTCTGATTAGCAACTTGAACCACAAAGTCAACATATTCTTCATTGACCATCAATTTTCCCTTCTGACTTAGTGGAACTTCTAAGCAGTGGGTACTGCGGACAGCCTAGAATGATACAAAAGCAGTACCGTGGATGTTACTGATTATTACCAGTTCTAAGGAGTTCACCACTGTGTCAGTCAGGGAAACTTTTAATAATAATAATAATAATAATAATAATAATAATAAATTTATTCTTAGTAAGATTATTATATTATAGGGGGGGTTGGGGGAGAGAGGAATCTGACGAGTGATAGAGACATGCACTGTTTTTATCACAGTGAACAGTATCCTGTTATAGTTTTTAACTATGGTATACAGTTGGATGAAAACTAAGATGTGAGTCATATTTTAGCAGCCCTGTAAGTGGCTGTGACCACAACTGTGCCTGAGGCCTGGCTGAGATAATGAGAATGCACTTCTACATAGGTAGTGCATTCATGACATGTGCCTCATGGTAAAGACTAAAAAAGTGGGCTGCCCTCAAAGGATTTGGTAAAGGACCTGCATACAATATCCATTTGGGCTGTGCCACAGGTGCCTTCATATAATCCTGGCCAGGGAATGGGCCCAGAAGCCTGATCTCTTAGGCAACTGTAGATATTAAGTAGAACAAAAGAGAAACATACCATCATAATCTTCCCTTTTCGACCAACAGTTATACCAGAGTTCCTGAAACCAGTTTCTATAGCCACTGTGTGCTAAAGGGAAAAAAAGCAACATCCTGAATTAATGTACAGTAGCACTCAAATTCTGGAAAACTGGCAACCCAGGAAATTTTAAGCACATTGGCAAGTACTCACTACTATTTTAAATGTCTTCAGGAACATGCCCAGTTTCAAACTTTTTTAAAAATTATAACTGATCATTAAGAACAGACTTTGCTTTGAAGTTTTTCAGAATGTCATAGCAGAAACATGTACTGCAAAAGGGCATGCAACTATAGAACAAGTATAATTAGAATACCTCCAAAAAAGGTAGATTATCTCACAAACAAAAGTTATCCCTTTTCCTCTTTTGTAGTGGACCTACCGCTGTGTGTGGAAGACTGCTTTTGAAATGGCCCATAACCTTAAAATTAGCTTTCAATATGACACTGCCCCTGGACAGAGTTATTTCAGGAAGAAAAAAGAAGTAAAAATTTCACAGTTAACACTTTTACTGATTATTACCATGTTACTAAAATCTCAGAACAAGGTATAAGAAAAAGTAAAGACAATGGGCTGGATCTAAACTAACTTGGCAACTTTTTGCAGATTCCCTCTTCCTGCTGGGCTCCCCTCATGACATTCCTCAGCGTCCCCTATCCTCCAAGAGCAGCATTTTGTGGAGATCTTGGGCGGAGGGGGGAAGAGGAAAGTTCTGGATCCAACCCAGCCTTTTTTCTTGCTGTGAACCAAAGTAACAGAAAAAATCTTGTGCAGACTTACAGTTGATCCTGGAAGATAATCTAGATCATATCCTTTCCACATGTCAGGCAACAGAGAGTTCAGAAACTTGCCAGACAGATGTGACAACATTTCTGAAATTCTCATTCCAACAAAGCCAGTAGGATCTTTGCCATTGGTTTCAACAATAAAATAAAATAATTTCACCTATGAATATCACATCTGCAGAAATAATACAAACCCTATTCCCCCCATCAACATATTTTCACAGTCCCAGTTGTTAAACAAAGTGCTTCAGGGAATATGTCTAAGTGTGAACAATTAGTTAAGAGCCAGCTGTTCCTTATGTAACAAGGATGGAATTTAAGTATAACAGCAACATTTACCAGGAGTTGGGCATCTTGTAGATCTTGACACTGCACGTGAAGTACAAATGGTTCGAATTTGAATATGGCATCATTGGTGGCTTTCTTCAAGGCTGTAAGCTAAAAGGTCCACATATTTATCAGTACTAAAAATGGGAACAAATAACAATACTGAAAACAACCAGCCTATTTACTATCTTAAATCACTGCAGAACAAAAGGTGAGTCAGGGTTCTCTATTCAGCCTGTTATGACAGGTTCCTGTCGCATTTCAGTCAGTACCTTTAAAGAGCTGAAATGAATTCATAGCTACAAAACCAGCACTTTGGTAACAGATGAGCCTATATTTACTATAACTAACCCTAAGCAGTTTTTGAAACCATTTAACTTAAAAATGAAAAAGGAGTAATGCTTATCTACAATTATCACCAACCTGAGAAAGATATATGTTTGCTGGGGGAGGGGGAGGCACCAGCCATAGCCATAGCTTTCTTTGTCACAGTATCAGTCAACAGACAAAGAAACCAATCACAGTTCAGCTTAAAATGCAACTTTTGGTTATAAAAGTGGCTGCAACAAGTACTTCAAAGAAAGCTCTGGCTGTTTGTTTTCCACACGTGTATATATGTAACTCTGTGGGACTGAGGCGTTAGCCTACAAATACGGTACTTGTTTCTTCAAAATACTCTTTAAAACTGTGTATTATGATTGAAGGATATTATTACCTTATAGCTTCTAGATCACTCATTTCCTGAAAGGGGCTTAACTTTAAAATTAAAAAACTGGATGTAATTTCCTATTACATCTTCCAATGTATGTTGCACTCCTTCCTTCATGAAGCCAACTGCTAAACTCCCAGTGAGTGTGGGATCAGGCTCTCAATCAATAAATATCAAAGCATAACCTCTGGAAATATGATTATATACTGCTGGGTTTGAGATGTGTCTTTTTCATATCTCAGAAACAGGTATTTTTCATTAAAACATAATAGAAAGTTTTGCCATGTGGTCTTTTGATTAAGGACAGTGGTGCCAAAGTAAAGTTTTTATATAGTTACTATGGCAGGGGACTTCCTGAACCTCAGTCTGCA
Organism: Heteronotia binoei; assembly: GCF_032191835.1. Classification (NCBI taxonomy): domain Eukaryota; kingdom Metazoa; phylum Chordata; class Lepidosauria; order Squamata; family Gekkonidae; genus Heteronotia; species Heteronotia binoei. Next base: position 132,078,400 of record NC_083224.1, on the reverse strand, counting down.
ATATCTGTTGAACTAGAAAAACTGCATTTTGCCGAAAACCTACATTTGCCAAGTAGCAATTGTATTCTTCATGGTGTAAGGTATTTATTTATTTTCTTCATTTATACCCCACATTCCTTCCCAGTGGAAACCCAAAGTAGGTTACATCATTCTCTTTTCCTGTATTTTGTTCTCATAACAACCTTGTGAAGTAGGTTAGGTTGACAATATGTGATTGGCCCAAGGTCACCCAGCATGCTTCCACAGAAGTCTGAACCTGGATCTCCCAAATCCTAGTCCAATACTTTAATGGCTACACCTCACTGGCTCACAATACATTTTAATAATACATTATGCGATCTGAAGGCAAACCAAGTTTGTGGCTCAAATATGCCAAAACAAAGTTTGCATTTTCCTGTCAGTGAACAAAGGGTACAAACTGGGATACTAGGCTACTAGTTGGCATTCCCAGGAGCTTTGGGGCAGGACAAAATCACTCCCCCCCCCCTTCCCATAACATACAAAAACAGCAACATCAAATAATGCACAACTTTTTAATTATGACACACTTTCTACTGTGTGTGTGTGTGTGTGTGTAGAATGCCATCAAGTGGCAGCCAACTTATGGTGACGAAGTGTTTTCAAGTCAAGAAACTAACAGAGGAGGTTTGCCATTGTCTTCCTCTGGATAATGGACCCTGGAATTCCTTGGTGGTCTACCATCAAAATATTAACTAGGGTCAACTCGGTTTAGCTTCTGAGGTCTGATAAGATCAGGGTGGCCTTGGCCATCCAGGTCAGGGAACACCTTCTACTACATAAAGTTAATTAGTAGATCTAATTAAAATGGCCTATTTTCTACCTAACATCTCTTTTTTTTGGAAAAATATACAACAATTATATTACATTTTCCTGCAAACCATCTCTGTTAATAACTGTCATTCTGTCATCACCTGGCAAATTTTAATAAATGCTAAAATTTCTTATGAAGTAAACTCACAAGACAAACACAGTAGAGAGGAATAAAGTAACACACATGTCTCTCTTAAAGTCAAATCTCTTATAACTGTTGGTTTAAAATGGCTTTAACTGTCAACAGAGGTCATTCTGAGAAAATAAAAGCTACAAAACCCATTATTTTTTTATCTCAATAGGTGCTTTGAGGTCCAAGAAGGGAATAGCCAATTAGAATGACTGGCAGTTGCGGGGGGGGGGGGGGGGCAGGGTTTTTTTTAATGCTACAAGAACCTCCTGCAGGAAGTATGTATGATGTTTACAGAACTGCTCTTGAGAATTCATTAAAAAAATACTTGTAGCTGAAGTTATTAGTATAATTCTATTCATGTTGAGAATAGTGTCTATGAATCCACATGAGTCATGAATTCCCACAAAAAAACTATTTACTAGTATACATAGCACCATTTTTATGGTACCATTCTAAGCAATGTGCTTAGAAGGGAGTAACTTTACTTAAGGCAGCATTGTTAAGATCATGTAAACCTCTTAAATCCATCTAGCACTATCAAGTAAATTTTCTTACTGATCGTATACAAAATGACAGAGACATAAGCAAACATGAAGCACATGGTAACTGACAGTTTTCTTACCACATCTTCCACTGTACATATTTGATGGCTCACCATAAGCCAGGTACAGTTTTGCTTCTGGATCTCAAAGCCAGTGGTAGGCTAGTGGGAGAAAAAGCACTCCATAAGTTTATGCATATGTGAAAACTGACAGTTTCCCAAACCAAGCGTAAATTGGAACTATAGCCATATGATGGAGAAAAGAAAAAGGACAGGTGGGAGACTGACTTAACAAGTGAATGTAGAGGGAGGGGGGTGAACTGGGAAATGAAGGAGAAGAGATTCACATTTTGAATCACCTACTTTGGTCTCTAGAGAGAAAAGCTGTGGCCTAAAAGCCACAGAAACGCCCCCTCCCATGCTGAACGAACTGTAGCTAAGTGAACTGACCTGTAGTGGTGACAAAAGGCTGATGAAAATGGCTACTATTCCGGGCTAATGCAGGCCAGTCCTCTACATGTTTTCTTGGAAGTAGGTTCAATGAGATTTAGAAGTCTAGGACATTCCAATAAATAATAATAATAATAATAATAATAATAATAATAATAATAATAATAATAATAATAATAATAATAATAATAATAATAATAATAAAGAGAAAGGTGTCTACAAACAGACACAAAGAGATTCTTAACTGTGGAAAGTCCACAGCAAGTCACACTCACTGAAGTGGGTGCAGGAATAAAAGAGTGTCAGATAGACAAGAATTTAAGTTTCTGGTGCGTGGTGGGGGAGAACTGCAGAGCGAGTAGGAAAGTAAGCCTCCAGGTGGAACCTGGGGAATCCCCCAATATTACAGCTCATTTCCAGTTCCAAGTTCACTTACCAATATCAGTTCCCCTGGAGAAAATGGATGCTTTGGAAGGTGGAGTCTATGGCATTGTACCCCACTGAGGTCCCCGTCCTCTTCAGGCTCCTCCCAAATCTCCAGGAATTTCCCAACCTGGGTCTGGCAACTCTATTCCCCCCACCTCCACCCCCTGCTGGTGGCCTGGATGGGAGGCGAAGGGTGTACTTACCTCGGTAGGAGCAGGCAGAGGAGGCTGCTCTAGCACTACCAAACGGCCCGAGCAGGAGCTGGTGGTACAGAAACTGTCGTGGTCATTAAGGAGCTGCACTATCCCTGCGATTAGCTCATCCACGCTGCCCTTCCGGCTCCCATCCGCACGTGACAGTCGCTGCTCTTTCCAGCGCTTGAAGTCAGCCATGGGAGAAAGCTGCGGCGACTCTCTGACATCCCCGTATCCGATATCGCACTACACCAATGGCACCGTCAGCTAAATCTCTGTGGACGCCGCCATTTTACTCAGACGGCAGGCCGTGTGGGACAAACGGTGCCGCCTTCCTGCTCCTGTTTTCCTGGAAGTAAACTGTTGAATGGGACTTGGGATGGCAGTTTTGCGCTTGTAAACAGCTTGTCAAGAAAAGGTTCTTGATGAAGAGGAAATTTTACCGAAAGGTGAAGGTCTCAGAGCAGCAACGGGAAAAAGGCGAAGTAGTTCCTCCCTGGCCACACATCTCCCCTGACTTTGGTACTGCTGTGCGCCGGTCCTGGCAAGGAAATTCTCGATCCGGGCAGGGCAAGGTGAGGTGAGCTGTTCTCCCCTCTCGCAGGGTCGGCCCCGCAGAGGAGATTCTCGCCTCTCAGTGCCAGCTCGAGCGAGGCAGCCCCTGCGAAGCGGCAGCAACCCCCAGGTCGTTGGCTAACTGGGGCATTTAATGTTATCCATACATGCAGTGGTAGTAAGGATTGTACTGGTTCGGGCTGCAGGAGTTCTGGAATGCTTCTCCAGGTTAAAAGCTCTCTGAAAATAGAAAAAACAGCCCACCACAAAGTGGTAGAGCATATGCTTTCTATTTGCATGGAGTTCTTGTTTATAAAGGAACATTTAAAACTGTCGTCCAAAGTGTTGCACTCCATTCTTCGGCATGATTTGCACACGCAGGGGTAATGAGATAGTAGAAAGAATTGCATCGCACCTCTTCTGGCTGCCGTTAAAACTCCGAGTAGACACAAATATAATGCAAGAAGTCAAAAGAAGGGGTATAATCCCTCCCGCGCTATTTTTCTGTTTGCATGGAAATTTTTGTGTGATTCAAACTGGAATCCACCAAATCTCACTCCTACATAAAAACACTGAAGGCTCTGACAACAGTTCTACAATTACGGCAGTGAGACTTAACTTTTGAACGAAAGAATGCCTGGAAGGCTCAGCATAATCCATATGTTGGAAAGAAACTGCGTTAACAGGAAAAAAAGAAAATGAGCTGTATCAGTGCATTGTCTCACATCTCCACGTCAATGCTATAGCGAAGCTATCGCCCAAATAAAATCAACTGGACCACGCAAGCCTCTGATGATTGACTCCCTTTGCGGAGCAGATCTATTCAGGTTGTTCCCACATCCGCAGAGAGTCTTCGGGACTTGGGTTAAACGATAGAGTTCGTAAAACAACGTCGAATCCAAACTTCCGGTTACACTGGGACGCTGCGGTTGGCTGGATAATCTATCAGCCCACTCTCTCCATTACCCACCATCTCTATGATGAAGTGCTTTGCATAGATAGTTAGAACGGAAGTGCTGGGCGGCATGTGACGTTAGTTGTGTTCTGAGTTTATGTGTAGGTTCTTCTCAATAGAGACCTTATGTGTGGAATTGCAGAAAATTAATAGCCCTCGTGGGAAGAGCTGCTTTACCTGAGCGGACGCTGTAGAAGTTGCAAGCAAGATCTTCCTTTGTCCCACGAAAGGGTAAGCTGCACACCAAAAGGGAAATTCTAGGTGTGTGTAGCCATATCGGACTGTAGTAATAAAATAAAAGGAGAGTCCAGTTAGGCTATTCGGTACCACTAGACTCCTGTTTTATTCTATAACAAAAGGAGAGTCTATAGACATTCGTGGTGGTAAGAAAGGCTTAAATTATCACCCTGTGTGTTCTTATAAAGGAGGCAACGTGCTAGGTTGGCTGTATTGCCAAATAATGTTCAGTCGCACAGTCGAGTCCGGCTCTTTGCGACCCCGTGGACCAAGTCACGCCAGGCCCTCCTGAGAAGCAAATGTTAATATTGCTTGGTGGTGATGTAAGAGGTGGAAAATGGCGATGGAAAACTACCATAGCCTCACATGCTTCACAAGTTAAATTCTCAAACACTTCTGCTTAAGGCTTTTCTCCCTCTGCTATTCACGTATTGTGCAACAACATGTCCAGCTCTTGCTTCTGAAGCAGAGTATGTTGGTAAAGTGTACACAACAATGGCCTTGACACTGCTCAAGTTTTCTGTTTGAGGAAGCTGTGTGTGTGGGGGAGTCACTAATTTCATTTTGCTCACCATGTTCTTCTGGGGCAGGGTTTCCCAAACTTTTCTTTCTCGTGGCTCAGTTATTTTTACACTTCTGCTTCGTGACCCACTAAAATTTGGCCTGGGTGGCAGAGTGCGAGGCAAAGAACAGGGAGGCTGAAGCCAAACGCCAGAAGGAGCTGGCTGACCAGGACAGTGATGATATTTTCTATCACCCAGATGATTTCCTGGACTGATGATGATAAATGTGTAAATATGAAAATGCATGTTACTGTCTGCATGTGAACATGAAAACTATGTACAGTGGTTGGGTGTACTGGGTTCAATAGATTAGGAGGTGTGTTGGTGTAATGAATCTATCTGCACCCAGTCTGACAGCTATGTTTTGACAGCTGGTGATCTAGCACGCATGCTAGGTCACAATGACCTTATCAGCAGGCCGGTTTGAGCCGGCAGAAGCCAAGAGAAGAAACCTGCTGAGTCAGCATGACAGTGCACAGCCTTGATTGGCTAGTAGAACTATAAGTAGACTGTGTGTGGACCACACAGGTCTCTCTCCGAGAGTTGGTGTGTAGGCGGAGCATTTTGTCTGTTGGAGTAAGATATTGGACTGCACTAGTGAGCACTTATTGTATATATCCGTAAATACACTATTTTGGCACTAGTTGCAGGTGTCTGGCTGATTTCTTTCCTGGAGCCCTGTGTTGGGCAGGTCACCACGCTCACTCTGCTAACTCCCGCTCCGACAGGAGCAAGGAGACTTTGAGGGTGGAATTATGTCATTTCCTGTGGTGTCAAGGGCCAAGTGATGTCACTTCTGGAGCACACTGAACCAAAACTCCACCTTTTCCTGTGATGTCACTTCCAGAATGTCTACCAGTGGGGCCAGGGCACTAGAAGCCCTCCCACTGTTGCTTCTCCCCCTCCCAGCACCAGGAATACAGACAGAGCATCACTTGCAGGGAAAGAAAGAAAGAAGGGGGGGGCAAAGAAAAAAAGGCTTTCCTCACCGTCAGATGACCTCAGCCAGCAACAATGCTGCCCAGGGATCATTTGGTAAAAGAAACAGCTACTGGAATGCCCACTCCCTGCCCCTCCCAGCTGAAAAAAACACACACACCCTTCTTTGCCGCCCAGGCCTCCCGGGGAAATCTCCCCAAAAGAACCTACTGCAAGGCACAGGAAAACTCATACCTTGAAGAACACTTCATGGGTCTAAAGTGCCAGTGGATGCCGGCTTTCCTCTCAAACACTGGGAGGGGGGGGAGAAGGAAGGAGAGGCAGCCCAGCTCCTCTCTGCACAACACAGAGATGGGGAAAGGAAGGAAGCCAAACAGAGCTCAGACTTTGCAGCCTGTGTCAGTCTTCAAGGCTAGCTTTTCTCTGCACAACAGAGAGACGGGGGAAGAAAGGAAGCCAAATGGAGCTCAGGCTTTGCAGCCTGTGTCAGTCTTCAAGGCTAACTTTTCTCTGCACAATAGAGAGATGGGGGAAGGAAGGAAGCAGGGCAGAGGTCATGCTTTGCTGGGGGCAGGGCTAGCTTTGGCTTTTCTTGTGACCCGGTAGTGAGGCTTCCATGGCCCGGTACTGGGTCATGACCCTGCAAATGGGAAACACTGTTCGGGGGATTCATTAGATTCCAGGTATAGGATTTTTTGGGAGAGTATATGTGGTAGGCTGTTGTGGGAGAGGAAGAATCAGCAAGAATTATAGTGAAAAACTCAAGTAGAACCCAGCCTCTTGTTTTCAAACTTAAGAGCAGTTAAAGGTGTGCAGTCTTTCGGTAGATCTGGCTGTATGTACTGTGTAACTCAAGTCATTTAGTACCTTGGCTGTCTTATATAGACAATGCACTTCAGCATTGTGAGTCTACAGTAAAATGTTGGATATTGATTGGAGCATCTGTATCAGTGCCAGTCAAACTGCAGAGAGATCTTATACTGCTTTTGTTTCTGTTTTCCTCTCTCAGATAAACTGTTAAACTGTTCCAAACACAGTTTGAATGCAATTGAAAAGCAGTGTGTTCTGAACTGTATCTGCTGTTTAACACTTAAGCAACAGTCCTAAGGGCACTTTCCAGGGATTAGGCCCTAAACAGTAACATGAGACTTACTTTCCAGTAGTGCTGCCTAGGATTGCTGCTTAAGTTATATTCCATGTGTGGAAAATGTTATAAAATTGAAGGATATTCAAACCGTAGTTGTAGTCTTACCTACCAGTAATGAAGAAGTGAACAGTGACTCATGACAGCTCATTTTTGTTGTTGTTCAGTTGCACAGTCGAGTCCAACTCTTTGCAATCCCATGGACCAAGTCACACCAGGCCCTCCTGTCCTCCACCATCCTCTGAAGTCTGCTTAAATTCGTGTTCGTTACATCAGTAACGCTGTCCAGCCATCTCATCTTTTGCCGCCCCTTCTTCTTTAGCCTTCTGTCTTTCCCAGCATCAGAATCTTCTCCAGTGAGTGTTCTCTTCTCATTTGGTGACCAAAGTATTTGAGCTTCAGCATCTGACCTTCCAGGGAACAGTCAGGATTGATTTCCCTTAGGACTGACTGATCCAAGGGACTCTCAAGATTCTTCTCCAGCACCACGGCTCGAAAGCATCTATTCTTCTGCACTTGGCCTTCCTTATGGTCCAGCTCTCGCAGCCATATGATACTACTGGGAATACCTTTGCTTTGACTATACGGACTTTTGTTGACAGGGTGATGTCTCTACTTTTTATTATAATGGCTAGGTTTGCCATAGCTGTCCTCCCAAGGAGCAAACGTCTTTTAATTTCATGGCTATAGTCACCATCTGCTGTGATCTTGGATCCCAGATATGTGACAGCTCATGCCCTGCCACAAATTTTATTAGTCTTTAAGGTACTACTGGACTCTTGCTCTTTTCTACTGCTGCAAACAGACTAACATTGGCTACGCATCTTGAGTACTGCCTTTAGTTTCAGATTTCTTGGAAGTGTTTTGTTGTTTTATTTTAGTCTTGGAAGGACTAATCTTAATTTCTGCAGCAGGCCACTGAACTTCCTATCAGGAGACTATTTTAACATTTTTGTGTGTGTGCACACCTGGAAATCATTGTGACTTCCAGTGATTGACCCCTACTTGGGGCCTGGAGGACATTTAGAGAAGTGGCTGAATAAAGCCTGCTTTCTTCCTGACTTCTGGTACTTCAAGGAGGTCTCCTGTCCAAGTACTTGCCAGAGTCTATCCTGCTTAGCTTTTGAAATCTGATGAAATAGCACTTACCTGAGCTATCTAGGTCAGGCCAGGAGACTGATTTAACATTGAACTATTTTTCAGATCCTAAGTCTATGGAACTCAGTGGACCTTAATTCTGAATACTCATGTTTAGGATCAGGCTACCAGTTACAAGCTGAGGAACAGCTTGTTCTGAGTAAGCTACTCATTTACTAGAGGTAGTTTATAAGGTTCCTCTGTGTACCTATGTGGGAGCAGATGGACTGAAAACTGTTGTACACATTAATGATTGTACTAGATAGCTGGATTTAGTTAATCTTGATTGCTTAATGGTTCTAGTGAGTGTTAGGATTTTTTTCTTCTTCCTCTAAAGAGCTCAGGGCAGTTTATGTAGCCCTCAATGTTACAATAGCCCTGTGAAGTAGAGCAAACTGAGAAACAGTGATTGGCCTGTGATCATCCAGAGAGATTGATCCCATTTGGACTTCCTAGCCTTGGCTGGACAGTTTAAATGTTATACTATACTGGCTCTCTCCGTCTTTTTAAATTACTGTAGACCTGCATTTCTTTAGCTTTGTGCTGGCTGATACATTCATTTATCACAAGCTTGCAGTCAACAAGTGATCCACATTCATTATGTGAACCAGCCCTTCTTACACTACAGCATGTAATAACTGCCATTAACCACTAGAAATAAATCTGGTTGAATGTGTAGTGGTAAGCTTTAGCTGTCCTAGTACACATTTTAGGGAAGCCAGGATTAAATGCTTTGTATAAATGTTTCCTAGGGTTCACTGGAGTGCATTTAAAAATATGGTTCTCAAGCAGTGTGTTATTAAAATCATTGCTGTTTCTGTTGCATTCTAGATGAAATGCATCAGGCTGGTAGTGAAACTGTTTTCCTCTTTCCCCTATAAGTTGCAATATATCAAAACCAAAAATTATTCTACTGCTTTTCAGTGGAGAATGAACTAATTATCTATTTTATTTTTTTTAAAAAGTACAACTTTAAAAAGTACAGGTCATATTTCCAAGCAGGTATGTTTGTTTGTATACATTTTAACATGTTTGATTGTGTGAACTCAATTTCTTCTGCACATTGGTTGATGGTATCCCCCCCCCCCTTTTCTTCCCAAGCTAAAGAAAAATCCAAAAGCAACATGTTGTGGAACGGAATGAAGTGCATGGTGAACCTCTGAATTAAATTTTAGCTGAAGAGCAAGGGTTTTTTTATCCTTTCCCTTTGAAGTGGAAAAGGCAGTGAAGATTAACACCCTGAATCTTTATCACTTGAGTTTCCAAGTTACTATGGCAACAGGGAGAGCTGTGATGAGAGCTGTCAGAGTGTTTGAATTTGGTGGACCTGAAGTGCTTAAGCTACAGTCAGAAGTCTCCTTGCCAGTTCCAAAAGCAAACCAGGTGAAAATGAATACCTTAAGTTGAGATTTAAATAAATGGAATTAATTGTTTAACTAATTTATTACAAATTCCAATAAAAGGTATATAAAGTGACATGCTGGCAGAGGAAAAATGGATCCAGTATGAAGGAATAGCACACATCACTGTTTACAATAAAATTCTTGTATCAGCAACTGAATGACTGATGTAAAGTTTTGAGTGCCTTTAATAAGCTGACTTTATGCTATTTACATATGAACAACTTACGCATTGTTATATATTATTTTAAAGCATGCATATAAAGACATCCAGTTGCTATTGGTCATAGAATTGTTCAACACATACCATTTTCTTCTTCAGGTTCTCATTAAAGTTCACACCTGTGGCATTAACCCAGTGGAGACCTATATTCGTTCTGGGACTTATTCTAGAAAGCCTGCTCTGCCTTACACACCAGGTTCTGATGTGACTGGGGTGATAGAAGCTGTTGGAGAGCATGTAACTACTTTCAAGGTATTGTTTACAATCTAGCTGCTCGTTTCCTATGTGTAGACTTCAGTTTGGATCCAGTGGAAAACTTTCATTGATTGAAGGGTACAGTTTTTCACAGATTCCACGCATACACCAACCCTTGGAGACAGCTGTTGGTAACTAATTAGAGTCCATCATGGAGCATGAGGTAATATCAGAAGAACTGTGAGCAAAATGAAACTTTTCTACTCTTCCTTCCTCCCTGAAATTCTGCTTCTGAAGATCAAGAAATCCTTATACTCACAATGATGATAAACTAAGAACATAAGAGTCCTGCTGAATCAGACCAGTGATCCATCTAGTCCAGCATCCTGTCTCACACAACAGCCAACCAGTTCCTCTGACTAGCTGTCCAACAATATGGCATAGAGATTAAGTCCTTTCCCTGATGTTGCCTTCCAGCACTGGTATTCATAGGTTTCTGGTGCAAGGTCCCCAGTGTGGTGCCAATTAATTTTTTTTTAAGGTAAGAAAGGCCAGGTGGTGTGTTTGCCCAGCAGGGCTTCTCATTGGCCATTGGAGATCCTACTGGCTGTGCAGATTTTAAGAAGTTGCTTCAGCAGCAGCTGCCACCCCAGCACAAGGATCTACACTGTGTGACTAAAGATAAGCTGTCTGAACTCAAGAAGATACTTTCAGATGTTCATTTCAAACGGCGTCCTTTTAAACAGAGCTTCTGCCTGAAATGTTGAGTTAGAATTAAACATGACCTCACTCTCTGACATTTTGTAGTTGCTGCTGCCTCCTAAAGCAGTCATTCTTTTAGACATTCCTGCCACCCTGTGTCAGAATTCCAAAGGTACCTGCAGGCTTAAAAGCTTGGAGACCTCTACTATAGTAGAAGGAGGAAACTGGCAAAAATCTCTTCTTTCCCCATCTGCCAATGGATGTGTTCTTTCACTGTTAGAAAATAGAGTCTGGATAGCACACCCTGGTCCATGTCCTGTTCACATGCCTGTTCTTTCCTGTTTCTCTTTTTGGTCTTCTAGTCCCCAAATTTAAGTGTAAAAGTTGGTTTGTTTGACCATGCAATATGCCGCATTTTGGTCACAGTACCTCATTTCCTTAAAAACATCCCTTCATTTGTATTTTATGCTCCCCCAAAGGATCTTGCGGTGACTGAGCATTTCCATATCTCGTCACCCTTAATTTATAGTCTTGTATACTGAAATTATGCCAAATAACAAAAACTTCTGTTTTCAGTTTTGAAAAGTTTTTATTAGTTTCAGAAAAGTTTAGAAAATAGGGAACAGAAAAAAGGGAGGGGTAAAAGCACAATACATTCTGGTCTTATTTTTATAAAATACTTTCCAAAATCAAAAGGATAGTTCTACCATATTTTCTTAACATATGTTCTCTCTTGTTATTATTTTAATCTAAATGATACATATATATATATCCATTTTAATCTAAACAATATATATATATATATTCCATTTTAAAGTTATATAATATAGATCTTTAGTTATATTCTAGTAGTTTGCCAATTTTATTCAAAATAAATTTGAAAGTCCGCTTAAAAATAAATATTATAATATAAACACAGGAAAAAAAGAAAAAGAAATCAAATCACACCAGAGAATCTTAAGAGTCTTGAGTGTCCAACCAAACATAGAATTTCATCCAGTTTTTTCTCACTTCTTCTTTAGATTTCCCAGCCATCAGTTGGGATAAAAAGTCAAGCTCTGCAGTCTCCAAAACTTTTCCTACCAAATCCATTTTCGAGGGAATTTCCTGACATTTCCATCTCTGCGCCAAAAGGATTCTAGCTGCAGTGTTAAAATGTGCCAACATGTGTCTCATTTCTTTAGAATAATCCTCTGGAAATATGTTCAATAAAAAAAAGTTCTGGTTTAAAATGTATCTGAGTTTTCATAATCTTCTGTAACATTTCGTGTACCATTTTCCAGTAGCCTTTCACCATCTCACACGTCCACCACATATGGTAAAAAGTACCAATTTGTTTGGTGCACTTTCAACATTTATTAGACATGTTAGTATAGATCTTGCAGTTTCTGTGGGGTCAAGTACCATCTATAAAACATTTTATAGAGGTTTTCTTTAAAAGTCACTGACCTAGTTAGTTTAACATTGAGTTTCCACAATCTTTCCCACTGTTCTAGTGTAATGTTGTAACCAAAAATTTTCACCCATTGAACCATGCAATTCTTTACAACTTCATCTTGTGTCTTCATTTGAAGTAGATATGCATACAGTTTGGAAATTAACTTTTCCTGTGGTCCCAAAAGAATTTTATCAAATAAGTATTGTTCACTAGTGAAGCCTATCACCTTGTCTTTAGCATATCTGGATTCAACTTGCATTCTCATCCACCAATTCATTTTAATATCCATGTTTTCTAGTTCTTCTTTAGTTTTCAGTTGATTTTCTTTTCCCAACAAATCATCATACCTGTAATTCTTGTTTGCTTTTAAAAGATTTGGGTGAGTAAATGCTTCTACTGGTGAAACCCATCTTGGAGCTTTTGAATAGATTTTAGGTTTTAACCATGACCAGGTATGGTATGGTATAAAGATTTCCGAAACTAATGATTTTTAAAATAAGAGTGGCCTTCAAGTCTTTGATACCACAAGTAAGCATGCCATCCCATAGTCAAATCGTGTCCTTCTAACAACAATTGTCTTTTATCTTTCAACAATATCCAATCTCTTATCCACAACAGTACAGATGCTTTATAGTACGATTGCCAGTCTGGGAGACCCATACCTGCTCTTAATTTGGAATCCTGCAAGGTCTTTAATTTAATTCTGGATTTTTTGCCTTGCCACACATATTTGACAACCATCTTATTTAGCTCTTGAAAAAATCCACTGTTTAGGAGTATTGGAATAGTTTGAAAGAGAAATAATAGTCTTGGTAAAACATTCATTTTTATCAGAGCTATGCTTCCCATTGAAGATAAGTTCAGGTCATGCCATTTTTCTAAGTAGTTTTGAATTTGTTTAAGTAATTTATCATAGTTTTCTGCTTTTAGATTGCTACATCTATTTGAAATCACCACACCTAAATATTTAATTCTTTTTTTCATGAAGAAATCCTGATTTTTGCTGAAAAGCTTGAATTTGTTCTGCTGTCATGTTCTTGGTCAGAAATTTTGTTTTATAGTAATTAATCTTTAATCCTGCCCAACTTCTGTTTTCAAGAATTGAGAAGTATTTTCTTCTTTGTTATTTCTAATGCAGTAATATCTGCTTTCAAGCACTTTGAGAAGAGATATTCATTATAATCACTTACCCCAGTTTCATCAGGCACTTTGGAGAAGTCTTTCCAACAACCAAAATCCATGCAGAACTATAGATTATAGACTTGCATTCTTTCTCTCTAATTATTTAAATTGTAATGATAATGAAGACCAGTTAATCTGCACGTGAACATCAGTGTGTGAAGTTCAATTGCATTGCCCTGGTCAGAAATCCTGAACATGCTATTTTCCTCATGTCCATTATTTGAGTTTTTGAATGAGCCCACTTAGAGTTTTGAGTTTAGTATTTGCATGAAAACAAGGAGTGTTTAAAGTATCAATAGCTGCCTAAAATGTTTTTCTTCCCATTGAGTGTTAAAATTGTCGTAAGTTGTACCTCTTGTTATTTCTGGTGTTTTATGGATTTCATGATATGTATAGGTGGGACAGCTGTCTAGCACAATCCTTCTGTTATCCTAAAATAGGATTTTATTTATCTTTTTTGAAAATGCTGCTTAATATTTTTGGTGCAAATTATGGAACACAGTTTATCACAATGATTCATTTGGTGTTTGTTTTCTCCTACCAGAACAGAGACAGGGTTTTTACCCTTGGTACCATTTCTGGTGGCTATGCAGAGTATACTGTTGCTTCAGTTGACACAGTCTTTCCCTTGTCTGATAAACTGGATTTCAAGCAAGGCGCAGCACTTGGAATTCCGTATTTTACTGCATTGCACGCTCTCTTTCAAAAGTAAGATATCACATGGTGAAATTGGTCATGGGAGTTCAGACAGACTCTTTTCTCCTTATCTTTGGGACCATATGCATTCCTGATCATTTGTCTTAATGTCTTTAATTCCCCACACTTGTGGGCCTTTTAGCATAAAAGAAGAACACTTCTGAGGCTGAGAAATATCATGAAGAAAATCTTGGTGGCATCTGCATCTAAGAAATAGCATACAAACTTAGTTTGGTTGGCAGAACTGCTAGGGAAGTTGTGATATGAAAGAAACTGGTTAGTGAAAGTTCTAGAGCAGGGGTGTCAAACTCATTTGTTATGAGGGCTGGATCTAACATAAATGAGACCTTATTGGGATGGGCCATGTCAGGTTGGATTTAAGATTAGGTAGCAGAGATATAAATTTTACAAAGAACACTGACAAACACAAATATATTTTTTAAAAAACTTAAAACATGCTTAAAACGTTAGCACTCATTGGTCTTAAAGATGCTTTCTTTGTATTTCTCTCATGGGATCCAGGGAACTGGGCAAAGGAAGCTCTGGCTCTTTCCTTCCTTCCCCGGGGGGTGGGGGGAGCCTCAGCCAATAGAAGGAAGATAGGCTTGGCTCAGTAGCTGTGCTGTGCAATAGAGAGAGCCTGGAAAGCAAGCTATGCCTCCCCAATGGAGGAGCCTCAGCCAATGTAGAAAATAGAGGTTTTGCTCTGTAGCTCCTGTACAGTTGAGCAAGCCTTGCAAAGTAAGCTGTGATGCAGAAGGAAGCAAAATATAGGGAGAAGGAAGCAGATGACAGCCAGTTGCTTGGGGGCCTGATAGGAGCCCTCCAGGGGCCTGATTCGGTCCCTCAACTGCATGTTTGACACCCCTGTTCTAGAGCCTATCCTATACCAAATGATACTGTAGCAACTCTGAAAATTAATAGAGACATTTGTGAAAATTCTGTTGCTGCCATGAGTTTATAAATGAACTCTAAAATACTGGAGCTATTGCCAGTTGATAATCCAGGTACACAGCACACACTGAATATAGTCTTGGCTTTCCTTGTTGCAAATTTATACCATGGTTGCATAGAAGATTAAAATAGCTGTCATGCTGATGATCTGAATTTTCTTTACAGAGGGAATGCTAAAGCAGGAGAAACCTTGCTAGTCCACGGAGCAAGTGGAGGAGTAAGTATCTTGAAAAATTAAGGGGCTTTAATTGTAATCTTATAACATTATTGTTAGTGACATAATCCCAACATTATCATTAAAAATCGAGGGTTGGACTTTTCCCTTCATGACCTGGGGCTCATGTGCTTGAAGGATGGCCTCTCCCAGCATTTTCATATGGCAGTTCCATTCTTTCCAGCAGGGCTTATTGCCAGTACCCCCTTTACATATGGTAAAGGTCTGTGATCAGAGTTTTTTAGTGGAACAGCCTCTTGGAAAAGGTTCAAAATGTTCCTGTTGGAAACTTTATTGGATAAAGAAAAGAAAGCATGGGATTGTATGTGCTGCACACATGAGTGCTCTTTCTCTCCCAAGTTCTTTACTTCAATTTTTTAGGTTGGAATAGCAACATGCCAGATTGCAAGAGCTTATGGTTTGAAGGTTTTGGGCACAGCTGGTACTGTGGAAGGAATGAATCTAGTACTGAAAAATGGAGCCCACAAAGTATTTAATCACAGGAAGAAGGATTACTTGGCTCAGATAAAGGTAATACAGTTGTATTTCTGATCCCTCATAATATTCAAAGCTCAATATAATACAACTAGCACTGGGGTCCCTAACCTTTTGAATCTGCAGGCACCACTGGAATATTGACAAAGTGTTGTGAGCACAGGAGGCAGAGTTAGACACAAAATGGCTGCTGCAGGAGGTGTACCCAGCCTCAAAATGTCAGAGTGACAGTTATACACAACACAGATATCAGCTCTCCAACATGAGAGCCAGCATGATGTATTGGCTGCAATGTTAAACTAGGATCTGGGAGACCCAAGTTCAAATTCCCAATCTGCCATGCAGGTTGCGTGACCTTGAGCCTGTCTACCTCACAGAATTGTTGTAAGGATAAAATGGAGAAGGTGAGAACGTTTCAAGCCACTTTGAGCCCTCATTGGTGGTGGTGGGGGAAACATGGGATATATATGACATAAATAAATATACATTTCAGGCAAAGGTTCTGTGAAATGTGAGGAGCCTCGGCCAATAGAAGGAAAGAGAGGCTTTGCTCAATAGCTCTGCTGTGCAATTGAGAGAGCCTAGCAAAGCTAACTCTCCCTCTCCAGGGGTGGAGCCTCAGCCAA
The DNA here is from genome assembly GCF_032191835.1 of Heteronotia binoei. Taxonomy (NCBI): domain Eukaryota; kingdom Metazoa; phylum Chordata; class Lepidosauria; order Squamata; family Gekkonidae; genus Heteronotia; species Heteronotia binoei. The sequence continues at coordinate 132,062,170 of NC_083224.1, read as the reverse complement.
TGGAGAAAACAGAGGCTTTGCTCCATAGCTCCTGTCTGATTGACAAGCCTGGCAAAGCAAGCTGTGATGCAGAAGGAAGCAAGAGAGAGGAAGGAAGCAGATGACACTGAGTTGCTTGTGGACCTGATAGAACCCCTCTGGGGGCCTGATCTGGCCCTCGGGCTGCATGTTTGACGCCCCTGAATAGGACAATGAAATGGTGCCAAACTAGGGCTTTTTTAAGTGCAAGAGATTTCTTGGTATGCAAAAATATATTCATTTGTATAGGCCCATTGAGGACAAAGCATGCCCATTGCCCTTCCAGAGCCACAGAATGCTGAATCCAGATGAAAGGGAGAGGGACTTTGCATCCAAGTCCCAGAGAGGTTAAAGTATCCTGGAGCTGGAATATGTATATGTAAGGTTTAGGGTTTGTGAGTATGTTATGTGAGTCATGTAGTACTCAGCTTCTCCCTTTCAACTTGGAGCACAGAAAGGGAGAAATAAAAGCCACTTTTCCACTTTGTTATCATTCAGGTTCAGGACTACAGGAACTGCTTCTTTCTTTCTTTAACTTGAGCCTTAGCACTCAGGACACTTGTGCTAGACTTATGAAATTCAGGATATAGTTAGCTGGAAGCTGCCTGTCTATCCTTAGACTTAGCAATTCTGCTATTTGGGTGGGGAAGGGAGTTTCCTAGTTGTTTAACTACATTTATACCGCTGCCTTTTTACTCCTTGTGCCCTAGCTTCTTTTTTATTTTTTAAAATTATTTAAATTTTTCAAAATACATACATAAAAAAACCAAAAAATTGAAAAAACTATAAACAAAAGAAACAAAAAAAATGAGAAAAGAAAATACAATAGAGAAGAGAAACATATCTTTATAGTTTAACTCAGGGGTGTCGAACTCATTTGTTATGAGGGCAGGATCTGACCAAGCCATGTTGGGCTGGGCCATGTGTGTACCTCTTTAAGATTAGGTAGCAGAGATATAAACTTTATAAAGGACATAGACAAAGTTTAACAAAAACTCCTTAAAATAAAACATGCTTAAAGCATCAGCACTCAGTCTTAAAGGTGCTTTCTTTGTATCTCTTCCATGGGATCCAGGGAACTAGGCAAAGGAAGCTCTGGCTCTTTCCTTCCTTCCCAAGAAGAGCCTCAGCCAATAGAAGGAAGAGACGCTTGGCTCAGTAGCTCTGCTGTTCAATTAGAGCCTAGCAAAGCAAACTCTTCCTCCCCAAATGGAGGAGACTCAGCCAATGGAGAAAATAGAGACTTTGCTCTGTCTCTCCTGTGTGATGGAGCAAGTTTGGCAAAGCAAGCTGTTATGCAGAAGGAAGCAAGAGAGAAGGAGAAGGAAGCAGATGACAGCCAGTTGCTCAGGGGCCTGACAGGAGCCCTCCAAGGGCCTCCGAACCCCCCAGACTGCATATTTGACACCCCTGGTTTAACTAGATCCATAAATATCTCAGCAACAAAGCAAAATACAACATCACAACCATCCAACTTATTCCTCTTACTCATAATTTTTCACCCAACGTATATTGTATAAATTACATAGTCTTACTCTTCAGATCCACATATCATCAGGTCATTTTTTTTTCTTTTGCATACAGAAAGTCAATTAGGGGCTTCCAACTAATAATAAAGGTAGATAATGTATTTTAATTAAAGGAGTAAGTTTAAGCATTTCTGCAAATTCCAATATCTTCAACCTCCATTCTACTTCTACTGTAGGTATTTTTGTAGATTTCCAATTATGTGCATTACTGCTGTAATCATATATAGAAACAAAGTTCAGTGACTATTTTCAAGTTGTCTGTCCATCAGTCCTAACAAAAAAAGCTTCCGGTTTCATTTGTAGATTCATTTTTTAAAATTTCTATATTTGTAAATGTATTTGCATCCAGCGTTTTTTGGCTTTATAACAAGTTCACTGCATATGATAAATGCTCCTTCATGCTGTTCACATTTCTAACATTTATTTGAAGTATTTTTGTACATTCGGGCCAACGTGTCTGATGTCATTTACCAACAAAACATCATCTTATAAAAAAATTCCTTAAGATTAACATTTAATGTGAACTTCAGTCCCTTAAACCATAATCTTTCCCACTGCTTCATTAGTATATCATGTCCAAAATTCTTAACTTAGGCCATTTTATCTTACAATCCTTTCACCTGTTCCTCTTCTGTGTCATATTTCAACAATATATACGTTTTGGCAATAACATGAACATCATCTGTACTGAAGCCTGTTTCAACTGCAGTCTTATTTTCTTCAAAACCATATAAATGTCCATTTTGAATCTTCCTAACAATTTTGCATAAACAATTGACAGTTATAACCTTTTAATAAATCTTCCGTTATTTTCATTTTACAATCATCCTTAGTAAGCACTAATAGGTTTCAGTAAGTTATCTATTCTTCCTTTGGTGTCATTTCTTGTCTCTGAAATGCTTCTTGTGGAGAAATCCATAAAGGTGTTTTTTGACAATAACCTAGGTTTATATTTATTCTAGATCCTCAATAATGCGTGTCAAATACCAGCTTCTCTTTTAATTAATGGTGGTGATGGAAAGGGCTGTCAAATCACAGCTGACTTATGGTGACCCCGTAGGGCAGGGATGTCAAACTCATTTGTTATGAGGGCTGGATCTGACATAAATGAGACCTTGTTGGGCTGGGCCATGTCAGGTTGGGCCAAGCCATGTCAGGGTGGGCCATGTGCGTACCTATTTAAGATTAGGTAGCAGAGATATACATAGACAAACACAAATGTATTTTTTAAAAAGCTTAAAACATGCTTAAAATGTTAGCACTCATTGGTCTTAAAGATGCTTTCTTTGTATTTCTCCCATGGGATCCAGGGAACTGGGCAAAGGAAGCTCTGGCTCTTTCCTTCCTTCCCCGGGGGTGGGGGGAGCCTCAGCCAATAGAAGGAAGATAGGCTTGGTTCAGTAGCTGTGCTGTGCAATAGAGAGAGCCTGGAAAGCAAGCTATGCCTCCCCAATGGAGGAGCCTCAGCCAATGTAGAAAATAGAGGTTTTGCTCTGTAGCTCCTGTACAGTTGAGCAAGCCTTGCAAAGCAAGCTGTGATGCAGAAGGAAGCAAGATATAGGAAGAAGGAAGCAGATGACAGCCAGTTGCTTGGGGGCCTGATAGCCCTCCAGGGCCTCATTTGGCCCCCAAACTGCATGTTTGACACCCCTGCCATAGGATTTTCAAGGCAAAATATCAGAGGTGGTTTGCCATTGCCTGCCTCCGCATCACACACATACTTAATACCTCACTTAAAATGTTTGGTTTAAAACTGAGCTATGTGTTTGCTTACACTCACATGTGCAAAAAGATAAAGAATGTATTTAAGTGGTCCTATGAAGGATTTATTTTAAACGTTATTCTGTTGAAGTCATGGAGGTAGTGCAGCTGTTTGAACAATGCATGCATTTTAGCTGCAATAAAGTTACATCTTGGCATTTTGACTTGAGATTTTTTTCACATCTTTCAAACAGGAAATGTACATGACTTTGTCATGTGGAATAACAGGTTTTATTTCTGTTTAGGAAACTGCTGGTGAAGAAGGCATAGACATAATTATAGAAATGTTGGCTAATGTTAACCTTGCCAGTGACTTGCTACTTTTGGCAAAAGGAGGAAGGGTGATGGTAAGTAGTCATTTCAACTTTTTCATGAGAAGCTTAATGCACAATCTGCAGTTGTCAGTATCTTACTTTCCCCCAATCAATCTCGTTGTCAGATTGTGGGAAGCAGAGGTCCCATTGAGATTAACCCTAGAGATACTATGCTGAAGGAATCAAGCATCCGAGGAATTTCTTTATTTTCTATGTCAAAGGTAAAATCAATCAATAATGCAGTATTTTACAGAAATCATTTAGGTAAGCCAGAAAATGTTTTTCATAATGCTGGGTGTGATCACACAAGGAATCTGGAACAACAGTATCCCGGCTTTGAAAAAGCCAGTATTTCTTGATGTGTGCCGGGGCATTCACACAGTCCCTGTCTTGCTGCCAGGAGAGACACCAGCCATACACAAGGAGCTTTCAGATTGCTCATGCATATGTGGGACAAGTGCATCACATGCCCTGGCCTTTCAAACAGTTGGAAAACCTGCCCTACATATGCTTTAGATTTGCTACAGGGAAGTAACTGGTAGCTATTTAATCCGGTCCAAGCCCATCCTAAGACGAGGTAAGGATAGGCAGGACTTGGGAGGCAGATATATGCATGTGATTGTGTGCATTAAATCCAGATGGGAGGTGTGCCTAGGTCAGGCCAAATCTTTCATGTGATCACACCCACTGTCAGAAGTAAGGGCTGTTTTTAGTTCTAAACTGTGAGACCTTCTAAAAGTTCTTTTAAATTCCCTTAACTTTGTTCTGTCCTTCATTTTATTCTTTTCACATTCTAGGAACTTTATGTAACGTCTTGGGAGCTGTTTACTCCCAGTCCAGAGGTTCTGGACTGGTGAGTGAAATAATGTTCCAATAGCATAAGTCTTTTCAAGATTTGAGCTCATGAGCCTGTGGTAAATGATAGAGTATATAGAGGAAAAATGCTGATGTGTAGTTTCTAAAGTTTTAACTTTTTGTTTGTACTTTATATTTATATAAATATAAAAATATTTATATTTTTGCATGCATTCTTGGTATTTTAGCTTTGTTTTGAAGGTATATTATTAAAATGTGTATTATTAAAAATGGAAAAAGAGATTTGATCTCATAATATGATGTGGCCAATTTTTTGTTGGCATTCTGGTGTTATGTAACCATTCCTCCCATTCATGACATATGTAGATGCAGAAAATTCTAAATGCATTCTTCTTGAAATGTTCAGGAATTAACTTTCTAGTGTTGGATCCAGTCTAAGTTGGCCATTTCCATTGATTGTCTGTCCCCCACCCTTCTTGCTGCTGCAAACGCTGCTCATGTTTTTTTCAGGGTCCTGAATTCCCTCGGAGCAGCATTCCATGGGATTGGGGAGGGAGGCATTCTGTTTGATTCTGCTGATGAAAAAGTTAGACTGGATTTGAGTTCTGGAGAATGGAAGATTTCTTTCCTGTAAACTAATGTTTAACTGCAAATGTTGTCTTCTCTCTTTAGGAGGAGCTGGGTGAATGTGCAGCTATGGTCCTTGCAGGTATAGAAGCTGGCTGGCTGAAACCAGCAATAGGCCCTGAATATCCATTGGAGAAAGTGACAGAGGCTCACAGAGATATAATCCATAGCCAAGGTGCTTTGGGAAAGATGTTGCTTCTTATTCATTAAGTATCTATGCACTTATAGTGAAAGTATTGGAATACTTTGCAAATTATGATTTTGAGACATTAAATACAACAGCAGCAATAAGCTCTGATTTGAAATTTTATATCAGATTTATACAAGATTAGTTGTTAATGACTGCATGGCCTGTCCTAGAAAATACATTTTTTTTAATAGAGCCTATAAAAGATGTCATTTCTGCTGCATTCACATGGTACTGCTGTAGGGATACTTTACTAATGTGCTTGCTGAGGACAAAATTGTTTCTGAAATCACTGTTTAAAATAAAAATACACATGTGATGTAGTGAGTTTATATGCTCTTTTTTCTTTCTTTATAAAACTGAGTTCATGAGTAAGATATCTCATCTGTTAGTGAGCCATTTCTGCTACAGAAGTGAATATTTATTTGATAAAATATCATTTAATATCCTTATTGATGTTTTGCACAAGGTGTAGGTATGATATAAGCTGTACATTATCAGTATTCATATTCACCCAACTTGTGTGGCCTTTTCCCTCTTCATAAGAAGGAAACGAAACATGGCATGAATAAGACATACACTTATATGGCTGGGGCATGTGACCAGTACATGCTTACAGCTGTAACATGCTAATGTACAGTCTTCCTGAGATTCATAGTGATCCAAAGATTTGGGCTTGTCTTGTTAAATAACGTTCAAAAAATGTAAACTCCAGGTTTAATCTGAGTTTTCTTTTGGTGGTACTTGTAGAGTGTTCTCATTTATGGTACTTGGCCTTTGTCTGAAGTTTTAACAATGCCATGCAAAAAAATTTGGAATTGCTAAATTCTCCTACTGCATCTCATAAGGAAATGTCTGGGGAGAAGAGCCCTGCTCCCAAATTTACCTGAGCTGGTGGAGGCCTCCAGGTGGACAGTGCAGACCCTGCCAATGGCCAAAGCCAACTATGGTGAACCCCCAACAGAAGCCACATGGAAGAGCAGGCAAGGAAGGTCTGGGCAGGCCATGTCAGAGAAACTTGGCTGGGATGCTCCCCATGCTTGCCACATCCTCCATGCAACACAGAGAGGAGGCAAGGTGCTGCTGCTGAGCCATGGCCCCAGGCAATCCCAGAGATAAGGCCAACAGCATCCCCAGTCCTCTTAGGTAAGCTTGGGCCAGAGCAGAGTCCCTGTAAGGTAACAGAGGAGGAAAGGTCACAGGAAAAGAAGGCCTGGACCAGGAACCCAACCCCCTCTGTTGTCTGTATCCTTTTTATGAGTCTTTAAACAAGCCCAGGGCTGCCCCACTCATAGGAAATCCTTTAGAAGGCAGAAAGCAGGGTAGCCAAGGAGGATGGGCCAGACCTCAAACCCGCAGTCAGAGGAGAGGTGTGGAGCAAGGGAGAGAGCAACTTGGGTGAGACAGAATGTTCCTCCTCTTGGAACAATTGAGATGCTGACTACAATCTGCTTCTGAAGAATGCTGGAGGGCACAGCAGACACAGGTTGCTTTGGAAGAGAGAGCCTGACAGGTATGTTCTGCTTCATCATGTTAATACCATACAGCCAGAGAACCTACAATGTACATATTTCTGTTGGGAAAAGGCTGAAAAAATGTGAATAGAAAACTTTTTATGGGGGAATATAGTTTATCCATTTTCTTTGCCCTATCATAGTTTTACAAAAGACTGATTCATGTAGCTGTACATCAAATTGCCCAAGCAGAGCTGGATCCTTTCCTGGAATGTCTGAGTCTTTTAAGGGCCTGTATCAATTAATACAGGTGTCCATTCATATATGATGAGGCACAGGATGTTTTGTTCTTAAATGTATCTGCCAAAATATAAAATGTGAAGTGAGAACAGCATGACTGTGTGCTGGAAGAGGAAAGCAAGAAAGGAGTAACCTGGGCCAGGGAGCTCACACATATCGTTGCTCAAGGCACTTACATTCTCTTGTGTGTGCCATTGTTTTTTTAAAAATTATAAACCTCCTTTAGTAGTTAATGGGAAGGATTTATATAAATGCTCTCACAGGAGATTGAAGCTCAGGTTTATTAGTCCAGATGAATGTTTACAATCATATGATCCTTTGTCTTGTGTTCTTCATGAGAAACCTGTAAATCGGTACTAAGGCAGCAGGAAGTATGATCTAAAATCTTGTCATCCCTTGGCATTCCCAGATGACCACCAGCAGTTCAGACCACTCTTACAAGCGACCGTCTAAGACATAAGGCAAATCAGAAGTTGCTATTGCCTGATTCTCAGTGGAAGAATTAACTCTATGGGAGCAAACATGGTTTTAACCATTTTAATTTACAATGGGCTTTCTGAAAGTTTAGGCCCATGCTATGTTTAGGGCCAAGCCTATCAGTTGAGGTTATTATAGTCCATTTTTGTCCTGGGGGTGTATTTGGCTTACTGTCTGCCTCCAAGTAGCCTAAGCTTAATTAGGCAGAAAATGCTAATTAGGAAGCTAGAACACAAATTAAAACTGCAGACATTCCTTTGAACCCATATCAATGTAATTAACAGCAGGTCTTCCTGTGACAGATGGATTGTTGTCTATTGTATTCTCACTTGATGCAGAGTGGGACTGCTATGAAGCATATTATGTTTAGGGCTCAAAGGGAGCATGTGAGGAAAATGGTATCATTCTGCTTCAAGTCAGTATCTGGCTAATTAGCAAAAGGCTTGACGTCAGAGGCAGTGAACTTAGAAGTATGTCAATATTATACATGTATTGATCTGACTTTCCTGCTCAGTGTCACTGAAGGTGTTATTAGATTGCTTGGTTTATCAAAGTGTATTGGAAACATAATGGAACATTGGTGTGAAAAGTGGAATTTTAGAGGATTAGAGCCTTCAGGTTATTGACATGCATTGTGTTGGTAACACAAAGCATTACAGGTGGACAGAGATTGCTGATGAAGGCCAGAGTAGCAAGTGTCTTGGGTTGGCCATTATTAGCATCTTTTATATAGCAGGGAAGTTCTGTATGTAGAGATCCCATACTAACCATAAGTTTGAAGTCAATATAGTTAGCCATGCTATAGACAGAATTTCTTATTGAGGCTAGAGTATGTTCTGGTTTGGGGTGGCTTGAAGCTGCCCCAAAGAGAGCCAGTCAGAAATAGAGCACCCTAGAGCTTCCAGATGGCACTCGGAAAAGGGGCAGACTGTGGGTGCCCAGGGAGCATCTGGAACGCTTCTGCGGCTCTCCGGGTGCTTCCCGGTCTTCCAGATGGCCGGGGAGGTGCCTTGGAGGCACCCCAGCGAAAAGACACCACTTTCAAAGTGGTACCTTTTTGAGCTGGCTCCCAGCAAGACGGAGGCGGGACAGGGCAGATGTGCACGTGCTTTTTTGGTCCACTTGCTTCCTGCCCCCCAGGCAGCTTTAAAAGCCTGTTTGCTATCAGTTAATGTGTTCTTAAACAGCCACTTAAGCAGACTATTTCTGTCATTGCAACACAGTGGGATCGACCCAGAGGCTTTGCTTATGATGGAGAATTCCATCATCGGAGGAAGAGTCCTGTCTTAGTGGAACAGACCCTTTGGATCAAACATCACATTCTATTTGTTAGAACCTGCAGTAAGCGGCTACTGTGCCTGTCATATGCTAGGTTTAGTAAAAAAAAATCACTTTGTGTCATGTGGTATCAAAGCTACAGAAAACTCCTTTGGTTGAGAGCTTGCAAGTATATGCACAATAATTTCTAGGCCAATAAAAGCACACGGGAATAAGCAATTCCACAGGAATAAGCAATTTCGTGTCTGTTCACATTGTGTTATATTTTGTTCAGCATGATGTAGTAGTTAAAAAGTGGCAAACTCTAATCTGGAGAACCAGATTTGAATCTTCACTCCTTCACATGCAGCCAACTGGGTGACCTTGGGTCTGTCACAGCTCTGAGTTCTCTCAGTCCCACCTACCTCATAGGGTGTCTGTTGTGGGGAGAAAAAGGGAAGGTGATTATAAGCTGCTGTGACACTCTGGTCATTTTCGCACTCACCTTAATCAGCAGCGACGACCCTCTTCACCGCGCAGGATCTGCACGGATTTCGCACTAATTGCCGCGGAGCACCCAGAAGAGCCGGAAAGTCCCGGCGCTTTTGCGGTGCAAACGGAAACCGCCAAAAACCAGTTTCCGTTTGCGCCGCAAAAGCACCGGGACTTTCCGGCTCTTCTGGGTGCTCTGCGGCAATTAGTGCGAAATCCGCGCAGATCCTGCGCGGTGAAGAGGGTCGTCGCTGCTGATTAAGGTGAGTGCAAAAACGACCTCTGAGTGAAGGGTATAAATACAGTTCTCTTATTTTGGCTTATGGTAAGAGTAAATAGGGGAGATGAAGGAGGGATACAGTATTGAGCAATAGGATGCATAGTGGCAGGAACATGCAGGCAGGGCCTGTAAGACGGAGCTATTCCGCTGCACTTTTGGTTGAAACATACCGCATCATGGTACAATTTTAAATTTGGCAACTGAAAACCTCTTTCTTTAGCATCAGTTAAAATTTTCATTTTAATTCTTGGTTTTTCCTCGGCCCATACAAATTCTGAGATCTTCCTTTGCCATTTACTAAATTGTTTATTGTCCTTCACAATTGGAATTGTTTGAAATAAAAACATCATTCTTGGTAGAACATTCATCTTAATTGCAGCAATTCTGCCCAGCATAGACAAGTTCAATTTGTTCCATTTAATAAAATCATCAATTTTACACCAAAGCTTCTCATAGTTATTTTTATACACATCTATATTTTTCATAGTAATTTCCACGCCTAGATACTTTACTTTCGTCGCTACTTCACATTCTGTTACCTTTTGTAGTTCTTCCTGTTGGCTCTTTGTCATATTTTTACAGAAAATTTTTGATTTTTCTTTATTTATATAAAAGCCAGCCAGTTCTCCATATTCTTGTATTTTACGAAGCAGCAATGGTGTTACATATATGGGATTTTCATTGATAAACATTACATCATCCGCAAATGCTCTGTACTTGTAAGAAAAACCTTTTAATTTCAGTCCCTCTATTTCCTTATCTTCTTGTTTTTGCATAAGCAAAATCTCTAAAGTCATTATAAATATCAATGGAGATAGAGGGCAACCTTGCCTTGTTCCTTTACTAATTACCATTTTTTTCTTTCAGATCTGCATTTATACAGAGTTTTGCTTGTTGTTCAGTATATATTGCTTTAACCATTCTTATAAAGTCTTCTCCTAATCCCAATTTCTCCATCACTGCAAACATAAAGTCCCAATTCACATTATCAAAAACCTTCTCTGCATCTGCAAAAAATAATGCCACTTCTTTTTCAGGGTGTTTCTCATAATATTCAACAATGTCTATAACAGTTCCAATATTATCTCTGATTTGTCTCCTGGGAAGAAATCCTGCTTGCTCTTCCTTAATAAAATTATTCAAATACTGTTTGTGTCGTTATGCTAGTATCCTAGCATATATTTTATAGTCATTGTTAAGTAGCGAGATTGGTCTATAATTTTTAACATTTGTAGTGTCTCTATCTTCTTTCGGTATCAACGAAATTACTGCTTCCTTCCATGTATTTGGTATTTTCTCATCAATTCTTATAATATTCATCAACTTCTGAAGTTTTGGTGTTAATGTCTCCACGAGGACTTTATAAAATTTTGCTGTAAAACCGTCTGGACCCGGTGCCTTTCCCATTTTCATTGAATTTATTGCAGCTTCAACTTCAATTTTTTCAATTGGTTTATTTAAGACCTTTTCCATATTTTCTCTTGGATTTTCTGTAAATATGCATCTATTTTCCTTTTCTCCACCTTTTGACCTTGAAATAACTTAGCATAGTATTTGTAAAATTCCCTTTTAATTCCCTCTTGGTAAACAATTTCTTTGCCTCCTGATACAATTTTATTAATAAATTTATTTCCCCCCTTTTTTTTTCATTTGCCAAGCCAAGTACCTTCCAGGCTTATTTGCTCCTTCAAAGGATTTCTGTTGCAATCTCTTAAGATTCCATTCTACCTCTTTATTTAACAAATGTCTCAGTTGATTCTGCAATATTGTAATCTCCCTTATTATATTCTTCTTTCCCGGTCTTCTTTTTAGTTCCTTTTCTTTTTTTCCAATCTCTTTTTGAATATCCAGCATTTGTTTCTCTTTGGCTCTCTTATCTTTATTGTTCATTGTAATTAAAATACCTCTCATTACTGTTTTATATGCATCCCACACAGTTTGAAATTGAATGTCCTCCTTTTCATTTATCTGAAAGAAAGCTTTAGTTTCTTTTTGTAGAGACACCACTATTACTGTTTTCTGTAGCAAATCTTCCATTTATTCTCCATCTCCTAGTCGTTTTCACACTTTTTGCCGACCACATCAATAGATTGTGGTCAGTCCCGGCCTTAAAAAAAATCTCTATTTTTTTCATCATAAGTCCAAGATCTTTTGTAGTCCATAACATATCGATTCTTGAGAAAGAGTTATGCCTAGCTGAAAAAAAAGTATAGTCACGCACTTTAGGATTAAATTTCTTCCATATATCTTCCAAATGTTCTTGTTTCACTAAATCAAAAAATGACTTTGGTAATTTCCCCTCCTTATTTCTTTTCCCTGATCTGTCCAGAGAATTTACAATTGTTCCATTGAAGTCTCCCATTACCATTATTTGTTCATAAGTCACTTGGTCTAGTTGTTGCCCAATATCTTTAAAGAAAGTCTTTTGCCCCATTTAGGGCATACAGTCCCAATAACAATGTCTTTTTGTCATTCAACATCACTTCCACAGCTAAATATCTTCCATCATCATCCTTAAAAATCAATTTTGGATCCAATTCTTGTTTAATATAAAAAATCACTTCCCTTTTTTTCTCTTTAGCCAATGGAAAAAATTCTTTCCCCAATTGTTTATTCCACAAAAATTTATAATCCACATGTTTAATATGTACTTCTTGTAAACAAATTATACTACATTTTTGTTTCTTGATCCAATGAAATGTAGCTTTTCTTTTCTGCGGTGAATTTAGTCCATTTACGTTCCAAGATATTAATTTGTAATCCATAGCGATTCTTTCTTTTATTCTGTATCTCCAAAACCCCTGTTTTCTTCAAAAAACCTCCTCAGTTCTTGTACATTTGTAATTGTAACCCTCTTTCCTCCATATTCAAAGCTTAGACCTTCTGGCAATATCCATCTGTATCTCACTTCGTTCTCCCGTAGCTTGTTAGTTTTTTATAGTCTTCTATAATTTATGACCTTTCTTGGCAACTCTTTCATGATTCTTACTCTGCTTTCATCCACCTCCAATGTTTTCTCAAATTGTTTATTTAAGATCTTTCCCACCATATCTCGTGACATGAATCTTATTACTACATCTCTTGGTGATTTATTTTTCTTGGCAAACAATGAATTGACTCTGTATATATAGTCATAAAGATAGTTAGATGAGACCAAAATCGCTGCTCTCATGGCTTCCTAACTTGAGATATTATTTTTAAAGTCTTTGAAGTTTTTTGACCTTCCCTTAATGGCCACTGCAATTTTTCTATGGTTTTAAAATCCTAGAAAAGGCCAGGAGGTTTAAAAATTCCCTTCTTCAAATGGCTCCTTCCTTCCTTTCTTGCCACAAACTCATGTTCTCGATGGTTGAGAGATCTCGCGATACCTTTATGACGCCACTTCCTGTGACGTCTTCCACTTCAGCAACTCAGTGACGATGGGTTTTTTTTTGCAGAAACCGCAAGTATTCCAAACAATAATTGTTTTTCGTCTTTTAACTTTGCTTCTTAAATTCCAAAAGTCCCGAAATTACCCCCTTCTCTTCTTTACAATTTTAGAGTATTGTAGTTAAGTCCAAATCTTAATCTTTATCTCAAATAAGATTGATTTTAGTCCCGAAATGATAGATAAAGATCTTCTTACCTTGCAACCCAATATATTCTTCTTAACACCGTTCTTGCCAGAAATAAATGTTTAGATATTAGAATAGTCCAAAGAAAGCTTGAAACATGATAAATTTAAGTCAGTTTAATGACCATGGAAATCCTCTGTAGATGCTGGAATGTGATTCTTCACCGGGGACTCTTCAAAGCCCACAAGGAACTCCACTGGGACTCCTCATCAGCCAAAGTAAATCTCCTCAGAATTTTCCTGAGCACATCTTGGCCTTTTCCCTCGCTGTGAAAAGTAGGCAGCAGGCATTGAGGTTGCCTTCTCTACCCAGAACAGAGGCTTCGGTCCGCTCCTCTTGGGAGAAGCGGCTCAACTCTCCATGTTCCAACTCTGGAAGTCCCCTGCAGGCACCTTCTCAAAAGACCCTTTGACAAAGCTGTGGGGGAGAGGCAGAGAGAAGCAAACTTGGTGACAATGCCAGCAGCAGCTGCACCAGGCACGTCTGGCAACAATGCACCAGCAGAAGCTGCACCAGGCTGACTTGTTGGCTGCTCATGCAGGCTGGGAGGGCTGCAAGCAGGGGGAAAACCAGGGGGGGGTGAGCCCGGGGCCCCTAAAGGTGTGGGGGCCCACAGGCCAGTGCCTACTTGGCCTAATTGTTAATCTGGCTCTGTCGACTGGGTTTCTTCACATGGCTTGTAGTTTTCATTTAAGAAGGAATAGAATTTTCAGAAAACACTTAACATTGGGATGTGTTGGAAGGGGAGCCTAGTTTCTCTTTGTTCTTTTGCCATACTGTAATGTTTTTTCTTCTTTACTGAAGCACTTTTCTGGTATATTTGGCAGTGTCATTTAGGCTGTAGTTCTTTATGAAACTTTACTGTAACATCTATGTATTCACATTTTACTTTCTACGGAAGGTACAGTTTGAAGGAGAACATGGTGTGGCAAATGCCACTTCAAGAAATAAGTTAACTCTTGAGAAGTGTGCATTGCCCACATGTTACTAATATAATAAATCACTGGTTTCCTCCTGCTGTTTTCCATTTTGGAGCTTGTCTGTGGTGCTAAAGTAATGAGAGTGTTTATTTGTTAACTTCTCACCAGAAGGTGTCATACTAGCCCCTGTTTTTAATGTAACTCTTATCTGCAGTGATGAGATTCATCACACTTTTCCCCAGTGATGGAAGGGAGAAATAATCATAACAGCATTTGCCAAAATACAATTTCACACTTTCTACTTGCGACACACATGGAATATTACCTGAAGGGAGCTGAAAATCTGCATATCTTTTAAGGTTGTTTAAACATCTGTTTGATTATACTTTGGTGGTGGTGGTGGTGATGATGATGATGATGATAATAATAATAGTAATAATAATAATCCTTTCACTTCAGAGAAGAATCAAAATGTGTTTGAAATGCCTACAAGGTTCTTGGTGAACTATATGAAGATGGCAAACTGATCACAATTCTATAAATGCACTAGGTACTGGAAGTGGTTATAAGGTATCTGGTGTAGGAAGAGCTGAATTTTTATACTATAATAAAATCTTCACAGCTTGGAGAATTAGTTGGTGCTGAAGCAGGAATGAGGGTTGCTTTTATATGTTGGTCCCCTACAAGAGATAAGAATTATAATGTAGTTTAAAGTCTGCTCACTGACATTTATGAAGTGCTGTATATTATGCTGTATGACTAGATTACTATACTAGTGCTGAAATAAGCAAGGTACCAGAATCGAATTCTATGATAAAACTTGCAGTTCAAAAATTAGTTAAGCCATGTGCATATTCACTTCTGTTCCCAAACTCATGGTGCTTATAAATTCACAGCTTAGCTACCATGCTATGGAAGTAGTAAACATGCTGTAGTCTTGTTCTGTATGTTTGCTTAAATACTAGGCTTCAAGCAGCTGCATGTGCCTTGGTTTTTTTGGCTAACCATTACACTGAAGGAGTGTTTTCAGATGTAAGAGGTGCAGATTTTCAATTTTTTTGTTACATAAAAATCTAATACATTTCTGTTTGCCATATTGCAAGACACAGTGCTTGCCCAACACAACAACTTAGTAAATTATGCAGTGGGCTTCTCTTGCACAGCTAGGCACATAGACATCTGCAGAAATAATTTGGCAGTCAGGGTGGTTTGGAGCAAGTTGTACAACTACGAACTATGAGCTGTTGGCTTGATTGTGTAGTCTTTACACCACTTTGTCTTAACTGTGCAGTGTTTACACTGCTTTGACTAATCTGCAAGATTACAGGGAGCAAGACAAAGAAATATATATCTTTGGCGCCTGTCAAACTGCTGCAGGTGTCTGGCTTGTGCCTGTGTAACATGTGGGTTGTGTTATATGTTGAGAGCTAACCTGTAACAAGTTCAGTTTGCCCATTTAACAGTATCTTATTTTATTTATAATTTCAATTTATATACCACCCTTCCCTGAATTCAGAGAACTCAGGGCTGTTAGCAGCAAAAGATATACAATATAAAAAACGACGAATAAAACAGTTGAAAAGGTAACATCAGGTGGCGCAACATAATACAATATGTATTACTGTCTTACATCAGGCCAAAAAAAGCAGAGTGGGGAAAGGAAAGGGATTGCCAGATAAGATGGGACCTGTTGCCATCCTCAACCTCCTATTGGTTGTTCTCAACCAAAAGTCTGGTGGAACATCTCTGCCTTGCAAGCCCTGCAGAACTGCATAGGGTCCTGCAGGGCATGGATGTTATTTGGGAGTTTCACCAGGTGAAAGCCAGAGCTGAAAAGGCCCTGACTCTGGTAGAGAACAGCTGGGTCGTTAAGACTAGAGATCACCAGTAGATTGTGTTCTCAGCAGAGCATAAAGCTTTTCAGGGAGCCTACCAGAGGAGGTGGTCCCAAAGATAGATGGGTCCCAGATTGCTGAAGGCCTTATTATAGGCCAGTATAATACAAAAGAAACCCAATGAATAGGATCTTTGTGCCAGAATGATCATTAACTCATTACATACATTCTCCTTGGTGTAGGTCTCTCACTGCTCAGCCAACAGAAATAAACCATATCAAATAAACACTCATAGATGAACTTGATTAGGTGGGTGCTGCACATTATGCCAAAGGTCTGATATATCGTACACATTGTACGTGGAAGGGAGGGTGCTGTAAAGATGACCATTTTAATAGCATGGGATTGTGTCTGGTGTGCCCAATCACTTAAACTGAAGGGCGCAATGTAAATGTATCTTTCCATGCTATCTTTTCTTCCCCATAACTCATGCTGCCACATTTTCTATGTGTATAGGTGTCTATGGGAATAGCAAAGGGTGTGTGTGTGTGTGCGCGCTAGTAGTCAGGTGGTCTTTACTTACAATTAACAGACCCTTCCGGAAGTTCGTGTTTGGGGTGTCCCGATTTAAGATTTCGCTGCAGAACAAGCAGCGTTGTGAAGCGAATTGCTCTTCCAAGCAAGCCCTTTCTCTAGAAGTGTCTCCAGGCCTGGCAGCCTGCTACTGCAAGGGTGGGCTCATTGAGATCCTCTTACGTGCCTTATGTGATGCTAAAATCCTTCAATTTCCATACATCAGATAAAAACATTTATGTCAGTTGTTAGTTGCTAGGTATGGAGCAAACGCTTCCCCCTTCCGTCAGGGATACTGACTGGATTTTCAAAAGGCAGTTCATAAACAATGTACTTTGCATTCGTGCGTGTCAGAATGCTACCTCTCTGCTTTTCTAAGTAACTAGTAACGCTTATGAGGAAATCTTAACAGCGACCACTATTTCCCTCTTTATCTCTAAAGGTCCCCCAGAGAGCTTGGCTGCGGCTCAGAAAGGAGGTGCTTGCGTTTTTGTTGCGTAGCTGTCTGTGTCGGGTTACAGACTCCTGGGGAACCTGCTTGCAACACTACAAGAATGGCAGCTCCGATTTCCCTATCGGCTGAGAGAGCCTCTAACAATCTCCCAGATCATTGGGCAGATGGAGAGGGGATTTTTTTTTTTGTTTTTTTCTTGTTTTGCACCCTCCTTCAAAGCGTCACCACGTGGTCCTCCCTTAGCAACGGGAAGAAATGCCTTGGTACAGCCAGCTGGGGGCAAGCTTAGAGCAGACTGATTGCTGAGGGGGCATTGACTGGGTTATCGTACTTGAAAGGGGCAGATCGGCAGTCTCTAAAATGAAATTTCTCGTTTAAAAGCACCCAGCTTTTAAGCAAAAAAGGCTACGTTTTTTTTTTTTTTTGCCTCAGTTTAAAAAAAGCATCCTGCAAAAATGAACCATCCTCGCCCAGGGTAAGTGAGAAGGTAACAGATACTCAAGTGACTGTGTGAGGGATCAAGACCAGTGAGAGTATGTTGTGTGTGTGTGATGTGGTACTTTTACTTGGTGGAGATGCTTTCAGGCAGCAACTGTAAGCCTTTTTCTTTTCTTTTTCCTTTTTTTTTTTAAATAGCCACCTGGCATTTTTAAGTTTTTATTTCTGTGCTCCAGAAAGCTGAGGCCTTTTCTCAACAGTACTGAAACATCACCCCCCCCCCCCCCCCCGCCAATGAAATATAGACATGTGGGTATAATAATGACATAATGTCACTTTATCAGCTGTAGTTTCAGACAGTAGGAAATAAACTTCAATTAAAGGAGAGGAGTTTGGAGGGTATGTGTGTGAGGAAAATGGTGGAAAGCTATAGACAGCAAATGAATATGAGCAGGGCTAAACTCATTCATATTCTTAAGCAGTGAGGCATTGGTTGGAACCATGGAGGAGTAATTTAATATTAAAATCTGTAGCCACACTGTAGTTGTTATTGTTTGCCTTTTGATTTACCTATTTGAATACAGATATGGCAGCATTGCAATCCTGTTGTGCAAGCAAAGATTAAAATTTGCATTGCTTTAATGTGATGTCTTGAATATAGCTTCCCTTCATTCAGAAATAAAAAGTGTGGGCAGGCAAGTAATCCTTGCAACTAATTCAGGTGTTTCCCCCTTCCGTTCATCCTGCATTCACAGACCTCTTGAATAAACAACTCAGGTCAGTTAAAACTTGTTCCCATTTTCTTCGATTAATCTTTCAACCATCAATCTTGATGGTTTAATATTCACATTGAGACTTACTGCGTTTTCTAATTAATTATTTGTGAATTTTGAAATTAAATATAAGGAAATGAACACAATAAATATAATGAATTCACATCTGAATATATTTCACTGAATTTTCCAGAGCTCCCACTTTTTCATTGGATAGTATTCACATAGGGTATATTTATTTCTTCATTTTAAAAAATTATTTATGCCCAGCTTTTCTCCTCATTTGGAACCCAAAGCAGCTTACATCATTCTTCTCTCTTCCATTTTATCTTCATAAACACTCTGTGAGGTAGGTTACGCTGAGAAAGTGTGACTAGCCCAAAGTCACCCAGAGAGGTTCTATGGCACAAGTGGGGATTCAACCTGGGTCTTCCAGTACTAGTCCAACATTATTAACCACTACACCACACTGGCTGTTAAAACAAAAACCAAGGAGCTTTTTATTATAATACACATGTCTATTGAAAACAGAGTAAAATATGTAGATTGATTTATTAAAAGCTAATTTATACATTGTTATTTTGGAATATGTTTCTGCATGGTAAGCTACCAAACTAGAATTCTTTTGCTATGGCTAGCCTGTTTAGAAAAGTTTCACAAATCCTGGAGTGCTCATATCTTCACTTAACAATGGGCATATCAATAGGGAAGTGGTGTGACTCAGTGGCAGAGTTTCTGCTTTGCTGGCAGAAAGTCCCAGGTTTGATCCTTGACATACAATTGAAAAAGGATTAGGCTATAGGTGATGTGAAGGACATCCACTAAGATCCTGGAGAGATGTTGCCAGTCTGCGTAAACAATATTGGACTTGATAGACCAATGGTCTGACTTGATATGAGCTTCAACTGTTCATGTACCATATTGACAGATAAGCAATGTTTAGTAAAAATATACCTGTCTGATTTAATCTTGCAGTAACAAAAGGGTACACATTCCTGGGTACTATCAATATGTAAAGAGGGACTATATGATAACAATCATATTACCCAGCCTGTTACTACACAGTGCAGTACTTTGTAGATTACTGATTAACTCTATCTCATTCAGTGTTGATCTTTTTGATTCATTCAAATGTTAATTCTTCTCTTAGAAGATTCCTGTTTTTGCTCTTTTAATTATGAAAATGTACTGTTAATGTAAAGTTAGAATGTTGGTAGTCTGGAGACTGATGAAAAGGTACTAATAAATGAGAGTCTGAAGGGTAAGAGAGAGAGAGCTGTATATGACTGGGAACTGAGATTTAAACTTTAGCTGATGGTTTAATGGCAAGTGCTACAAACATTAATGGCATCTTTTCAACAGCATAGAATCCTGTGGCATATTAATGACTAACATTATTGTGACTTAGGTTTTTGTTGATTAAGTCCACTTCATCAGATTTAGAATGTGTTATTCAGTGTTGGTAGTTACACAGAAGAGTACAAAAGAGAAAAAAAAAAGTAGGTAAACAGAAGCAGGTTGACTCCTAAAGAGGATTGAGTGAGTTAGGGCATTAGAAAGAGGTTAGGCTGAAAAGGCCATGAAGTATAGATCTGCCATATTTCTATACACATCTGCCCTTTTGAGGGTCCCCTCAACGAATAATGTGCTTTTGTATAGACAAAAGTGTATTTAATGGAGGAAAATGGTTACCTAACTCACACTTTTTTGTTCACAATGTTTTTCACATTAAAAAAACATTGAAAATACAGTATTACTGTCTGAAATAAATATGGTTCTAGCAGGACTTTATTATGTGGTCAGCTTTCATGTGTGATCAAACTTTACAAAAGCAATGATGGCTGGATCAAACTAATACAGGACTTTCAAGGACCTTTTTATCCCTTGCTCCATTAAACTCACCAAGTAACAATTACTGTGACAGTAGACTCTACAATTAACAGAATCATACATCTGTGGCATTCCTTAGAACCATAGAATCATAAAGTTTGAAGGGATCTCCAGGGTCATCTAGTCTAACCCCTTGCACAATGCAAGAAATTCACAGATATTCCTACACGCACACCCAGTGACCCCTACTTCATGCCCTGAGGATGGCGAAAAACCTGCAGAACCCCTGGTCAAATTGGCCTGGAGAAAAATTGCTTCCTGACCCCAAGGTGGTGATCAGCATTTGTCTGTGCATGTAAGAAAGGGCCACGAGAACTAAGCACTGATGCATCCATTCCTGCCCTCCTTCTCATGATCTGCTTAAGTTCACAGAATCAGCATTGCTGTCAGATGGTCATCTAGCCTCTATTTAAAAACCTCCAAAGAAGGAGAGCCCACCACCTCCCGAGGAAGCTTGTTCCACTGAGAACGCTCTATGAGGAAGTTCTTCCTAATGTTAAGACAAAAACCCTTCTAATTTAATTTCAGCATGTTGGTTGTGGTCTGATCTTCTGGGGGAACAGAAAACAACTCTATGCCATCCTTTATATGACAGAACTTCAAGTACTTGAAGATGGTGATCATATCACCTCTCAATTGTCTCCTCTCCAGGCTAAATATACCCAGCTCCTTCAAACTTTCCTTGTAGGACTTGATCTCCAGACCCCACACGATCCTCCTTGCCCTCCTCTGGACACATTCCAGCTTGTCTATATCCTTCTTAAACTGTGGTGGCCAAAACTGAACACAACACTCTAGGTGAGGTCTAACCAGAGCAGAGTAAAGCAATATCACTTGAGTTGGTCTGTACACTACTGTTGATACAGCCCAAAATCACATTTGCCTTTTTAGCTACCACATTACACTGCTGACTTCAGTGTATGGTCCACTAAGACTCCTAGATCTATTCACACATACTACTGCCAAGACAAGTCTCCCTCATCTTATAATCATGCATTCAATTTTTCCTACCTGGATGCAGAACTTTACATTTATCCCTGTTAAAATTCATTTTATTTGTTTTTGCCCAGTTTTCCAGCCTGTCAAGATCATCCTGTTTCCTGACTCTTGTCTTCTGTATTTGTTACCCCTCCTCTTCATAGTATACAGCCTGCGCCACAAAGTTACTCTTGTCTTTATGTCATTTGCAAAGTTTTAATCACAGCCAAACTGACTTCCCTTTTCTCAAGTATTCCTGATATCTTTGTTCACTACGGTTAGTTGAATATTCTGTGCCCTTACAGCGCAAGTTGTATTTCTTCTTTGGCATTAATACATCAAAAAGTCAGTTGCTTTCTTCTAGTTTGTGTGTAATTTTGTGACCCAGGTAAGAGGCTGATCACAAATGCTTGGGTTATAAATAATATTAACTTATCTGCTAAACATATATTTAGGCCCAATTTAAACATGATGCTAGTGAGGACAAAGAATTTCCTGATGCAACTGTGAATACTCAGTCTAAATCAGGGTTGTCGAACTCATTTGTTTTGAGGGCTGGATTTGACATAAATGAGACCTTGTCAGCCCAGGCTGGGCCATGTGTGAGTACCTATTTAAGATTAGGTAGCAGAGAAATAAACTTTTTAAAGGACACAGACAAACATGACTAAAGATTTTTTTAAAAAACTTAAAACAAGCTTAAAACATTAGCACTTGTTGATCTTGAAGATGCTTTCTTTGAATTTCTCTTTGATCTTGAAGATGCTTTCTTTGAATTTGATTCAGGGAACTGGGCAAAAGAAGCTCTGGCTCTTTCCCTCCCTCCCCAGGGGACCAGAATGGGGAGGAGCCTCAACCAGTGGAGAAAATCGAGGTTTTGCTCTGTAGTTCCTGTGTGATTGAGCAAGCCTTGCAAAGCAAGCTGAGATGCAGAAGGAAGCAAGAGATAGGGAGAAGGAAGCGATGCTAGTCAGTTGCTCGGGGGCCTGATAGGAGCCCTCCTGGGGCCTGATTCAACCCCTGGACTACATATTTGACACCCCTGGTCTAAATTGTGCTGGAGTCCATGCAAAGTAACTTTTTTAGCACGCCAACACAGTACCTACAAGAACTTGGAATCACAGGTGTGCAAACTATGTACATGTAGTTGCTTTGCATGAGATTCTGCATAGTATAAATAAGATACTGGACATAAGCAAAGCTTGCACTGCAAAACACTATTGCCTTGCCTGCATAATTTTTATGCTGACCTTATTCTGTTTGCGAAGTATAATATAGTGGGTTCAGTGCATGGAGGAGTCACCAGTTGAGTGATAACAAGCTCTTTAATAGACATGATATAGGATAGGGCTACATTACAAGACTGGGGATGGGGCCTACCGGCCCAACATATACATCTCTGGGTTCCCACGCTAGCACATCATTGGGTCATTCAAACCGGTGGGGGCTTGTGATTGGTCTAGGGCTGCGGAGATTTGGATCCTGCAACCCTTTGTTCCCAAGCTCAGTCCATATGGCTCCAATGAGCCTGGCAGGCACACTACAAAGTCTTCACTTGAGTCCACATACAAAACATCCCTCCCCCCCCCCTTAGTTCGCAAGCCCCTAGTGGACATAGTCTTGTAGGTATGCGGGCTTGTGATGCTCTTGTGTCGACCACCTGAGCGCTGGTGTGGGCGGGGACCCGGCGGCAGTTTCTGACGCCCTGAGTGTAGGGCTTGGCGCTGAGGGGATCTTGGCTGGCAGAGCCAGGTTCCCAGTGACCTCTTGCTCTGGTGGTAGTCCTGGCTGTTCCACTGTCTTGGGTGCTGGCGGGGGTGTTGCTGCTGGACTTTCTGCTTTCTCCAGCCCGTACAATGCAGCGTCTGGCAAGGCTGTCGGATTTGTGATGTGCTCATCCCCCTCCGCTCCGGGCGACTTGCATGCCTGTAATTGGTCGATGTGCCGCCTCATCGTGAACCTCCCCTCAGATGTACTTAATGGCACCTAATACTCTGGAAACCTGCGCTGGTATCCATGCTGGCTCGTCCCCGAAGTTTTTAGCAAACACTAAGTCCCCTGTGTCAAACCTCCAGGGTGCCCGGACTGCTTCTGGCACCTCGTAGGTCGGGAGCTCGGTCCGGGTGCATGTAGTCAAGCAGGGTAGTCAGCTGTCAACCCATGAGCAACTTGGCTGGACTGCGGCCAGTGATGGTGCTGAGGGTGTAATGTTGTGTAAACGAGCTTTCCACTCTCCATGTATGATGCGGCAGAGTGTTTCCTTCGTAACATGCACCATCCTCTCTGCCTGGCCATTGGTGGCGGGATGAAAAAGGGCTGACTGTATGTGCTTTATTAAGTTCCAGCCACAGAAATCCTGTAACTCGGCCAAGGTGAAAGCTGTCCCTTTATCCAATACCAACGTATCCGGGAGGCCTTGCAAGGCGAAAACCCTGCAGGGTGGGTTTCATGCAGGGCTGTTAGGACTCACTGCCACAGAACCGGGGGCACCACCACCCTACTTCCTCATGACACCTTTTATGCACAGACACTTTGTCCCTGCGGGATGCAAAAACCAGGAATTCTGAGCCCACCCGGCCTTCTGGCCACCCCTCTACACCCAATCCAGAACTCGAGACAGAGTTTTGTCCTTGGAGCAGCGGGCAATGTCCTTGGCATGCACCGGGTGGTCTGGGAGGGAGTCGAGCTACATGATCTGGAATGCTGGTGCTGGATCTGGGTCCGTTGAGGGCAGCGACAGGCGGCTTAGGGCATCAGCATGGCCCATTGCCTTCCCTGGGCGGTATTTAAGGTCATACTGGTACCCCGCAAGGAAGATGGACCACCTCAACACCCATGGTGAAAGCATTTGGAGTGTTTGGCAGTCAGGGGCGAACAGACCCAGTAGAGGCTTGTGGTCTGTAAATATGGTGAAGGGCCGGCCGTACAAGAAATCATGGAATTTTTTAACCCCCGCCACGATGGCCAGGCCCTGTCTATTTGAGCGTAGTTTCATTCCGGTTTCTGTAGAGTCCTTGAATAGTAAGCTACCGAAACCTCACAGCCATCCAGTAGTATGTGGACCAGCACAGCGCCCACCCCATAGGGCGAAGTGTCGCATGCTAAAATGACGGGCAGCCTCTCGTCGAAGTGTGCCAGCAAGCTGTTGGAAGTGAAAATGTCCTTTATAGCCTGAAAAGCAGCAGCTTGCCTGCGACCTCAAACCCATGGTGGACGTTTGTCCGATAGTCTGTGTAAGGGTTCTGCTACCGCTGCCTTGTGGGGGAGGAAGGCGTGGTAGAAATTGAGGATTCCCAAGAAGGATTGTAGTTCCGCCTTGTTGGTGGGCGCCGGATCCTGCAGCCCTTTGTTCCCAAGTTCCCAAGCTCAATCCGTATGGCTCCAATGAGCCCAGCAGGCACACCCAAAGTCTTCACTTGAGTCCACATACATAACACGAAGGAAAATGGGAAGGGACTGTATTTATTACCATCTGGAAATAGTGCAATACTGGTTAGTATACTAAACCTATTAAACCTAAGTGGGTACCTTTATTGTGGTTGCTTCTCATTACAATTTTAGTTTAAAAATGGCAATAAACTGCTATTGTGCATTATATAGCATGGGTTGTAATTCCCAGCAGAGGGCTCTAAAGATCAAGAACTGAGATTCTTTCAGATTGTTTCTTTGGGATACCATTGCTAACTTAATTACACCATGAACAATTAACCATGAAGATCTTATTTCTAAAAAATACTGTTGGCGGCTTTCAGCAGCTGTGTTCAAATTCACTTTGAAATCAATAAAAGCAGTCATCAAAATTTGTTATGATAGACAACATTGTTTGAACTACAACTGTGGAATATAATGCACTGTGACATCAGTTAAGGGTACACAGTGTAACTGGATCTTATTTTCCAAGTGCTTTATATCTTGCCAAAGGGAAAGGACTTTAGTTTGATAATGGTCTGTTTCCATTCTACATTTTGCCAAGATTAGGCACAGAGCAGTGGAGGTCACATGGCTCCTCCATCATGTGCTTTCATAGTGAGGAACTCTGGGCAAGTTGAAACTACACACTACATGCAGTAACACGAGCTGTAAGATTAAACAAAATTACATCCTTGTGCTATTAAAGGGGTGATATGTTTGGGTCCAAAGAGAGGATTGTACCTGGACTGGAGGTGTGAGCACTGTCAAAGCTTAGGTACAAATAGTATGCTCTTGGAAGTAGTCTTCCGAGTAGTCTTGCCCCAGTTTGAAGGGCTTGGGCTCTAGTACTCTGGTAGTTAACCTGATTTTGATGTGCTTGGGAGGGTGATGGGGTGAGCATCGCCTAGGATGGTATCAGCTGGTATTTTTCCCCTTGTCAATACAACTCATCAGGTCTTCTTGATTAGTTATCTATTGAAACCTGACTCCCCCCCCCCCCGTGTTTAGGACAGGGGTGGCCAAACTGTGGCTCAGAAGCCACATGTGGCTCTTTCACACATATTGTGTGACTCTCGAAGCACTCACTGCTCCATCTGCCAACTTGGAAAAGTCATTTCTTTAAATCACTTCTCTAAGCAAAAACAATTGGCAGCTTGGAGAATGCATTTAATGTTAAAGTTGCTTTCCACCTCTCTATGTTCCTTCCTTCCTTCCTCCCTCCCTCCCTTGTGGCTCACAAACATCTGATGTTTATTCTATGTAGCTCTTTCATTAAGGAAGTTTGGCCACCCCTGGTTTAGGAGAAGATTTGAGGCAATCACAGGCTGTTCTGGGTTATTGTTTCACAGTATGATTTCAGTAGGTCACAAGAATGTCTTGGGATGGCTTTCGTTACTGTTGTCTAAAAAGCACAGCAGTATCAGCTCAGCTTACAGCTCAGCTCAGCTTTTCCTGCACAAAACATGGAGTCTTGCCATCCTGATTTTTTACACTAAGCATGGGGTAAATTTCACACAGTGAATTCTTGCTAACACCATGTTAGGCAGCATACCCATAGAGGATAGGGCTTGTACATTCTTGAAGGCAGGCTACAGCAGAGCCTGTTGGGCTAGAGATAGAGGCTAATTCTTTCCCTCATCCCAAACAAAGTGAAGGGTCAAACTAGATGAGAGGCAAGGGGTTTGCGATGAGGAAGGATATGTGATCTATTTTTTCCTGTCCATGTGGGAGATTGGTGAGGATCACATTTCTGATGTCTGTTGGCATCTTTGATTTCAGGTTCAAATACCTCCCCCCCCCCCCGCCCATTACTGCTTGTCCAGGTAAAGGAGAAAAAAAGACAACTGTCCATATATAAAGAAGTCAGGAGGTGTGTAGACAGATGTTATACAAAATCAGAGAATGCATGCAAGGGCAACTGAATACTTTCCATACCCTTTTCTGTTTCTTTCAGTATCTTTCACCCAGTTTAGTTAACTTCCAGTATCAGAATCTGTCTGGGAGAAAAATTCTTCAAGTGCCAGAGCAAGGCAAGGTAAAATACAAGAGAGGGTAGATTTTCTGGGACACCACACCCATAGTTTTTGTTTGAATACCACAACTATAGTTTCTGTCTGAATTTCTTTGTGTGAAAGGAAGAAAATCTCACATGGCCATTCATTCTTTGCTGTGTTCATTCTGAAAGTTACCTATAAGCAGGAGAAGCTTTCTTCAGACTGAAATTTAATTCTTGAGAGAAAGGGTAGTACTCCTGAGAATTTCATCCATATTAGGTAGAAAACAGATGGAAATTTGCTGCTCATTGAAATAATGCAGCATAAATGAGCAAAGAACAGAATGAAGAATCCACATGGATGTGATAATTATAATGAAACAGAAGAATAAAAAGAAAGTAAAACATAGGCTGAAAAAAATCCAAATAAAATGTCTGTGCACATTCCTTTTAAGAGATTTTATTAACACATATCAAGGAAAGACTGAACTTTGTTTGAACTTGTGTGTCTGTCTTTGGGGAAGATATGGCATAATGCTTTGTGGATACAATGAATTTTCTATCAGTGATCTTTTCTTGCACTTGGGTGGTAGATTTAAGTTTCATTAATAATAATTGAAAAGAGCCCTATGGACATCACTTTCGAAACAATCTCTCTTCAGTATTAGTCTACAAAAAGCCATGCTGAAGGCATATGCTGGAGAGAGAATTAATTTTAAGTACATAAAGAGGGCTCAAATCACATAGTCAATTCAATAATAAAATGGTTTTAGCATGGCCAGTGTGTAGGCAAAGTAGGCAGTCGCCTAGGGCACCACCTGGCCTAGGGGGCACCAGTGGGTGCCCCCTCCCAGACACATTACTCTGGCTCCTGACCACTGTCACCTTGTCTTCTCCCATCACCAAGCTGCCCTCAACAAAGCCAAGCCCACCCCCCTCTCTCACCTCGTCGTATCCCACCACCCTCCTTCTTGGCTTGGCCAGAAAGCACTTATTCTCACAATGTTCAATAACATCTCACTTAAAAAAAAATCAGTAAATTAAATTATGTGAAAAGTTTCAAGTTTTGTGCTCTTCATTTCCCCTATATTTTAATAATTGGGGGGACACTAGTGGGTGATTTGCCTAGGGTGCCAGAAAGCCTAGCACCGGCCCTGAGTTTTAGTCAGGGCTTTATTTTGAGCTGGAATGCACAGGAACGCAGTTCCGGCTGGCTTGCCATCGGGTGTGTGGCCTAATATGCAAATAAGTTCCTGTGTGAAACAATGGTGATATCAGGGGTGTGGCCTAATATGGAAATGAGTTCTTGCTGGGCTTCTTTTGTAGAAAGTTTTAGTAGGTCCATGCAACCTAAATTTGGCCCAGCTGCATGCAGAAAGGAGAAGGGAGCTTAACCCTCCACTCAGTTTCAGTATTCAAAACTTCTCCCCTACTATGCTATGAAAAGTTGTGCCTTTTAAGTAATATATTTTCTCCTTTAAAATGCCAGCAGAGTGAGAGAGTTATTTTCAAGAAGTGAAATGGAGTGCATGTTAAATGCTTACACATCGAAACCAAATTGAGGCAGCCCCAGTTTGCAGTTTGCATTGATTTTATGAATGGAACAAGACATGTGATCTTTCTAATCTAGCATTCACTTTTCTGTTCCCTAAATGTGTCTTATTCTATTATTGTCCTATGCACATCTTAAAAATAAAAGAAGATGATGGCTCAGTGAAGCAGCATGTTTCTTTATATCAAAGAACTGAGCCTTTACCATAGTATACTTGTGCAGATCTTTCAAATGTATTTTTTTGTTTAATGACCTCATATACTTTATTTTATATTGATCTGCTGGGTAAAGAGCTACTCAGTATAATATTTTCAAAAGGCAGTTTTGATTTTGAAACCATTTTCCTGTGTTTGTTTTGAAATATTGTTAAGGCAGGATGAGGTGTAGAGATGGTGGCAATTTATTTCCTTGAAAGGTTGGTTAGGGTGTTTATCCAATACTGTAACTGATGCCAGAATGTTAGTAATGCACAACAGAAATGGCACTTGTAATTGTTGTAAAACCTATTCATCCTTGACCATAAATACAGAAAGTGAAATGAAGTGTCAGAAATCAGAGATCATGTGATAGGATGTGATAGCAAGTGTTAGTGGTTTTAAATGGACTGGGAGTTCAGATGTATTTGCTTATTATGCTGCTAACTAACTCAGGAGGTTGTACATCAGAATGAAGCACCAATGTAAACTTATGAGCCACATTTGGGAGAAATGTGGAACTGACTTCACCATACAAAGGCATTTTTCCCTCAAGTGTTCTGGGGAGTACTGTTCTTCATAATGTTAGTAGGAGGAGCTCCATCCCATTACCTTGGAGTTATGGCAAGTCTATATAAATAGGTTTTATGTAGTTTATATTGATATATTATATATTTTTATTTTTTTGTGTTGTGATCCACCTTGAGCCTGCTTGCAGGGTAGGGCAAAATATAAATTTTAATAATAATAATAATAGTAATTGAATGAGTCAGGCTAGGGTTGCCAAGTCCAATTTAAGAAATATCTGGGGACTTTGGGGGTGGAGCCAGGAGACTTTGGGGGTGGAGCCAGGAGCAAGGAAGTGACATCACTTCCAAGTCAAAGGTCAAGTGATGTCACTTCCTGAGCTTCACTCCTCTATATCACTTCCAGCACACTGCATCAAACCCCACCTCTAAAACCCTTCACGGGGGTTTAGGAATCCTAATTTCTACATCACTTAAATTGAATGTGTCCATCTAAAAAATTCAAACCCATGGGCAATGGCTATCCTCCTACACTTCAAAATGGGGTCTCTTCTAATACTAAATGTATATATCTCTCCCCAGCAAAAATGATCAGATATAGCAAGGTGCTGTAATTAATCTGAATTTTTTATTGAAGAACTTTTATTAGATACTCCAGCACACCTGATTCTAAAGGGGGGGGGGGGAGAGAGACTTTAGTGCTAGACTCAATTCAAATGATAAGATTCTAATTGACAAATTTGGATGAAAGCTTGCTAAATAATGTCACTTAATTCAAAACAGATATGGGCTTCCCCCTTAAACAGTGGAAGCCATTCCCAACCTAGTAAGACTTAGTTACTGCTGTCTTCTCAGGCCAAACACAATTACAAGGCTAAGTAGCTCTATCATACCTCTGGTAATTCTGTGGTCAGGTATTTCTCAGTTGCATTCCCTTTGCCACAAAAAAGAATTTGTAGCTCTTTATGCTTCAGGAACTTGGCAATTTGGAAGCTTAAGATAATTCACACCAGAGAAAATTCTTATATGCACACTAGAGCATATTATGTCCTCCTCTATGTCTAGCAATTGGGAGTGGAGGTTTGCATATATCACCCCTACCAAAAATCCTAATAAGCAGCTCTGGTTACCATCATGTAATAGAATAGCTCTAGGGTTGCCAGGACCTGTCACTGACCAGAGGCAGGAGTAGGGTTGCCAGCTCCAGGTTGGGGTATTCCTGGAGACTTGGAGGTGGGGCCTGGGGAGGACACAGAACTCAGGGGATTACAATGCTCCCAAAGGCCACCCTCCAAAGCATCCATTTTCTCCAGTAGAAATTGACTTTGTAATCTGGAGATATGCCATAATTCCAGGAAATACTTTCAAGTATCAGTTATTCGTCTTTCCATTTAGTGGGATTAGAAAAGAACACAATATCAAAGCAATATCTGCAGTACTGCATTTAGAACACCTGAGACTCAGAAGCAATGTTCCCTCTAAGCTGTGGGGTCATGTGAGCAAAAAATCTACGTTGTGAGCTACTGGCATTGAAGTCATGAGCTCCTGCATAAATTAGTTTCATGTGGGGCCATTTTTCCTGAGCTAAGACAAAAATGTGTGAGCTGGAGACTAAAAACTGAACTAGCTCACACTAACTCAGCTTAGAGGAAACATTGCTCAAAAATATGTTTAAATGTCATCTAGAACCAACATATTCATAATGCAATAAACTATATTGCTTCTTTTTCACAAAAAATACAATTCCTGTCAAACTATCTGATCTTTACCTGGAAAATCCCTCCCCCCAGTTGTTATAGGATTGGTTTGTTTGGTGTGTTTGTTGTGATAAAAAAAACCCTGCTATATCTTAAGGGGGGGGGAGGAGAGCAAGATAATTAACTCAGCTAAACAATGCTAGCAAATAAAAATAGGTTAGTTTAACACCCATTTTCTCAAGTGAAAATGACTTCTGTAATCTGGAAATGAGTTGAATAAGTATGCTTGCACATGAAAAAATATACCTTGAATTAAACGTTGTTGGTCTTAAAGGTGCCACTGGGTTCAAAGTTTTAGCAAGGTTTTAAAAATTAAGACAAATTTCTTCAGAATGTTCCAGACACCCGGGCCAGCATATACTAAAGTTAAGCTGAACATGGGGTAGCCAAAGGCAATAAAAGCAGAGGAGGCAATAAATCAGATAAGACAATGAAAAAATAAACAGTCTCCACAAGAACACAAGGCTGGGACTGCGCTTAGCCCAGCCCGGCTGAAAAGCACATAAAACGAAAACTTAAGCACTCTAAACCAATACCTTAAATCATTGTAGAAAACACCTTAGTAGCAGAGCAAAACAGCGTCAGAAGATTACTCCTTGCCTGTACACCCACCCACTGCAATTCCTGTTCTGGAAGAGAGGCTTTTCGTCTTAA
Source organism: Heteronotia binoei (assembly GCF_032191835.1). Classification (NCBI taxonomy): domain Eukaryota; kingdom Metazoa; phylum Chordata; class Lepidosauria; order Squamata; family Gekkonidae; genus Heteronotia; species Heteronotia binoei. The sequence continues at coordinate 132,031,095 of NC_083224.1, read as the reverse complement.
AAGCAAAGCAACCCCAAAAGTTCTCAATAAGTATTCTACTGCAAAGTTCTGCAGAAGTTGCTGCTGACAGGTTGAGGGCAAGGCAGTTTATCAGTTCATGCATCATTCAAAATCTCATCAAGAACACCTCATGCCTTTCTGTTCTGTAGTGAAGGCACAGGGCAGGTTTGTGTGAGGAGAAAATGTTTGCTAGATCTCCCCTCTCTCGGTGCCTGGAAGGAATGTTTATTTACACACCAACCACCGTTTGAGCAATGAGATCTACAAATCGCGCAGGCTCTACAAATCTTCCTTACTAACAGGACAGGACAGACACCCCCCCCCCCTCCCTTCCCTTCTTTTTAGGCTCTTTCTTAGCATGCCTGGGTGATGACTGGACTCCAGTGCCGAGCCTTCGGTGGGTGCAGGGAATCAGGCAGGCTCTCTCCAGGAGAGTGGCATGAAATTGGAGCCGTTCCCCTCCCCCCCTCCCGCTTCTGGACTTTTGAAGAGCGGGGGAGGAGGCTATAAATTCTGGAGTCCCCCGCCAGGGCGGGGGGGTTGGGAAGCCTAAGTCAGGTACAGTTATAATAATTTGCCATTGTTTGTCTCTTAGGGCTCCCATTTTGCCTCTTTGGGCTCCATTCAGCTGAGATAGGGTTCATCTGAGAAGAAGCACATTCTAACCATGCTGCTCAGAAAAGGTGCATGACTTTAAATCTTGAAAGCAAATTAAAACATCCACTAAACAAGGCTCAATAAAAACATTAAACTTGCTAATGAAAACAGGTCCCATTAGCGATTTTTTGTTTCCCCTTTTCTCTCTTTCCCCTGCCCCTGACACTTTGTTTGCAGTAAGCAAGTAGTGTTGCTCTGTACACTGTCTGGATCAGGTAACCTAAGTAGCATGTTGTTCATTTGTGCTTATTCCAACATTGAAAACATAATATCTGTACGGAGGGCAGGGGGGAGAGTGCCTGTTAGCACTTGGAAACAGGAGACTTGTTTAGGCTTTCAATAATTTGTGTGTGTTTGAATGAAAGGTACACATTTCATTAAGAGGCTGGAAATGATATCCGCAAGTAATCAGTGGTGCCATATTAAATTAAAATGTAAAGCATTTGGTGCTCCAAGATGGAAAGGGTAGCTGGTATCTATTTGAAGTGCTATCACTTCCTGTGGGAAGTGCTAAGACAACCCACAGTTGAATTTCTAAAATGAAAGAGGCTGGGGTTCAAGGATGCCTGGAGTCTGTATCATTAAAGCTGGAAGCGGTTAATTAGCCTATAAATCCAGACAGAATATGGACGTATGCTGGGCTGACTAATTAGTGGCAAAATAGAGGTGTTTTTATGTGCTCAGTGGCACTTTCCAGTCGTTATTATTTCCTGTGTGCAGGATCAAACCCAGCTGAGAATTAGTAACACATCCTTCTGATTCCTGTGAAGTATATGCAGATGAATACTAAAGGGTGAGGAATGGGGCAGGCATAGTCTCTTACTAGTAAAAGATACTCAAAGTGCAGTGACACGATCACATAAATGCTTCCAGCAATACACAAGATTGAACCTCTAATAAAGTTAAAACTTTGTAGGCCAGCCAACCAATTATATAGGTTACAACTGAATGCTGGGATTGGGCTTGATTCTATCAGTGGTGAGTCTAACACATCCTTGTCGCATACACATTAGGCAGGGCTGTAACCAGCACTGGGGCAGCACAGGCAGTGCCCCCTTTCAATTTGGAAGTGCCCCATCCCAATCTCCCTCTTTTGTATTGCTAGCGCTTGGGCACTGAATGTAGTTGTTCAGCTGTGGAAGCTCCTTCCAGTCAGAAAGAGGAAGAAGAGAGAGAGTGTGTGTGGGGGGAATTTTGAATATAGCTTCTGCATGTTGCAGCAGCCTGGCTGCTGCAGAGGCTAACCTCTGCGGCTGATAGTGGCATTGCCACATTAAAGTGCCCAACTCAGCCTTGCCTACCACACTTCAAGGAGCTGGGAGCAGACTTGACTTACGTGGCTGGGCTAGGGAGCAGTGGTGGCTGCTGCTGCTATGGCTCAGGTACTCAAGAAAAGGTGGCAGCCATTGAGGCAATCTACCTAGCATGAGCGACTCAACTGGTTCTCTCCAGCAGGCTGGTGGGGCTCTCCAGCCACTGGCACTGGAGAAGGATTGACAGAAGAACCCTCATGCCAGCGCTGAGTGGCGGTGCACAGCCATACATGCCCTGAACCAGCTGGTCTGGTGCCTCTTGCAGACTTTTTGGGGAGAGGCGCAGCGATGGTGGGAAGATGGTGGGCAGAGGACGATGAGACCAAGAATAAGAGAAGGTGGGTAATGGCGTAGGGCGGGTATCAAGCACTGGTAGGCTTGATATCACTTTAATCAACTTTAGTTAGACTAACTTTACCTTAATTAGCCGTTTCCCCCTAAGGATTCTAAATGTCTCCCCATGAAAAAAATCCTGCCTATGGTGCTGCATATACATTGGATCCTGATCTACTCATCCAAGGATCAGGGGGCTTCCCATGTTCATTCCTCTTTCCTAGCCGTCTCTTCCTACCCTCGGAAGGTTGATGTGAGTCAGGGGGCCTGCACTGGGAAGGGGGCATCATTTCCCTCTCACTCTTCTACAAGCATCATCTCTTCTGAAGCAAGAGGGTGATATTGCTCCCTTCCCCATGCTCTATGCAGCACCCTAACCCGTGTGCATCTATTAGTCCATGTGGGTCTTCCAACTCTAGGAATAGCTGTTATGGGGACTACTGCTGGGTGAGGACTGTGGAAAATAGCAGCAACTGTCAGTGCTTTCCTCTTAAGATTTCAGGAACCAATCCATTGTGAATGATGAGTATTCTCCGATACCCCTGCTTGTGTAGTATATACACTATGGAACCTTCCTACCTATTGCATCTCTACCAGTACTTGAAGTGTGAGAGAAAAAGAAGTGGTAAAAGGCTTCATTTCAGAGTAGGTTAGCCTCATATCTGGTGGTCTAGCACTCTTGTAACTGCTTCATAAGCTGTGCTACTATAAATGAAGTTTAAAAACATTTATGAACATGGTGGTTTTATATATGGCAATACTGGTTCAGTCCTGATGTATCCTTGAATGGGTTTCATCCATTAAAAAAAAGAAGTGGATTGTTATAGGTATCCCTGAAAAGAAGTGGAATAGTACGCTACCCCATCCCATCTCACTTGAAACCATGGTCTTGGTATGCTATATTTTTGATCTTATCCTTGCTTACTGAAATGTAGGGCTTCATAAATAGCTGTTCCTTCTTCCATTATAGCCTCACAACAGTTCTGCAAGGCAGATTACCATGTTCATGAGCAGGAAAATAGGTTAAACCAAACCCAGGATATCCTTTATGGACACATATGAGCAAATGAGGAATAAGAGGTTCATAGCTGTCATCTCTTATAGAATTAGTATCAACCGAAGGTGTGCAGTATTATGAGATTTTCAGTGCAATCATAAACAGTTATACCATTCTAAATCAATGGGCTTGGAATTGTAACTTGCTTTAGAATTTCACTGTTACTCTATGAAGTACTGCAACCCTGTCTCTAGCTTTTTGAATCTGCTAGATGACTCCTTTGATCTTCTGATTAAATTCAGTATTTGCTAAGGATATGTACTTTTATTTTACTCTTTTATGCCATTAAGGTTTTTTTGAATTTGAAATTTGCTAAGGATAAAGTGTTCCCATTTGAAACAAAACATAAGGAACTGTATTAATCAGCAGCTAGGTTTGTTCCATCCCTGGGATGTCAGATTAATTGAGCTTTTAACTTGTTTTCCAGGCCATGAAATATCGAGAAGGAAGTAAATAAAAGTATATTGGCTAAGTTTACTCCCCTCCCCACCCCATTTCTATGTGTGCATCACACCAGCACCAGGTGACACTATGAATCAGTACTTGGCATAATTGCTCTAATCTGGCAGTTTCAGATGCAAATGCAAACAAATGGGATAAAGAAAGTAACATAAAACAGTTGCTATAGCACCACTGTTTAATCACCAGGCATAACATGGCAAATTAAATCATCTGTTTAAAGTTCAATTTATCTGGTATAGGCTACCTGTGGGATTATTGTGAAACCCAAAATAAACTTCCTGTAAGTCTTGTTTCTTTGTTGTATTGTTTCTGAATAGAATATTTTTATTCCCCCTTTGTTTACTATGGCTCAACATCCATATTGCATGAAAGCCTGCTTCAAAGCCTTAGAATTATCACACAGTAAGAAAACCGGGGGGGGGGGAGTGGTAGCTAAGTCTTAATAGTACTTACCATATAATTTAGAATACATTGGTAAAAAAAAAATTGGCTTGGTTTGCTTAAAAACTAAAAGAGAAGATAGTTCTGACTACCTATTTTTAGCATACTCTTCTTCCCAGTACCTAATATAAACTCCAGTGCTTTTTTTGTATTAATAGTTCCAATTGGGAATTGGCAACCCTAAGTATTACCTGGCAAGCAACTCTACCCAGGTTCCTCACTCTCACCTCTACCCCATACAATCTCAATTAAGTTCATCTCTACTGTGTATTTATCATAGGACACATAAAACCTCAGAAATTCTAAGCAGGTAAAATGGGATGGCAGGGATAGCTGATCCAAACTGTGGCAAGCAGGCTATGATTGGGGGTGGGATACAGTATCCACCCCTATTCTGAAAGATCTGAATATTGTGTATACCCATTCGTTTCTGAGCAAAATTCAAAGCACAGCTTTATCTTACTTTTTAAATTGTTTTATTAATGGGATTTCTGTCTTGCCCATCCTACCAAGGCAGGCTTGGATCTGAACAGGTTTGGACCAGGACACTTGAAGGACTCCCTCCAACCACTCCAGCATTTAAGATCTTCCTCACAAGATGTTCAGAGATGAGGTAGATGGTAATCAGAGAAAGGGTTCTTTCAGTGGAGGTTTGTCAGTCTCCAGGTGGGGCCTGGAGATCTCCTGTTTTTACAACTGATCTCCAGCTGGCAGAGATCAGCTCCCCTGGAGAAAATGGCTGCTTTGAAGGGTGGACTCTATGGTATTGTACCCTGCTGAGGCCCATCCCCAAACCCCACTCTCTCCTGGATCCACCCCCAAAGTCTCCAGGTGTTTTCTAACACAGACCTGGCAATCCTAGTGGTGATGCCTCACTTGTGGAATGTTCTTCCCCTTGATATTCACCTGGTGCTTGTGCTACTATTTGTTAGGAACCAGGCTAAAGCATTTCCTTTTATCAAGGGTTTAATTAAGGGGTTGGTCTTTTTAATTTGTGTTGCACTCTGTATCTGGCCTGAAAAATATTTTATGAGACTCATTTTAAAGTGATATATTTAAGGGTTTAGAGCAGGGGTGTCAAAACATGCGGCCTGGGGGTCGAATCAGGCCCTCAGAGGGCTCCTATCAGGCCCCCAGACAACTGGCTCTTGTCTGCTTCCTTCTTCATCTCAGCTTGCTTTACAAAGCTTGCTCAATCACACAGGAGCTACAGAGCAAAACCTCAAAGCTTCCTTTGCCCAGTTCCCTGGATCCCTTGAGAGAAATACAAAGAAAAGCAACTTTAAGACCAACAAATGCTAATGTTTTAAGCATGTTTTATTTTAAGGTGTGTTTTTTTAAAGTCGTGTTTGTCTGTGTTCTTTAAAAAGTTTATATCTTTGCTACCTAATCTTAAATAGGTACACACATGGCCCGGCCCTATTTATATCAGATCCGACCCTCATAACAAATGAATTCGACATCCCTGGTTTAGAGTTTTTTTGATTTCTAATAGTTTATTAATTTTTTGGTCATCAGCCTTTATTGGCATAAAAGAAATCAGTTATACAGAATAAAAGGATTACCAAGTTATACCGAATAAAAATTACCCATAAAATACAAAAGGTACAGTTAAAATTTAGAAACATCGTTATCAATTCAAACTATGACTACAAAATCCTTTGGCGTATCATGGTGGCCAGAAAAATGAATTTGGCTACTATTTCAGTGTCTTTCAGGAGCCTACAGGCTTTTAAGGCATCTGAACAGCCTCCTGATTTCTCCAAAATGGGACGCAGTAGTGAGTTACGAAGCTGTGAATATAACAAACAGTGGAGCAAAACATGAGGGACTGTCTCAATGGATGTATGGTCACAAGGACTACAAAGGAAAGAGCTGTGAGTCACCTAAGCTTTTTGCTTAGGAGAAGACACTCTGAAATCGATCTGAAGGGTCTGGAAATAATCAGCCAACCGGGTCAGGTTCTAAGAGTCCTCACGTTTGCTACTGGAAGCACACCATCTTTAATAATGAGACGGAGTGCAATGCTCAGAGGCTTGGGGATTTTCCCAACTTGTGTTTTTATTAACACTCTATAGGCCCCTTTATTGCAGTAGGAAACCACAGGAACTGTTGTGGAGGGACAGAACTCTATCTCCTTGGTCCCTGAGCAAATGGACTTGGTCTGTCTGGGGGAAGGACCTCCATCTGAGAATGCAGGACCTGTTGCATCTGAACCATCCAGCATGCCTCTAATATCAGCCTCAGGACATGAAAGCTCAAATCCCCACATTCCCCTCGTGGACACTTTATTGGAATCCTTTTCCAACTCACTGGAAGAAACACTGGTGAAGAAGGATGATAAAATGGAGGCTAAGCGCTTGTTGCCAAGTAGTGCAAGTAAATGCCAAATAGAATCTGTAGACAGACCTAAGAACGTTCTTTTAAGTTCCTCTGGCGATTGTCCTGATACCTCTTTTAATGACTCTCCCTCTCCTCTGATTGTTTTATCCTCCACCATAGCCCCTCACTCTTAACCTTCAGGGAGCCATGGGTTATCTATACAAGTAGAACTGCACCAGCCACCAACTAGGGATGTGGTCTCCACTTCGAGTAACACGAACGTGTTTGCATGGCCAAATACAAACCAATTAATCAAGAACATCTCAAGAGGGTTGCGTGGCCAAATACAAACCAATTAATCAAGAACATCTCGAGAGGGTTGGGAAATGGGTCCATACTTTATGATACCAACCATTCGTTTGATATCTTGGCCAAAGAAGACTGACTTTTAACCCCTGCTCCATCCAAGCTAGCTAGAACCCCAAATAATGCAATCATTAAAGTCATCTCATGGAACGTGGCGGGGTGGTCGAATAAGGTCAAAGACGGTGATTTCATGAAGTACTTAAAGGGGTTTGATGTTATATTACTCCAAGAAACCTGGTCAAACCATCAAATTTTGTTGGATGGCTATTCCTCTCACTTCCTCCCAGCCCTTAGGTTCAGTGCTAGGGGCTGTCCCCGAGCAGGGTTGTCCATACTTGTTTCCTCACACCTAGTTTCAAAGCCAATAACTCTTCTGGCAAATAACCTTACTGCACAGGCAGTCAAACTAGCCCTCCCCTCCCTAGCCCTGATTATGGTGAATGTTTATATGCTGACCTGCTGTGACAACCTAACTCTTTCCCAGGCCTGGGACCATATGGCCATACTTCTGGATGACCTGGAAAAGATATTTCTGGCCACTGAAATTCTGGTAGCGGGTGATTTTAATGCTAAGGTCGGGGAGGATTTTAGCATATTCTTTAAAGCTCTGGACCTTGACAACTCCTTGCCGCCCATGCTTTCATACCCCAGATCCTCCAAGGATCACTGTATAAACCCCGCAGGCTTATGTCTCGCCAGGTTCTGTATAAACTACAACAGACTCTGGCTAAATGGCCTGAGTTTATTAATTGTTAGTTTTATGGTGCTTAAGTTTCTACTATGTTTTACTTTGTAAGCCTTTTGTGTGTGTGTGTGTGTGTGCATGCGCTTGTGTGCCTGAATGTTATGGTGACTTCTGGCAACCTCTACTGGGGCCTGGACTTTTTTCAGAGAGGTGCCTTCATATATCTGCCTCTGCATCCTGACCCTGGTATTCCTTTGGAGGTCTTCCTTTCAGGTATTTGCCAGGGTCAGCCCTGCTTAGCTTCCAAGATGTGACGAGATAAGCCTTGCCTGGGCTATCAAGGTCAGGGCTAAAAGCCTTCTTGAGCAGGCTCTGTGGTGAGTAGGGGTCCCAAATCCCCCGCTAAGCCTGGAGACCCCCGATTTGGAGCCTCCTCCTCCCGCTGGCCATAAAAGGGAAAGCGGGGGGGGAGGGGGAGAACGGCAGCCCTTCCCACCCAGCCCCGATCGCAGCAGCCAGAGCTCTTCCGTTTTCTCAGGCTGCTTCCCGCCCCCAGTCAGCTGGCCGGTGAAGGGAGGGGAGCCCAGCCACGCCCCCAAAGGACCATATGCCTTTGCACCTCCAGAGGTGAGTGAGTTCTGTCTCCTGCATCAGATTTCCCAGAAAGGGGGGGGGCGGGGTGGAGGGGGGTGGAGAGGGAAACGTCTTCTCATAGGGTATAATGGGGAATTGATCTGGAGGTTTCGGGGGCTCTGGGGGAGCTGTTTTTTGAAGTAGAGGCACCAAATTTTCAATATAGTATCTAGTGCCTCTCCCCAAAGTATCCCCCAGATTTCAAAACGATTGGACCAGGGGGTCCAATTCTATGAGCCCCAAAAGAAGGTGCCCTTATCCTTCATTATTTCCTGTGGAAGGAAGACATTTAAAAAGGTGTGCTGTCCCTTTAAATGTGATGGCCAGAACTCTCTTGGAGTTCAATTATGCTTGTCACACTCTTGTTCCTGGCTCCGCCCCAATGTCTCCTGGCTCCACCCCCAAGTCTCCTGGCTCCACCCCCAAAGTCCCCAGATATTTCTTGAATTGGACTTGGCAACCCTAGTGGTGAGATAGCATATAAATCATCCAAACAAAACAAATAAATAGCAGCAGCAAGCTCTGCCCTGACATACATTTTACATTTCAGGCTTCCTTATCATGTGCCCTGCACACATATGTAGGTAGCTTCTATATGTTTGTTCCAGTATACCCACATAGATGGGTGGGGGTGGAACATGGCTATGATCCCATTTTCTCCTCATGCAATCATTCTACATGCTAGAAAGTCTCAGGGGTATATGGTGTCAGCAACTTACATACATCTTTAATCACCTGTGTACACACATCTGGAAGCCCTTAGTCCACGGCTTCCTGATATGTACGCACATATGCTTTACGTATATTGTTCCCATTTTATTGGGAATATTGAACTATCAGCCAGTGTTGCAGAATTGTATTTACCTGCTACATTCATCTGGGCCCCCGATGTTGTTTCTGGGGATCCAGCAGAACCTCAGGAACAGTATAGTGGACAAAATGGGAGTATACACTCAGAGGGATGAACTGGTGGAAACTACTGCCCCATCTTCTGCAAATGGAAATGCCATGGAGAAGCTGCATGGCTGGATGGATGCTAATGTATTTGCTGTGGGAAACCAAACCAAAATGTACTCTCCTTAATATTGTAGTTTAGGTATTTATACTTTGACAACTCTTGATTTTTTTTTCAAGAAAATGTTTTTGGTTCTTACTCTGTTTTTATTGGGAATTCATTGGTTTCAGATTCCTTGCAAACTACAACAGCCTAACAGACAAGCACCTGGCAGGCTATTTCAGCAACACCAGGATAAGACGTCACCTGCAGAGATCAGGGCTGGTAGGTATACAAGATGTAACTTATGCTGTGACAATTTTACTGCTCTGTTTTGTTCTCTAAGAAACAAACAAAGCAGTTTAAGCCTTTGGGGATAATTCTGTTTTCTAATCAAAATAAGTTTGCTGCATGAAGCAAGCCTAGCAAAAAATTTGTGGATTCCATGATGTTATCTTTTACTACAAATGTGTAGTACCATGCTTTTATCATGTTGCTCACAAATGTCATCACTCACTGTGACAGCTCTTGATTTTAACCAATTCATGTGGCTGCATTGTGTGGTATGCAATGTTCCCTGAGGGCAGAACTGCACATGGTATTTCTTTGTATTTTTTTTATTTCATTTTTTTAAAAAAAATACAGTTGTACAGACTTTGATTTAAAGAGGGAGAATGGTGAGAGCAGAGGTGATTAACTGTGGAACTTTACAGAATGTGTAGTCTGCCATAAGGCTGCAATCCTGTTCACACTTTCTCAGGAATAAATGCAGTCAAAGTCACTGGGGCTTTCTTCTGAGAAAGCATGTGTAGGATTGAACAGACAAAACACTTTATAGCCTTGCCTGAGCATTAGCAATGAAATCAAAATTAGGATTAAGCAGGGGTCATTTTGTAGAAAAATAGGTGGTGGAGCTCATCCAGGGATTGTTATGCAGCTGCATCTACTATTTTTTTCAGTGTGAATTGTTATACAACATATTTTCTTTTTTTTCAAAAATTAGATTTGCATCTACTATTAAATGGACAAGGTGGGGAGGAGGAGGGGGAACCCTCAGAAAGGTTCAGGAGCTGTGCTCCTGTGAGCTCCTGCTGAATTCAAGGCCTGGGATTAAGAGAGAATTCTGTAGGAAAACTTTTCTGGTTCCAAACCTCTGTGTGTGTGTAAAATGTAATAGTTAGATTAGAATCTGGGAGACCCAAATCTAAATTCCTGGTCTGCCATAGAGGCATCCAGGATGACCATGGCCTGTCACTGTCTCTAAGCCTAACCTCACAGGATTGTTATTGTAAGGGTAAAACAGAAGAGGAAAGATGAATGTTATGAGCTGATTTGTGTCTCCACTGGGGGAAAATGCTGGGTATAAATAAACACATTTTATAAAAGTTCCCCTTGTTCACATATTTTGTCTTTTTTAGCATATCTTTCATAATGCTGGTAACTGTACTGTTGCTGTTCCTAGGTACTATTTTTTCATGCATATTGAAGCCAAAAATGCCAGAGAAAGCATTGGTATCGCTTTATTTTTGTGTCAGAGATTTCATATAGCTGAATCTAATTGATAACACAGTGCTAACATGAAACTGAAGCCAGGTGAATATAAGCTCCATATTAAACTAGCTGTGTCAATAAAAAGTTGAGCCTCTAGTCTAGATGGTAAAGGAATAAAGGGATTGCTAAAGGAAGATGGGAAGATGGCAGAGAAGTTCAATTAATTCTTTGCTTCTGTGATCACTCTGGAAAATGTGGGGCATGTACCCATGCCATCTCACTTGAAACCATGGAGTGTAGCAAATTTTACATAAGTTTTTAAAAAGGAATCCAGAGAGGAACCAGGAAATTACAGGCCAGTCAGCCTAACATTTGTCCCAGGCAAATTAGTAGAAACTAATCAAAGGTAGAATTATTAGGCACAAAAATGATGAAAGTCTGCAGGTCTCCAGTAAAGACCCTGCAGGTCTCCAGAACGTAGAGGTGCTAACTGGTTATGCAAAGGAATGTCCTGACTCATTGACCTTTTGAAGTTCTTTGGAAAGTGAACAAGCATATAGGCAACAGTTACCTGACAGACATCATACACTTGGACATTCCAAATGCTTTTGACAAGGTACCTCATCAAAGACTCCTTAGTGAACTTAGCAGTCATGGGATAAGAGGACAGTTTTTCTTATGAATTAAAAATTTGTTATATGACAGGAAGCAAAGAGTAGGAATCAATGGACAGTTTTCAAATGGAGTGAAGCAAGCAGTGGGATCCCACAAGGATTGGTATTGGGGCTGATACTATTTAATTTATTCATAAATTATCCTGACCTAGAAACGAGTAGTGCAGTGGCCAAATTTGCAGATGACACAAAATTATTCAGGATGGTGAAAATCAAGACTCCACAAATTGAGTGAGTGGGCAACACTGTGAGAATTGAAGTTCAATGTAGATAAGTGTAAGGTGATGCACATTGGACTAAAAAAATCCCAACTACAAGTACAGGCTAATGGGCTCTGAACTTTCTTAGATTTACAGGTAAAAAGATCTTGAAGTCAAAGCATATAGCTCAGTGAAAGTGTCAACTCAGTGTGCTACAGCAGTGAAAAAAGCGAAGTCTATATTAGGGATTATTCGGAAAGGGGTTGAAAGTAAAATGGTTTATATTATAATGCTCCTATATAGATCTATGGTGCAACCTCATTTGGAATACTGTGTACAGTTCTAGTCACCATATCTCAAAAAGGACATTGCAGAACTGGAAAAAGTACAGTGGAGGGTGTGACCAAGATGATGAGGGGGTTGGAGCACCTTCCCTATGAGGAAAGGCTGAAGCATCTGGAGTTTTCAGTTTAGAAAAAAGATGACTAAGGGGGATGCGATAGAGATTCATATAATTTTGCATGGTGTGGAGAGAGTTGACAAAGAGAAATTTTTCTCCGTCTTGTGGACATCCAGTGAAGTTGATGGACAGTAGATTCAGAATGGACAAAAGGAAATACTTCTTTACATAGGGAATGATTAAAATGTGCAATGGCTGCTAGAGGATGTTGACCAAACAAGACACATAGAAGGGGAAATTAGCTTTAAAAAGAACCTCTTATAAACAGCTCTCTAAAGACTTGAGAAATAAAAAAGACTCATTTAAGAATTGGAAGGAGGGCTTTATAACCAAGGATGAATTTAAACAAATAACCAGTGCTTGTAGAGGAAGAGTTAGAAAACCTAAAGCTCAGTATGAGCTTAGGCTGGCTGCAAATGCTAAAAACAATGTTCAGAGTAAGAAAAAGAGCAAGGACATGGTAGGCCCGTTGCAAGGACAGGAAAGTGAAATTGTAACAGGTAATGAAGAGAGGGCAGAACTGCTCAATTCCTACTTTTCCTCAGTCTTCTCTTCTGAGGGAAACAGTACTCAGCATGGCAAAAACAGAACATATAATGAGGGTATGGAGTTCCAACCTAGGATCAGCATATGGGTAGTACATAAACACCCAGTTTCTTTAAATGAAACTAAGCCCTCAGGGCCAGATGAACTGCATCCAAGGGTTCTAAAAGAGCTTGGGGATGTAATTTCTGAGCCTCTGGCTATTATTTTTGAGAATTCTTGGAGAACAGGAGAGGTGCCAAAAGATTGGAGGTGAGCGAATGTTGTCCCCATCTTCAAGAAGGGGAAAAAGGAGGATCTGGGTAACTACTGACCTGTCAGCATGACATCTATACCTGGAAAGGTTTTAGAACAAATCAGCAGTCAGTCAGTCCTGGAATATTTAGAAAAGATGGCTGTGATTATGAAGAGCCAGCATGGGTTTCTCAAGAACAAGTCATGTCAGTCTAACTTGATTTTTTTTTTTTTACTCTGCTCTGGTAAAACGTCACCTGGAGTATTGTGTGCAGTTTGGGGCACCACATTTTAAGAAGGATATAGACAAGCTGGAATAGATTCAGAGGAGGGCGACGAAGATGGCGAGGAGCCTGGAGACCAAGTCCTATGAAGAAAAGTTGAAGGAGCTGGCATGTTTAGCCTGGAGAGGAGGTGACTGAGAGGTGATATGATCACCATCTTCAAGTACTTGAAGGGCTGTCATATAGATGATGGTGTGGAATTTTTTTCTGTGGTCCCAGAAGGTAGGACCAGAACCAATGGGTTGAAATTAAATCAAAAAGAGTTTCCAGCTCAACATTAGGAAGAACCTCCGGACTGTTAGAGCGGTTCCTCAGTGGAACAGGCTTCCTCAGAAGGTGGTGGGCTCTCTTTCTTTGGAGGTTTTTAAACAGAGGCTAGATGGCCATCTGACAGTGATGAAGATCCTGTAAATTTAGGGGGAGGTATTTGTGAGTTTCCTGCATTGTGCAGGGGGTTGGACTAGATGACCCTGGAGGTTCCTTCCAACTCTATGACTCTATGACCTTATTTATTTATTACTTTACATTTATATCCCGCCCTCTCCGCAAGCGGACTCAGGGCGGCTTACAACATCATAAAAACAATCAATTCCATAAAACATATAAAACCATAGTTCACTTATCAATTTAAAACTATTTGCGCTGTCTCAGTCCAGTCTGGCGGTTTTGGGTTCTGACTATGATCGCCAGCTTCTGTAGGATGTCCGGTGGCAGCCCATTTTTAGTCAACCAGAAAAGCCTGTCTAAACAGTTCGGTCTTACAGGCTCTGCGGAACGCCGACAAATCCCGCAGGGCCCTTATAGCTTCTGGGAGGGTGTTCCAAAGTTCTGGTGCTGCCACCGAGAAAGCCCTGGATCTTGTTGCGCATAGCTTGGCTTCTTTGACCTTCATCTATCAGGCTGGATCTTGGTAGTGGTACCTCAGAATAAAATTAAAAGAAAAAAGAGAGAGAGAGAGTGATTGTAAACACAAACAAATTTCTTGTATACAAGATAAAATAAAACAAAAATGTAAAGAACCTACACTGGGTGCCTGAGAACTAATTCCATAAGTAACCACATATGCACTCAAACACACCCACAAGATGGCACACCTATAAATGGTAGGAGGGAGGAAATTGGGGATGTTTTAAGCAGAGGACATGTGGCCTGAAATCCTGGGCTTGAAGTTGTTGTACCTGTCAGAGTCCCCCTTTCCCTCCAATTAGGAGACATTGAGTCTCCTGATTGGATGGAAAGGAGGTGGAAACGAGATGAATAGGCAGATCTTTATTGTTTTCACATTAATGTGGGAAGGAAAACAATCTTTCACCCTTCCTTCATCCTTCCTCCGTTTTCCTTCCACCATCTTCTCCATAGTCATAGATATTTATACCTTTCTGTAAACAAAGGCCAACTTACTGATTGGCTACATCGTTCCTTGCTTCTGATACTCTGATTACATTCATTGGCCAAATAAACATCTCATCTCCCAACTTAGAAGTGACAGATGAATTTATATCACCTGGGGTCTCTAATCAGGACCTCCACGTCTCACTTGTTCACGTTCTCATATCTGCTGTTTCCCCCTCTTTCCTGTTGGTCTCCAGTGTGGACCCTTGGCTAAACTCCAAAATGTGCAAGAGCAGAACTTCTGCTCTAGCAGGGGATTTGGCCTTCTCCAAAAGATAGGCTCCCGGAGGCTCCTGGAAGTAGAAAAGATAACTTACTTTCCACCGAAAGATGTTTACAGAACAAATGATGATAACAAACTTCCGCTAAAGAAGATTCTTTCATATCTGGTATGCTTAGCAAAAATCCTAATAGAAATCAGTGTTCCCTGTTCCCCAGACCACTTCAGGCCTAAAATAGAGAGGAAAAGGCCCTATATACTTTTAGGCAAGTTATGCAAATATAATACTTTGAATGTAATGGTTTAGTTATAACTGTTAATATAATGTTAAGGCAGGCTAGTGCAAATGAGTTCTATGACCAGGATTTGTGCAGTTCTGTTAGGCACTATGTCCATGTTCTAGAGCAATTCTGAATCTGTCCTACAAGGTCCAGGCGCAAATACAGCTGAGGTTCCAAGAAGCAGAGCAAGGAGCCAGTTAAGCAAGGAGAAAAAGCCTGCACACTGCAGCAGGGTTCTTAGCAGGAAATCAGAGTTCTGATCATCAGAGATCTGGACAGCAATCTGAGGAACAATTTGTTATGGCATGAGGTTCTTTTTAGGAAGATCCACAGGGTGGGTGGGATTTGGGCCATCCTGGCTTTGGATTGGATTAAGATAAAAAGTTTGAATCTCACTGGCAGGTTTAAAGTTAACTGCTGTCAAACTTGGTGGGGGGGGGGAGTGAGGAGAATGCCTTGATTAGACTCTTGTGAGCCAAATCTGCATGGGCACAAAAAGCCTGGGTAAAGCAACATAATTAACACACTTCAATTAGGTTGAAGTGAGCCTGATCTGCATTGATACTTTGCACTTTAATTCTGTATTTATGACTACAGTCTTGAGCATTAACAATTCAGCATAACAACAATAAAACATTGATAATAATAATTATAAGAATGGGGACACCTATAACATGTAACACATCAAATGATCCAGATCTAACTCTCTGCCAGTGTTCCCTCTAAGCTCACAGATTTTTAGACTCCAGCTCACACATTTTTGTCTTAGCTTGGGGAAAATGGCCTCAGAGAACACTAATTTATGCAGTAGCTCACAACTTTAACGTCAGTAGCTCACAACTTTAATGCTAGTAGCTCACAAAGTAGATTTTTTGCTCACAAGACTCTGCAGTTTAGAGGGAACATTGCTGTTGTGTCCTAGGCTCAAATGGGAGAACTGTTACTTTTGGAGGGAACTGTTACTTTTGGAGGGAAGCTAAACAAGCCCAAGCTTGTACTCCACACCAGGGTTCCAGAGAAGGCCTAAGCGTGCCCAATCAGGGGAAGGATTGAAACATAAGTAGCCCATCAACATCTAGGCTCATACTGTACCCTGATAGGCCCTTAGGGCCCTGTAGATAGCCAATCCATGTACATAGTTAAGGACCAATCAAAAGGGGGCAAGAATTGTATAAAGGAGCGGGAAGTTTGAATAGAGCTCAGTCTGTGTGTGTGTTCCTGAAGTAAAGCTTGCTGAAATCACTCTCCGACTCTGGTCTCTTACTGCGCCAACCCCAGTACTTTACAATTGCTCTCTGTTGGAGTGAATTACACAAGAAAAAAACTTAGCAATAGCCAGAGTAGTATCATGATCATTCTGCCTCTGAAGCAGAGGATATCTTGTGGGTGATTCTCACCCTACGTTTAGGGAGGCAGGAACAAACGTCTTCATTTCCTGTTCCTGGTGTAATTCACCCTCAACCTCAGTTCTTTTCCTGCCTCAGTAGGGAGAGCAGCTAGGCTAGGCTTTGCCGATACCTATTCTGTCTTTCTTCTGTGAGTGAATGAGAGAGTTTTTTCCTTCTGTGTATCCCTTGTCTATGCTTTTGATTTTCAGCTATTATCTTTGTGCTTCTATGCTGCATTTCCCCTCATTCTAATCTTTCCGAGGGCCTGCTGGTGAGAACTATTCTTCTCTGCTCTCTGGCGGCAGGCCCTCGGAAAGATTAGAATGAGGGGAAATGCAGCATAGAAGCACAAAGAGTAAAAAAGCACAGTAACACTTGAGATCAACAGCGCTTGCCACTCCCAAACCCTTTGGGGCTGACTTAATGGTGCAGAGGGTGGTGACAGCTTTCTGTCAGCCAAGGAGTGGGAGGCTCTGTACATTGTGGTGCTGACAAGACCCTGCAGAGCAGGGGTGTCAAACATGCGGCCCGGGGGCCGAATTAGGCCCCTGGAGGGCTCCTATCAGGCCCCCGAGCAACTGGCTGTCATCTGCTTCCTTCTCCCTCTCTTGCTTCCTTCTGCATAACAGCTTGCTCAATCACTCAGGAGCTACAGAGCAAAACCTCTAATTTCTCCATTGGTTGAGGCTCCTCTTGGGAAGGGGGCAAAGCAGAGCTTGTCTATCCAGGCTCTCTCAATTGCACAGCAGAGCTACTGAACCAAGCCTCTCTCTCTTCTATTGGCTGAGGCTCCTCTCCCCCTATCCGCTGGGGAAAGAAAGAAAAAGCCACAGCTTCCTTTGCCCAGTTCCCTGGATCTAGGGTTGACAAGTCCAATTCAAGAAATATCTGGGGACTTTGGGGGTGGAGACAGGAGACTTTGGGGGTGGAGCCAGGAGACTTTGGGGGCAGAGCCAGGAGCAAGGGTGTGACAAGCATAATTGAACTCCAAGGGAGTTCTGGCCATCACATTTAAAGGGATAGTACACCTTTTTAAATGCCTTACTCCCATAGGAAATAATGAAGGATAGGGGCACCTTCTTTTGGGGCTCATAGAATTGGACCCCCTGGTCAAATCATTTTGAAACGTGGGGGCATTTTGGGGAGAGGCACTAGATGCTATACTGAAAATTTGGTGCCTCTACCTCAAAAAACAGCCCCCCCAGAGTCCCCGATACCTCCAGATCAATTCCCCATTATACCCTATGAGAATTGATCTCCACATAGGGAATAATGAAGTGCCCAGCAGACATTTCCTTCCCTCTCCTCCCCCACCCCCGCCGTTTCTGGCGACTCTGAAGCTAGGGATTGGCATCTCTACTCATTAGTTGCAGCCAACTTCTTCAAAGTAACACAGACACACCATCCCAAGAGGAAGCCTTAACAATTGGAGACTGAAGCCTCCAGAGGTGAAAAGTCACATGGTGGCTTTGGGGGCGGGGCTTCTCCCCGCCAGCCAGCTGACTGGGGGCAGGAAAGAGCCTGGAAAAGCAGAAGAACCCCCTCTGGGACCTGGGGATTGGCAAGCCTACCTGGATCCCATGAGAAAAAATACAAAGAAAGAACCTTTAAGACCTATGAGTGCTAAGGTTTTAAGCATGTTTTAAGTTTTTTTTAAAAAATTAATTGTGTTTGTGTTCTTTATAAATTTTATATCTCTGCTACCTAATCTTAAATAGATACACACATGGCCCGGCCCAATCCGACATGGCCTGGCCCAACCAGGTCTCATTTATGTCAGATCCAGTCCTCATAACGAATGAGTTTGACACCCCTGCGTAGAGGCTTGTTGCAGACTCCCCAATGAGCCAGCCACTAGGCGGCAGAAATCTAAAACATGCCAAAAGCCAGTGTAGAGCCGTGGGAGTTGTATTTTCAGTGGAAGAGGAGGACGCTTGGTCCAGACACGGCGACAAGCAAGCGTAAGCCAGTGGTGCATATACAGCTTCGGCTAGGCTTATTACAGGCGAATGGGAATTCAGCGATGAGGAATATCCCCTGCTGGAGGGAACCCCCATGGCTTCAGGTTACCTGGGAGCAGTGTACCACAGATGGCTCAGGGAAATAACCAGTGGGGGATACGGGTCACTGTCTCTTCCCTCCAATTATTTTCCCTGTCCGAAGGATACCATAAGGGAACAGATTTTAAAGATTAACAGTGAGAGTAAAAAGCAACATGCTGAAAGAGTGAAAATACGCCTCTCAAATTGTTCATTTCCATCTCATTGGTTAAACAGGATATGATAACGTTTTACTTTTATTCTCAGATTTTGAGAATGAGCTTGAAAATGCATTAAAAGATGGCTTGTGGCTTTAATTGTCATTTTTTTTGTTTGTAATACTAAGGTTAATAAATACCTCAAAAGAAATACCTGTAAAATATAGAAAAAGAAATACCATCAGTATATGTAGATTTAAAACTAAAGAACAAGCTCAGAATTTCATCTACATGGGATTATTTTAAGGAATATAATCTTGCCTCTGTTCTTGGCAGTTGTCTGTGCAAGATCAGGATCACATTGTGCACTTTCCACTTCTAAATCTATACAATGAAGACAGATTCTGGTGTACTAATGTAGATAACAGCAAAAACTCACTGAAATAAACAATACTTTCTCAAACAATAAACACAGTATCTTTTAAGCACTATAATGTCAATTTCAACACACATGAAAAAACAATGCACAAAGACGCAGCTGTAAAACTCAGTTCCTAATAGCTTCCAAAGGTCTGTGGAACACTGTGGAATACAGATGGTTTCAGCATTTGCTCTGAGCTTGCAGCTTCTGAAAATAGTGAGCCACCCCCTGCTTTTGGTCACAATAACTTCTTAATAGCAGGAAATAAATGGTGAATCCACAGGAAAAACACAGAACTCAAATTCAAGAGAGAAGGAGAGTACTCATCAAATCTAGAACTCGATGACGGTTTTGCAGCCTTCATTCTCTCTCTCTCTCTCTCTCTCTCTCTCTCTCTCTCTCATATGACCAAAATATTCTTCATGGAATTCTATAAACAAATAATAGTATTTACAAACAATGATGTCACATACTCTCTTAAAATATTGTCTCTTTCATATTTCTTACAAGATGCAATCAAACACGCTCACCCATAGTAATACAGTCATGTATATGGATCAACGCATCACTTTCCTAACTCTGCTCACGGCTCTTGCTGTTAATTACTGTCTTTCCACTAAATACCTTATTCCCAACTATCCTTAAAGAGATATTATACAAAGGATCTATTACAAAAAGGCAGAATACTCAATATTTGCATTAAGACCTCCAGGTACACAGTTCTAAGTCTTCTGGAAACAGTAGGCTTAGAGATGCAATAGTTCTGGATTATGCGATTAAAGTGTAAAGGTTTGGTCACTGTTGCATACATACATACTATCCCTGCAATGACCTATATTTCAAAACCATGTGACAGGTGTATGGCCGTGATATAGTCATCTACGACATCCACAGCAAGTCGCAAAATGTAATGTAGAAATAAAGTGAACCCAACTGATGTATGTTTGAATGCAGTAGTAATACAGAAGGTCCCAGGTTCAATCCCCAGCATCTCCAAAAAAGGGTCCAGGCAAATAGGTGTGAAAAACCTCAGCTTGAGACCCTGGAGAGCCGCTGCCAGTCTGAGAAGACAATACTGACTTCGATGGACCAAAGGTCTGATTCAGTAGAAGGCAGCTTCATATGTTCATATATGTTCATATGTACATGAAATCTGCAGAGCTCCTCACAGTGGCAGCAGTATTGTGTTAATGATTAAATTTTGGATTATTTAATTTTTAAAAAGCAGCATGCTGGGCCCACTCCTCTTCCCCTCCCCCTGCAGGTCTCCAGTATGTAGAGTGGCTGACTAAAACTGCCAGGCAGCAAACAGTGCCACAGAAAAAAGGGAGGGAGAGAGCCATCTCAGGAAAGGAGGGAAGACCTTTCTGATAAGCACAGTGACAAGGAAGAGGGAGAATCTTTGTCAGATGAGGAGATGTTTGTTACTGAAATACCAGAACTACCTCTAAGGTTCTTAAAGAGTGAGGTCTATCAGTATATGCTGGCCAAAACGCTGTCTGTCCTGGATTTCCAGGAGGATTCAGATATAGAGGGAGATTGTGAGGACAACCCCTAAAGTAAGAATAGAAACATGGGAAACAGAGTTTTTCCCAAGATAATCATCTTCTGAGAAAATCTATCCCTTTCCAGGGTCTTTGAAAGACAGTTGAAAGCAGAATGGACAAAGATCTTGACAAACAAACAACCTTTATTCTTTATCATCTTTTACTAACCAGTTTGGTGTAGTGGTTAAGTGTGCGGACTCTTATCTGGGAGAACCGGGTTTGATTCCCCACTCCTCCACTTGCACCTACTGGCATGGCCTTGGGTCAGCCATAGCTCTGGCAGAAGTTGTCCTTGAAAGGGCAGCTGCTGTGAGAGCCCTCTCCAGCCCCACCCACCTCACAGGGTGTTTGTTGTGGGGGAGGAAGGTAAAGGAGATTGTGAGCCGCTCTGAGACTCTTTGGAGTGGAGGGCGGGATATAAATCCAATATCATCTTCTTCTTCTTCTTAACCAATCCCTCCAGTTTCCTTTAGTTGATCTTACAGCAATAGTTATACAAGCCTATGAGTTACTTTCAGTGGACCTTCATGCTAATGTCAAGGACAATCTGGACAGAATAAACTGAGTTCGCCTTCAGAAGAGCACATGGATCTTCTTTCTTAGCTATAAGGGCAACTGCCATGTGATCCATGGTTGCACGTGCCACTATAGTTTAGATGTGTAAAATCCTTATTCTTCTGGATGACAACCAACATTTATAGGAGGGAGCAAACAATTTTAGAAGCTGTGTCTTTCTTACAGATTCTACTCTGGACACTATGGTATTTTTATCCTGGGCTATTTCCTCTGCTGCTGGTGGTAGATGCATACTGTGATTGAGGGTCTGGTCTGCTGACTACCACTCAAAAACCATTATCCCTGTGTATTCCTTCCATGGGGGGAGACCTTTTGGGGAATCTATAGATAAGATCCTGGTAGAAACCAGGGACAAGTAGAGGATGCTTCCTTAGTTGATACGTCAGCCTGACATGAAGTAATTTTCCTCTTCTTCTTTTTGCACACAATACATCGTTTCTAGACGTCATCAAGATAGTAGATGCTTTTCCTGGGGGTCCAACAAGCAGCCATTTTGGAGGGGTGGTTTCAACAACCAGTTTCACAAGTCTGCAGGTAGTAAGTCAGATCACTCTGACAGGGATTTCGAAAACACTGAAGTATGACTATGTGGACCTTCCAGTTGGAGTCACAGGGACTGTCAGAAACCTTTGAAGCCATACCACACCTACTGGACATCAATGCCATAGAGGTGGTTTCAGCTGCAGAATGATCCTTCAGAGTTTATTCCATATTTTTCATTGTACCAAAGAGGTCTGGAGACTGGAGTAATTCTGGATTTTTAAAACTCTTAAACAATTTGTCATGCCAAAACACTTCAGAACGACTTTGAGCGACTGCAGAGCTCCTTCAACCTTAGATACCTCTAACTTCCATTGACTCAACAGAGTCTTACCTTCAGGTTCCAATTTTTTTAAGAGTCACAGGAAGTTCCTTTGTTTTTGTGTTAAAGAGAGACACTTCTCTCTGGCTTGATGTTAGCGCCTTAAGTGTTCACAAAAGTGCTGGTGAGTATCATTGTCAGCTTGTGAGGAATCGGGTTCACCTCTATCCATATTTCAGTTACATTCTGATAAGAGCCACTTCAGAAGAGAGAGCTCGACAGGACACATCTTGAACAACTCAATTTCTATAGGATTCTGTTTCTCCTGGTAACTCTGCAGAAGAGTTACCTAACACCATCTTGTTGTCTGGGGTAATTATAGTTTCTGCAGCAGCACTATTATTTTGTCATCATCATCATCATCAGAAGAAGCACAAAAGATCAAGGACCTGGCTTCACAGGTCATCAAGACTTTTCCTTAATGCAGCTGGCCAAGCTACAGAGCCTTCTGATGTCCACCATCAACACCATACAATGTGGGAGATACCATTCCAGACAACTCCAGGTGTTTCTTTGACTATCAGGCTCTTATTTTGCAGACGTCAGGCCTATCACTCAGGGCTGGCTCACCCACTAGGCAAATTAGGCATTTGCCTAGGGTGCTGGGGGGGGTGCCAAATTGGGCTCTCTCCCCCTCCCAGTACTCAAGACAAATGCCTAATTTCTGCTTGCTGCTGCTGCCATTTGTTCACTGGCTGGTGTTGGGCCACCTCCTGTGCCCCCCCCCGCCCAAGAGCATGCTCAGAGGAACACTGCTATCCTCGGCCCTGCCCACTTTGACACAGGCATCTCAGCGTTCTCTCTTAAGAGAGTGCCTGATAAAGTTTTGCTCTCCCTCACCTCCAGTGCCAGAAAGGAGGTATGCAAAGCCTTGTCGGGCATTTTTTTAAGAGAGAATGCTGAGATGCCCGTGTCAAAGCAAGTAGGGCTGAAGATAGCGGCGCTTCTCTGAGTGTGCTGGGAGGGGGGTGTCAGTGAAGCACGGTGCCATGTTTTGGCACTGCAGAAGGAAAGGGAAGGGGGAGGAGGGGGCAGTGGGCAGCGGCTCGGCCTAGGGTGTGCATGCTGGGGGCGCAACAGGCAGGGAAGCATGCAGTCTGTTCCTATGGGCTGAGATTCACCTGGCATCCATCAAGGTTGAACCTGTGATAGGGACAATCATTGTTCAAATGGTTTGGTTGAGTTGTTGGGTCATCTGACAGGGGAATGGTCCCCCAACAAGCAGATATTCAAACAAATCATCAACCACTTTGGGGAACCAATGGTCGACTTCTCCACCTTTCCTGAAAACACCAACTGGACCACTTCTACTTCAGATTATTCCATTGCAAGGCAGAGGCCAGGGATGCCCCTAATGGTTCCCTGGCAGGGGGAACGCCTGTTTGCTTTTCCAACAATCAATCTTCTTCCCAAGATTTGAGATCTCAAGGCAGCTGTTCTAGTAGTAGCTCCTTATTGGCCAAGACACCTTTGGTTTGTGTCCCTTCAGGAGATGTTAGTAGAAGATTAATTAACTCTTCCAGTTTCACAGGACATGTTACATCAAGGGCCAATTTATCACCCTTGGCCAGAAATCGTTTGTCACATGGAAATATCGTTTGTCACATGGAAGTGAAAAGGGAGAAGCTGCTTCTCTTGGGATATTCATCACAGGTGACCAATACCATCCTGATTTCGTAAAGATGGTCTACTACTAAGATTTACAGTTCTGTCTGTAAAGCTTTTGTTTGCTGATGCTGCAGAAAATTTCTCAACCCTATGAAGCCCAAGGTGAAGTCATCCTCTCATTGGTTTATCATCTGTATTAAAAACAGCTACATTGATAAGACAGCAGGTGGCACTGGCATTGTCATCAAGGGATTTCTCTGACTCAACCACCACAAACAAGGTTTTTCAACCTTGGAGGCTTAACACCATCTTGTCAATTCTAGCTGGAGTCTCCTTTGAAACCATTGCTGAGATTCATCTGGTCTATCTGAGAATGAAAACCTTTTTCCTAGTCACCATCACGTTAGACGGGAGAGTATTGAAACTGGGTACTCTTTCAGTAAAGTCTGAGCTCTTTCTGAGAAAAGGTGGTTCTGTGCACAGATTCAACCTTCAGACCAAAGGTTAATTCCACATTCCATAGATCACAGGAAATATTCCTATAATCATTCTGTCCACATCCTTTTCATTCGAAGGAACGAGTAGGGCATACTCTTGACAGTAGAAGAACACTGAATTGCTATATTAAGAGGACAGAATGCATTCACAAGATCTACACATTTTAAAAATATTTCTCTACCACACACAGGTAAAAAAAAATATTGAGTGTGCCCATTAGCAGGTCCATCAGACATTGCATAACAGAACCTTACAGAAGACAAAGCTACCTGTTCCAGTCGGTATTACAGCTCACTCCATGTGTAGTGCAGTCATGAACACAGCATTTTCTAGACATGCCTTAGTTGATGAGGTATGTGAGGTGGTTAACTGATCTTCCATCCACATTCATTAGATATTACAAAATCAATATCGACTGATGTGGCCTTTGGTCAGGGGATCCTACAACACATTCTGTAGAATGGAGGTGGCAAACACCCTCCTAATGCCTAAGGACACTGCTTTAAGTTGTCCCACAAGATGTCCTCTGCCTCAAAGGGAGAATGACCATTGGATATTTACTGTAAAGGGTCATTCTTCTCTGAGGACAGGAGGACATATTGGCTCTCCCTGGTTGCCATTGTAGCAGGAAAATAACGGAGCCCCACACATTGCTTGGTATGAAACGATTTTACTCTGACATCAAAGCAGAACTTAGCTGGCATAAGCCTTCAAAATGACTAAGTTAAAGTTTTTCTTATACAGACCGTTTTTATTCAACACCAAAACAAGCGGCCAAACCCCCAGGCTTATCTACTCAACATGCCCCCACCTTCCTGTAATTTTCCATATGTCCTGCCTTCATGCGTTATCAGCTTAGCAAGAAGCTTCTCAGAGGGCCTCTTTTATCTACTTTTTACAACCTTCTATCCACACCCTGTGTGGCCTCCAACAGTCACTCTAAATGTTGCATCAGACATTCTTTTTGCAAGAGCATATTTTCATTTATTATTATAGGGGTATTCATTCATTATTCAGGGGTCCCTCTTCATTCCCCCCTTTCAGTCTTCTGAAAGCTTTTTTTTTTTTTTAAGTCTGCAGGAGACTGACCATCATCATCATTAAACAAATTAATTCTGTATGCAGCTTGGTAACAATTTGGTTTTCAACATTCCCAAGAAAGACTGAAATGACACTACAATGGGGTAATGAAATAGTATATTGACAGAGATGGGGTATAGATGGGTCACGGGAGGAAGAGACAGTGATGGGATTATCAATTCACACTGGCACATCCCAGTATTTTCCATCTAGAGAAGATGTGTGTGTGGAAGAAGGTCACTCAGAGGCATGCCTTGGCTATGCAGCCCAGCCTTCCAATATGGAGTTTTCCTGGTCTCCATTATGGGGCCTTTCTGGGCACACAGACTAGCTTGAGAGGGCCCCCCATGTCTTTTAAGGCTACCCACTGTATTTGGCAGAACTCTGGTATCAATTCCTCCCCTTTGGCACTGTCCAGTCCTTGGAGGGTGTGTGCCACATTTCATGGTGCACTGCTGATCAGACTTCAAACAACCAGGGTTGTGACACAGTTGGGACAAAGGGAAAGGGTTTAGGAATGTCAACTACCAAAAATAGGCTATGCATGAGTTAAAAATATAAAATAATGCATTCATGGTATATGCATTGAATAATTACATATGTCCTGTCTAAATTTATGAACATAGATCTTGGAAGGATCCTAGAGAACTTATTTCTTTATCAATAAGACATTACTAGTTATGATGCAAGAATACAAGAACTCATCTCAAAAACTCAGTGCCCTTCTTGATTGAATAGAAAAGGGAAAAAGATAAAATGGAAGTAGATTAATGTAATAGCATCTTTCTTGGACTGGCCAGACACCTCTGGCATATGCCAGGATATTCCAATGCTGAAAAGTCTTTTGTTATCGAGAACAAAATGAAGTATTGTTTTTGAGAACCCAGAGCTGGGGGCAATTGCACTTAATTATTTTGTGATGCCAGTATACCCTTCTTCTTCTGTCACTGGGAATTTCCAATGTCATGGCTGTACCCGGGTGCCTTTATGAGACTACCCAGGCTTCAGGTCCCCTTGGCACTTAAGCTATTAAAACAGCCAAGTCCCAAATAACATGGGGACCCCACTAACCAAGGGGGGGTCTCAGCTGGTGAAGGGGGTGGGGTCCTCACAAAGTGTCAAGATGAGGTCTAATGTGGCCTAGAGGGCAGGAAGAAGCCTGCATAGGAGTTGCTAGTGAGCCTACATTTCCCAGGATTCCTCCTGTCCCCGATTGGGTAGTAGAGTTTTGGAGGAAAAACTAACCCAGAGGTGTGGGACCTGGAAGGGAATCAATAAAAAGCTAGAAAGAAGATAAAGAAGAAGAAGATATTGGATTTATATCCCGCCCTCCACTCCGAAGAGTCTCAGAGCGGCTCACAATCTCCTTTACCTTCCTCCCCCACAACAAACACCCTGTGAGGTGGGTGGGGCTGGAGAGGGCTCTCACAGCAGCTGCCCTTTCAAGGACAACCCCTGCCAGAGCTATGGCTGACCCAAGGCCATGCCAGCAGGTGCAAGTGGAGGAGTGGGGAATCAAACCCGGTTCTCCCAGATAAGAGTCCGCACACTTAACCACTACACCAAACTGGCTCTTTCCCAGAAAGGAGAGTTGTTCTCTCTGGGAAAGGCTGCAGGAGAGAAAACAACAAGAGGGTAAGTCTTTGGTATCAGAGGAAGGGAATGTTTATTTAGTTGCATTATTTCTTTATACCAACCTTTACTGTTTTTCTTTATTCACTGTGCACTAAGAAGCTTTACAACCCACTTATTGTTTTGAGCACTTATAATAAATTTATTGTTATTGTTAAACTGTTAAATGACTTTGGTTGCGGTTCAAAGGTTTTGCTAAAAAGGAAGATATAATTGGGTGCTCTGGGCCCTCCTACAGACGCTTACCAGAATGGTGGCAGCCAGTAGAAGATCTTTCCTGATTCCCTGCTGTGTGACTCAAGGATATAGTGATGGTCACAGGAATGAACATCTTTAAAAGGAGACTAGTGGGGACCCACAAGAAATTTGCCAAGAGGGCAAGAAACTTTGTTTCTCTCAGTTTTCCTTCTTTTCCAACAATGTTCTCCCTCTATCTCCCCCTCCTCTTATCTGTCATCCTACCCCCTATTTTCCTCCTTTCCCCCAATCCTTTTCTTTCTCCCCCTCCCTTATCTGTCAGCCATGCCCCATCTATGTCAATGTGCCCCCTTCTCTGTTAACCTACCTTTCTATTTCCCCCTTTTCCCATTCCTTTTATCTGTCAACTTATACTCTATTTCACTTCTTTCTCTCATTCCCCTTGTATGTCAATCTACTGCTATCTCTTTCCCCCACCTTTCCCTCTGGTAACCTTCAACAACTGTCTTGTCAGTCTAACCTGTTTTACCAGTTTACAGGAGAAAATAGGATAATCTCCCACCCTCATTTTTATCCCATTGGTCCTTCAAAGTGCTCAAAATGGAGTACCTCATTCTAACCTCCTCCATGATCTTCTTCGTGGTCTCTGTGCTTCACACTCATGGGATATAGTGCTTGCGCCGATCCCCCAAATCGGTACCTAAAAAGCCCGGGATTTTTTCGCGCTCAGCACCATTGGCATGCGCAGGCATCCCAGTACGCATGCTCACTGGAGCCAGCGTGAGGATCCCGCCAGTTCCTTTTTGACCGCTGCGCTGAGAGGATCTCCTTTTAATTCTCTGGCCGGTACAGTAATCCTTTGGATTTTCTTCTTGTTATAGCCCATTTGTTGTTTTCCCATAGTTAATAGTAAGATAGTTTATAGTTATAGATAGATATTGCTGGAAAAAAAAGACTATTGTTGTTGTTGGACTTGCCCTTCGGGGCTTTATTTTCCCCCCCATTCCCTCAGAAAGTATTCTGTGTGGTTCTTTTTGGCACCTATGGAAAGGTGTTGGGGTTTTTTAAAGAGGTGCCACTCGTGTGGTAAGAAGATCGCACCTCCTGATGGTCACTCCCTCTGCTTATTGTGCCTGGGCGAGGGACACCGAGTTGATTCGTGCCTGCACTGCTTAGCCTTCTCTAAGCAGTTCCCGTTGGGAACCAGGAAATAAGAAATAGGAGTGGCTCTGGCTTTGCCCAAGGCTCCTTCACTGCCTGCTGGTGCTGAGTTTTTATTTGCTCACCCCAAACCCAATTCAGTAATAGTCTCCTTGTAATCCAAGGCCCGCAAGACCCATTCTTTTCCACCTGACAAGGAGGGCAAGAAATTGGACAATGCTGGAAGGAAGTTTGAGCAGAGGAGCAGCATCTCCGCATGAGTGGGAGATACAGTGGCGCTTCCTTTAACCTGTGTTTCAGCTCCAGGGGTATCCTCAGGTGGATGTGTTTGCCACAGCCAGGAACCGGAAGTGCCCTCTGTTTTGTTCCGGGGGGGGGGTCATGGATCCAGAGTCATTGGGAGACGGCCTGATGTTCCCATGGAACGACTGGTTCCTGTACCTGTTTCCGCCTCTGCCGCTGCTGACAAGAGTTGTCAACAAGATTGCAAGGGAGAGGCCACACTGCATCCTAGTGACACCAGGGTGGCCTTGGCAGAATCTTGCTTCAACTAGAGAGGTGGGTTTTCTATCAGTTTCCGGCGGAACCGGACCTTTTGTCTGCTCAGGACGAACCTGTATTCCATCACAACATGCCTCACCTGAAGCCCTATAGCATGGTTCATCGACCCTGTGAGTTCTCCAGTAGAGTCCAGCACGTCTTCCTAAATAGTAGGAAGTTGTCTATTTGTGCTTCCTATGATAGGAAGTGGTGGAAGTTTCTTCAGTTCTTAGCTGAGCCTAAAATCCCACCCCAGCGGGTGGGGCTATCGGTGATTTTTGAATTTTTGTTATCTCTAGTGGATGCCGGCCTTGCTTTTTCCTCAGTTAAAGTTTATTTAGCAGCGATATCAGCGTTCCATGAGTCGGTTGAGGGGCATTCAGTTTTTGCGCACCCTCATTCTAAGAGGTTTCTAAAAGGTCTGCTCAGATTGCATCCTCCTTCGAGGTCACCTCCACAGCTGTGGGACTTGACTTTAGTTTTGGACAGGTTGACTCGGTGTCCCTTCAAGCCAATGGCCACCTGTTCTTTACAGCTTCTGTCCTGGAAGACTGCTTTTTTGGTAGCAATCACATTGGCACTCCGTGCAGGGGAGCTCATGGCTATGCGTTGTGACTATCCATATCTCATTTTTCAGGAGTCTGGAGTGTTGTTGGCTCCTGATGTTTCTTTTCTTCCCAAGGTGGTTTCTCAGTTTCACCTTAAGTTAGAAGTTTGGTTACCCACGTTTTATCCTACGCCTTCCTCTGATGAGGAACGTAGGTGGCATGCTTTGGACGTTAAGCGTGCCTTATTGTTTTATTTGAGTTGTTCTAAGAGTTTTCGCCAGGACCAGCATCTTTTTGTTTCTTATGCTGCTCCTAAGTTGGGCTCCAGAATCTCATCTCAGTGGCTTTCCAAGTGGCTCACTGAAACTATTAAACTGTTCTATTTGTTGGCAAAGAAGCTGTTACCTGGGCCCATTCGTGGACACTCTACTAGAGCGATGGCGACGTCGATGGTGTTCCTGAAAGGTGTTTCCCTGACGGACATGTGCAAGGCTGCCACCTGGTCCTCTCCGCGTGCTTTCATGAAGCACTACGCTCTGGATGTGCATGCTCAGCAGAGGACTCGTCTGGGAGCTGCGGTGCTGCAAGCTGTCTCTTCTGGTTGACCGTCTTCCCGCCTCCAGGTATGTCTTGCTTGCTAATCTCCCATGAGTGTGAAGCACAGAGACCACAAAGAAGATAGACAGGTTGCTTACCCGTAACTGTAGATCTTCGAGTGGTCATCTGTGCATTCACACTACCCGCCCTCCTTCCCCACTGCTGATGGTCTCCCTATGTTAGGGGCTTCTAGAGGTCAAGAAGGAACTGGCGGGATCCTCACGCTGGATCTGGTGAGCATGTGTAGTGGGACACCTGTGCATGCCCACTGATGCCAAGCTCACTGAGACTATTAAACTGTGCTATTTGTTGGCAAAGAAGCTGTTACCTGGGCCCATTAGTGGACACTCTACTAGAGCGATGGCGACGTCGGTGGTGTTCCTGAAAGGCGTTTCCCTGACGGACATGTGCAAGGCTGCCACCTGGTCCTCTCCGCGTGCTTTCATGAAGCACTACACTCTGGATGTGCATGCTCAGCAGAGGACTCGTCTGGGAGCTGCGGTGCTGCAAGCTGTCTCTTCTGGTTGACCGTCTTTCCGCCTCCAGGTATGTCTTGCTTGCTAATCTCCCATGAGTGTGAAGCACAGAGACCACGAAGAAGATAGACAGGTTGCTTACCCGTAACTGTAGATCTTCGAGTGGTCATCTGTGCATTCACACTACCCGCCCTCCTTCCCCACTGCTGATGGTCTCCCTATGTTAGGGGCTTCTAGAGGTCAAGAAGGAACTGGCGGGATCCTCACGCTGGATCTGGTGAGCATGTGTAGTGGGACACCTGTGCATGCCCACTGATGCCAAGCGCGAAAAAATCCCAGGCTTTTTAGGTACCGATTCGGGGGATCGGCGCAGGCGCTATATCCCATGAGTGTGAATGCACAGATGACCACTCGAAGATCTACAGTTACAGGTAAGCAACCTGTCTTTATCTTCACAGGTATCCAGTAAGGTAGGCTGGACCAAGACAAAAGGACATAGCCAGGGTCACACAGGAAGGCTCATGGCACAGTTGGTATTTGAATCCAGGTTCCAATACTCACACCCTAACTGATGGTGGTGTTAAGTTCTGTCAAGCTACAAGGGATTTTTGGCAACCCCCTGGTATTTTTTAAGTCAAGAGACAGTCAGAGGTGGTGTTAAGCACTGTCAAGCTGCAAGCAATGTATGGCAACCCCTGGGATTTTTCAAGGCTAAAGACAGTCAGAGCTGGTTTACCATTGCCTGCCTTTCCGTAGAGACCATAGACTTCCTTGGTGATCTCACTTCAAAATACTAACTGTGGCTGACATTGCTTAGCTTCTGAGAATGGGTCAGGTTGGCCATCAAGGTCAGGGCATACCTAAATGCTGCAATGTGATATTACAGAAATTAGTTACCCATCTTGAGAAAGTCTCTCCCCTCCTCCCCACCCAAGTCACAGAGAAGCAGAGTGATTTGGTAAGAGAAGTGTGCAGCCGCAATGCTTCTGGGATGACAAAGGATGCAGGGAGCGGGGGAAGAGGAAAGAGAGGGAAAGCTCAGAGAACAGATGACAAAGTCAAAAGGCTGCAAGTTGGTGGTGTACATTCCAAAAACACTGGCCTCTCTGAGCCCAACATGCATCCTGAAGATAGCTGTTGGTCTGCTTGACCAACTATCCAACCCTAAGCCATCCATTCTGCCTCAGAAGCTTCTTCCTGAGTTGAGGCAGCCTGCAGCTTCTCACCAAGCATACACACGGATGAAGGCGCCTCAGTCTCCATGCAGATCTCCCTACTGGTCTCTTAATTGGTGATGGTCCTTGTAGCAGCAGGGACAGTTCCTGTAGTGGCAATCTCTGCAGGAGTGTGGATGGATGTTACTGTGGCAGCTTGAATTGTTGCTGGGGCCGTTATTGCTGTGCCATTTGTTAACTCCAAATAACCTTCCTACTAGCCGGTCAAAGAATGGGAAAGTTATTTGTCCTCTACACAAAGCTTAGTCCAATTCTGACTTTGCTGGTTCTGGCTCTGACAGTCCAGTTTGTAAGTGTAGTCCAGCCGTGATTTTGGAAGTCTGATATGTACTTTATGTGTACAAGAATATTGTCCATTGATGAAGCATCAAAATGAAACAAGAAACAACATCAGGACCTTGTTTGGATTTATTGGACTTTTGGATCCTATTGGACCTTGTTGGAAACTAATACATATGAAGTCAGTATTGTGGATTACTGAGAGTTGGTTCTTTGGGGACCCTTGTCCCATTGCAATTGGAATGAATATGACATAGTATTCTTGATGTTTTGTATATATTATGAGAATGTGTATGTGAGAGTTCATAACATTATAATAAGCACTGTGATGCACTATTTTTGAGCTAGCTCAGCATTTTCTCTTTATACTGTGATCTCAAATTTCAAGTGGTGGTTTGAATGTATGGTAAAACCATAGAATTTTCAGTGATGTCACTTCTGAATTTTTCTGCAAGTGATATCCCACTGTCATCTGATGGACATAGGGGGCTGACAGCTGGATGTTAGAAGAAAGAAAGAAGTCCTCCTGCCCAGTGGGAGACAGCCTTTAACTTCCCTGTAGGGAGGCAATATTCCTGCTTTTTTATATGACGCTGTGGATTTTGCCTGTTGGTGGAAAAAGGAATTTGGATGAATGAAAATCCAGTGAATGATCTTACAATATAGAAGAGATTTGTTGGTCATGAGTCATTTTAATAAAAGTTATTTAGAAGAGAATCATGTCACCTAATGAGCCAGTTAGCATTTTAAAGTGACATTTAAAGCAAAATAAGACTTCCATGCTCAAGATGTCTTTAACATTAGGAATGATTGATGAGGAAATATTAATGGAAATTGGCGCTTTGTTCCATCTTAATAAACATGGCTCACTATCAATAGTACAGCACTAACCAATTTTCATACTACTGGAGACCTTTTGGTGACATGGATTGATTAGATTTGCACACATTTGCTATCTTGGTATAAGGTTCAGGCTTATGGAAGAATGATATTAAATCATTACTGCAAATGATCATCATGAAACAGTAAGCCTGTTTTGTAGCTATTTGCTTGTGTTATGTACCTGTGCAGGCAGCACTTATTTTCGAGTGGCTTTTGAAGCATGCTTTTGCATGTTTCCCATTGCTAATTTGGTAGCTACTATTTTACATATAAAGGTAAACAGGATGAAATTTTGGTTTGTGATGCATAGGGACATGTGCACGCTGAAGTTTTACAGGGATGGTTTTCTCATAGTGTTTGCACACCCCAAAAAGCTGCTCTTGAAAAGAAAAATTTAATGCCATAATGAAAAAGGAGTATTTGTATGCCTTACTTAAGACATGGGCAATTCCTGGTACATGTGCCGAACAATGGTATACTAGATCATTTTCCTTAGTATGCAGGGCTGGTTCTTTATCCAGGCAATTAAGCTGAGCCCTTGAAGTCTCTGATGAGACTGGTGGCATGGGAGAAAGGAGAAGGGAGCCTGTTTGACTTATTCTATCATCACCTCCCAGTTCCGCATGGCTTCCAGCATGCTTTGTAAGCCACTCAAAATGAGCAGTTCAGCTTGCTCCCAGTGTGGCCGGCCAAATGCAACTGTGTTTGCTTGCTAACACATCAACAAGGTAAACACTTATTTTTAAGCACTTAGGGGCTGGACATCTGTTTTCCTTTGCTACTCTTTCCTTGTGGGCTAATCTGCAGCAGTTGCTAGGGGAAGCTACATGAAACAGCAGCAATTTAGGAGAGAATATGTAGAGGTAAAAGGGGTTAGTAAAACCAGCCAGAAATTCTACATCTATAGAGGGTTTCTGTCCAGCTTTCTGCCTTTTGGTTGGTGATAGAGCTGAGAATTTTGCACAGAACTGTAATGTGATGGGGCTGTTCACATATGCTCAGAACAAGCAAGCTCTTAATCCTGAAAGGTCCCAGTAGCACCATAGTCTTATGAAATATACTATTATTGGCATAGAATTTCATATCTGATGTTCTGATGACACATCTGATGCATGACACCTGGATACAAAAGGTGCACACGTTTTCTCTTGTTAAAACACACAAGGCAGTGATTGGGAAAGGTTCAGGCTTCCACCTCAGTGTATTTTATAAGTGACCTATGCATACAAATGTCTTTCATAACTCTGCATTGCAACTCTACATTAACAGCAACAGGACTGGATGGTCCCAGGGTCCTGTTTTGTACAGTTATGCGGGATACCTTTCATCTTGTCCAGTCTGAGGATGTGGACAGAATCCTTGGAAGTTCGAGGTCTGCCACCTGTTTGTGTGATGCTCACCACTCCTTGCTGCTTAAATCTGCTAGAGAGCGGGCTGCACACTGGGTCCGGAAGTGTGCCTCCCTGAGAACAGAGTGATCACTCTTGCCTTGAAGTGGGTGGTTGTGTATCCACTCCTAAAGAAAGCTACTTTCAATCCAGGATAGTTGAATAACTACTGTCCAATCTCAAATGTGCCATTCTTGAGCAAGGTGATTAAATACGTGGTAACTGAGCTACTTCAGGGATTCCTGAACAAAGTAGGTTGTTTGGATCTGTTGCAGTCTATTTTCAGACCTGTTTATGGGACTGAAACAGCCTTGGTCATAATGGTGGATGACCTGCACCAGGAGATAGACATATATGTGTGTCTATGTGTGACCTTGTGAATTCTCCTTGGCCTCTCAGCAGCTTTTGATTCTATTGATCATGGTATCCTTCTGGACTGCCTCTCAATTTTAGGACCAGGAAGCACTGTTCGGTAGAGGTCTCAGTCCCATCTTGAAGGTGAGTGCAATGATGGAGGACTGTTGCTCTGCCCCTTGGTCCTTGTCCTGTAGGGTTCTGCATGGTTCCATCTTGTCCCCCACACTTTTCACTGTCCATGTAAAGTCACTGGGAATGGTCTTCCAGAGTTGCCACCAATATGAGATGACACTCAACTCTATCTCATGCTTTCAGCAGATCCTAGGGAGACTGTAGGATTGCCAATCCCCAGGTGGGGGTGGGGGATCCCCAGTTTGGAGGCCCTCCTTCTGTTTCAGGGTCATCAGAAAGTGTGTGTGGGGGAGGGAAATGACTACTGGACACTCCACTATTCCCTATGGAGATTTCCATAGGTTATAATGGAGAATTGATATGCAGGTATCTGGGGCTCTT
This sequence comes from Heteronotia binoei, assembly GCF_032191835.1. Taxonomy (NCBI): domain Eukaryota; kingdom Metazoa; phylum Chordata; class Lepidosauria; order Squamata; family Gekkonidae; genus Heteronotia; species Heteronotia binoei. The sequence continues at coordinate 131,996,070 of NC_083224.1, read as the reverse complement.
AGGGGGCTGTTATTTGATATAGAGGCATCATATCTGCCGGATAGCATCTGACGCCTCTCCTCAACATACCCTCCAAGTTTCTAAAAGATTGGACCAGGGGGTCCAGTTTTATGAGCCACCCAAAGAAGGTGCCCCTATCCTTAATAGTTTCCAGTGGAGGGAAGGCATTTAAAAGGTGTGTGGTCCCTTTAAATGTGATGGCTAGAACTCCCTTTGGAGTTCAGTGATGCTTATCACACCCTTGCTCCTGGCTCCATCCCAAAGTCTCCTGGCTCCACCCCCAAAGTCCCTCAATATTTCTTGAATTGGACTTGGCAACCCTAGGAGACTGTGAACTGAACAGGTTCCTGGACGCAGTTTGGGAATGCATGAGGGCTAACAAACTGAAATGTAGTTTGTGACAAAAAAAGAAGTGTTACTGGTTAGGGAATGTTTGATCCAGGAAATGTGATATCTACTGTTCTGAATAGAGTTGCACTTCCCCTAAAGGATCAGGTTCATAGTCTAGGGGAGCTCCTGGAACTGGGCTTCCTGTGAGATATATAGGTGGCAGCAGTGGTCCAAGGGTGCTTTTCTCTGCTACAGCCCTTCCTGGACAGAAAAGATCTTGTCACTGTGATTTATGCCCTAGTGATATCTTACATTAGGTTACTTCAACATGCTCTTCATGGGGCTGCTGTTGAAGAGTGTCTGGAAGCTACAGTTGGTACAGAATGCTGTGACCAGAATGTTGACTGGAGTAAGTCATAGGGACCATATAACTCTAGTCTCATTCCATTACACTGGTTCCTAGTTTGCTTCTGGCCCCATTCAAGGTGCTGATATTTACCTTTGAAGTCCTGTACAACTTGGGACCAGCATACTTCAAGGAATGTCTTCTCCCGTATGAACCTATGTGTCATAGGGTTGCCAGCTCTGGGTTGGAAAATATTTGAAGATTTTAGGGGTGGATCCTGGAGAGGGAGGGGCTTGGGGAGGGAAGGGAAGGGACTTCAGCATGGTACAATGCCATGGAGTCCACCCTTCAAAGCAACCATTTTCTCCAGGGGAGCTGATCTCTGTCAGCTGATGATCAGTTATAAAAGCAGGAGATCTCCAGGTCCCATCTGGAGGCTGGCAACCCTAAGTCCTGTTCACTCTAATAATCTTTGGAGGCCCTGCTTTAGATACCTGCACCATCTTGTCTGAATCCCCCCTGTTGTTCTCTTCCACCAGTGGGTTAAGACCTTTTTTGTTTTGTCTAACACATCCTTAATAATTGTTACTGGCCCCCTCCCTCAGCTTGTTGTTATTATGTGCATTTGTGTGTTTATGTTTTCACTGAATTATTTTATATATTCTTTATGTTAAATGCTGTTTTAACTTTGAGTACAAAACCATTACATGAGAAGCTGCCTTAAATGTTAAACATAATGGTTGGGTTCCTAATATCTACTTATATTTACCTTCATGAGAAGTTTATGCTATCCTTGTGAAGTTATTCTTCCCTTTTAATCTTAAAACTACTCCCATTCTATATCTAGGGTTGCCAACTCTGGGTTTAGAACTATCTGGAGATTTTGGCAGTGGAGCCTGGGAAGGAGGTTTTGGGGAGGGGCAGGACCACAGTGAGGTACAATGCTATAGAGTCCCCAAAGCAGCCATTTTTTTCCCAGTGGAAATTGATCTCTGTTGCCTGGATATAAGTTCTACTTCTGGGAGATTTCTAGGCCTCACCCGGGGGCTGACAACTCTATCTACATCATAAACTAGTTTTGAAACTCCCCTCAGTTTTACAAATATTGGTCATGTGGCATGTGAGATTGCTGAATCACAAAACTAGTCTGATGATCTTTGGAACCCATTCTTAAGTTTTTACATAAACATTTTTTGTGTACATTCTTGTTGAGAATAATATCATATGCGCATAGCTCAGTTTGTGGCTCTGGCATTTGTATGGGAGACTTCTGTGGGCAGATTTCAGTAGCAGTGAAGAAAATAGATAAGTCATTGCTCATAAAAATATGTCAATTTGACCCTGGGCCTGTGACAGTACATTTGATACTCAGCTACTCTTGTGTAATTAATTAAATTATAATTATTTTTGTGGCAGATCTCAAGAAGTGGAAGGATAATATCTGAGAAGGAATATCGCTTAAATACCATGAAGAAGGACCACCAGAAATATATCCGGGAATGTTTGGCTCAGGCCATATTCCACAAAGTCCTTGACATGGAAGTATGAACAATTTTATTTATTTATAACATTTATTAGCTGCCTTCTTTCCTTAAGGAAACAAAGAATTAAAGTGGTAGCACAGTAAGAGATAGGAAAATACAAACCACTGTGCTGAACAAAACTCTCTCACAAAATCTTTTTCAAGTTTAAGTCAATTCATCAGTGTAAACAAGAATTATTACAAAAAGTATATACCTAAAAATAGACAGCAGAGCACCAAAGACAAATCAATGGCTCTCAAAATCTCCTTAATCATTCACTAAGGCAAAAGTCCATTCTTCAGTGGAGTATTAGCTTCAAGCCATTATTTTGGAAAGAGAACCTTTAAGAGACTGACAATCTGAATAAATTTCTATTATAGAATATAAGATTTTTGGCTTTTGGAAAAAGCTATTAGTTTGATCCCAGCTGGTTCCGGTAGCCGGCTCCAGGTTGACTCAGCCTTCCATCTTTCCAAGGTTGGTAAAATGAGTACCCAGCTTGCTGGGGGGAAACTGTAGATGTCTGGGGAAGGCAATGGCAAACCACCCTGTAAAAAGTCTGCCGTGAAAACATTGTGAAAGCAACATCACCCCAGAGTCGAAAACGACTAGTGCTTGCACAGGGAACTACCTTTACCTTTATTATACAGCGAAACGTTGGAACGTCAGCTGATGATCACGTGAAGGATTAATATATCCTTTGGAGCAGACTCTGATTATATGGACACCTAATACTCCACTGGAGAATGGACTTTTGCCTTAGTGAATGATTAAGGAGATTTTGGGAGCCATTGATTTGTCTTTGGTGCTGTGCTGTCTATTTTTAGGTATACACTTTTTGTTATAATGGTTGTTTACACTGATGAATTGATTTATACTTTGAAAATTTTTTTGTGAGTTTTGTTCAGCACAGCTGTTTGTATTTTCCTTCCTTCCGGAGCTCAAGGCGGCTGACAGTATTGATAAAATACATAAAATAGCATACATAAAATACATTACAAATTAGAATAACTGTTTAGGCTCTAAGTAACAATCAAATGAAGTTGTAAAGCCATCTGCAACTGCCTCCTAAACATTGCAAGTGAAGGGGCCAGGTTTTTCAAAAACAGAGTTTGTGGTCTTAGTTAGTGGTACTGGGATTTAATGTAAGATTATACTTTTCCTATTTGTGGACAGCATGACCTTATTAAACCACTGATAGGTAGGTAAAAATTCTGGGAAATTCCTGTTTTTTCCACATTTTTTCTGAAAATGAGATACATGCAATACTTCCTTGCCTGTCAAACTTAAACTACTTCTGCTGATATAACAATGTAATACATTTATAAGTTAGTTAGCATATAACATTGTAGTATTTCGCCTATTTATGGAATTTAAATTAAAATGTTTTCATTTTCTCTGAGAAAAATAGCAAGGATACCTACTACTTGAGGAAAAGTTGCAAACTGCTGCACCTTATACTACCTTGGTAGATGTATTTTTAATTTTTTGTCTTCTGAGGAGGGGAGGAACTTGTAGGTGACAAATAAATTTAAACAAAAGAAAGTTATTTGGACAGAAACACTCTCATTCAGTCACAGTATTTATGACTACTAGCTTGTTTGGATATTAAGCTATACTTTATATCACTGAAAAACCCTGAACTTTTTAATATATTACCATTAAATACATAGCATACTATTTGTTGCCAAAATTATTTTTAAAAATTCTTGAAAATGTTGTTTGTCTACAGTATATACAAAATCAAATGTTGTAGATTGTCTTAAAAGAATTCATACCGCACATCTTGAATAAAATCATATATTTCACTTTACACCTCCCAAAAGGTGGGAAAATAAAACAGATTTTTCCTGTATTCCCCTAATTGCCTATTTTTTTCCATTGGGAAAATTGAGAAACTCCTCAGTCTTTTTCATAACATGCATTTGGAAGAAGTGAAGTGCTTTTTAAGAAAAGTATTTTTCCGTTTAAAAGAAAATATTTCACAGGAGGGTTTTTTTTAAGTGCACCCCCCAAATTTTCCACTTTTTCTATCAAAAAATATCCTTGGGGAACCCCCCTCAATTTTTTACACTTTTTTACTGGGCATTCACATTTCTAGTCACTGACATGGGTTATAGGAGTCTGCAGGAGTTTGAGGAGTAACTCATTTTTACTTCGTTCTTAAATTAGTAGAGTGATTAGTGATCACCTGAAAATTAATCTCGGTTACTGATGAGTAAAAGAAGACACATAACTAATGTTAAAGAACACTCTTGTGTGTCAAAATGAAAAGAATATCTGCCTTTATGTTCCTTTAATCACTCTAATTGTTTGAGCAATTGTCTTAGTTTACTGAAGTCCATTAGGAAGTAATCTGAATAGAATTGACTCTCTAAAGTACAGAGCCATAGCGATTCTAATCTGTGTTACTGATAATGAGGACAGGATTCAGGCAATTAATTTATTCTGATTGGATATTTATTTATATACTTCATTTATGCCCCACTTTTCTCCCTAGTGGGGATTTAGAGTGGATTACAACTATACACTATCTTCATCCTCTCAACAAATTATAATAATCTGAAGTAAATTCTAAAATTCTAACTAAATTGTTTGTCATTTATTTGTTGATCAGCTATGAATACTCATAGAAATGATAAAATAGTAAGAACAATCCCTTCTGCAATAATCTCATATTGAAGGGGAAGGAAGTTGAGGCAAGGTGTAAGATAAACAGCAATAGCTGTACTTGGCCAATTCTGAATTTTTCCAGAATGAATAACCTGGCAGCATCTCAGAATGTAAGGGTCCCTACGGCCACCAGATTCCACACAGTCCATCTCCTCAGGGCACAGCTGCAGGAGGTCATGTCTCAGCAGTGTACGCAAGAACCTGTCACAGCCCATCAGAGAAAATGCAGATTTCTGCCCCAAACAACAGAGGTCATGGAAAGCCATCAAGAACAAAGAAGAGCATAGATGTAAGGATTGAGCGAGGGCAGGGAATGGACACTATCTCAGTCACACAGAAAGTGGAAACATGGCTGGAGGTAGGCCCTGTTCATTTTTTCCCCTGTGGACATACATTGTACCCTACCTTCTTTCTTCTATGAGTCTGATGTCCCCAGTTCATCATTAGTTACTGTCACCTCTGCTAGATCAGTCAGGAGAGACTTTAAAAGCCATTTTTCATGGACTTCTCTGAGCGTTATGAATACACTATGCTGTCCTGTTATGTACTATTAAGACATTGATGCAATGTGTCTCTTAACTTGAGTATGGAGCAGCAGTTGAGGCAAACTGTTTTAGAATTATGGAATCATATGGCTGGGAAGTACCTGAGCCACACACAGAGACCAAAGTCGCCATCAGTTCCAGGAAATAGGGATGAGATGGAATGTACATTTGACTCTAGTACTGTTTGTTTCTGGTTTCTGCTACCATAGCAACACCCACAAGTGGTACAGTTCACAATGGAAAACACTTGCAGTGTCACATATAAAAATGCATTTAAGGACTGAAGAGAGTGGCAAGGCCTTGCAGTTTGAGATTGTGACCTGGCAACCCTATCTAGGCACTTTTTTTTAAAGCAAAATTCCAGTACTATTTTAGACAGTGATTTCTGTTACCCTTTTATCTTTTTAAACAACCAGGGATTCCCCCCACCCCCCCAAAAATTTTTTTAGATGTAAGCTATTATCCATTAAGGCATCATCTGGTGTGTTAGAGAAGATTTACATGTTTCTTTTGTATATTATGAACATTTGGTATCATAAATTGACTTTTTGAGGAATTTTGAAGCAGACCTGTGAATAATTCAACACATATTAAAATCACTACCACTATTCTTTTCTTAGAGGTTTTCCAAGACCCAGAAGCCTATGATAGAGCTTCTGATTCACTACACCCAAATCTCCACCATTCCATTTAATCACTTGTACTTAGGGTGGCCAGACCATCCCGGGCGCCCGGGAATGTCCCGGTTCTGGCCCCCTATTCCCGCCTCCCGGGCTGGCTATACCGGGACCATTTAGAGGTCCCGGTTTAGCCAGCCCCGGAGGCGGTGGGCCGCGGGCGCCGGCGGGGAAGGCGGCGAGTGAGGGAGGGAGCGTCCCTGCGCGTGCGCAGGGCCCCTGCACACGCGCAGGGATGCTCCCTCCCTCACTCGCCGCCTTCCCCGCCCGCGCGCGGGGCCCAGCGGCGGTGGCGGAGGCCTCTCCGCGGCCTCCGCTGATCGCTGGAAGCCCTCCAGAGACTCTGGAGGGCCTCCAGCGACCAGTGGAGGCCGCGGAGAGGCCGCGGAGCAGCCGGCGCTGGTCCCGGAAGGCCTTCCAGAGACTCTGGAGGGCCTTCCGGGACCAGCGCCGACCAGCGAAGGCCTCTCCGCGGCCTCCGCTGGTCGCTGGAGGCCCTCCAGAGACTCTGGAGGGTCTCCAGCGACCAGCGGAGGCCGCGGAGAGGCCGCGGAGCCGCCGGCGCTGGTCCCGGAAGGCCTTCCAGAGACTCTGGAGGGCCTTCCGGGACCAGCGCCGACCAGCGAAGGCCTCTCCGCGGCCTCCGCTGGTCGCTGGAGGCCCTCCAGAGACCAGCGGAGGCCGCGGAGAGGCCGTGGAGCAGCCGGCGCTGGTCCCGGAAGGCCTTCCAGAGACTCTGGAGGGCCTTCCGGGACCAGCGCCGACCAGCGAAGGCCTCTCTGCGGCCTCCGCTGGTCGCTGGAGGCCCTCCAGAGACTCTGGAGGGTCTCCAGCGACCAGCGGAGGCTGCGGAGAGGCCGCGGAGCAGCCGGCGCTGGTCCTGGAAGGCCTTCCAGAGACTCTGGAGGGCCTTCCGGGACCAGCGCCGACCAGAGAAGGCCTCTCCGCGGCCTCCGCTGGTCGCTGGAGGCCCTCCAGAGACCAGCGGAGGCTGCGGAGAGGCCGTGGAGCAGCCGGCGCTGGTCCCGGAAGGCCTTCCAGAGACTCTGGAGGGCCTTCCGGGACCAGCGCCGACCAGCGAAGGCCTCTCCGCGGCCTCCGCTGGTCGCTGGAGGCCCTCCAGAGACTCTGGAGGGTCTCCAGCGACCAGCGGAGGCTGCGGAGAGGCCGCGGAGCAGCCGGCGCTGGTCCCGGAAGGCCTTCCAGAGACTCTGGAGGGCCTTCCGGGACCAGCGCCGACCAGCGAAGGCCTCTCCGCGGCCTCCGCTGGTCGCTGGAGGCAAACAGACAAACTGGAATGCTGGACTTCTACATTTGCTTAGAGTCTGCTGTGAAGTAAGATGTTTAATGCAGAGGCTAACTACTGTCCAAATCTGGTACTTTTATTTAGGCTGTTGCCTAAATAAATAAACAAGAGGATTGTGATGGAGTGGAGACTGTGGGACAATCCAGATGGCAAGGGCTTTTGGAATGCCCTGCATAATATGACCTGTATTCTTTTAAAAATAAGTTTAAACCTATAATCAGCTGAGCTTTGTGCACTGATTCTTAGGGGGAAATATAAGAAGACAGGAAGTAGAAAGGAGGATTCTCTGGATACAGGCAGAATTTGAAACATTCTTAGGCAGCATTTGTTACATGAATTTTTATATTAAACTCATCTTGGCTTCCTGTGCTTTAGTCACCTGATATTACACTTGTATTTGTGAATTGGGCCTAGGTTAGTTCCTAGGTTGGGCTGGGGTCAGTTCCTCTTTCTTTACTTTGCTGCAGCTCTGCCTGTGTATTGCTAAAACAGCCTTTTTGTGTTTGCCTTGTCAAAGCTTGCGTTTCTGCTTTCACACATGTTGATTATGATTTATAGATTATTAAAGCATTTATTCCGGGGTCCCGCTATACCAGCTTCCAGATGGGTCTTGGGGATCCCCTGGAATTACAACATCTCCAGACTAGATCAGCACCCCTGGAGAAAATTGATGCTTTTGATGGTGGGCTCTGTGGTACTATAACCCACTGAAGTCTCTTTACTGCCTAGTCTCCATTCCCAAATATCTGTGTATTTTCCAACTTTGATCTGGCAACTCTCCTTCCCCATAACCCACTGGTTCCTGGGGGGACCTGGCAACCTTAATTGGGCCTCAGGAGCAGGGCCATAACCAGGATTGTTTTTGGGGAGGTGCAGTGGGGCACCAGGTGGGCACTAATTAAATTAAATTAATTTAAACAGTGCATGGCTTTGTATAAGCAGTGGAGCCCAGCTGACTGGGTGCCCAGGGGGAGGTCCTCTCAGAAAGTGTAGACTGGCGGCCAGGTGGACTCGGAGAAGTTAGTGCTATTGAAGTTGGTGCTGTTTGGTGACTGTGTGCAAGTTAACAAATTCCCATGCCTTGTGCTGCCTCCCTGCCTGCCACCCTCCCTCCTTCCTCTCACCTGAGGAAGGAGGCTGCTTTAGCCGCCCTGAGCCTGCTTTAGCCGCCCTGAGCCTGCTTCGGCAGGGGAGGGCGGGGTACAAATAAAATTTATTATTATTATTATTATTATTATTATTATTATTATTCCTCTCACCTCTGCCTGCTGCAGGCTGCTATTGAAGCCACCAATCTATGGGTGCGTTGCACTTCCCCATCTCCATCCTGCTTGTGCTTCCATCTCGCAGCTCCAGTCTCATAATAGAGCCCTGACAGGCTCATCAGTATTTTTGCCCTCCCCCTCGGCTGCTTAGGCAAGAGTTCCTATTGCCTGGCTCAGGGGGAGGTTAGGAAAGGGTGGGGTGGGAGGAGACAGAAAAAGAAAGCCTTGCCTTGGCTAGCAGTGCACTCAGGAAAGCAGTGGCTGCACCAGGTAGGGTGTGTGTGTGTGATCTCTCAATTATGCTTCTTGCCAGTGCTTCAACTAGATGGGCTTCTGCAGCCCAGCCTGATATGGGGAAGGGGAGGGGAGGGAGTGAAGGAGCATGATAGGACAGGGCAAAGAAGCCGGTGTGGGTACTGCAGCTTCCATCTGCAGTGCCTTCAAAGTTCCCTAGGAAGCTGTGAAAGAGGAGGCAAGTGGCAGGGGAAAAAGAGAACTCAGCTTTGCTTCCTGTCACAGTAGATTCCCAACAGGCAAACAGCACACCTCTTGGGGGATGTAAAGGGACACTCCCATTGGGGCACTGCAATTTTGAAAGGGGGCCAAACCCTGTCTACCCCACTGCTGGATATGGCCCTGCTCAGGAGCGGGCTTGTAAAAGAGTCACCAGCCTTCAGCCCTGTTGTTGCCTGTTAGCTCCTGAAAAGCTATCAGGAAAAAAATGGTAGCAAATTAGGGGGCACACCAGCATTGCACCAGTATATAGCATCACTTTCCAGCAAAAACTGGAAGTGATGTTATACTGTGGGGGTAGAGTTGTGAAGCTGTACATAGCAACTGGTGGGAGATATAGGGACATGGGGGTGCATGGTGTGATGTATGCTAAGAGGTCACTTCTGGGGAAATCCCAGAAGGAAAGTCCGGTTGCTCTAGGAATCATCAGAAACCTTGAGCTACTTGGTATCCCTTCTGGGTTTTCCCCAGAAGCTACAATGTAGCACACATGATGCTGATGTGGGTTTTAATTTTTTTTTCTCCCTTTGCTGCTCAGAACAGTGGTAAGCAAAAAGGCTACCAGTGGTCAGCCACCTGCCGTAACAGGAGGCCTAAACAAACATTCTAGGAGAAAGCTGTGCTGGAAAGTGTAAATCAAAATAATACAAAGTATCTTAGCTTCAAGATTACTAAATACACAATGAAGAAACAATATCAGAATTCATGCAAAGTATCAAAATTCATTCTAGAGGTAATATTCAACAAGAATAATCATGAAACAAAAGTCCACCAATACATTTATACAAAATTCCACAGTGTCCTCAAAAAGTCCATTTAAAATTGTCAGGTACAGTGTGACGTCCCCTCTCACTGGCCCCGCCCTGCGGGGGGTGTACGTGGTGGGAGGCCAAAGGGGTGCTTTGGCCTCAGAAAATGGAGGGGGTGGGCATTACCTCACGTGGCCACCTCCTCCATGGATTCAGGCACTCTTTCTCTCTCTGGGTCTGCCTGTCCTCCACTTCCTGCTTCCTCCCTGGCCATTAGCGTTTCCCCCTTTTTATTGCTTCACACCTCCATGCCCCGTTCTCTTCCCTCTTCTAGCCTGCTCTCCCCTGCCCATCAACTCTCTGTCCCCTCCATTGGCTGGCTCCCCCCGTGATGCAGACTGTTCCTGCCCCTTACTGTGCAGCCCCATGTGGGCTCCACCATCTGGGAAGGCTTCAGGGTGTGGCATGCCCACCATGGCGGGTGCATCCATCCTGGCAGCCCCTTCAGACCCGCCAGCCAGCATCTGCGCTGCCTGCTCCTGCATTCCCGGGCCGGCCAGGAGCTGCTGTGGTTGTGCCCAGCAGATGGGGCGGGGCAACCACCTGAAGGCTGCTCCATGCCAGGTTGTCAGGTTCGAGCCTCTCTGCTCCTCCTCCGCCGGGCCCCCAGAATACCCAGCAGAGGCACCACAGGTAGGAGGGCCTGGGGGCACCTTGGACCCTGCTGCTGGTCTCGTCACAGCTGTCCCCGCTCCCTCCGCTGGGCCCGGGGTCTGACGATGCTGGGTTGCCATGGGCCTGGGAGAGGGTGGAATGTGGCGGCCTCGACATACAGTCTCCAAAACAGTTCCTAAGGAAAATGCTGAAAAGAATTAAACAGTCCTTCCTCCCTTACTTGGGGTATCACAATCTCAGTGGTAAGGGTTACTCCTCATACATGCCAATCCCTTTGTCAATCTTCTCATAAGAAAAACTCCAGCCCTGAACAAGTGGTTGACTTGCTGCTTGTTTTGGCTACTGCTTCTACCACAGCAAAACCTCTATAAAACTACAGACACTTAGAAGGTAACCCTAAAATACACAACCGTCTTTGAATATACAAGAAAGTCTTATGCACATCATAGTATTAACGATCAACAAGGAAAGAAGAAATTAAACAAGACAATCTTTTACCAGTCAGCATTCACTCATACATATTCGTTCTCAAGCAAAAACAAGACACCATATTTAAAGTAGTAATTGAAACCAGCTGTTAGAAATTTAAAGTTCCATGACATGATGCACATACAAGAGCCTGAAGACTTAGAGAGTACTGAAATTCTGCTATGCTGTAAACTTAAAGAAAGCAAGTGAAGTCCAAAGCTAAATTCAAACCTAGGGAATGACAGAATTTAATTTTTATATTCACATGGATTCCTGCCTGAGAAGGATCTTCTGGATGTCATCATGGGGGTAAAGTTGCAAGACTGTACATGGCAACTGGCGGGAGATATAGGTGCATGGGGATGCATGCCCTTGGACTGATTTTTGAAGAGAACAAAATACTTAAATGAGTCAAAATTGTGCTTTTTAGAAATAAAATGAGAAACCATCTGTAATGCCATTTCTTATTCTACTGTGGTGTTCAAGAATCCTGGCATGTACTGGGTGGGTGGTACTCCCTACATACTGCATCCCACATTCACAGAGAATTAGGCATGCCACATTTTTGCTAGCACATGTTGTTGAGCATTGTAGAACAATGGGCTTACCCCTTGGAGTGGCACAAATTCCTTAACTTTCAAGGCTTATGGGCAAACTAGGCATTTCCCACAGGGATAGTGTCCTGCCAAGCCCAAAATAGGAGCTTCCCTAGATTTGAATTTAGGGTGTACTAAGGTTTCTTTAAAGTTCCTATTCCTCCAAAAACCCACATATGGTGTTGAGAATAATCTGGAATGTCACTAATTAAATGTCAATGCTTCAACAAGACTCTGCGGCTAGTGGTGCATAGTCTAATCTCCATGTGAGTTTATTCTGTTTCTCCTTGTCCTTATCCTGGAAGAGATCTCTTTGGCAGCACTACTGGTAGCTAAACTGGGATCCATGTTGGAATGCTCAGATAGCTCCTCCACAGACATAACATGAATAGAAGACTGTGGTAGGGAGAATTAGCTTGTTGCTTCATATGAATATTTAGTGTCTTTGTGAATGTGATTTTGTTTGACTTTTACTCCTACTAGCGTCATCACCAGATTGAAATAAAAAGAAAACTTGAAAATTTGGTGAAGAAAGATCGCGCTCAAAGAATAAAGGTGAAGTTCCCCCCTGCCATTCTTGTGTTACAGAGAGTTTTGAAAACCTGTTTTGTGTATGTGTGCATGTGTTCAAGCACACAGACACACATGTATATATACAAGTATACACTTTATGCCTTTCCTAAGAACACAGAAAAATTACTTAATTCATTTCCTTCCTTTATATATACCACATCTTTCTCCCTATTGTGGACCTAAAGCAGCTTACATTGTTCTTTTCACCTCCATTTTATCCTCATGGCAGCCTTGTGAGGTTGATTAGACTGGGAGTGTCTGACTGGTCAAGGCCATCCATCCAGCTTACTAGACAGAGTGGCAATTCAATCATGGTCTCTCAGATCCTAGTCTGATACTTCAACCACTACATCACATTGACATATTGGGCACAAGTTCTCTTAGAAAAGTGTGTTGTCAGATTCTGTAATCTGACAAAGCCACTGTGTTCATATTTCTTCCACATCTTCCTCTCATCCTGTTCTTGATGCTCTTTTATCTATATCCTGCTAGTCTTAATTTAATCAGTCTTTTTTTTTTTGTATAAGCATATTATACAAGGAGTTTTTAGAAACAATGATCCATATCCCCAAATATAGTTGCTAGTCTTGATTCTTTTCTGAGGACTGATGATCAAAATGCTGATGTAATTGCCTGGCAAAATTGTTATTCAGACATTACTCACAACAGCAGGGTTAAGGGAGCATACTGATTTCCTAACAGCAACTCTTTCTCAGGCAGCTAAGACTAACAATTTTCCCTTCATCTAGGTGGAACGATCAAGAAGGTCAGCAGAAGACACACATTTCCTGCTTTCTCCACACCCACCCACTGCACCAAAGAAGCATTTTGGGCACCGCAAATTAGGTGACAGAGGACAATCAGGTCATTTGGTGAGTGTTATAATGAGGACCTGTAGGGCAAAAGGTATCCCATTACTGATCTATCCTATATTCAGACTCCCAATTATACCATCATCAGACACAGCCTTGTTCCATCTGCAATCAAAGTGATGCTTCCTATTTGCTGCTCTGGAGGAAGGTCAGATCTTTATTTATATGTTAGCCACATTTTTATCCTACTACTCTCCCCACCGACTCAGGTTGGCATACAGAGAGCTGTTGCATTTGTTCCTCACAATAACTCTATGAAGTAACTTAAGTTGAAAGGCAGCAACTTGCTGAAGGCCACTGTCATAGGTCAGTCAGGACTGTGAGAAGAGGATCTATGTGAGCCAGATCTGAGTCAGCAGAAGCCAGCAAGCAGAAGGATGAGCTGCAGGCTGATAAGGATTTACAGCCAACAACTGATGCAGAACCATTCTAGTCTCCATCCATGAGTCTATAGGTGAAACTAAGCTGATAGTTTCCAACCCTCCAGCATTGCTTGTGTCCTGGCCTGATGCCAGTTGCTTGAATAGTTGCAGAATTACTCCTGAGCATCTGGCTGCAAATTGGACCCTTAGCCACATGCTTATGAAAAACAAGCAAGAGAGGCTACTAGGTGTGGAAGGAAAAAGCCAACTGGCCATTGTTTTGAATCCTGCCTTGCCTGTGTGAACCTTGGACTGGCTTCTGGCTACAGTTTTTGACTCTGCTTGACTTCTGCTTGTGAGTAACCCTTGAACTGCTTGACTCTGCCTCTTGAACAGTCCTTCACAATGGCTTTCTTGGCTTTGAACTCTTGACTTGGTTTCCCTCATTTTGACTTTGACTGCCCTCCAGGAACACACTCTTGGCTTTTTCTGACCTGCAATGGCCACCCAGCCAGTTTTGACACTGAGTGAAGACTGGAATGTGGTTCTCTGCATATTTGTCTTGTAAAACTACTGACTCTTTTAGGTATAAATTAATATAATTGTACTCTAGCTGTAGAATGTCAGTATTTAGAACTAATTAACTTTGTTTCACAATGAAGATCTTCTGCAAACTGTATTCTCTGTTTCTGCATATAATTAAGTGTGGATAATTGCAATGTATTGTCACTACAACTGAGCAAAGCATCCCATATGATTTTCTTCATTTCCCAGTTAGTGTAATGGATATAAGCTGCTGTGGGCCAATATATTTTGAAATGTGTATTCCTAAGTCATGTGCTGAGTGATATTTAGACTTCAGCAGTGTCCTTGGCTACTTGCTCTTTAAGTGTTCTCTCCCATTTATTTACATTGTCTAGGCTACCAGTCCTCGACCAAGCACTGCACCAGGAAACATACAGCATCCAGTCCGACTGCAGCCACTTTACAGCAATGCCATGGCAGAACCGATTTTCAAGACTGCTTCAAGTTCCAGACCAAAGTTCTCAACGTGTGAAAAAGTGCATCGTTTTGCCAGTGGGGTTAGATTTTGCTGTTTTATAAAAGCACTATGGTAGAAAGAATTATCAACAGCTATATTCAGTATAGTGAAACAAATCTAATTACCCATTATACTTCCCCTCGGACAACTGTAACCAAAGAACTCTGGAGGAAATTGTCGTGGCTGTTACATAGATTATATATAAGTTATTAGACGACTAGCATAATATTTTAACTCTGTATTGGCTAATGTTCAGGCAGAAGGTTCTGTCATACCATGGGGGGCTTGTACCAGGACTGCTGTGGATGCAATGGCCTTCTAGGTTTTACCTTACTAGTTTTTTTTCTTTAAAAAACTAGTAGGCTTTTAGTTTGACACATGAGCATTCCTGTTTAAGAAACAGGTGCTTATTTTTATAATTGGAAAACAATTGGCAAAAAAGTAATCCCTCTTTTGTTACTAGTCAGTGAGTATGGGAAGATATTTCAAAAGGATAAAAGGCATCTTAAAGCAGGTAGCAAACTGTTTTACCAGAGGGTTGGGTCAGAATTCTCCCCTACAAAATTGTTGCTTCCCTCCCATACAAGTTATCCAAGGAGAGTGGGGTGTCATTTGGAAATGTTGTGGCTCCACACAGGGATAGTAGCTAACTACAATCCTGATTTTTACTCAAGCTTTAAACTACAGTTCAAGTGCATCAAAATAGTATTTGCAGATATGCAATTTCTCTGTGTTCACATTTTGTCAAACTTTGTTCAAATGTTTGGCTCTTTTCCTGTCACTTTTTGGAAATTAAATTTAATTTAGCACCTGGTACCAAGGAGGCTAAAGGACTCCTCCTTTCCAGCATAACTAAAAATCCAGTATTAGAACATCAATGCTTATGTTTTATGTGTTTTTAACAATTGTTTAGTGTTTTTCACACCATCAGTTTTAGTCAGAGTATTTCCCCTCAGGAATAGACTGGAGCAAGCCAAGCTGAGCAGCCCCTGCAGTACTATGTTATGAGCCAGTGCTGTAGGGTCTGCTTAGCTCAGCAGTACCAACAATGGGCTCATCCATGGATTCATCTGTTGTTTCTTAGCAGCAGTGGAAAAAGTAACAATTGGTGAGCTGATACCAACTATCATTGCGGAGGAAGGATGCAAGTCAAGTGGCCGCTGATGGTAAGGTTGCTGAGGCTTGGCTTGCTCCTTTCCCCCAGTGGCCCTCTAGGGAAACTTCCCTGTAAGTTAAATGGCCAGTCTGCTCCCCCCTCCACATTGTTCAGTTCTAAATACACACCTTTCTTTACCACTGGAATATTCTGTTTGTCGCAGAACTAGGAATTCTTGAAGAGGATCCAAGGCTGAATTATCCATATTAAGCAAAATTGCTTAATTTTTCTTCATTTCCTGTTTGTCATTTTCTATACTTTTTGTGGTTTTGCTAGTGATTGGAAGTAGCAAAAGGACATGAGGGCCCTGAAACACATATTCAGTTCACTACAGGAAATCAGAGGGAATAGTCCCTCTGACACTTCACTATGGAGTGTCCACACAATCATGTGGACTAGAAACCAACTTTCGTTGTCCTGATTTTTGCTTGAATATGGAATCCAAAAACAACTTTGGAAAGTAATTTATCAATGTTATTTATAACATATATACTTTAATAGTACTTTAGATTTTAAGTACTTTAAAAGTACACTTCAGGTGCATTCACACTACACTAAATAATGTGTTTTGTGATTGGATTTTTTACTTGTGTAAGAATAGCAAAAATCCAGTTGCAAAACACATTATTAAGTGTAGTGTGAACATACCCTTTCTGAAACTGTTTGGTAATGAGCCATACAAATTGGCTGTGATGGTTCAAATTAATGACTAGAGCATAGATGGACATTTTCAAGGACAATCATTAGCACTGCTATAGTTAGTGGTGGTAAATTCATGTGTATTCAACAACAAATGTGTTTTCTTCATCTATACCACATTACTCCCGGAAAACACACTGTTTAATATGAAGGAGAAACATTTTTGTAAATATGCGGGAAGATCGGTCACAGTTCCTTGGAATGTGCTCACTGCTTACGTATAGGTACATATCTCCCCTTCACACAGTGTTTAACATTGTGTGCCCTGTAAAGTATGAATTAATCTCATGGAAAATAATCTCATAAAATTAAGAAACACACACACACAAATCAAACCCTACTGAGCAATTAGCACCAGTGGAAAGATTGAGCCAGTAACGGGTTTGTGGAAATCCATGTGGTTATTTCCAGACTCTTGAAGATAATAAAACATGGACTAATCAAGGCCTCACTGCTTAACCTCAGGCATACACAAGATCAAAACATATGGAATATGTTTTTAAATCTGGGTCAGGACATGAAATTACTAAGTGGTTTATGAATCTCATTCCATCGTGCATTCATTGAAAAAGTTGAAAAGTCATCTTTTAAAGATTTGTTAAAGATTTGATAAGGATATCGATTGTGAATTAATAAGAATTGGTTAAAGGTGCTAAGGTGTAAAGCAGTGTTACAAAATAAGAATTTGCAGTTTACAGCAGACCGGAAATTCACAGGTGACTCTACACCTACATGCATGCACAAAAATCTCAATTATTAGAACACTGTAATCAAACAAAAATATCTACAACTGCGCTTGAACCTCATTTGTATGTTACATTTTCTATCTTATTTAATTCCCCCTTTATGCAAATACAGTCTCTGGAATTGCTTTATTTGGGTAGGTGTGGGGAGAAAGGAAAAGATAACTCTTTCCTTTCTTGCAATTTTCTTACTGGAGAGCTCCCCCACCCCAAAGTTGCCTGTATTCCAACTGGGGCAGATGTCTGTATTTTTTCTTATGTGGAGGTGAAAGAAGTTCATGGATGGTTTTTTTCCATAGAGTAAATTGACAAGAGAGGAAAGGATTACAGTTTCCTTTTTCTTATGACATCATTTTCTTCCTTAATAAAGCAATCCTGGATACCACATTTGCAAAAAAAAAATTATGTCATAAACACAAAATATATATATAGATAAAACCGTAATGTGTTTTTAATCCTTACAGTCTGATTGTTACATAAGTAGGACAATTAACTATTGACAAACATGATTTCAGGGAGAGAGAGGTTTGTTAAGACCAACGTATTCAATGGATTATTCATCTGGAATATCCCCATACCAGCTTCCCATCATTAACAATTATGTGATACCTATACCACCTTCACCCCCCAAAACTGAGAAAAATATCAATATGATGAAATTTGGAACATCAAGAAGTCGACGATACCGTCCAACAACTGCACCAAATGGTTTGGAACAATCATTAATGAAGGTAATAGATCTTTTCCTTCCCGCTATCTCTATGTTGTAGTCCAAGTTGTTAATTTCTGAATACACTTTGCTAAGTATATAAAGAAGTGATGAAATATTTGCTTTTGTTAAGAAGAGGGGAGAAAACCCTTAACTGGTATGTAGTTCACTTCCTTTAACGTGTACTTTGAATGAATGCAGTTTGCTCACTCAGATTGTTTCACTTTAGATTTTCAGTACTATACTCGCTAAACAAACTGAAATATTAGGGCTTTTTTTGAGCAGGAACACAGTTCTGACTGGCTTGGTGTCAAGAGTGTGGCCTAATATGCAAATGAGTTACTGATGAGCTTTGTCTACAAAAAAGCCCTGTGAAATATGATTCTGAGAACAGTGACTGTCCTTGGGAGTCTACATGCAGGTGGAAAAGATGTTTTAACTCAGAAAGTGTAAAGCACAGTCAAACAACTAATTGTCACACACACTTTGCTGGTCTAAGTTGCAGGTCTTGTTTGTTAGATCAGTATTTCATTTCCATAATACTGGACCACTGAAAACACTTATTGGCATATGGTTTGTTGTGGCTAACAAACTTTGTTCTTAAATTCTGGGGCTGTAAATTTAGTAAATTTTCAAAAGATGGAGCATCACCCATGGATCTTCTTGTAACTGAAACCTAGTTCTCATATAGTTAGAAGACTCCCTGAGTCTGCTTTGGTGTGGAGGGCGGGATATAAATGCAACCATGTAGTTTTTTCTCTTACACAATATATCTACAGCTCTTTGCTAAGCAATTTTTTGGTAACTGGGATTTGGTAACTGTATTTGATAACTGGATGTCCAGTTCTATGTGTTGGATTTCCTGACCATTTTTCACTGGTACAAAGGCATTTCTGCTATCAGAGGAGAGGGGTTGGATTTTACCAGTTCCCCCATGGCTGACCCCACATTATGCCAGTTCTTGAGGTGGTCCCCTCAGTCATAGGGACAGCAATTCAGGAAATGTGTGGAGCAATGACAGGAGGGAGAACGTGAGAAATCTTCATTTGGATCTAGCCCTATGTTATGTCCATGTTATGCCCAGTATATAACACCCTGTATAACCAAAAAGTAAGGGCAATATGAAAAAGACTCAGGCAAAATTAATTTCCCCCAATTTTGTATAAGTAGGGAAGTTCAAAGTAGAATTTTCAGTTAGCAAACGTCTGGTTAGCCAAAGCTCACCCAGGTTAGTTTAAGGTAGCACTTTCATTGGGCCCTTACTATATGGAACACACAGCAAGGTGGTGGATGACTGATTTGAATTTTAGCAGAGCAATTGTCCATGCCTAATCTCCAGTTATTTGTCACTTTGCTACATGTTCTGCTTGTCTGGTCTCTCTGTCACATTTTTATCTGGCCCTCTTAATTGAAAGAGGTCAGGGTGATATCCGTGTTTTTCCTTTCTTCTGTTTTAGCATGTGGTTGCTGCATGCTGGCAGCACAGACTGGTCTTTTAACAGCGAAGTGCAGAGCCAATGTTTGGTGATACAAAAATGCAGGTATTTCATTGGATTCCTGTCCTCTTTGATACAGGACACAGGCAAGTTCTACAAGCCTCTACACACCAACGCATATGTTACCATGATGTATTTGGGGAAAAATGTGCACTTGTGCCATGACCTTTTTGATCGCCGAGATGAAATAAAAATATATCAACAGCACTGTGGAGGAGAAAATGTTTGTGTATACAGAGGCAAAGTGCTGGAGGGAGGTGAGCATGAAAAAGCCCGACTTCATTTTAATTCTGGCAAACTTTTTTTCATATGAATAAACTGTTGAAGTGGTAGCAAAATTATTTTTGCGACACTCAGTCTAGTTATGTGTGTCCAGGGACTTATATACCAGCTGCCTCAAACTAAGTCTAGATTTACTGTTCCATGATTGAAAATGAGACTGCAATTACTTTTGCAAATTATGGAAAAAGGGTTGTACAGGAGTGATTTAACAAAATACTGTGGGTTAGATTAATTTTGGGATGGTGATGTATGGTTAATAAAATGCTTGCTGGGGTAAAATGAATACCAAATTATCTGCTTACACGAAGCTGTAATATATCAGTGTGAGATGTTTATTGCTCCAGAAGGGAAATGAATACACTCTTGAGGTTTGATTCAGAATCTGAATCAATGGGGACTCTGTTGACTTAAGCAGAGCTGTTTCAGATGTAATCACAAATGCAACCTGGGGAAGAATACTATGCTAGGTAGAATTAATATCATGCTATTGCACTGAGGATGGGTTTATGTTCTACTAATATTTGACATTTATTCAGCTCCTTCCTGTGTTTAATGCTGTACACAGCATAACTATGTTGTATTCCATGCCAAGAAGTTAAGAGTCCACAGTAGATGGACAAGAGAGTAGTCTGGGAGAAGGCCAGGATTAATGAGTAAAGAACAACCAGTTGACAGTGAAGAAGCAGGCTAGGATGATACAGGGGAAGGCTTTCTACCCAAACTGTAAGATATTGAAGGAGAAGGCAGCAGTAGCCTACTTAATGGGGAAGGCTTTGTATGTATCCAAAGCTGCATCGCAGAGAAGTAGAAATAGTGGGGTTGAACCCCATGGATTTGCTCCCCAAGAACCTCTTGCAGCTGGGCAAGGTTTCTTGTACTAGGGAAAAGCATAATTGCTAGAAGAATGGATCCATGGGATCCAGCTTAGTGAGTTATATCCCATCACTGTACTTGGCTAACTATGGAAACTTATTCCAATACAAAGAGCCTTACTCCGGAGGAGGACAGTTCCTTAGAGGGAGGGCTCTAAGGTTAGCTGAGTGGGGTGGTAGGAATGAGTGGGGTGGTAGGAATGAGTGGGAGGAAGATCACAGAAGCAGATGAGTTTGTCCAAAACAGAAGGAATGTGGAAAGATACAAGGGTAGCAGTAGGAAATGTGTTGAGACAAAAGAACCTTATTGAGAGAGCTGTGAAAATAAGGACTGTATGTTTCCTATATCATATGATGGCAAAGCAATACAAGAGATCACAATGACAGAAAATAACATTTAGGGAAGGGTAACAGGGAAGAAACAGGGAAGATTAGGAAGGAGGATATTAAATTGACTGGAGTGAGATGTGATTGGAACATTGACAGAAGCCCAGTAGTAATCAGAAAAGTGGATCTTTGAGATACTGAAAAAGGAGCAGGATTTGATAGCCACTTGGAAATTGAAAGATGTGTGTGTGTGCATTTGTGCATGTGTGTTTCCTGATAGATTAAGAATGGGTTTGGAGATCATCACAAAGTGGGGTGAGAGTACCATACCTAGTGGGGAAGTTTCTGCTAAAAAGCTAGGTAAATGTATTTTGCTGAGCAAGTGGGATCAGGCTGTGAGTGTCATCTAATTATTCAGTAAAAAGTATTGTATTCCATGTTTTCTACTGAAAATAGCTGAAGCAATTAAAATGTTTTTAAAAGGTTATCAACACAAATAGAACATACAATACAATATTAAAAACATCACTGTCCCATAACACTTTCAAATCAGAAAATCAGAGCTAAAAGGAGAAAAAACTGACAAGCCAGAGAATAAAAAGTAACAGCCATCATGCACAAGGCAGAGAAAAAATATTCATTGATATATATGTACAACATTTATTGATTTTTTCACATGACAACATAATGAATGAAGTGCTTTACAGTCATGGCCTTCATCTCCACAACAAAACAATTGAAGTGGGTTACCGTTTAATAATAGTGCACCGTTGAGAAACTGTTCATTTGATGAATTTATGGCTTCTTGAGTCTTTCTTTGCCTATTGGGCAAAACTGGCTGCTTGGTTTTACTTCTAGACTAGTGTTTCTTAAACCTTATGAACTTAGTTCCTCTTCCTAACTCACAAGTATGTATTACTGTACAGCTCTTTCTGTTGTGAAGCATTTTGTTCACTATACTTTTACTTATGTCTCGGAAGCAACTGAAACTTGAAAAAAAACCTATTATATTTCTCTCTATACTAGAAATTGAGAATTGAATGTTCAAATGTTGCCTCACATAAAAACCTCCCAGCCCAGCATTTTGAATGCTATCACGTCAGGGAGATCGTTTAATGCTAGTCTTTTCCCTTATGGACTACTTTCAACATACAAAGTCTTTGATGTAAAAGAGTGCACAAACATACCTCCCACCTTTCTAAAGATGGGCAGCTCCAGGAATAATGTGTCACTTGCTTTTTATTCATGTATGAGCTGTCTCTTAACACTCTTTAAACAGAGTCAAATAGCAAAAAACATTTTGTTTTCTCCAATTCCAGATACTTTCCACTTCACCTCCAAACGGCACCATGGCTTTCCCTTTAGCCTTACCTTTTATCTCAATGGAATGCAAGTGGGCAGGTTAAGTTCTTGCTGCGAATACAAACATCGGAAGGGTACTCGGCTAGGAGGCAAGCACGGACACTTTGGTTTTGTCAACGTGGAAAGATCATCTCCTTGTTATAAGTATGGATAATTGACTTTTGTTCATTTAATTCTGTTGGGACCTTAACACTACTTAAAGTAGACACCGAAGTGAAACATCGCTCTAATTTAATCAAACACAAGTCCAGTAGCACTGAAAGACTAGTAAAATGTATTCTAACATACTCTTAACCAATACACCTTCTAAGCTGTGGAGTCTTGTGAGCTACTGGCATTACAGTTGTGAGCAAGCAATTTAGCTAATGCATAAATTAGTTTGCTCTGGGGTCATCCTTCCTGAACTAAGACAAAAAATGTGTGCGCTTGAAACTAAAAAACTAGCTCACACTAACTCAGCTTAGAGGAAACATTGCTCTTAACATGAGTTCTGATTTCATCAGATGCATTCTTGAGTTTGCCACAAAATTATTATTTCAGGACATCATGGCTCTTCGGGTATCAGTGTACCATCTTAGATCTTATTGATTTCAAATTCCAGAAGAATAGCTATGCTTTTATTTTATAACAGTGAATTCCATGACATAAGCTTTTGGGGGCCAGAGTTCATTTTGTTCATTGTCTGTAGCATTATGCTTCTAAGGAATGAGTTGTGACTTCACTGAATCTCATACGGCAATATATTTGTTAGTCTTTAAGGGCCTCTGAACTCTTTATTGTTTCGCTGCAGAAGAGTAATACAGCTATCCCTCTGGGTAACTGTAGCAATATGTAACTGTTCTTTTCTGACATGAATTCTAGTAGGAATGGGCACAGACCTGAACACCGAACTAAAATCTGGCCCGGACTTTACCTTGTTAGAGGTTCGGACAATTCGGTTTGAAAATCACATGTTCGGACCAGGAAGTCTCTGAACTTTCTGCCTGGTTCAGAACCTCTCGTGCATTCTTGGCAAAGAAACTTGGGTATGGGTGGGATATTTCCAGCCATCGAGGGACCAATAGTGACAATCCGAAGCAGACAGGCAAGTCTGATTTCCAATGACAGGCATTGATCTGACTTCCTCAGGATGGGGGGGCAGGGAGGAATGTATATTTTTTGCGAGTCTTGTTCTCCTTGTGCATGAAATAATATCTTTTGGTGGACTAAGGGGGAAAAATTACTGGGGTGGGTGGAGAAACCTGTTGAATCTCCTGACCTCTATACAAACTGCCAGAGTAAAAGCATCACCTCTCTCTCGTTTCTCCTTTCCTTGCATTCAGAGCTACATTTCTTTCTCCTCCTCCTCCCACCTTTTTCTTTGCTTTGAGGACTGGGGAACATGGATAGATTTTTTTCTTTTAAAACATGTTTTTGATCTGATTTGGGGGTGGACTGTTCACTTTTGTGGATTCTGAAAACTGCCCTTTCCCTGCTTGCTGGCTGTTGGGTCCCCTTTCTGCTCCTCCAAAAAGCACCCCATTTCTTCTTGCATTGCTTGAGTCTCTGCCTGGGGGGTATCCTCTCCTCTCCCACTCAGGCACCCAAACTACCTAAAAATTTCTGGGGAGAGCTTGGCTAACTGCCCTCTTCCCTGGCTGTTGGGTCCCCTTTCTGCTCCTCCAAAAAGCACCTCGTTTCTTCCTGCGTTGCTTGAGTCTCTGCCCGGGGGGTTTCCACTCTCCTCTCCCACTCAGGAACCCAAACTACCTACAGATCTTTTTTAGGGGTCTGTAACTCAGCACCCCAAAGTCCAATGTGGACCAAACTTGGTGGGTACATTGAGGACAGCGAGCTGGAGACAACCTGCCATTTTGGAGCCTCGAAGCGTTGTGGGGCTTTTTAAAAACAGGACCAGTTCGTGAACTGGTTCGTGAACCAGACTGTGGTTCTGTTTGTGAACTGGTCCGGGAACCAGTCCAGTTCTGTTCGTGAACTGAACCAGCATTTTCTGGTCTGTGCCCATCCCTAATTTCTAATACATGACAGCCAACTTCAGATGCATGAAAGTTTAATGTAGGGATGGTCATTCAGATATTCTTGCATTGAAAATACTCCTGGAATTCCCTGTTTCAGCTTGGGGATATCTGAACTGACCCCAAACCCACTCGAATTTTCAGGAGTGATAAAAATTATTTAGATGTTTTGGATTCAGGAGAGGCAGCAGGAGCCGTAAGGGACAAGGGAGAGATAGTGGGGCCATAGTGCCAATATTGCTGTGGAGCTTTAGATATACCTTAAATTTTAAAGATCCCTGTGGTAGACTTGGTCTGTAGATGCCTGGTCTTCCCCACCCATTGGAATCAGTGGGAGACCTTGTCTTTCAACTCAAAGGCCAGGTCTAGTGCCCATTGGAATCAAAAGGCAGTGTACTAGGCCTCTCAATCTAGGCATCGTCTATCACAGTGGATCTTTAATTTTTAAAGAGTTGTGGCAGCATTGGGTCTGTGGCCCAGATGCAGCATCCAGGCTATCTCATTTCTCCGTTGTTGCTCCTGTCGCCTCTGCTTGCTTTAAAGCAGTGGCCCTTTAAAGTTTAAATTGGCAGTAGACCTGGTCTCTTGAGTCTAGATGCTGACCCTAATGTCCATTGATTTATCTATAGGCCAGGTCTATGGCAATGGATCTTTTTAGTTTAAAGGTCTACGGCACCACTGGCACCACAGCCCAGGTGAGAGCTCTCTCTCTCTTCCTCTCCTTTACCAGTCCTGATTCCTCTGGGCAGAGCTCTGTGTGCATTTAAAATGTATGTTTTAACATTTTTAAGGGCCTGATTTTTGAGTGCTGATATTCCTGAACCTGAGAAATGTCCCTGAGATGGATTTCCAGGATGGTATCAGCAATTAAAAAATCATGCCCTTCCTGAAATATAATTAAAATGGAAAATTTTCAAGTGCACTCCCTAGGGTAATGGGTATGTAAACACATACCCCATATATTTAGTGTACTGGTCAAGTTAGAGTAGACAATAAACCTAGTTAACAATGAGCAATGATAACTGGGACTGGATTAAATTTAATACATAATGAAACCATTAGCTGGACTAAGATGTCAGAAATACTAAATTGTTGTATTAGTAAGTATGAGATAACAAATTTGTTTTGTAAAGAGGAGACAACTTTCAAAGCCAGAGGAATGCCTGAGGGCTTGTATTCTCACCCTTTTCCTCCTTAGCACCCATTACTACCACACTGCAAACTGTTTCTGCAATTTCTCCAGTCACACAGATTACTGGAATGGAAATCTTAAGTGAGTCAAAAAATCACAGGATCAACTTGCACACCTGCTTACTAAGCACAAAGATGTTTTGAACCAATTGTATGAAATCTATACATTTTTGAATTTCTGTTCAGTTTCATTTATTTCATTTACATAAAACAGTTTCAGAGTGAAATTCCATAGGTCATTTTGTTCAGGTGTGGGGAGTGTGTCTCCAATTTCCATAGATTGTTGCTTGATCTGTTGCCACCACATCCCAATATGTTTTGGATCGTCTCTGATCCTCAGGTGACCGAGTGGGGGTGGAGTAGTGCAGCAGAAACTGGAAAATGGTAATGCCTTTGTTGGTGATCAGACATTGGTGGATCTTTGTTTCTAACCCCATTAGTTTGTAAATTAATCTCCTCTTGAATTGGTTTATCCTTATTGATATGTCAGTTTCATCCTGAAAACTAACTGTCCTAGGAAGAAAATCAAATGCAGGTAGATATTGCAAAGAGAGGCTGAGAGTTTTTTTCCAGGTCATAAGCTTTAAGATATTTGTCAATAAAATGTAATGTTTATAATTAGCTTGCGACCCTAGAATGGTTTTCAACTTTCTCAGTATTGCATGGCTTGGTTTGATTGCTTGACTCATTTGAAGCTATTTTTTTAGAAGTACCGTATTTTGCAACATGCCTTTCCTCTGATTCTGTGGTCTGGAGTGGTGTGAGTTGATTTGTGGGATGCTGTACGTTAAAGATCTTACTTTACAGCAGAGATTTGGATGGAATAGTATTCTAATCCTTTCCAACCATGGGTCTGTATGCCCTCACCCCCCAGTCATAACAGTTTATATGTCCAACCTATATTTCCAAGGCTGATTAAGAAATTTGATGCTCACAAAAGCACATACCCTGCCACAAATTTTGTTTGTCTTTAATGTGCTACTGAACTCTTGTTCAGGAAATTCATGAAACTCTGAGCATGGCAGTTCAGTTGAGAGTCTCTGGGTAAAAACAAAAGGAGTAAGAAATAACAGTGATATTATGGTGGAGGTCTGCTGTTGACCACCAAGCCAGGCTTAGATGAGATACTTCTACAACAGATTGCAAAGTTCTCAAAGAGAAGGGAGATTTTAAAACAGGCTAGCTAGCCATCTGACAGCAATGCTGATTCTGTGAATTAGGCAGATCATGAGAACGGGGGTGGGAAGTGTTGCATCAATGCTTAGTTTTTGTTACCATTTCTTACATGTCCAGGGAAATGGTGATTGACACTTTGGAGTAAGTCAGTAATTTTTCTCCAGGCCAGTTTGGCAAGGGATCCTGGAAGTTTTTGTTATCTTCTGGGCATGGAGCAATGGCTCTTCAGTGTAATAGCCACCTTTGGCTGTGGGTTCCCAGGTTAGAGTGCTCACTAGGCACCAGTTCTAAGATCCATTCAGCAGAGACATATTGGCTCAAAGCATCAACCTTTTATTTTGCAAGGTCACACAACTCCAGCAAGGAACAGCTTCTAACTGGCCAGATAAACCCTGAAAAGTGAAACTGAGCTCCACTCCATTAAAATACATTGTAGCATGGAGAAAGCTGCAAGGAAAACACGGAATAGATTTTCTATTCTGCATTTTCTTTGCAGCTTTGTAAGCCCACAATTCCTTCCTGCTTCAGCCTACAAAGATGAGGGAGAAGGAGATGGAAACTTCGGCAGCCTCGGAGCTTCAGAGTGTGAGGACAGTAGGGGGAAGGGGGTGAAAAGAACCCGAAAGGTCTGTTTAAAGCCCTGGGCAGGTTGATTCTGGCCTGTGGGATGGACATTTGACGCCCCTGGTTTAAAGGGACTATAATCTCTTTAAACACCCTTTAACTTTGACTATCTGGCATTCCCAAAAATATTTGGGATTTTGAGGGCTTTGCAATTTCAGATAGCTGGACAAAAAAATCCAAATCTCTATCTGGCTGAAAGAATAGCTAGAAAATACAAATAAGGTATTTTTTTGGATATAGCTGAATGCACACCCTTACTCCTGGTCCTTCACCGCTAACTTCTGCTTAATTCAGCAACCAACAACTTGATATGTTCTTATTAAATAATTTTAGTGTTTGGAGGAATCGTAAATTAGATATGTTATCAAATGATCACATTTTCACTGTACAAGGATGTTACATGTAAGTTAGAGAGAATAAAACCCCCATTTTTCAAATAAGGCAACTAGTTACTAGGGATAGGCATGAACCACATAAACACAGTTCAATTTGTAGTTTGTGGGCTAGCAAACCTCATTTAAAGGGACTGCATTCCCTGTAAATTGGGTTTTCAGAAAGCAGCAAAAACAGCTGAGTGATAGCAAAGCTAGGTTCAGTAGGAAGTAGGCCAGCCATGAGGGATACCTAACTCACATAGCCCCCAGGCTGGAGCAGCCTCCTTCCCTGCTAGTGCCACCCCACAGCTCCTGGGGTGGGCCCAGCTGTTGTACTGCTGCCGCGACCTATGGCCACAGCCCTGCTGCTGCATGGCTCACCACTCGACTGCCATCTCCATCGACTGCCTTACTTGGCCGCTCCTTCTCTACAGTTGGCCTCCTTCACCACTTGCCTCCTGGGTGAGTTCCCAATGGGAGGTCTGGGGGGAATCTTCAGGTGACAGGGGGAGGGTGGGTGAGTGTCCAAACTCTCCTGGATGGAGGGTTTCCCCTGTTAAAGCTGTACCCTACCCTTGGACAGGCTGCTTCCCATTTCCTGGTTTACTTTGGCAGTCTCTTTAAACTTTAAAGGAACTGTAAAAGAAAGCCCAAAACAGCTGAGCAGCAGGGAACACTCCTAGCCACTCAGCTGTTTTTGCAGCCTTCTGCTCTGGCCAGGGACTGGCATAAACCCCATGAACTGCCTTAAATGTTCATGGAAGTCTGTGACCATGGAGCCATCATGGACTTTAGTTCCTGAACCATGAAAAGGGAAAATTTGTCATGAATTTTGCTTTGTGGTTCAGTTTGTGCCTGTCCCTAGTAGTTATGTATGGTTTGCAACCCAAAACCACTGTTGAATCTATAATCAATAACAATTTTATTGCTAGTGGAATAATAACAGGTTTTCCCATTGTTACTTACTTTAGTTAGTACCCCTTTAAGCTGTATGAAGAAGTGGAAGAAAGATTTGTGAATTGGTTTGGATTTACAGGAATAAAGATGGATCTGGGAAAATATCACCTCAAAACTAATTTCAATGAGTTGGAAATTATTTTTTTGTAAAACACTTTTGGTGTAATGTCTTACACCACACAGATTAGTAATTATTTATCAAAATTTATCAGATGTGTTAGAGATGTTGTCAGGGATATGCAGGTTTGATACATGTGTTTCAGACATGTCCAAAACTTAAATCTATTTTGGTTAAAAGTGAAAATGATTCCGTTTTTCAATAATATGTTTCACAGTAATATGCCATCATATTC
Organism: Heteronotia binoei; assembly: GCF_032191835.1. NCBI lineage: Eukaryota > Metazoa > Chordata > Lepidosauria > Squamata > Gekkonidae > Heteronotia > Heteronotia binoei. The sequence goes on along the minus strand of NC_083224.1, from coordinate 131,967,219 downwards.
TAAGACATTTCTACTAGAATATTTAAAGGATGTGTAGCTGCTTCAGATATTGAGTTATTCTTAACTCTGTTTTCAACTGCTGAAATGGTTATAGTGGCATATTGGGGTGGGAACAGGAGGATTCCATTCTTTAGAATATTGGTTTAATTGTACCTGGAATCTATGCTTACTAATTAAATGAACATACTACCTAAGTATGCAGAGAAATAATTCATAATGTACAAATACACTTTGTGAATACTGGGTAATTTTCATTATGTATGGGAATGAAAAACTTTTAGATATGACGTATCTATGTACTCTTTATGAATTGCCATAAACACTCTTCTCTCTTTTTTCTTTTATTTCCCTCTTTCTTTGTATCTGGTTATCATGTAGTGTAATGTATGCAGTGATTACAATAAATAGATTTGGGATCACAATTATCTTTCAGAGAATGGGTTCTTCAGGATGTTTCCTGATATAGAAAGATAATGATTTTTGCTGAAGTTTCAAAATATTTAGTATAGTTACATCAGAACCATTCTTTGTTTTGTTAACAAAAATTTAAGGCCTTCTTAGAAATTTTAATTTCTACTATATCTCCTTTCATTTGCAAGTAAGGTCAGGCCATAAAATGCATTGCATATTTTTAAATCTCTTGTTTCTATCTTACAAAATACTTTATAAACAACAACAACAAAAAAGGAGAAAGAAGAAGAAATGGGAATCCCCATGGAGCCAAATTACTTTTTAGATAAGCATATTCCACTATGCACAAAATCTTCACCCCTCTTCAGACTGACATCTGCATGATTTATGTAAATGTTATGCTGTCTCTGGTGTGATAACAGCTTTCTGAGGAGTGCACAAAGCATGTGAATTAGGGATGCCCCCTCCACACAGATGTCCAAACTATCCACATTCTTATGGGTATGTGGCAATTTCTCTGCCTAAAAGATAGCATGAACTTCACAAAGATTCTTCAAATCATGTCTTATTTAAGGAAAATGTTTACTTATGAGACATTGGTACTTTAAGCCTACATCAGTTTTAATATCATGGCTTCTCCTAAGAAACTCTGGCTTGCTAGGGTTGCCAATCTCCAGTTGGGAGCAGGGGATCCCCTGGTTTGGAGGCCCTTCGCCTGCTTCAGGGTTAGCAGAAAGTGGGGGTGGGTTGTAATGGAGAATCAATCTGGGGGTTTCTGGGGCTCTGGGGGAAACTGTTTTTTGAGGTAGGAGCACCAAATTTTCAGCATAGCATCTGGTGCCTCTCCTCAAAAAACCCTTCAAGTTTAAAAAAAGATTGGACCAGGGAGTTCAATTCTGTGAGCCCAAAAAGAATGCTCCCCTATCCGCCATTATTTTCAGTGAAGGGAAGGCATATAAAAGGAACACGGCCCCTTTAAGGGTGATGGCCAACTCCCTTTGGAGTTCAATCATGCCTGTCACAACCTTGCTCCTGGTTCCACTTTCAGAGTCCCCAGATACTTCCTGAATTGGACCTGGCAGCCCTGCTGGCTTCAGTTATAGAATCATAGAACTGGAAGGGACCTCCAATCCCCTGCACGATGCAGGAAACTCACAAACATCCCCCCTCCACCATCACCAGTGACACTTGCTGCATGCCCAGAAGATGGCAAAAAAACAAACAAACCCCCAAACTCTCCAGGATCCCTGGCAAAACTGGCCTGGAGAAAAATTACTACCTGACCTCAAAGTGGTGAACAGCATTCCCTGGGCATGTAAGAACATAATAAATAGAAAAGATAAAATATGAGTATTGTAATCAAAATTAGGTAAAGATCTACTAGAAAGTCCACTGCTTGAAGCAGAACATCAAATCTCCCCTGGAATATATCAGCCTTTGCCTCATGCTTGAAGACCAGCAATGATCAGTTATTAAATTATTAGATCAAGTGGACTTTCCTGAAGAGTTCAGTTTGAGGCTAATCCTGAGTCTTGTTCCATATGACCTAATGTGGTGGAGCAGGACTTAAGTTTTCCAAGAATTTAAATAATGGATAGGTTTGTATGTGCTAATCAGTCATTGCTGCATTGTGGACCTAAAGTGATTATGGCTTTGAAATTCAACATAAGCACTTTAAATTGGGCCTGGAAACCAACTAGAAAGCTGGGAGGATGTTGCAAAACAGTTATTTTATATGTTTCATTTGTCTCACTTCAGATCAACAGTCTAGCATCTGTGTTTTGAGCCAGTTGCTCTTTCCAAACTTTTTTCAAAGGCAGCACCACCTAGTCTAGCATGTCACTAAAGCATAAATTACCATAGGTAGGTGCTTATTGGTCCAGGAGCTAATCTGTCCCTATTTTCAGTGTTACTTTCAGAGACCAATATACAAAAATATGCTAACAGGTTCTTCATTATCTTATCATGGGGGAGGGTCAATAATAATGTAGATAGATCTTTTGTACTACTTGAATCACAACCAACCAGTCATAGTTTGTAGGTTACTTTGGAGTAGTGGTAGTTCCTGCAAGTCTTTTCATAATATGTAGTCAAAGTGGCAGAAAGGTAGTGGGACCCAATTGGACAAATAATTTTCATAATCTGTAAATAAGAGACAATAAACCCCCATTACTTTTATGTACTTTGTATGATTCATTTATTATTATTACTTATTTAATTTATCTGTTTATCCCTATCTCACAATACAAATTGTAGATGCTTTAGTTTAAGAGATTAGTTTGTGTTCCCAAAATCAGTTTATCTACCTAGTGCTTCAGAAATTGTAGCCCATAAAATTTGCTTCCTTACATCTCATTAACTGTTATATAGCCATCCATGATGAGGTAAGAGGGATGTCATTACCATTTCTTCAAGATTCTCAGCTGAGGATAATTTAAAAGCTCTAACATGAGCCAACTTAATGAATTGTGTATCTGTTTGTGGTCTTTCTATCTGAAATATCTGTAATATATATAAAGTGGCCAGTAAAAATAATAATTTAGTCACTGTGTTTTGAAATCAGGAATGCATCTTAAGTTCCTTTGAAAATACGGGGCTTTTGTTTTACAGATTTTTAAAACAGATTTTTTACAGTTTATGTAGCAATACACAACTTTGTGTCTCCTGTCTTAGTCTATTTTTATCTGTTTTTATTGTAAACTTCCTCTAAGGAACTGAGGGCAGGGTAAATGATTCCACTTAACCCTTACAACAAGATGGTTAGGCTGTCAGAGATTATCTGGCCCAAGGCTGCCCAGTGAACTCAGGGGGAATTTCTTGCCAGTCCTAATTCAGTGCTCTAATCACTCCCTCATACTGGCATATACTGTGTATTTCTGCTGTAGGGTCAGGGCCAACTCACCCACTTGGCTCCCTCCCTCCCAGTGTCGAAGACAACTGCCTAGTTTGCCTCTCTCCCCGCTGCCACCCCCTTCCTTCCTGTCTGCTGCATCCTCTGTGCCTCTGTGCCTCCCTTCCAGTCTGCCGCGCTCTGCCCCCCCCCACTTGCAATGAGGCTGGCCCTACCAATTTCAAAGCAGCCAGCAGGGCTGTGTTTTGAGAAGAGAAAGCTGGAGGAGACTTCTCCCCCTTCCTTTCCAGAACTGGAAGTAAGGGGGGAGTGAAGCCTTCTCCAGCTTTCTCTTCTCAAAATGCGGCCCTGCCAGCTGCCTCGAAGCTGGTAGTGCCAGCCTCGTCGTGGCAAGCGGGGGGGGGGGGGTGGAGCACGGCAGACTGGAAGGGAGGCATGGAGGATGGAAAGGGAGGCATGGTGGATGGGAAGAAAGGGACTGGCAGAGAGAAAGAGGCAAACTAGGCAGCCTCGTCGCGGCAAGCAGGGGGGCACAATGGAGCACAGTGGAAGGAAGGAAGGGCTGGCAGCAGGGGGTGGTGGCGGGGGGGCACTGTGGCAGGGAGTATGCCTGGGGTGCCATGCACTCTAGAGCCGATGCTGTGTAGGTTCAACTAAATAGAATATATTTGAAAATCTGAAACTTGCCCAGATATTGGCTTTGTATAGTGAACAGGGTTTCTAATTTTCTTGCAAATTGGAGAAATTAATGTATTTTTGTTCTTGTGTAACTAAGCCCCAGGAAAGGCCACTCTGTATTCTTCCATTGTCCACTATCTATTTTTATAATCTATTATATTTTTGGCAGGTGTATTATTGCAATGGGTCTGGACAAAAAGCCTTTTCCACCCAAGAAAAAACTGTTAGATGCAGATGAAGAAAAAAAAGATTTCAGGGGGAAAAAAGTGAGCTATAAGCTAACAGACAAAAGCATCGGTGCAGAGGAGAACAAAGACTCAGTGTCCATGACTTCTTCACCTCCGGAAGAAGAAACAGAGTTTTCAGGGAGTTCCATGGAAATAGAAATGGAGGTCCAGAGACGAAAAGGAGCCAGAATTAAATGGGAAAGGAACCTGAGGAGCATACCTGATTATGGTAGAGTATGGGAAAATGCATTTATTTTATGTTCACCCATAAGCATACACACAGAAGTTGTATGATTGCACATCATAAGGAGTGCTACTTATAATGCAGAAAAGTGTTATTATTATTAATTGATGCCAATATCCTGATTTTCAATTCAGCTTATTATTGATCCAGAAACCATAACAATTTTAGTTAGGGATACTCAAACTGTTGCTGGTTTGGCTCATTTCCTGTGTATCAATTGTGCATTAGGATTTTTTTTTTATGATGATTGGTTTGACTATTCATCAACTTGTTCAGGACTTTTTGGCTTGTTGCTTCACTGTATTCCTTCCTAACCATGCAGTACAGTATGGTTGGCTTTTTGCGCATGCACATTTTCACATAGCCCAGTTGAATTATATTACACACACACCTCAGTTCCTTGCTGCTTGACTGTTCTGCTCAGCAGGCAGTTAACCAGACTATAATCAGTCATGATTCATATGAATCAGTCATAAATAAATGCTGTGTTGTAATAAAATCCTACCTTTCAGTGTTTGTGGTAAGTCTCTAATGACAGTAATGGTTGCTGTTTGGTTTGAATGGCAGCATCTTTGCATGTGGTCAACTTTTAAAAACCCAATGCAAACGTATTTGACAGCCATTTCAGGATGATCAATGCCTCTGAACATAGTGAATTAGCCTGTCAAACAGGTTCATGGTGACTTTCACAGCATCCCTAATATTAGCTAAAACAAGCCCCAAACACAGAGGTTCACCTAGTGATTTTATCTAACCACTATTCTGTTAATGATTCCTCCCCTCCAGCTAACCAACTTGTGGGTTTTTTTATGTGGGAGCACCCTTCTTCCCTTATCAGTGCCTTTTTAGGGACTGCTGGAGAAAAGGGAAAGATCCACCTATGCCAGAGGAATAGCAATAGAATATAACTTAATATGGCTAAAGATGCACACATAGCAATATACATAGTGTTTACAGCATTTGAGAAGCAAAAAAAGACAAAGGAAGTTACAGTTGAAATGTCAAAAGATGGAGGAAAGGACAGGAAGAGTAAGAAGGAATTCAGAGAAAGGAGGAGTAAAGTGACAAAGATAATAAGAGGTGGCTATTAATTCTACTCCAGCTTTCCTTGCTCACTTGTTGTGAGACATTAGTCTTCAAATTCATCATATGCATCATTTATAAGTGAAACTTTTGGACTGAGATCCACTGTTTTCATACCGAGGATCCAGATAATGAGTTAATCTTAAATGCATGCAGTTAGATGTGGTACAGTACAATAAAGGGCAAAGAGCACTGAGCAGATCTGGGTTGTTCCTAAAGAGAAAAAAAATACCCCTCCATAACAAAATCCTGGACCCCATCTGTTCCTCTTCCTATCATCATTTCTTATATAATGTGAAGCCTTTGCATTGTTTCTATCTTCCTAAATATATTTTTTCTACTCATGTAATTTATTTTTTAGTTTATTGCAGTTCCCTCATTAGTTACCAGCTGTACATTTTTTTTAAATCTCCCCTTTCCCCTTCAGGAGATGGACCCCTCTCAGCCCCACTGTCCCAGATGTAGGCGGAACTTCAATCAATATGACTCAATCTACTTACTACTTAAGTCCCACAGTACAGATAATTGTTTATTTGCCTAATTGGTTCCACATGAAATGAGTTTTCCCTTTTCTCCTTGGCATTTTGTCATTTGAACATGGAGAAAAAGTTGGTTGGAAACAAAAGGGGTGAACAATTAAACTTGAGAGGTGAGGAAAAGTGGTCACAAGGGAGAGCTGGTATGTGTCTGTTCTGACAGCATCTCTTTCCCTGGTAAGATTTGGTTGCTTCTCTGCAAGGTGGATAAAATGCGGATTGCTGGCAACACAGTTGACTGCAGATAGGATCAATTCACTTTCCAGTTTATAGTATGATTACAAAGGGTCCTCTCATGCTGAACAAGGCATCTCTTTTGGCAAAGAGGACCCCTTTGAAAAGGCTCAGAATTAAAGAGCCTTAGATAAATTGTATAACATGAATATTATAACTGGAATAGAAAAACTTGTACGGAGTGAATACCAGGACCTGCTGAAGGACACATATTATGAGTTGCACACAACATTCTGGATCTTCACACTATGTTTAGAATGTCTCTTCCTAGTTTAGGCCTTCCGCTTATCCCTTCTGTTGTTAATTTTGCTCATTTAAAATTATGAGAACTTTCAGTAAATTCATTTTAAGATGATACTAAGCAATGAAGTGGGCTGGTATTACATGGTGTTTTTAAAAATATTGATGCCATTCTAAGTTTCAATCCATAGCTGAGCATGTTAACTTTATTGTTTGTTGATTTTTTTTCCCTTAAGAGAGCCAGTTGGGTATAGTGGTTAAGACCGGCAAACTGTAATCTGGAGAAACGGGTTTGATTCCCCACTCCTCCATATGCAGCTGCTGGGTGATCTTGGGTTAGTCACAGTTCTCTTAAAACTGTTCTTTCAAGAGCAGTTCTCTTAGAGCTCTCTCAACCCCACCTACCTCACAGGGTGTCTGTTGTGGGGAAAGGAAAGGAGGCATATTGTAAGCTGCTCTGAGACTGTGTGAAGGGTGCAGTATAAATCCAATCTCCTCCTCCTCCTTCTTCCAGAGAGAGAATGATAGAGGAATACAAAGACTAATGAACGTAACCTCCTTTCAGTTAATGAGAACTTTAGTACTATGCATTCCATTTTCTGTCTCACTATACAATTGTCCTTTTATTTCAGCATATGATGAAGATTTTGAAGCAGATGAAGAGAAATCAGATGAGAAAGTTAATGAAGAAGGACAGGCTGATGATCAAATGAATGGAATGTCAAAGTCACCCTCAGATGATGAAAAAGATAATTTAGATCATGAAAAGGAGAGTAAAAACTCATCACGGAAAGCTTTGCAGGCCTCTGACAGTGAACGAGATGAAAGTGATGGATACTCAGAGAGTGACTCAGGGGAAGAGAAACAAGGTTAGATGTTTTCCTTAAAGTGGCGTAGAGTGGAGGCTTTAATGCATGTTTAACTTGTTACATATGGCCTGTAATGGGTTATCTGTTTGCTCGTTGACATAAAAGTAATCATTCAGTAAGACTGCCAAGTTGATGCAGAATGTGCTACTCAACACAAAATAGCCACAGTATTTTGAGGTCATGCCTAAAATATTTCTAACTTGGACCCTAAAGCCTCTCTGGATTCTTAATTACTGTCTGAGAACTGCCAGATTGCACCTGCAAGAGAAAAGGGGAGGAAAGTGGGGGAGAAAAACAGAACATGAATCCTCCTTTTGCAGGTGGGCTTTTCCAAGGAACTTTCACCCTCACGCCAGAGCTATTAAACCAGATTTTTATGAATTAGTAGGAGTTCAGTTACCAGTAGAATACAGAGCATGCCCGTGACCTTTTGATAGTAGGCACTTCCTTGTGCAGTGGAGAATGAATCTCAGATTTTCTCCTGCCCCCAAATTGATGTGGTTATGGTGGAAGGCAAGGGAATCACAGAGACACAATTGATATTTCTACCCTGCCCCATTTTCTTTAACATCACTCTCATACTGTATGTAAATATCCTGTACTGCTTGTTTTTGAGAATGGTAATTATCTGACATAGGTTAAAGAACTTTTTGGACATTACTAGAGCAGTCCTAAGCAGGTCCTACTGCATAATCCTATTCAAGTCTATTCAAGGGTGTTGGCTTCCAGGAAAGTTTTTAAGATACCATTGTACTTCTCTCATATCTGTTTAAATAAAAGATCAGGAGTAGGTGTAGTGTACCGGACTCAGCGCAAGCGCCGCGCGACCCGAGCCACCCTCGGGTCGCCGTGCGCAGCGCGGGAAAAGCCACTGCCAATCCTGACCAAGGGCGGGAAGTTTAACTGGCCAGGATTGGGCTGGCCAGCGAAGGGGATGTTCCGGGAGGCATGTATATATTAGCGGACCCGGCCGCGTGTTGTCAGTTGCGTGTGATGTACTAGCCAATAAAGACCTATGCCTTCACCACGTCTCGTCTCTCAGTACATTACACTGGCGACGAGGATGGGATCTGGATAGGTCCGGCCGCCCCGAGGGGAACCTGACCGGGCCGGAGACGAGGAAGGCGTGAGACCGCAGGATCGCACAGCCCGCCGCCACCATGGCGAACTCTACAGTAACGACGGGCCATCTTGCGGAATTCAACCCGGAGCACCCCGAGAGATGGGAGACCTACACAGAAAGGGTCGAGTGCTACCTGCGGGCGAACCTGATCGAAGATGACGACAGGAAGAGAGACGTCCTGCTGAGCGTCTGTGGAGAAGAAACTTTCGAGATCGCAAGAGGCCTCTCCGCTCCAGCTAAGCTGACCGAGAGGACCTACCGGGAAGTCGTGAGACTCCTCACGGGCCACTTTTCGCCCCAACCGTCCATCGTCGCCCGCCGATTCCTCTTCCACAAGAGGGACCAAAAGTCGGGGGAGACAGCGGCGGTCTACCTGGCGGCCCTGCGACAGATCGCCGGGAACTGCAATTTTGACAAAAGGGACGAAGCCCTGAGGGACCGTTTCGTCTGGGGCCTCCGAGACGAACGACTGCAGCAGAAGCTCTTCGCTAAGGAGGAGCTCACGCTACAACAAGCCTTCAACGAGGCGACGGCGTTCGAGAGGGCCACCAAGGCATTCGGCCAGCCACGCGGCGAAGCAGTCCACCAAGGGGAAACAGAGCTGGAAGACCGAGCAGAGGAAGAAGCGTTTCAGCTCCGGAGGCCTCAGAGAACGGACACACGGGCCCCCGCGAGACAACGAGCGACGGAGAGGGCCACCGCCACCACCGGTTCCAGGTGCGCCAGCTGCGGCGACCCCCACGAGCGACGGGACTGCCCGTACCGCAACCTGGACTGCCGCAGCTGCGGAAAGACAGGCCACATCGCCCGGGCTTGCCGGGCCAAGAACAGCCGCCGCCAACCGTCAGCGCATCACGACTCCCTGGACACACACACGACGGCATCCACCAGTCTGCAGGTATTGAACTTGCCCCTCTCGGCCCCAGACAAGGTCAAAATGTCGGTCCTAATCGAGGGCGCCCCCTGCATCATGGAAGTAGACTCGGGTTCCTCCATCTCTATCATTTCGGAGGAAACCCTCAAGAAACTATGTCCCCGCCGCCGCATCCAAACGAGGCCAGCGGACTTCGTACTGAGGGACTTTCAGAAGAACCCAGTACACATCGTGGGGTGGGCCCGGGTGCAGGTAGAAAGAGGGGGTTTTAGGGGGCCCCTAGACATCCTAGTGGTCAAGCGCCAACTGACCACACTTCTCGGGTTGGCGTGGTTCAATCCACTGGGGATCCAGCTGGTGGGGGTGGACCAATTGCAGGCCAGCAATTTCGACGGGGTCTGCCGGGAGTTCCCCGAGGTCTTCGACGGGTCCTTGGGGAGCTACAAGGGTCCGCCCATCACCTTACCGATAGACCCAATGGTCAGGCCCATAAGGCTGAAAGCGAGGCGCGTCCCGTTCGCCCTTAAGCCTAAAATAGAGGCAGAACTGGACCGCCTAACAGCCCAGGGCGTCCTAGAACCTGTAACGTATGCGGAATGGGAGACCCCCATAGTAACGCCAGTCAAACCCAACGGGGAGGTTAGGATCTGCGCTGACTACAAGTGCACGATCAATAAGGCGCTGCAAGACAACCCCTACCCAGTCCCGGTGGTTAGCCACGTCCTAGCAGCACTAGCCGGGGCGAGGGTTTTTGGAAAGCTGGACTTAGCACAAGCATACCAGCAACTGCCGGTCGACGCTAAGACAGCGGAGGCGCAGACGATCGTGACCCACAGGGGCGCGTTCAGGGTTAAACGGCTGCAGTTCGGGGTCAGTGTAGCTCCGGGGATATTCCAGAGCATAATGGACTCTCTCTTGAAAGGGATCCCCGGAGTTCAACCCTTCTTTGACGACGTTTTAATCGCCGCCCCCACCGAAGGAGAGTTCAGCTGCCGCCTGCGAGAGGTCCTCAGACGGTTCCAAGCGGCGGGGCTGCGAGTCAAAAAGGAGAAATGTTTGTTGGGTGTTCCGCGAGTGGAGTTCCTGGGGTTCGCCGTGGACGCGGCTGGAATTCACCCGACGGCGGACAAGACCAGGGCCATAGTCCAGGCCCCTGCCCCCAAATGCAAGGCAGAACTACAGAGTTTTTTAGGATTATTGAACTTTTATCATGCATTCCTGCCACACAAAGCCGCCGTGGCGGAACCGTTGCACCGCTTGTTAGATAAACAGGCCCCGTGGGTCTGGGGTAAACGCCAAGCCGCGGCGTTCCAGGCAGTGAAAGACCTCTTGGTCTCTAACGCGGTACTTCATCACTACGATGAAAACCTACCCCTGATCCTGGCTTGCGACGCCTCCCCCTACGGAGTAGGAGCGGTCTTAGGGCACCAACTCCCGGACGGGAGAGAGGCGCCGATCGCTTACTACTCCCGGACTCTGTCCCCTGCCGAGCGGAACTACGCCCAGATCGATAAGGAGGCCCTGGCGATCGTGGCGGGGGTGCAAAAGTTCAACGACTACCTCTACGGTAGGCGTTTCACCATCGCCACTGACCACAAGCCGCTCCTCGGCCTCCTAGCCCCCGATCGTCAGACCCCCCAGATTCTGTCTCAGAGGGTTTTAAGGTGGAACCAGTTCCTGAATTCATACACTTACGCTCTGATACACCGCCCCGGTAAAGCAATGGGTCACGCAGATGCCCTCAGCCGCCTGCCGCTACCCACAACGGACCCAGATCCCGCCCCGGCACACGGGGTGATGCTCATTGAGTCGCTCCCCGAGCGCCCACTGCACGCGGACGAGGTGGCTCGGGCGACTGGGAGAGACCGCATCCTCGCACGGGTCAGGGACTGGGTGGGAAGGGGGTGGCCCTCGGGCAAGGTGGAAGAAGCATTTCGGCCGTTCGCGTCCAGGAAGGACGAGCTATCGACACACAAGGGGTGCATACTCTGGGGGAGCCGGGTGGTGGTGCCCCCCCCCCTGCGCAGACAGGTATTGGAGGATCTCCACGAGACCCACCCGGGCATCGTGAGGATGAAAGCCCTGGCCCGGAGCTACGTGTGGTGGCCGGGCATGGATGAGGAAATAGAGGGGTGGGTAAGAAGGTGCCAACCATGCCAGGAGTCCAGACCCAATCCGCCGTCCGCCCCGGTCCACAGGTGGGAGTCGAACGGGCGGCCGTGGTCCCGCCTCCATGTGGATTTCGCGGGGCCGTATCAGGGCCAGATCTTCTTTATACTTGTGGACGCATATACAAAATGGCTAGAGGTAATCCCGGTGGCCTCGACCTCCACCGCAGCAGCAGTCAGGGCGCTCAGAAGGGTCCTCTGCACACACGGGATCCCTGACACCCTGGTGACGGACAACGGCACGGCATTCACCTCCCGGGAATTCCGGGAGTTCACCGACCGGTACCTCATAAGGCACATAAGGTCCGCCCCATTCCATCCAGCCACCAACGGCCAGGCGGAGCGCATGGTGCGGACCACCAAAGAGGCCCTTGGCCGTATAGTACATGGGGATTGGGACCACCGCCTCTCAGCATTCCTGTTCCACAACAGGATCACCCCAAACCCTGTAACCGGTTTCAGCCCCGCAGAACTGCTCATGGGGAGGAAACTGACCACTCGTCTAGATAGGCTACACCCGGACCGGGCGCCGGATGTCCGCGGGTCCCCCGAGGTCCGGGAAGCAGTGAGAGGATTCTTTCCGGGCGACCCAGTGTATGCGAAAAACTTCGCAAGCGGCCCCGAGTGGTTGGCGGGAAGGGTTCTGAGGGTAACAGGCTCCCGGTCATACGAAGTAACCACCGCCGGAGGCCAGGTGCTGAGGCGGCACATCGACCAGCTGCGCCGCCGCACCCTACCCGAGGAGGCAGAAGAGGCAGAAAGTAGGGAACCGCCAGCAACGGAACCGCCAGAAGGGGCCCCGCCAATACAGGAGCTACCCACGTACGAGGCCCCCGCAGCCGCGGGACCAGAACCGGAGCCAGCACCCGACCCGGGCCGGCAACAGCCAGAAACGGCGCCACCCACGTTGGGATCGGGCCCCACACCAACGGCAACCCCGAGGAGATCAACACGGGAACGCAGGACGCCAGCGTACCTACAGGACTATGTAGTTTAAACTAGGAGGGGAGGAGTGTAGTGTACCGGACTCAGCGCAAGCGCCGCGCGACCCGAGCCACCCTCGGGTCGCCGTGCGCAGCGCGGGAAAAGCCACTGCCAATCCTGACCAAGGGCGGGAAGTTTAACTGGCCAGGATTGGGCTGGCCAGCGAAGGGGATGTTCCGGGAGGCATGTATATATTAGCGGACCCGGCCGCGTGTTGTCAGTTGCGTGTGATGTACTAGCCAATAAAGACCTATGCCTTCACCACGTCTCGTCTCTCAGTACATTACAGTAGGCCTTGGGGCTACTGTAGTCCTTCCCCTTGGCCTTCCTTCAACCAGTGCCAGATTAAACCCTGTGGAGGCCCCTAGGCAGTCAAAATCTTGGGAGCCCCCTCACAAATTATCTCAGAAACAGAGCACCCTCCCCACTGCCTGCGGTCCCCACTGCAGCCTGAAGGCACCTTCTCAAAAGCCTCTTTGACAAAGCTCTTGGGGGGAGGAAGAGAGAGGCAAACCTGGTGATGATGCCAGCAGCAGACACACCAGGCAAGTTGGCAAAGAACAGCTCAGTTGCTGACTGCATGTGCAGGCTGGGAGGGCTGCAAGCAGGGGACAAACTGGGGGGAAAAGCCAGGCCGGAGCCCCTAAAGGTATGGGGGCCCATAGGCCAGTGCCTACTTGGCCTAATTGTTAATTTGGCCCTGCCTCCAGCTCATAGAAAATAAAGATTGTCACATTAGACCCTATATTTATTTCAGTGTGAGACTTCCCTTATCCCTGGGTATAGATCTCTATGCAGCTGTCTTATGCAAGTTACAAATAATTACTAGCAGCAGATTGCAGATTACTAAAGGGACAGGCATTGCTTGTGTGTGAAACCATTCATAGACTTGGATCTTATAATGTTCCCCATACTTTTTGACCATTGCAGAGATGTTCCTCCACTGTGCTGCTTGTTTCTTCTGCTACTAGCACTTGTGTGTGCAAAATCATGTTTTTCTTAATCGATTCAGAAGTGCTAGTGCCAGAGGAAGTGAGTGCTGCAGTGTTAGCCTCCACAGCAACTGGAGAGAAGCACAAGGGGAATGATGTCATAAGATCCAAGTCATTGTGTCCGTGTTCTGCACTGAGCAAAACGAGGAACAATTCACATATTACAGTAGCTCACTTTGCTGCCTCCCACCCTCATGGGGTTTTCAAGGCAAAAGAAATTCAGATGTGGTTTGCTATAACCTGCCACTGCATAGCAATCCTAGTCTTTCTTGATGGGCTGACCCTGCTTAGCTTCCAAGATCTGATGAAACTGAGGCTATCCAGGTCAACACATACCTACTTTTCGTATGCCAGTTGCATGTTGTAATGTTTTTAGTGTGCAGACAGGCAGGAGTCCAAAGCCAGTCCAAGGTCAAAGTCCAGGAAGTCAAGCAGGAGCCAAGTCACCAATGCAGAATCACAAACCGGAATCAGAAGTCAATGTCCAAAAGCCAAAAGGTCAAGGTGCCAAGGAAATCAAGCAGGTCAGGATCAGGAAGGAGCGTGGATGCAAGCCAGAGAATAGACTTGTTGCTTCCACAAGGTTACCAGGTTCTGGGTGGGAGCTATATGAGAGTCTCAATCAGCCTGTTCCCTGGGTGGCAGTGACTCTGCTAGAACTCAGGGCTGAGGGATCTGAAGCATTGGCGTGCCTCACGTCTTTGCTCTGAAAGTTCTTTCCAGAGCCTGCTTTGAACTCTTGAGATGGGAGGAGGAGAGCTTGGAGGAGATTGATTGTCAACAGCTGACACTGGTGCCTGGAGAGTGATTGATGGGCCAGCTGCTGTTTGTTCAGTTGAGGAACTGGCTGGCAACTCTTCCAGGTCTGTTAACTTACAATGGATGAGGTAAAGAAAAAGTGGAAATGGCCAGTCAAGTATAACATGAGAATCGGTTTTCCTGTAGAAAAGGGAACTTTCACAATGAACAATTATATATTTACAATACAAAGGGGAACTTTTGCAATTGTGAAAGTTCCCCTTTGTATTGTAAAGCCAATTCTCGTGTGATAGATAGATGATAGATATTTATGCATAAAATATAAATCTTGCATGACATCCAGTAGGTGTCACTTTTGCATTGTAAAGTGCCAGGCACTGCAAGAAATACTACTCAGATGAGAATCAGTAGCTGCAATATTAAGAGATATTGTGCTCTCTATTGAATATAACGTGCAGCACAGAGCTGAACAAAACTATTGTCCAGGGGAAGATTTCAGCCTGTCTTCACTGAAGTCCAACATGCTCTCAGTCTCTTGGTGACAGACTAGCCATCTTGGGCTTTTTGGGTTCCAAAAAGGAGGGGGGGGGGAAACCCTCAAGAGTGATGAATCCTTGGCATTTGTGAGTTCAAGCAATTTAAAATAACGTAGACTTTTTTTCAGGAAGATAAATAACATTTTAGATAACTTCTCTCCAGTTAGCATAACTGTTGGAGATATTTTTTTTTTCCTTTATACATTCTAAGTTGCATACCTTCATAAATAATCTAGTGGAAAGCATGTATTTCATTTCCCATTTATTAATACATATAGTGGAAGTTGTCCAAGGCTGGCAATGCTTGCAAAGTATGTGATGTTGCCAGAGTTTCAACTCTTCATTGGTGCAGAGCAGATTCCCTCCTCTTTGTTTTCTGTCTAACCATATCTTTTGATACTGCTGCAACTGGTGCTGGTCAGACTGCAACAGGCATTTTCCATTTACTGCTCCCTTAAAATCAGCCCACTAAAATTGTCCCATTTTTGACAGCTCTGGTAGGAGAGCTGTTTCCTCAAGCTAAATGTAAACATCACCTTTATGTTTGTATTTTTGTTGCGAAGGTAAAGCAGCTGATTTGCAAATGGTCACAGCTGCAAGAAAGATTCAGTCATTTTATAGGAAACACAAAGGCGTACAGCAAATTCAGAGAGCCCTACCAGGTTTGCGTTTGGTATTCTTGGGAAAATTTTGGTTGTGATCAAAAAATGCCTTCAATGTTCTTGATGGATAATCAGCTTGCAGCTTTGCTAATCATATCTATATCTATATATATACACACACATAAAATCTGATGTTTCTTAAGCTTGGGGAATCAGGGATGGCTACAAGGTAATGGGTGATCTGCAACTGTGCTCCCTAAATCATTTTGCTTTCATGATTATTCTTATCTAAGCGTGCATGATAGTTTCTGACATGTTTGGTGCTTAGGGAAGGTTTTTTCCCTTCTAGTGAAATTAACTACTAATCCTGAGGATAACGAAGTAGGAGTCCAGTAGCATCTTTAAGACTGATGAAGTTTTACTTTTTAACATGTAACATACATTATAAACATCATTCTAGTTTGCCATTTTTTAAAAAAGAATGCATTAAAATGTAGTGAAAATGGGTTAAGTCAACGCTGTCAAACATGCGACCCAGGTGCCAAATCAGGCTCCCGGAGAGCTCCTATCAGGCCCCCAAGCAACTGACTCTTGTCTGCTTCTTTCTCTCTCTTTCTCGTTTCCTTCTTCATCTCAGCTTGCTTTACAAGGCTTGCTCAATCACACAGGAGCTACAGAGCAAAATCTCTATTTTCTCCATTGGTTGAGGGTCCTCCCTTGGGGAGGAAGGGGGAAAGCAGAGCTTGCTTTGCCAGGCTTACTCAATCGCACAGTAGAGCTTCTGAGCCAAGCCTCTCTTCCTTCTATTGGCTGAGGTTCCTTCCCCTCCTGGTCCCCTGGGGAAGGAAGGAAAAAACCAGAGCTTCCTTTGCCCAATTCCCTGGATCCCATGGGAGAAATTCAAAGAAAGCACCTTTAAAACTAACAAGTGCTAATGTTCTAAGCATGTTTTAAGGGTTTTTTTTAAAAAAACTTTGTGTTTGTCCATGTGTTTGTCTAAAATAGGTACGCACATGGCCAGACCCAACATGGCCCGGCCTGACAAGGTCTCATTTATGTCAGATCCATCCCTCATAACAAATGAGTTTGACACCCCTGTGTTAAGCATATGTAATGAGATAAACAGCCAATATGCGAGCAGCGCTCGGAGAAGTGAGTGACGGCGTTTCTTTGCCCGAGGGTGCTCAGGCTTGGAGGAGCTTTACGGCGGCATTGGGAAAGTACTGGCAGTAAGGAAAGTGACGGGACGAGCGGTAGTCCTCTGGTGAATGAGGCTGAAGCTGTCTGGGCCAAAGAGTTTTACGTTGAGTCTCCAGTAAACTCCAGTGCAACTGTGAGAAGGGTGGGGCGAAGTACCAAGGCAGCTGGTCTACCAGTGGGACGACGGCCCCTCCTCCTCCTCTGACGACTGGAGACCATAGGCAGAAGAACAAGAGCTGGAAGCAGGCACACCGCTGGCGAGGCGAGGTGTACGTGGAGGCTATTTGGTGGAAAGGGGAGGGTGGGACTGATTATAAATTCAATCTGCAGTTCTGGGCCCTGGGGCGGTGGCTGCGAGGCTACAGGGACACGGGGGGGTTAATTCTTCCCTGGGCCTCTGGGGCTGAACGGAGGCTGCCTCGGGTTCTCAGACTGCATGACCCCCTCCCTCACTACTCCACCACCCTCCAACAAATGAGAGCTATGCTCCCATATGGCTTAAGAACAAGAACTGAACTTACTGCTTTTAGCTTGCCTTGCACCTTCTGGACACGACCGCACTTTGAACAACATAAGATAAGAACTTTGTATTTTTATTCACCGTCACTTTGTAAACAACTATAACTTTGCCCTTTAATTCTATTGTTCTCAACTACCAATTTTTGTAAAACTAGATGATTATTAATTATTTATTGGTCTTTTAACTAGATTTTTGATTAGCTATATGGTTATATTGCTGGCAAATTAATAAGAGATGAGGACAGAGGTAGAGGTAGAGGTTTAATTAAGGAGCCAAGGGATCTATTAATTTATTAATTTTAACTAAGGAGTTAGTGGGTGTTGGTTGAGGGACTTAAATTTGAATTAATTGGTAGTGGGTATCATTGATAGATCAGAACATAGGAATTAAAAGAAGTCAGAGGTATTGGTATTACCAGCTGTTGAGCTGGTGCCCACCGGGAGCTGATGACTGGCCTGGGGATTCCGGTACTCCTGGGGAGGGGAAGGTATGATGGTGGGAACAGGCAGATTTATAGGCGAAGGGAGCTGAGACATAGTGGTGCTCGGCCACCTTCCAGCCTGTGTACTCTCTCCCAGATGACCTCCCCCGGGATACTCGGTCTTTCACCAGTCCCGGACTAGCGGGCGGGGGGGAGGAGTGGCATTGTTCATACGAGAGGCTTACTCCTTCAGGGCACTCCCGGCCCCGGAGATTCCAGGCGTTGAATGTGCCGGCCTGATGTGGGACGTTGGGGAAGGGTTGGCGATCTGGCTGGTGTACCGACCGCCTAACGCACCGGCCAGCGCCTTACCATCCCTGGTGGAGGCGGCGGCGGGCTGGGCATTGGAGTACCCTAGGCTATTGGTCTTGGGTGACTTCAACGTCCATGCCGACGACGCGGCTTCCAGTCAGGCGTTGGACCTAGTGTCATCCATGGCGACACTGGGACTCTCCCAGGTTGTTACAATGCCCACTCATCAGGCGGGACACATGTTAGACCTGGTCTTTGTGGCGGGAGTTTAGTGGACGATATTGCTACTATAGCAGTGCTATGGTCAGATCACTATGCCCTTAAGGCTCGTGTGGATGTATCACCCCAACCCTGTTTAGGCGGAGAGCGTATTTTAGCTCGCCCGCGGAGCCTGATGGACCCGGAACGGTTCCTAACGGCTCTACGGGATGTCTGGCCCACTGGCGACTCCCTGGATGACCTGTTAGAGTCCTGGAATGATGGACTCTTTAGGGCCATTGAGGAGGTCGCACCTAGGCGCCTTCTGCGCCCCCGTTCGAAGCCGTCACCCTGGTTTAACCAGGGGTTGCGGCAACAAAAACGGGGGCTCAGACGACTAGAGAGACAATGGCGGCATACTCGAGACGAAGCGACTCGAACATCCTATAGAGAGAGTTTGAAATCCTATGAGATGACAATCAAAGCCGCAAAGAAAACATACTTTGCGACTAAGATTGCGTCCGCAACTTCGCGCCCGGCACAATTGTTTGATATAATTCGGAATCTTACGACACTGCCACAAGGCAGACCAAATTCTATCGAATTGGAGATTGGCTGTGAGGCTTTTGCAAAATTCTTTGCGGACAAGATCGCGTCACTCCGCCTGACCCCCCGGCCATATTTGAGACAGTTAGTGAAACCGAGGCTCCGGGCCTGTCTTCGGATTGTGTTCTGGATGGCTTCAGCCCCCTCAGCCTGGAGGAAGTTGACAGGATTCTCTTATCTGCACGCCCAACAACCTGTAATCTGGACCCTTGCCCCTCCTGGCTTATTAAATCTTGCCAGAGGGAGCTTAGATATCCTATATGGGATATCATAAATAGATCCCTGATGGAAGGGCATTTTCCAACACCACTCAAAGAGGCAGTGGTTCACCCCCTCTTAAAAAAACCAACTTTAGACCCGGCCCAATTGGCGCACTATCGGCCGGTCTCAAACTTGCCCTTTTTGGGCAAGCTTATTGAGAGGGCAGTGGCGATGCAGTTACAGACTTTGCTGGAGGATGCTTCCGTCCTCGACCCACTCCAGTCTGGCTTTCGCCCGGGTCACGGGACGGAGACGGTGTTGGTCGCCCTGGTGGATGACCTTCAACGGCATCTGGATCGGGGCGGCTCGGCAGTGCTGATGTTGTTGGACCTGTCGGCGGTGTTCGACACGGTCGACCATCGGTTACTGACCTGCCGCCTCGCCGACGCGGGGATTCAGGGGTTGGCTTTACAGTGGCTTTCCTCTTTCCTCGAAGGTCGGGGACAAAGGGTCGCGATTGGGGGTGAGCTATCCCAGAGGCGAACGCTTGATTGCGGAGTGCCTCAGGGAGCGGTTCTCTCCCCGATGTTATTCAACATCTATATGCGTCCCCTTGCCCAGATTGCTCGAAGGTACGGGTTGGGTTGTCACCAGTATGCTGATGACACCCAGCTCTATCTACTTATGGACGGCCGACCAGTCTCCGCCCCAGAAAATCTAGATCGGGCATTACAGGAAGTGGCTGGGTGGCTCAGACTGAGCGGGCTGAAGCTAAATCCAGTGAAGACAGAGGTCCTTTGCTTGGGTCGTCGGGGCCCAGGGAGGGAAATCCCCCTACCAGCTTTTGAGGGTGCCGCTGATAGCGGCAGACAAGGTCAAAAGCCTGGGGGTACTATTGGAGCCCTCCTTAACGATGGAGGCTCAGATAGCAGCCACTGCCAAGTCCGCGTTTTTTCACCTTAGGCGGGCAAGGCAGTTGGCCCCCTTCCTGGAACGTGATGATCTAGCAACAGTGATCCATGCCACGGTCACCTCGAGGTTGGACTACTGCAATGCTCTCTACATGGGGCTGCCTTTGTGCCGAACCCGAAGGCTGCAGCTAGTGCAGAATGCCGCGGCCCGGCTGTTGTTAGGGCTCCCAAGAAGGGAGCACATCCGGCCAGGGCTCCGGGACCTGCACTGGCTGCTGATAGCTTACCGAGTCCAGTACAAGGTGCTGGTTATTACCTTTAAAGCCCTATATGGCCTAGGACCTGCCTACCTGAAGGACCGTCTCTCCCCGCATGTTCCCCAGAGAGTACTGAGATCGGGAACTCAAAATCTCCTAGATATCCCCGGGCCAAAGAAAGCCCACTTAAAATCGACAAGGGACCGGGCCTTCTCTATTATGGCCCCCTCCTGGTGGAACCAGCTGCCGGAAGAGGTGAGGGCCCTGCGGGACCTCGCCCAGTTCCGCAGGGCCTGTAAGACAACCCTCTTCCGGCTGGCCTATGACTAGCTGGTACAAGAAACTGAGCGTAGTTATACTGTATGTCTGCTGCCCCCAATGCTTTAAATGTTTTAAATGGTTCAATGTTTTAAATGGTTTAATGTTTAAATTTAAATGCTCTATGTTTAACGCCTATTTATGTTAGATTCCTGTGTTGTAAGCCGCCCTGAGCCACTTGTTGGGAAGGGTGGGATAGAAGTCATAAAAATAAATAAAATAAAATATCCCTTATTTGAGTATGCCAATACAAAAAACATTCTAATACACTATTCTAAAAGAGAAATACATTGTAATACTGTGGCGATATAGCTATACTCAGTGAGAGTGGGTTTAGCATAAGTAATAAGATAAAAAACCAATATCCCTGTTCAGTCCTTGGGAGATGTTTGTTCCAAGCTTCACAATAATTTGTAATTCACCAGTTTCTCTCTCCAATCTGTTCTTGAAGTTCCTTTGCAGTAAAACAGCTACTTTGAGGTCACCCATTGAATGTTCTGGAAGGTTAACGTGTTATCCCACAGGTTTCTCAGTTTTGTATTTCCTGCTGTCAGATTTGTGTCCATATTTCCTTTGGCGCAGGGTTTGTCCTATTTACCCTATGTAGAGATCTGAAGGGCATTGTTAGTATTTAACGGCATATATAATGTTGGAAGTCCAACATTATATGTGCTGGATGGCAATGTGGATCCTGTGAATTTAGGGGCGGGAGGCGGTATTTGTGAATTTCCTGCATCATGCAAGGAGTTGGACTAGATGACTCTGGAGGTCCCTTCCAACTCTATTATTCTATGATTCTATAAGATGAACAAGTGAATGAGCCTGATATGGTGTAGTTAACGCTGTTAGGTCCAGTGATTGGGTTGTCTGGATGATGGTTTGCAATGCATCCATCTGAGCATGTGAAATAGCTCACATGCTTAAGATGTTTTTTCCTTCCTTCTACGTAAGTGTCTCTGAATTCCCTTCCTCTGTGCTTGTGGATGGTGCAGATTGAACTCAATGGTGGCTAACAGTGTCCTGTTTTGGGTTGTTTAAGCTGTTTTGGGGTTTCTCCAGCTCCCTTGTTTTGCACTTGTCATTTTGTTCTACATGGATGAATGTTACAAAGTGCAGTTTGATTTGCACAAATAGCCCATCAAAGCTATTGGAAGACAATTAAGGGCTTCTCTACACAGCCTTAAATTGTCACGTAGCTGTTACATAGTCAATCCTGCTGTTGTGAGAGCTTTTATTCTTGTAAATGAATCTGGAGCACTGAAATGCAGCTCCATAGTGGAGAGGTCTCCATGGCATAATCTCTGTAACTAATACAAACGTAGATATGCATCTCCTATGCTGATTATTAAATTGATGGTATATCTCTGTTGGGAACTTCCTTTATTCTTGTCCAGAGTGGGCTCAGTGGGAATAATGGGTGTGGGCAGGAACTCATTTGCATACTAGGTCATACCCCCTGACATCACCATTGTTTCAGCAGGAGCTCATTTGCATATTAGGCCACACCCCCTGACACCAAGCCAGCCGGAACTGCATTCCTGCTAAAAAGCGATGCCCCCCTGGGTAAGGGGGCATCTTTCACTTTTGCTGGGGCCTCAGAATAATTAGATACTGTCCATGTGCATTTCATTTGCATAGGCATCTTATTTGTCTTTTCTTATGCATCCATATTATAGAGACACAAGCGTTGTGGCATGGTTTACAGCTGAGAATGTCCGGCCCCTTCCCAGCCAAGCCGGCTTCGCCGGCGTTCAGGCTGGGGGCCGTTATTGCTCACGCAGAAGGAGGGAGTGGATACTGACAGACTCAGTTCATCCGGGTGCTTCTTTGGGCGTGGCGTCGGGGCTAAATAAGCCCCGCCCAGAACTACGCAGTTTGCTTCTGGCTTTCTGCCCGCCCTCCCCTTTGGCAGTGCAGGATTTACCGGTCGCCTTATTGGGGGCCAGGTAGGAATTTTTTCATCTTCACAGAATTGGCCCATGTGGAGTTGTTTTTCGCCTGCCTTGTAGTGTTAGGGTCTTAGTTTGAGTTTATTCGGTCGCAGGCTGGAGGATGTATTGGCCACAGAGTTTTCAGGGGAGCACCTGTGGCTTAGCACCGAGTGTGCGGGTGGTCTGTATGAACCGCAGATGGGCTGTACGGCTCAGTGCGGGGAATGCAGATCACGAAAAAGCCTCACCTGGGTGGAGCTTTCATGGGGGATTGATGCTAGCCCAGGTGGAGAATGGCTTGGGCCTGGCCGTTCAGCAACAGCCCGAATATGGCGGGTTTGTGCTGGGCGCAGGGTGGCTCACCCTCATAGGACAAGGCGGGGTCAGGGGGTGACCCCAGGGCTTGTCCTCCTAGGCTTTACCCCTGCCAGTTATAGTTGATAAGTGTGTTTCAGTAAAGCGGCCCGGTTTTATACCCAATGTGCTATGTCAGCCTCTTCATTCCAACTGGGGGGGGGGGGCAATAATCACTGTGCTGAAAACTGCTTTAATCAATCCTGTTAACATCTTGGTAGCTGTTAACTCCAGTTTAAATGGTTGCAAAGCTTCTCTACAATGTCTTCTCTGCTTGGGTGTAATTAAGCTGCTCTCCTCTGCTCCCCTGGAGTGAATGTTGGTTAGAGCTAAGGATGGTGGCTTCCTTTTGTGTGCTCTCTTTTTGAAAAGAGTATGTGTGTGGATTTTTTGTCATTATGAAGGGTGCACAAATCAGAGAAGGAAAAAATGGCTACCAGTGAACTTTGATATGGTGATTGGTGAATAAGGAAATTAACACAGGAGCTGCCTGAGCTTTAGTTATAGTGATCTTAAGTGGTAAACAAGAAGGGATTTTTTGTCTGTCTCATGTCACTGCTGTAGTGCCTGTAGTATATAAGGCTGATTTGGAGGGTTTCATTTTTAATATGGTTATATTAACTCAATTATATTTAGACAAACAGCATGCTGTACTTCTGGACAAGTAACAGAAGAAGCCCAGAATACATTTCTTTTGACTGTTTCTTCAACCATATTTTCTACAATAACATGTTTGGTTGCTGTAGCATGCTATGGTACTACTATTTAACATTAATTCGGCATGCTATTCATGAAGCCATTTTAGAGAGTTTTGCTTTAATTGTAGATTTAAATTAGAAACAGAGTAGATCTACCCTGATACTAGCTCCCAGCAGGGAGTTAAATAATGCACTCTTGAGTTTTACAGATGAACAAATTTCTGATAAGTAGCATTTAACTGCGAATCCTGACCCATTTTGTGGGGTAGTAATTGATCTATTCAATGCAGAAATCCCAATGAGATATTATTTAAGAGGAATGATCATCATGTTAATTGGTTAGGCGTGACAGCCTTTGTTGATTTTTTTTATAGCAAGCAAGACTGGTTAGAGAATGTGCGCATTTGTAGCTTGAAAGTGTTGAAACAAGATGACCATCCATATTGTGTTCTCACTATCACTGCAATGATTACCATTTTTTTTAGCATAGTCATCAGCCATAGGGGGATGGGGCGGAGTCCATCCAGATATTGTTAAGTAGCTACAGTGAGCCATTTATGGTTGTCCACAATTTCAGTGGGAATTATTCATCATTCAAAAATGAATATGACAGGGCCAAACTACCGATACATTTTTTATGAATAAGGTTTGCTTTCCCTGCAGAGAACAATGTTGGAAAAGTCTGTAGGAGTCCAATTTGGCTTGGGACTGTGGAAGTAGGAGGCATTTTAAAGAGTATGTAGTTCCAAAAAAGGGCAAGTAACTCCTCCCTCCACATTGTGGGCTTGAATTGAATTGGACCTTCACAGGCTTTAAAAACTCCATTTTCTGAAGCTGTTATATGGCTGTGGGGAAAGTGAGGTAGGTTCAGGAAACCTGGATATAGCTCAACTGAAAAAAAATCATATCCTATAGTTTGGCTGTGTAAATGTGTAAAACTGTACAAGAGCACTGGGTTGCATTGGGCTTTGGAAAGTTTCAGTGTTTCTCCTGTCTTGGCTGTATAATGAAAAATACTCACAGCATCAGAATCTTTGTGTACCTTTCCAATTTCACTTTAAGGAAGTACCCACAGGCAGAAAAATCTTGAATATGTAACTGCCGTACCACAGCTGGCATCATATTTGTATGATGATATACGAATAATTGTTTTATGAATCCAGTGGAGTGATGATCCTGCCATATCTGTGCATTCTGACAGCTTCTGAAGTCAACAAATCATGTTGTCCTTACTGAAGATAGAACTTATTAAAATATGGAAGATTTTAATAGCCTCTCTAGATAGACCATAATCCTTATTTTTCCAAGCTGTACTTTTAGTAACACATAAATAGAGAAGTGACCAGAAAGACTTAATTTATGGTTTTCAAATCCTTGTAGACCATAATCCTGTGAATAAATCAGAATGACTCATTAGCTGGAAAGTAGTGCAGACAATTTTGCTGATGCAAAGATCTGTTTCTGGACCAGTCTGTTTATATACTCAAAAAAACTGATAATACTTTTAAATGAGCTGAGTAGATCAAAGGTCTCATAACTTTCTGAATACCTGGAGATTAAAATTCAATGAAACTTGGAGCAGCTTGGCATGTTTCACTGAAGCAGTGGCAGAGAAAGTATGAATACCTTCCTCTGTGACCACTTCTATGCAGGACTTTTTGAAGAAAAAGCCCAGCAGAAACTCATTTGCATATTAGGCCACACCCCCTGATATCACCATTGTTTCACACAGGGTTTTTGTAGAAAAAGCCAAGCAAGCATTCATTTGCGTATTAGGCCATACCAGCTGATGCCAAGCTATCTGGAACTGTGTTCCTGTGTGTTTTTGCTAAAAACCCAAACAAACTCTGCTTCGATGTTGTATAAACAGGAGCAAGATACATAAAACATCTTGTTAATCTACTGCCAGTAGAGAGAACTTCACTTTATTATTTATTTTATTTATTTCCCCTTTCCATCCAGTTAGGTTCTTCATATTTAAGACATTAATTGATTTTTGTGTGTGTTTGTGTGTGTAAACACACACATATACACTGTTGTTACATGGGAACATTCCAGCGCCCCAGGCCGAACTCAGCTCCCTGCCCCCTTTGTTTTTAATTTTTTGCATGCACATAGCGCACACACGCCTGATGATGTCACTTCCAGTGACATCATCAGGTCACTCTCAGCCCCCCCCCCCATTCTCGTCTATCTCCCGGACCCCCCTCCCACCTTGTGAGGCTTGCAAAGCCTTGGCAAGGGCAGGGAGACAGCAGGCAATCTCACAGCCACTGGCTCTGAGTGTGCTCGATCCCCGCCTCCCCCCCCCTGAACTCACCAAAGGTTCACTGCCACACCGCTTCCCAACTTTGCCGATGCTGGGGGGGCATGGCAGTGGTGAGGGCGGGGGTGGGGAGTTTCGGCAAGGTGGGGGGGGGTGAGGAGTGGGCGTGATCACAGCATCCCGGCATGATTGGCTGTCCCTCCGCTCACGCCTCCCCCCCAGCGCAATCACAGCACGCTGTGCCCCCACCAGTCGCGGGGCGCTTCTTATCCTTTTTCTTCTAAGAATGTGCTGGAGCCGAGGACTTCCCCCCCCCTCCTTTCCGGAGCCTTCTCCAGCATATTCTTAGAAGAAAAAGGATAAGAAGCATGCTGCATCGCAGCTGGTGGGGGTGTGGCGTGCTGTGATCTTGCCAGGTGGGGGGGAACAGAAGGGCCCAGACGCAGTCAATAGCACTGGGGGGGGGTGAGGCGGGAGCGGAGGGGCAGCTGATTGTGCCGGGAGGGAGGGAGGTGCCCCTGTGGGAGCCAGAGCCCTAGGCCGTCACCTAGTTCGCTGACTCCCATGCGCCGGCCCTGCATAGGAAGAATGATCAGTAAGGAAGCATTGACCAAAACAGAGATGACAATAATAAAGGAGGACTAGGGATGGGCATGAACCAGGAAACTGGTCGTTCAGGTTGGTTCATGGGTTGTTTGATTGCACAAACAACAAACTTACGTGAACCACCATTTTCCCAAACTGATACATAGTTTGTTTGGTTTGGAAGGTAGTGGAACACCCCCTTGCAAGTTAGATTCTAATCTCACAGTGAGTCTTCACAAAGCTCTCCTCCACCAGCCCTCCAGTTTTGGTGAAGATTGGATCTGGGATGTCCAAGTTAGAACCCTCCAAAGCAGGTGTCCCCAGGAAAGCTTAACTGTAGCTTCAGGTTTGGTCCCTGAAACCACAGCAAGGAACACCTTCCCAGCTGGGAGAGGTATTTAAAAAATGGTCCCACTGCACGGGGGAAAAGGAGCCCCTCAAAGCCTCCCCAAAATCATCCACGTGGTAGACCATTCTTCTGATGTCACAACAACTAACTCTCCTCTTTGTGTTGCAAAGCGAAAGCAGCGGAGTCAGGGTGTGGTATTATACTAGTATATAATCTGCTCCTATACATCAGAATTGGAGCTCTGTGGTAGGCTCCCAGAGCTGCCAATTAAGCTATGGACAACTGCTTTGGGTGTTTCTAGGGCTACCCACAAGTCCACCCCCAGCATTGCCTAGGAGTTGATTGAATCAGCATCAGGCTATCTGGAGAACAAACCACAAAAATAACACGAAACCTTCATGTTAAAAAGACAGTAGTCAAGTGCACCTTTAAGACCAACTTAGTTTTATTCAGAACATATGCTTTCATGTGCTCTCTAAGCACACTTCATCAGATGAGGAATCCGGTACAGTGAGCAAAGCCACACATAGCTGGTAGTCAGTGGCTCAGAATGCAAACTGGTACAAATTTGAGATCCAATCACAATATAGTAGTAAAATTATCTGGTAGGGAGTGGTTTAGAATGCTAATTTAAGATTCAATGACAGAATAGTGAAATTAACAAATTGAGCAAACCTTTGATCTGAGTGGCATGAGCATGCAAAAGCAATAAAACAGTAATATGTCAAAATGTGAGAATGTCTGTTAATGACTACATTGTATTAAGCCTGGGTCTAAAGGAAGGTATTTATATCTCAGAAGATTTCCCATCCACCTAATTTACCTTTTAACATGTAACATACATATAGTTTGCCATTAGGAGAAAAATACATTAAAATTAGTGGGAGATGGGTTCAGTATATGTAATGGGATAAAAAAGACAGTTTGTTTTTGGGTTTGGGAATGATGCAACCAAATGAACCAGTTCAAAACTGGTACATTTTTTGGTTCATGCCCATCCCTAAGGAGGACAGAACAATCTCCTTGGTAAGGGAATTCACAGTTTTTATATTGTGACTGAGAAGGACCTTTTTCAGATTGCTACTCATCTAGCTTCAGATGACAGGAGTGCCTTTTACAGCACCCCTAAAGATAATTGTGTTTCAAGCAGGCAGTCCTTAAAGACTTTTAGTGGCCCTTCAGATATTTCATATGAGAACCACATGTGGAATTTCAATAGGAGAGGAAGTATGAACATGAACATATGAAGCTGCCTTATACTGAATCAGACCCTGGGTCCGTCAAAGTCAGTATTGTCTTCACAGACTGGCAGCGGCTCTCCAGGGTCTCAAGCTGAGGTTTTTCACACCTATTTGCCTGGACCCTTTTTTAGAGATGCTGGGGATTGAACCTGGGACCTTCTGCTTCCCAAGCAGATGCTCTACCACTGAGCCAGCATCCCTCCCCATCCCTCTACTGACTGCTGAAGTTAATTTTATCTTCCCATTTTTATTGTTTATTTTGGTGATATGTAGTGTTCTTTTTGTTCCTGGGGGATAATTATGTAGTGGGGGGGTTTTGTTCTTTGAGGATGGGCTATTGCTATTTGTTATGAATTTATTAAAACAGTTGGACCCCATGTTTGCTCCTAACGCAGTAGCTTGTTATTTATTTTATTTAAAACATGTTTATGATGCCTTTCTACCAATTAGGGCTCTCAGCATGGTGAACAGTTAAAAAGACATTACGACTGCTATTACTGTTATTGCTGCTCAGTTTGAAGTTTATCATTATTTGTGGCCCTCTATCTGTTTGGTAGTTAAGAAGATGATTGAATCTACTGTGATGATTTAATCTACTCCTACCAGTCGAATGCACCTTTGGTATTTCTAATCATGTAAAGGAATATGTTAATATATCTGGAAAGTGGTACATGAGGATTTCCATTTTTTCCAAGAGATGAATTTAGGCCTGGGATAACTTTAATTGAATTCCAGTTTTCATTGGTTTATTGATTAGTTACATGGATGTCTCTGCCCTTTAAACCTGCTTTTCTATCTTGTAAATAGGAATTATAATGAATTGCTGAGGTACTATAACAATGAATAAAATGTGCTTTGTATAGTGCAAAATAAAAGAGAAATCACACATTTTTAGCTTGAACATATTATTTATTTTTTTTAAAAATCGCAACTTGCAGAACATTTGGAATAGTACATTTCGTTCAAAAGATCTCTTTAGTTGTTGAAGCTTAGGATAGAACCTGGAATGTTATCCATATAAATCATGATGTTTGACCACTGAGTTGAAATGGATTCTCACTCCCCCCCCCCCCCCCCCCCGCTTTTGCATTTTCATAAAGGACTACCTGGTAAACAGTTAGTGCAGAAATGAATGCAAGACCATTAAATTATGTTTACTGTTTATAGGCAGGAAGTGTGTGCCTTCCCTCTCATCCAGCAGCCTGGTGTATAGCAGTGAAAATGACTCTGACCATGAAACAAGAAAGCAAGATAATGATAAAGACATACATTCAGAAAATGAAAATGAAACCCCAAAGAATGAAGGTCAAGAAACTAGTTTGGAGGAAGAGGACATAAGTGCAACAGAAAATGCAACAGACAAAAATGGGTCCAGTACTTCTCAGGAAAACATGATGGAAACAAACCGTCAGGACATTACTTTTGTCAGAGAGATGCCCAAGCATATAGGATCAGTAGATATGAATGGAAGGGAAAACAGGGAAGAGAATTTATTAGTGCATTTGGAAGGCAACATTCCAGAAGCAGAGCACAGAAGCAAGGAACTTTCAAATACTGAGGACAGAGGTGGTAAGTATGGTCTCCACTAAGAACTGTGGTGGGGGTCCGTTCTGTACAAGTGTGTTGTTTCCTTTATTCTTATGGGAATGCTGTGTTTCCATGTTATCTTTTGATATGGCATGTGAACTACTATTTCTTGATTTGTCTGAATATGATCATGTTAGACTGGTGTGATTTTTGTTCCTTCTTCAACTGTTTGTGCTGAATAATTAGAAGTGAAGTGTTGCAGTGCAATTTAATATGTGAGGCTTTGGCTAGCCTTTCTCTTGTCTCCATCACTACTGTTTGTCAAGTCAGATGTGACAACTGAATTCTTTCCTACCTAGAAGGAAGGAGATCAATCTGCGTCAAATGGATCCAGAGCTTGCAATGTTCCCAGGCTTGATAGCTATCACTTCTAAAATCTCAGTTAGAAAGGTTATTACAGAACATAGAAAAATTTTGAGGAATGATTGCATCAAACTTATATGATCAGTATAAAGTTCTTATGGGCTCATATAGCTGATGATATCTCAAAATAATTTTTTAGTGATTTATTTTTATTATTTGGGTGCAATAAACTACTCTTAGCTTTGATTTTACCAATGCAATGATATATATGTTCTAAATTTTGTTTTTCTTTATCATAGTAACATTTTTGTCTTCAATCTTTTGTCTGCTATTTTTGTCTTCAATCATGTCTTTGGAGGGCAAGAAAATATAAAATGTGTGTTATTTAGATCATGGTGAAATCCTACTCGGGAATCGATTCATACCAATCAGTGTGCAAAATGTGGTGATGCAGATTTGAAAGAGTGCCACAAGTCATGCAAACGTTTATGATTTGTATTTTTATATTCTTCTGGTGGCGAGATCTATAATGTTGATGGTTTTGTTTCTTATTGCTTTACACTGAATGAAATAGTTTGGCATGTGCAGAATGTTATAAAAACTGGAATTGTTTGCAAACAACTTGGTTCAGGATTGCTTTTCATTTCTTTATGATTTGTTATGTATGTAACAGAGAAAAAATTGAAAAATGCAGTTGTGAGTTATTATGTTGAATTATTTATAGGTATTTAGTTGTTTGAAATCTTTCCCTTGATCCATATGCTGGGTTCTCGATGTGAGCAACTTCCTGATTAGACTGTTAGATGAGATGAATATTTAAGTAGCATTGAAGAATGAAGTTATTAACCATTGAACAAGTATGCATGTAGGATTAAGTGCTCTAATACAAAATGGAAGCATGGAGTAATCATGTGGGTTGAGTTAATGGCCTGCCACATACTTGAGATTAAAAGGGTATCATCATTTCTATTTAGCTCAGGTTTCTGAACAAGGTAATTAAACAGTTGTTTGATAGTTATAGGTTTAAATTAACATACCACTTAGCAAGGAATATTTTTAAATTCTACTGCTTTAGTTGGAATGAGTGAAATATTGGATGGCTACTGATATTATCTATCAATCCATCTGTCTATCGAGCATATATTGAGGAAGTGGCTTAGGTCATGGCAAATTTGGGAAACCAAGTACAAATTGTAATTTCAGTTTTTCACTGTCAGAAAAAAGTGGGCATTGTTATTAATTACATTAAAGTATAGGACTTTGAAGAACAGTGTAATCTATGATCTCAGTTAAATGGGGTAATTGTTGGATATTGTAACTCCGCATGCAAGAGGATATGAGGGAGGAAAAGGGTTAAGAGAGAATGCTCTCAGGTACACTTTGTATTTGGTCCCAACCCTCTCATCAGTTAGATGTTAAGCATCTTTGGCCATTGTTTGCTTTCTGTTTCATCGTATATAGGACCTGTCTTCATTCTCTTATCTGGGCTTGCAACTGTAGCAAGTTAACTTTTTTTAAGTTAATCTGTCCACAATAAGTTAAATGTACTCATATGAATATGTCATGTAAGATATGCTTATGGTTTTGTAAGTAAAATTTCCTTCTTTTGTTACTACTGGAGTGAGATCATCTTTGTAATTTGTTTGAACAGCATTTTCCTTTTACCAGGAAACAAGGAGGACTGGGGATACTGCATGAAGCTTCTGTACTTCCAAGGCATTTTTTTAAAAAAAACCATTTAGCTCAATAAAGTTTACATGGCTCTCAGCCAGCAATCAGGAGTTACATAAGCATTTTTGAAGGGTGGATAGAAGAAACATCATTTTGATTCTTCTAGGCCAAATTTTTCCCATGGAAAACAAAGAGCAATCTTTCATATCCACAACTTGATTTTGTGTTTATCATGTTTATCAAGAATTAACTCATAGAATCATAGAGTTGGAAGGGACCTCTAGGGTCATCTAGTCCAACCTCCTGCACAATGCAGGAAACTCACAAACACCTCCCCCTAAATTCACAGGATCTTCATTGCTGTCAGATGGCCATCTAGCCTCTGTTTAAAAACCTCCAAGGAAGGAGAGCCCATCACCTCCCGAGAAAGCCTGTTCCACTGAGGAACCGCTCTAACGATCAGGAAATTCTTCCTAATGTTGAGCCGAAAACTCTTTTGATTTAATTTCAACCCATTAGTTCTGGTCCTACCTTCCGGGGCCACAGAAAACAATTCCACAACATCCTCTATATGACAGCCCTTCACGTACTTGAAGATGGTGATCATATCACCTCTCAGCCATCTCCTCTCCAGGCTAAACATCCCCAGCTCCTTCAACCTTTCCTCATAGGACTTGGTCACCAGACCTCTCACCATCTTCGTCGCCATTCTCTGGACCCGTTCCAGCTTGTCTATATCCTTCTTAAATTGTGGTGCCCAAAACTGAACACAATACTCCAGATGAGGTCTTACCAGAGCAGAGTAAAGCAATACCATCACATCACGTGATCACGTGACATTATACTTCTGTTGATACAGCCCAAAATTGCATTTGCTTTTTTAGCCACCGCATTACACTGTTGACTCATGTTCAGCGTATGATCCACTAAGACCCCTAGATCCTTTTCACACATACTACTGCTAAGACAAGTCCCCCCATTCTATAACCATGCATTGGATTTTTCCTACCTAAATGCAGAACTTTACATTTATCCTGTTAAAATTCATTTTATTGGTTTTAGCCCAGTTTTCTAGCCTGTCAGGGTCATCCTGTATTCTGTTTCTGTCTTCTTCTGTGTTTGCAATCCCTCCCAATTTAGTATCATCAGCAAATTTAATAAGCATTCCCTCTATTCCTTCATCCAAATCATTGATAAAGATGTTGAACAAAACAGATCCCAGGACAGATCCCTGAGGCATTCCACTTGTCACTCCTCTCCAAGAGGATGAGAAACCATTCACAAGCACTCTTTGGGTGCGATCTGTCAGCCAGTTACAGATCCACCTAATGGTAACAGGATCCAAACCACATTTTACCAACTTGTCAACAAGGATAGTATGCAAAACCTTATCAAAAGCCTTACTGAAATCAAGATTAATTGCCCCCCAAGTCGGAATAAAGAGACGGTCACAATTGGATTGGTGAAACTATGGGCCACTTTTATTAAAATAAACAACATCGGCAAGGGCAACCGAACTGCGGCCAGGTCAGGGCCAGGGGTCTCCTCAGACCGCTCCCCTGCCTTTTCCAGCGGGCGAGAGACCCGGACCCACAGCTCCCGCTAGGCAGACCCAGCAGGGAGGCTCGCACTGGAGGGCCCAAACACCAGACGTGAGTCTCAGCGAAAGGCACCCATCCAATCGAGTCTCCAGGACAGTCTGCATTCACATACCTCGGGCCACACCAAAGGTAGATCCTGACAGACCCCTAACTTCCCAAAAGGGGGAGCCTAACCGGTCCTGCCCAGGCCGCCTGGTGCCATAAACCCCGTAGAACCTGCCACAACTAAGGCCAAGTCTCTACTTAGGGCTTAGCACCCACAGAAAGACCCAAAACCAACAAAAGCCCTTTCCACAAATCTCTCAGGAAAAGCATATTACCCTTTTCCGAGAGATGCACTCCGTCCCCTCTGTAGAGGTCGGGACATTCCTTAGAAATATCCAGATGGGGCAAATAGTGACCCAAGCAACCCTCCAAAACCTTGCAAATTTCCTTATTCGCTCGGTAACGAGCCCTTTCCAACCCAACTGGATTCCAGGCACAACGCCACTCCAAGCGTGGAATCATGGCCAACCAAACTATAATGGTACCAGGCCATCTGTTCCTTATGTACCTGAAATCATCCCGGGCCTGCAAAATCAACGCCTTGCCTTTAATTAGCCCGAGATCGTTTCCTCCCAGGTGAATAATCAATACCTGCGGAGGAGGGGCCCCAGACCCGTGAAACAAAAGGGGGAGCAAGCCAGGCCACTGAAGCCCATGGCGCCCCCTCCACTCTATCGTGACATATTTGCTGAGCCCCAGCTGAGAGCCAACAGCAGTTCTCCGAGCTTGATGTGCCACCCAGAACACATAACTGTGCCCGCAGATGAGAACTCTGCTCCTCCGGCCAGGAACCACAGCATCTAAAAAGAAGAAACAAACAAGTTATACAAACCAAACCTCAAAGCCCCCACAGCTACTCACTAAAACTCGTTAGCGGAGCATGGGGCGAATATAACCTTTATAAGCCTGGGAACGCCAACGACCAAGGCGTTGGATGGCCGAAGTGGAATAACCCAAGGCCGCAGCCGTAGAAGCTGCCCCAATTCTAAAGGAATGGGTACCAAACCTCATTCCAGATAAACCCAACAGGGCTAAGGCCTTTGATGTCACTGTCCAAAATTGATGCTTTGTCAGGGGACTACCTCCCGCATGACAAAACAGCAATCCCGCGCAGCCTCCCCGCACAGCCAAATAGTCGGCCAATGCGGCCACTGGGCAAAGCTCCACCTCCGAACATGGACCCAACTCCAGCACTGTCCCCGTGCCCACCTGGTCAGTTTTAGATCGCCGGACAGTAAGGACCACCTTACCCGCCAGCAACTTGACATCCTTCAGAAACAACGCCCTACCGGAAACATCACTCTTGGAGCTTGCAACCAGCTCGCTAACCCTCCCAATTTAGTATCATCAGCAAATTTAATAAGCATTCCCTCTATTCCTTCATCCAAATCATTGATAAAGATGTTGAACAAAACAGATCCCAGGACAGATCCCTGAGGCATTCCACTTGTCACTCCTCTCCAAGAGGATGAGAAACCATTCACAAGCACTCTTTGGGTGCGATCTGTCAGCCAGTTACAGATCCACCTAATGGTAACAGGATCCAAACCACATTTTACCAACTTGTCAACAAGGATAGTATGCGAAACCTTATCAGAAGCCTTACTGAAATCAAGATTAACGATGTCTACAGTATTCCCCCAATCCAGCAAGGAAGTCAGTTTCTCAAAAAAAGAGATCAGGTTAGTCTGACATGATGTGTTCTTGAGAAAATCATGCTGGCTCTTAGTAATCACATCCATTCTTTCTAAATGTTCCAGGACCGACTGTTTGATGATTTGTTCTAAAACTTTTCCAGGTATAGAAGTCAAGCTGATGGGTCGGTAGTTTCCCGGATCCTCTTTTTTCCCCTTCTTGAAGATTTTTTCAAATGCCATATACTGACCCCAAGGATTTTTGATCCAGATTGAAGTTGTGACATTTGAAACACAAGAAGAGCTTTGCTAGATCAGTGGTCCATGTAGTCCAGTGTCCTGTTTCACACAGTGGCTAGTTTATGTTAGACGGGTGTGATTTTTTTCTTCTTCACTGTTTGTGCTGAAAAATTAGAAGTGATACGTTGCAGTGCAATCTAATATGTGAGACTTTGGCTTGCCTTTCCCTGAAGTTTCCTCCTGGCACTGGTATTCAGAAGTTTACAGCTTCTGAAGGTGGAGATTCTCTTTAGTCACCATGGCTATAGTAGCCACTGATAGACATATCTTCTATGAATCTGTCTAATCCCCCCTAAAGCTGTCTGTGCCTATGGCCATCACTACATCTTCTGGCAGTGAACTCACTTTTTAATCATTTGTTCAAAAAAGTATTTCCTTTTGTCTGTCTTGAATATAGTGTACATCAGCTTCACTGGATGCCCTTGAGTGCTAGTATTTTGTGAGGGGAGAAAAAGTTTTCTTTGTCAACACTTTCCACTTTATCATGTCTTTTTAAAATCTTGCATGTTTTAAACTAAAAAGTTCCAGAGGTTTGCACCATTCTTCATGGGGAAGGTACTCCAGTCATCTTGGTTGACCTCTTCTGTAATTTTTCCAGCTTTGCGATATCCTTTTTGAGATATAGTGACCAGAACTGCACAGTATTCCAAATGAGAGCACACCATAGATCTATACAAGGGCATCATGATATTGACTGCTTTATGTTCAGTTCCTTTCCTCATAATCCCTAAGGTAGGGTTTGCTTATTTCACCATTGCAGCACACAGTACTGACACTTTCAGTGAGTTACCTACCCCAAGATCTTTTCCCCTCTCAGTCTTAACCCCATTAGCCTATACTTGAAGTTGGGAATTTTTGTCCCTGTGTACATCACATTACACTTATCTGCAGTCAGCTTCATTTGCCACATTGTTGTCCACTCACCCAATTTGTGCAGATCCTCCTGGAGCTCTTCACAGTCACCCTTGGTTTTTATCATCTTGAATATTTTACATCATCTGCAAACTTGGCCACTACACTATCACCTCTAGTTCCAGATCATTTATGAACAAATTAAATGGTAGTGACTCTAATACTGACTTTTGTGGGACCCCATTGCTTACTTCTCTCCATTATGAGGACTGTCCATTTATTCCTACTCTTTGCTTCCAATTAATTATTTCAAACTCATTTTTTTTAAAAAATCCCCTCATCCTTCAACTGCAAATTTTACTCAGGAGTCTTTAATGAGGTACCTTGCAAAAAGCCTTTTGAAAGTCCAAATATATAATGTCTACTGGGAAACCATTGTGTACATGCTTGTTTGCTTTCTTAGAAAACTTCAAAATGTTGATGAAACAGGACTTCCCTTTGCAGAAGCCATGCTGTTTTTCCCTCAGCAAGCTTTGTTCCTCTATGTGCCTAATCATTCTGTTTTGGATTATAGTATCTACTAATTTGCCTGTGACAGACATTAGACAGAATTCCCCCCCAGTTTGGTGTAGTGGTTAAGAGTGGCAGACTTTAACCAGGTTCGATTGCCCATTCTTCCACATTAAACCAGCTGGGTGACCTTGGATCAATCACAGTTCTCTCAGAGCTCTCTCAACTCCACCTACCACACAAGGATGTCTGTTGTGGGGCAAGGAAAGGAAAGTGATTGTAAGTCATTCCAAGACTCCTTTGGTTAGTGAAGGGCGGCACATAAAACCAACTTTCCTCCTCTTACTCTGAAGCCATGCTAATTTTCCCTCAGCAGGCTTTGTTCCGTTATGTGCCTAATGATTCTGTCTTTGATTACAGCTTCTACTAATTTATCTGGGGCAGATATTAGGCTAACTAATTGGTCCCTTGTTCACCTTTGGACTGCTTTTTACAAACCGGTGTAACATTTGCTATTCTCCGGTTTTCTGGTACAGTGGTTGAATATGTAGATTGTGAAAGGGAAAAGAAAGGGACACAAAAGAAAAAGAACTGAGAAGAGATACATAAAAGCAACATAATATAGTAATCTTAATTAATGAAACTGCCATTGCTCCAGGGGTTTCCCATACTACTTAACCTCAAATGCTCTGTGGCACTTACTTCCTAGCAGCTTGCCCAAACCCACCCACAGAAGCAGCCTTTCATGTGTGCAGCTGATGTGGATGCAGATGGCCATTTGGAGTATCTGCACTTCACTCTGGCCTTCCTAAATTGGCTGGATGCACCATCTAATACAGTTGTGGATCCCCATTTGGGTCACTACCTGCATGCAGCTGCATGCCTGACTAGAGCTAGCTTTGGACTAGTATGTTTAGGATATATTGCAGTCTGAAGTCCCACATTGCAATGACCAATTTGTTTTCAGTCACATTGCCAAAACTGGAGTAAAAGCATCCTTAGTTAGCAAGCAGTATATCTAAGATACATTACTTGTAGTCAAAGCAATTTTGGGGAAAACGTAGCACCAAACTACATTAATAAGATCTATACCTAGGCAGGACTCTTCAGACTTCCTTTAAAAAATAAATAAATAAGCATGAATGCCAGACAGGTTTGTTTCTTTCACGTAGCAGTTTTCTTGTTATTTGTCATTTTGGATGGATGAAGAAAAATCTTTTGTTTTGTTTTGGGAATAGCAATTGCAAAGCTGATAGGAATGCAATATTAATAATACATATTCTGTTAAGAACTGATGGAATGTAAATAACCTGATTACATAAGCACTGAGGTTATGATGAAAATATTAGCACAGCCTTAAACTATGTCATGGGCATATTAGGAATATGAT
This sequence comes from Heteronotia binoei, assembly GCF_032191835.1. NCBI lineage: Eukaryota > Metazoa > Chordata > Lepidosauria > Squamata > Gekkonidae > Heteronotia > Heteronotia binoei. The sequence continues at coordinate 131,929,547 of NC_083224.1, read as the reverse complement.
AACAACATAGAAAAAGCATAGATATCATTTCTATGCATTTAGGAATATCAAATATTCGTATGCTATTGCATAGGGATTAACATTGTGATCTGCCCATGCATCAAGATGAGAAGAGGCTTGCAAACTATTTAACTTGTTTAAGGAATTGAAATAAATATCTGAAGTGTGTTTGGGAGTTTAGTATTAAAAATGCCCTGAATTAATGTTTAGTGGAATAATCTCCCTCCCCCCTTCTAATTATTTTGGTTGCTTGTAAATTAAAAGTATTCCTGAATGGAGATCACTTAATGACTTGGTGGTGTTTGTGGCTGGCTTTTGTTTTTGCTTTTGCATGGTCGAGATACTGCTGCATGCAGCTTTCATTTATTAAATACAAAATGTGGTTTGCTTCAGATGTGCCTAATGCATCTTTGTGGGTGGAGGTTGTTGAATTTTAATTGACCCCTTAACTGTCAGTAGAGTAATTCTGAACCCCATTTGTCATTGGTATTTTGTCCCAATTGTTCTCTCTTGCTCCATGTTTTGTGATTGTTGTGCTATTTTTTGAAGAGTTCAAATCGGTCAAAGAGAAAATAGCAGAAGCCAGTGAAAAAGATCACCTTTTGAGCTCTGAACCTGAAGATAGTTATTCCAGTACAGAGGAGGAGGAAGAGAACACAATTTCTGCTCAAGATAAAAATGAAGGTAAAGTTAACTGATAAAGTGGTGACTCTGCTTGAATTGTTACAAATCTCTAAACCATGTGTTTCATAATCTTTCCCTTCTTTTATTTTCTTTCTTTCCTCAGGTGTAATTGGGTCAATGAATAACCTCCATTTAAAATTATCCTGAAGTAGTGGTTTTCAAATTTTATCTTCAGGATTCTTTTTCCACATTAACTAGCCTGCCTTAAAATTCTTGCATGTTGCTCAGGATTGAGGAGCTCATTATGGATCATCTGCAGAGTTCCTCTAGTCTGAGCCCAGTGAAATCAATGGACTTCGTTGGAAGTAGCTCTCCATAAGATTGCACTTTTATGTTAGTCATTTTGACTAATATGCTGTCCAGGATTTTGTGGCCTTTGGTAATGTGTTATATGAACAGAGAATGAACTCTTGAAAACCAGAAACTTTCCAGTGGCTATACACTGCATGACAAGATGAATAATGGTGGATAAGATGGAAAGGATACCAGAAGGGATAACCAAAATGGTCAGGTAGTTACAGTGCCTTCCTTAGAAAGAACAGATTTGGAGATATTTGGAGACTGGGTACAGGCAGGGCTTTTTTCTGAGGGAGTGTGGTGGAATGGAATTCTGGAACTTCTTTGTGGAGACACATTTCTCAAAATATGTTTAAAAGTTCTTGAGGGGCACCTATGTGTTTCTCTGTCATTTTCCTCTTGAGAGTTTCATCACCTCATTTTCCAGAAGAAAAAAATCCCTGGGTACAGATTTATATTATTATGAGTGTTTAGAGGAAGTGGATAGAGATTTTTCTACCTTTCTCATAATGAAGAGATATCCAATGGAATCAATTGACTGTTGGTTCAGGATATACAGAAGATGGGACTTGGTCACACAACTGCATCAATAATTTGTTGGCCCAAGATGGAGTTAGCTACTTGCTTAAGTAGTTTTATGAAAGGGATTACCTAGTTTCACTGAGGAAATGTCTATCAGTGGCTATTAGCCTCAGTGGCTTTATAGACTCTCTCTATTCAGAGTCAGGATATTGAGAGAGGCGGTCCTGACTTGGATAGACCAGGCTAGCCTGATCTTGTCAGCCCGGGGTAGTGTTTGGATGGGAGACCTCCAAGGAATACAAGGCAAAAACAAAATGCTTCTGGAAGCCTCTTGTCTTGAAAACCCTACGGTGTTGCCATGTCAGCTGAGACTTGATGCACTTTCTACCATATATTGGAGGAGAGGAGAAGCTCTTGACCAAATGCCTTTCTTGTATGCATCCTCAAAGCATCTGGCCACTGCTGAGTGGCAAGATTACATGGACTATTTACTTGGCCATTAAGGCTTGTCTTATGCTTATGGGTCTTGGGTCAGCCATAGCTCTTGCAGAGCTGTCCTTGAAAGGGCAGCTTCTGGGAGAGCTCTCTCAGTCCCACCTAACTCACAGGGTGTTTGTTGTGGGGGAAGAAGGGAAAGGAGATTATAAGTCTCAGAGATTCAGACTGAAGGGCTGAGTATAAATCCAGTATCATCTTTTATTAACATATCCTTTCTAGCTTGAATCAAGAAACTAGGGTCACCTTGTAAAGCATATGTGTGATTGTCTGTATGTCTCTATCCCTGTGATGTCTAGTAAGAGTAAACTGTGGTGAAGAAGACAACTTTTGAGCATAATGACATAAGGTCACAGGTTGCCATTTACTAGATTCTATGAAGAAATATGGGTTAGAGAGGCAGGTGGACAGTAGTTGTACATCCCCTGCCACCTCTAGTGTGTCCCTTAGTTACCCATATTCCTTTATAAAGCTTTGACTTACATGGCATACATGCCTTTCTTTGATGGTTGATCTGAAGATGAGGCACAAAGGGAGGGTTGCCACTTTCTCGAAAGCCAGGGAAATGCAAATTGGTCAGGGAAATTGGTCTGAAGTCAGGGGAAGTCAGGGAAATTGTGATTAACATATATTCAAGCAGTGGATTTTTGACCTGCTGCTGCAAGAGCAGGATCTGTTCTTGTAGCAACTGAAATAGAGAAGTAGCAGAATACAAGTAAAACTTAGTGACGCTCTTTCCCAGCTCCACCTTTTTCTCAACTCCACCCACAGCAAACACCTAATGTGTTTGTTGAGCTCTGTCCCTGCATGATTTCCAAGGTCTGCCTGTAGCATTTGCAAAACAAGGCTAGTTTAAACTTTTAGCAAAATATACAAACTTTAAACATCTAATTATTTTCATCCCTACCTGCTAGTACTGCATTTAACTTACATATAAAGAGAAACATGTTTTTGGGTCATGCTTATGTATGGAATGGACATTTTGTCTCCTGCTAAACCGAAATGAGTTTTGCCGCTGTTGGATTTCACAGACAACTAGCACTTTCTACTCTGCACCATGGAAAGTAAATTTTGTTTCTGCTGGAGTTTACAGAGTACTAGCTCTTTCACCCTCTTTCCTGACTTCTCCCATGCATAAAGGTTGCAATTAAGGGTTGTCTGCTTCTCTAGATTGCAGAAACTCCACCTCCAGAGAGCCAGTTTGGTGTAGTGGTTAAGTGTGCAGACTCTTATCTGGGAGAACCGGGTTTGATTCCCCACTCCTCCACTTGCACCTGCTGGAATGGCCTTGGGTCAGCCATAGCTCTGGCAGAGGTTGTCCTTGAAAGGGTAGCTGCTGTGAGAGCCCTCTGCAGCCCCACCCACCTCACAGGGTGTCTGTTGTGGGGGAGGAAGATAAAGGAGATTGTGAGCCACTCTGAGAGGGCGGGATATAAATCCAATATCAACTTCTTCTTCTCCTTTCTTGCTGCTAATCTGCTTATTACAGCTTTGGAAAGTTCCTACTTGTTAGCATTCAGAGTTTGCTTGAATTGAAGTTTGAATCTTGGTGTAATTTTTGGTGCAATTGCAAAAAAGGTGTTGCTGCAGTTAGTTGAAAGAAGCTGATATTAAATCTCTTACTTTGACAAATATTTTTGCAGTTATTTTTGCAGTTACTTTTGCAGTTACTTTGACAAATATTTTTGCAGACTTGTGTAGTTGTAGAGTGGAACATTTCATTAAACCTTGCATTAATGCAACACGACCTATTCATTTTTTAACTTGTGGTTATATTTGAATGGTGGTCAGGAAAACTGACAAATATTGATCAGGGAAAGTCATGGAAATGAAAAATAATCTTTTAGTGGCATACCTGAAAGGCTTACATGCTTTTCAACCCCTTTGCACAATAGTGTTCAAATTTAATTGCTCCTATAAACATTTTTGTTACCAGGCAAAAGCTACATTTCTTAGGAAAGCTCTTTTTCTTCTTATTCTTCTGGCTAAATTATAACCACTTTATTCAGCTCTGTTCCTCCCAGATGTAGCTTTTTGACTCCAAGATTTGTCTGGTTTGATTGCATTGTTCAGTGAATGTCACACATAAAGCCCTAGATGGATGCCATCAGCACTTCAGCTCCTAAAATTTTTGCCGCAAAGTGTTTAAATTATGCAAGCGCATAAGCCAGATCTCCTTGTAGATTCCAGTATGTTTTTTTTAAAAAAAACAACCTGTCATCAACTTTTATAGCATAATTTATTGAATGCAATTAATGAGTGTTTCCAGCTGATTCCTCACTAGACTTTGTTCCGATCTCGTGCTCCTTTTTCCCATGGCTCTTTTGCCCAGTTTTGCACACACTGCTGTGGGGTCGTAACTTCCCTACCTCTTTCCCAAGTTCACTCCACCATTTCAGGATCCTGGTTTTCAGAGAATCCTGAAGCCGTGGATGGAGCTTGGGAAAGAGGTGGAGCAAGTCACAGCCCTGTCGCAGAGTGTGCAAAACTGGACAGAAGAGCTGTGGGGAAAGGGGGCAGGAAATCTGGACAAAGGCTAGTGAGGAATCAGTCTAAGTGTTTTAGAGTATCTCACCTTAAGAAAAATGGCATTGATAAAAAAAGTGATCCTTAAGAAATCAATGGCAGAAGTTATATCCAGTTATTTGCTCTCCCTACAACAGTCACCTTGTGAGGTAGATGGGCTGAGAGAGTTCTGAGAGAACTGTAATTGGCCCAAGGTCACCCAGTATGTTCCATGTGGAAGAGTGGGGAATCAAACCTGGTTTTCTAGATGAGAGTCCACAACTCTAAACTACTACACGATGCTGGCTCACCTACCTCACTGGGTTGTTATGAGGAGGAAATGACAAAGGGAGACCACTGTACACTGCCCTGAGCTTGGGATTGGGGGATCATGGACAGTTATGATTAATAGCCAGAAAAGATTTATAGCATAAAAATATGCATTATGTATTTAAAATGTTTGTGCCCCATCTATTAGCTGTTTGCATATGTCAATAATATCGAAAGACACACAATATAACACCAGCAAAATAAAAAGTCCATTAAAAATCATAGCAGCTATTAAACAATAGAAATCAGTATTAAAATCAATAATGTCCTAGCATCATTAAAATATACCAGTAGGACAAGCAAGTTTGGTAAACTGAGAGAGAAAAAAGAACTACTGAAAACAGCAGCTGGTCAAACCAGCACTACAAAGTAAATGTGTGTAAGACAGATGTAGTTACTTTTTGTATTCTTTCCCTAACATTTATTGCTGCACTTTTGATTCAGGTACTGAGGTGTCAGATTGGAAGCCATTGTGGCTCTTGGTGTGTGGAAGTGTTAGCCAACTTTATAGGAGAAGTTTCAGTTGAGCTTATGTACAAGGTTCACTACCCAACATAAACCTGATCATAGTTTATAATTAATAGAAAGCAGAGCCAGACAAAGTAGGCCTCATCAAATGAGACAGCATGACTAAACTACTATCTAAAAGGAAGGGTGAAAAATATGAGATCTCTCATAACAAAATGTTTTTTTAAAAAAAAACAAAACAAAACCCTGATACTGATAACATTTATCACAATTACAATTCATTCTGTGATTATTTTACTAGCGTCAGATGGAGCATCCTCAGCAGAAGAGTTGAAAATGCTTGAATCACATAAGGCTGCGATACAAACAGAACAAGATAAGGAGATCGTGGGCAAGGAAAGAACATTTGAGGAAGAGGAACTTTTAGCTGAGGAAGGCCTCAAAGAAGCAGCTCTGGAAGAATTATCAGCCAAAAATGTTGCAGTTCTGCCAGTGATGCAGGCAGTAAAGAATGAGCTACAGATAGAAGTGACAGAACTGAAGAAAAAAGCAATAGTTGAATCGGTTCTGGAAATGGACAATACAGAGAAAGACATAATATATGAAGAAGGAGAACCATATGAGGGGAAGGTGCAAGTGGACAAGCTGAAGGGGACGGTATTAGGAGACAGAGCTTGTAAAAGAGAGGAGATGTTGGAGGGTTACCAGGTAGAGACAAAGGAAGTAGAGGGCAATAAGTTCACCGATGGGTTAATGGCTAATGAGAGAGAGCCTGGGGGGAAAGCAAAAGTAATAGAAAATAACATTACAGAAAGCAGGTTTTTAGAGAGAGTTGAATATGTAAATATAGAACTGAAAAATGATTCCATTGTGAAGGCACAACTGGAGGTAGATATTATCACCATACACAAAAAGGAAGTTGTCTCAGAAGTGTCAGTACTTGGTCGGGATGGTCTTGTGGAGGAAGTTTCATCTGATCAAGTAGATTCATGCCTAACAGAAGAAGAATTAGAAGAAACATCTCAAGAAGTCAGCAAAATGCAAATTCTGTCTACCGGTGAAGATACAGCACTAGAAAAACTAAACACCTGGATGGAAGACCCCTTACTGGATTGGAAAACTGAAAGGGGCACTTCACTAACAGAAGAAAAAAATAAGGACCATGGGGCAAAAGTGACAACTGAAAGAGAGGAGAAAGGAGATAAGCCAAATGCTGAAGGAGATGCAGTTAAAGGCAAGCTATTGGTTAACAAACTTGCACAGGAAGAAGAGAATCTAATGCAACCTCTGGAAGAAGAAATTGAAGAGGAATTGATGGAACAGGTGCTAAAATCTGAAATGTCAGGTCCAGAAAGTAAGCTGGTAACTAAGAAAGAAGAGTTATTTACTGAAGACACAATTGAGCCAGAAGCTATAGGGATGGTGACTGAAGAAATAACCATGAACACACAGCAAGAAGGAGAGGTTGATGGTGAAGAGTCAGGGAAGGAAGGAGAGGTTGAGGTTAAAAGGAACGCAGAAGCTGGAATGACAAAGGAAGGAAGGAAAAGGGTACTTAGAGGGTATGAGGAAGCTGAAGAAGCAGAGACACAAAGAGAAGTTGGGAGTAAATGGAAGGCGGAAGTTGAAGAAGCAGAGGTGGAAAGAGAGGTGGTGGTTAAACAGAAGGCAGAAGCTGTAGAGTCTGAAGACGCAATTGAGCCAGAACCTATAGTGATGGTGGCTGATGGAATAATAATGAACATGCAGCAAGAAGGAGAGGTTGATGGTGAAGAGTCAGGGAAGGAAGGAGAGGTTGTAGTTAAAAGGAAGGCAGAAGCTGGAATGACAAAGGAAGGAAGGAAAGGGGTATTTAGAGGGTATGAGGAAGCTGAAGAAGCAGAGACACAAAGAGAAGTTGGGAGTAAATGGAAGGCGGAAGTTGAAGAAGCAGAGGTGGAAAGAGAGGTGGTGGTTAAACAGAAGGCAGAAGCTGTAGAGTCTGAAGACGCAATTGAGCCAGAACCTATAGTGATGGTGGCTGATGGAATAATAATGAACATGCAGCAAGAAGGAGAGGTTGATGGTGAAGAGTCAGGGAAGGAAGGAGAGGTTGTAGTTAAAAGGAAGGCAGAAGCTGGAATGACAAAGGAAGGAAGGAAAGGGGTATTTAGAGGGTATGAGGAAGCTGAAGAAGCAGAGACACAAAGAGAAGTTGGGAGTAAATGGAAGGCGGAAGTTGAAGAAGCAGAGGTGGAAAGAGAGGTGGTGGTTAAACGGAAGGCAGAAGCTGTAGAGTCTGAAGACACAATTGAGCCAGAAGCTATAGTGATGGTGGCTGAAGGAATAATAATGAACACGCAGCGAGAAAGAGAGGTTGATGGTGAAGAGTCAGGGAAGGAAGGAGAGGTTGTGTTTAAAAGGAAGGCAGAAGCTAGAATGACAAAGGAAGGAAGGAAAAGGGTACTTAGAGGGTATGAGGAAGCTGAAGAAGCAGAGACACAAAGAGAAGTTGGGAGTAAATGGAAGGCGGAAGTTGAAGAAGCAGAGGTGGAAAGAGAGGTGGTGGTTAAACAGAAGGCAGAAGCTGTAGAGTCTGAAGACGCAATTGAGCCAGAAGCTATAGTGATGGTGGCTGACGGAATAATAATGAACATGCAGCAAGAAGGAGAGGTTGATAGTGAAGAGTCAGGGAAGGAAGGAGAAGTTATGGTTAAAAGGAAGGCAGAAGCTGGAATGACAAAGGAAGGAAGGAAAAGGGTACTTAGAGTGTATGAGGAAGCAGAGACACAAAGAGAAGTTGGAAGTAAATGGAAAGCAGAAGTTGAAGAAACAGAGGTGGAAAGAGAGGTGGTGGTTAAACAGAAGGCAGAAGCTATAGAGTCTGAGGATGCAATTGAGCCAGAAGCTATAGTGATGGTGGCTGAAGGAATAATAATGAACCCGCAGCGAGAAAGAGAGGTTGATGATGAAGAGTCAGGGAAGGAAGGAGAGGTTGTGGTTGAAAGGAAGGCAGAAGCTGAAGTGACAAAGGAAGGAAGGAAAAGGGTATTTAAAGGGTATGAGGAAGTTGAAGAAGCAGAGCGACAAAGAGAAGTTGGAAGTAAATGGAAGATGGAAGTTGAAGAAGCAGAGGTAGAAAGAGAGGTGGTGGTTAAACAGAAGGCAGAAGCTGTAGAGTCTGAAGATGCAATTGAGCCAGAAGCTATAGTGGTGGTGGGTGAAGGAATAATAATGAACACGCAGCGAGAAAGAGAGGTTGATGATGAAGAGTCAGGGAAGGAAGGAAAAGTTGTGGTTGAAAGGAAGGCAGAAGCTGAAGTGATGAAGGAAGGAAGGAAAAGGGTATTTAAAGGTTATGTGGAAGCTGAAGAAGCAGAGACACAAAGAGAAGTTGGGAGTAAATGGAAAGCGGAAGTTGAAGAAGCAGAGGTGGAAAGAGAGGTGGTGGTTAAACAGAAGGCAGAAGCTGTAGAGTCTGAATACACAATTGAGTCAGAAACTGTAGTGATGGTGGCTGAAGAAATAATAATGAACACACAGCGAGGAGAGGTTGATGGTGAAGAGTCAGGGAAGGAAGGAGAGGTTGTGGTTAAAATGAAGGCAGAAGCTGGAATGACAAAGGAAGGAAGGAAACGTGTACTTAAAGGGTATGAGGAAGCTGAAGAAGCAGAAACACAAAGAGAAACTGGGATTAAATGGAAGACAGAAGTTGAAGAAAGAGAGGTGGTGGTTAAACAGAAGGCAGAAGCTGTAGAGTCTGAAGATGCAATTGAGCCAGAAGCTGTAGCGATAGTGGCTGAAGAAATAATAATGAACATGCAGCAAGAAGGAGAGGCTGATGGTGATGAGTCAGGGAAGGAAGGAGAGGTTGTGTTTAAAAGGAAGGCAGAAGCTGGAATGACAAAGGAAGGAAGGAAAGGGGTACTTAAAGGGTATGAAGCAGCTGAAGAAGCAGAGACACAAAGAGAAGCTGGGAGTAAATGGAAGGCGGAAGTTGAAGAAGCAGAGGTGGAAATGGTATTGGTGATTAAAAAGAAGGCAGAAGCTGTAGAGGCAGAAAGAAAGATGGTACTTAAAGGGAAGGCTGAGGTTGAAGAATCAGAGATAGAAAAAGAGGAGTCATTTAAAGGGATGGTTGATGCTGAGGAGGCAGAGGCGGGGAAAAAGATGGTACTTAAAGGAAAGGTGCAAGCTGAAGACACAGGGCTGAAAAGAGAGGTAGTTGATGGGGAGGTGGATACTGAGGAGGCAGAGGCAAGGGGAAGTGTGGTACTTAAAAGAAAACTGGAAGTTGAACACCCATATACAAATGGAGAAGCGCTGTCTGTAGATGCAAGACCTAAAGGACAAATAGTTTCTGATGTGAGCATACAAAAAATAGACGCTGTAACTGCAGAGATGGTAACAGATGCAAAGCAAGTATCTGGATCATCTGCACAAGTAGTTTTAGGGGCTGGAGAAGAGAGCCAAGAAAGCAGAAAGGGTAATGAAGCAAGACTCCAAGATGAAGTGGAAACATCTGAAGACACATTAAGAGCAGAAACATCAGTTGATGCACTGTTGCAGAATGAAATGGTTCCTGTTGAGGATAAGGAAGAAGCTGAGGAAGCAGGAACTGAAGAAGAAAGGATGGGAGAAGAACTAATCCCTGTAAAGTATGTAGAGGAAGCACTGTTGTTTGGGATACAAAAGTTAATCACTGAAGTATCACAGATTAGTGTGGAAGCTATGAAAGATGGATTTGAAGATTTAGTTGAACAGATGTCATCTCATGAGGATATCAAAAGGGAGGACATTTTTGTGCCTACAGTAGAAAGGCAGATTTCTCTGAGTGACAACTCTGAGGAGAGAGAAACCAAAGAGCTTAGGAAAGTAATCCATTTGGAGGAAAAAGACAAAAGTGGAAAGAGCCAAATAAAACAGGAAGAATCTCAAACACAAAATTGGCCAGTGGCAGAAAACTTTCCTGTCAACACAAAAGACTCTGAAACTGAGCAGCAACAAAACATCACTGCACGAATGATCTATCTGGAGGCTCGTATATCCTCTGACATAGAAGACAGGAACTAATGGTGAAGGTGAGTGTGCACCTGTTTCTAAAGAATGACTGTAGGCATATTGAAGAGGTTGCGCTGGCCTAGTGGGGAGAGTATTCTTCCCCTGGAACAGAGAGCACAGTCCAGCTAAGGACAAGCACTTTTAGCCCCATTGATTTCAGTGGAAAGGTACATATACTAATCCAGAGGTGTCAAACATATGGTTTACGGTATGGATCTGGCCCCTATAGGGTTCTAATCAGGTTGCTGCTACCTACTTTCTGTTCTTGTTTCCAACACTGGAGCTGGCTTTTGCCCAGTCTCTCCTATTTCCTGCTTCAAAGAGAAGAGAAAGAAATCTGAACCTCTCGATTGGCTGAGGGCTCCTCCCCTCCTCCTTTGAGGAGGGAAACGGAAAGAGAGAGAAAGTGAGAGAGTCCCGTAGCACTTTCAAGACCAACAACTTTTTATTTCAGATATAAGCTTTCATATACTTGCACACTTTTTCAGAAAGCATGCCAGAGAGAAGGTGAGAGAGTCCGTAGCACTTTTAAGAAGATTCCAGGTATAAGCTTTTATGTGCCTGCACGCTTCTTCAAGGGGAAGGAGGGAAAGAAAGCCAGAGAGAGGGAGAGGGAAAAAGGGAGGAATCTTACGGCACTTTCCCCCCTTTCCAGTTTTAACAAAGGGGGAGAAAGAAACCTAAGAGCACATCTTGCATTCTTTATTAGTGGAAGAGAGCAAGAGTCCAGTAGCCTCTTAATGACTAACAAAATTTGTGGCAGGGCATGAGCTTCAATGAGTCACTGCTCACTTATTCAGGTACAGCTAGAATGTGAGTCCATCTGTCCTTATATCTTGGAGACTGAAGTGATTTCAGATGCCAAATGACAACAGCAGACATTGGTAGTGAATGAAAAAACCTAAGTCTTCATTCACTCCAGGAAGATGCATTGTCTTGATTTTTATGAGCAGTTGCGATTCAGCAGTTTCTCTAATCTCCCTTTGAAATTCCTTTGTAGGAGACCTGCTGCTCTAAGGTCAGCAACTGACTGCCCTGGAAGGTTAAAATGTTCCCTCACTGGTTTTGGAATGTTGTGGTTTCTAATAGCAGTAGAAGGGGTAAGAGTCCAGTAGTACCTTAAAGACTAACAAAATTTGTGGCAGGGTATGTGCTTTTGTGAGTCACTGCTCACTGTTCAGACTTATTTCCGTTTATACTTTACCATCCTCCTGGACTGAATCCTCCTGTACCAAACTGTAACCTAGGTTTCCTGTCTCAATACCAGTGCTGATATCTCAACATCTGCTACCCCTCTGCATATCATACATAATCCAATCATGTCTGCTGTTGTCATTCAGCATCTGAAATCATCTGTATAAAGTTTATATGTTTGATAGTTTATGGTACATTTTATGGTACACATGACCTGGCCCAACAAAGTGACATTTATGTCAGATCTCGTCCTCCTAATGAATGAATTCGACACCTCTGTACTAAACCCTCTGAAAGAATCAGTGAGACTTGGCTTGGCTTCATTGGGTCCTTATGTATATATGTACCCCAATGCTCTTTCCCAAAAGAGCTCAGATGAGCTTTTAGATAGATAGATAGAGAGACAGAGAGAGAGTTTCTATATGGCTCCCCTCCAGGCAGCATACAGGCTGGACTTCCAGCTGCAGAACCACACCAAGTACCATTCTGTGGCTTGATATTTACAAGATTAAAATGGCAGTGTTGTTGAAGGAATGAAGGCTAAGTCAGGCCACTACTTTTCATCAAAACAATTTAATATGCAACATTCTCTTCTTTCACGGTTCTCCCTCCTCTGCTTTCCAGAGTATCAGCAATGCTGTCAAATTCCTACAAGGCCTGACTCCATGTTGCACAGTCCTCATGTTGAGTCTGGGTCCATGGTGAAGACGTTTTCAGTCAGACATTTGCTGGGAGTTAGCAGCTAGGAATGTAGTTCCCACATCTGCAGGGGCCTGCTTCAGATCAGTACCCCTCTCCCCCAATTCTTCTGATGTGAAGTGGTCTCATATGTGGCATTTCCCCATTGGCAAGGACAGTCTTTTTGATTCTAGGGCTCTGGGCAAATAAAGGATTGGGCCTCCACAGCCTTTTATATTCAGCATACACACTGGGTTAATATGTGACGGGGCGGGGGGGGTGGGCGGGCTGCCATCCAGTGCTGCATTGTTTGCCTCACCACCTCCATTGACCTATATTGACTCATCCGTCATCTGTAAAAAAAAGAAGAGTAAAGGAACAGACAACAGAAGGATCTGCCCAGGGCCCCCTCCCTCCTTTGTGCTTGGTGCGTGGAGCCACAGGCCCTGGTCAGCAATTAGATAGTAAGGGCTGCTGCATGGCGTGGTTGGGACAGGGCTAGCTAAGTGAGCAGGCTGGTGAGCACAGCACCCCCCCCCCCCCCCTTCATGCCTGATGCATGGATCTGCAAGCAGTTGCCAGCAGTGTGAGGATAAAGGGAGCTGCTCTTGCTTAGCTGCTTGGGATGGAGTAGGCTGTGTGAGGCAGGCTGGTGAGCAATCAGCCAGATGAGCACAGCACCTCTCCCTAGATCTTTTGCTTCACACTGGCCATTGCCTCTTAAGTCACTGTTGCAGCAGTGGCTGGAACAAGCTACATGGCAGTCTCTCTGCCAGCACTATCAGCATATGTGGAGTCTTCAGTGGGACAAATGGAATTCCTTGGGATATTTCAAGTTGTTAAAATGACATGGAGGGGGGAGTAAAGTTAGAGTCCAGTGGCACCTTTAAGACCAATAAAGTTTTATTCAAGGTATGAAATTTTGTGTGCACACATGCTTCTTCAGTTACAATGAAATGGAAGAAAGCCATTCAAATTTATAGATGGGGCAGTAAAACAAATCAGCATATAACATGATGTAGACATTTTGAGACAAACCAGGAACAACAAGCCAAGTGTACAGGGTCAACTGAGATTCCTTTACAATGCCCCATCTGTCTCCCCTCAAGTGTGAAGGTAACAAACAGCATGTTATATGCAGAGCTAGATCTAGGGGGGACGCAGAGGGTGCAAGTTGTCCCAGGTGCTGCGAGGGGGTGGCAGCAGTGCTGCAAGTCACTTGATGCCTCCCAGCTCTCCTCTCGTGCCTTTCCCAGCTCTCATCTCACGACCCAGCTTCCCAGCTCTACTCTCCTGCCACCTGCCATCCCAGCTCTTGTCTCGCCACCTGGCTTCACAGGTCTCCTCTTGTGCGCACCTGCCGTTCCCAGCTCTTGTCTTGCTGCCTGCCTTTCCCTGCTCTTGACTTGCCACCCGGCATCACAGCTCTCCTCTCATGCCTCCCTGCCTTTCCCAGCTCTCATCTCGCCACCCAGCTTCACAGCTCTCCTCTCATGCCTGCCCACCTTTCCCAGCTCTCATCTTGCTGCCCGCCTTTCCCTGCTCTCATCTTGCCACCTGGCTTCACAGCTCTCCTCTTGTGCCTGCCTTTCCCAGCTCTCCTCTCATGCCCCACCTGCCTTTCCCTGCTCTCGTCTTGCTGCCTGCCTTTCCCAGCTCTCCTCTCATGCCCTGCCTTTCCCAGCTCTTCTCTCCTGCCACCCACCTTTCTCTGCTCTCTTCTTGCTTCCCGCCTTCCCAGCTCTCGTCTCGTGCCGCCTTCCCTGCTCTTGTGCTGCCTCCCCTGCTCTCATGCCAGCTCTCTCGCTCTCCAGCAGCTTTCTCACTCATAAACACACTGGTGCACACACTCGCGGAGTACCACCATGATGGCTCAACGGGAGCAGGCTGCCCAGGTTTTTGTAAGTTTGTGATATCATTTTATGCCCCGTGTCCCCTCTAACATTTTATCCCCTGCCCCCCCTCTAAAATTTTATGGCTAGGGGCCTGTCCTGGCACCAGTTTAGTTACTCTCTGCAAAACTAAACTTGAGGGGTAAAAGCCAGTGGCAGAAAAACTGAAAGAGGCAGACAAGTGGGAGATCTCCAGTCCCCACTTGGAGACTGGCAACCCAACCTCACTATGAGAATTGGGAGAGGGCTTCACATGTATGTCCCTGTTTTCATCTGTGAAAGTTTTACTTGCAGGCTGACATTTTTGTCAGACAAAGTAATCTGTGTTGGAGTGCTCATACTCAAACAAAGGAAGCCATTCCAAGTTTTTTTTAAAAAAAAAACCTCAAAAGCAACTACACAGACTTATTTAGCCTCTCCATTAGTAATTATGACAAAGCAAAAGTGGTATCTTGGCTGGCAAAGTAATACTCATTCTTGTCCTGAAGGAAAGCAGCAGGATCCTCACTGTGTGACTGAAGGCAAGCTCTGTATATACAAGAACATATTTTAAAACAATATGTTCTTTTTAAAGGCATTTTGCCTGGAATGTTGAAGAATTAGTATTCAAATTATGTATAACCTTACTCCCTTATATTTTGTGATTGTTTCTGCCTCATGCAGTAGCCATTTATTCTGTTGTTTAAATGAGTCATTTATTATATACCTATATTACAAACACTGATCTTATATGTATATGTAAAGGAAAAATATTAGGGGATCCCATTTTTTACTCCTCCCCTCAAAAAATATGTAGATTCGGCCCTGGTTATATGCTGATTCGCTTTTCTGCCCTGCCTGTAAATTGGAATAGTTTTCTTCCATTTCAGTTTTCTTCCATTTCAGCCTCGGCGGGGAGGGCGGGGTATAAATAAATTATTATTATTATTATTATTATTATTATTGTTATTATTATTATTATTATTATTATTATTATTATTATTATTATTATTATTATTATTTCACTGTATCTGAACAAACGTGTTCACACAAAATACCTTGAATAAAACTTCCTTGGACTTAAAAGTGCCACAGGACTCTAACTTTATTCTGCTGCTTCAGACGAACACATTACCTACCTGGATATGTCTTCACTGGGGCAAGGGAGGCTTAGGCACTCTTTCCTTACATACTGTAGTCCTGGTTGGCGTTAGGCCCTCATGCACTTGGGAAATTGAATTTCGCGTGGGGAACCCGCAACACGTGTCTTATTGAAAGTTCTAATGATGGTCCTGGATGTAGTTAGGCCCTAAATGTCAAAAAGTGTCAGAGCTAAACACAGCAGCCCAGCCTGATCACATCTTTACTGCAACTTAAATAGCAGCTTTACATGTGGAGCTGAAGCCTACATTAGCTCAGAGTCAGAACAACAATTAATTACAATACGAGCATCTCCTTAATTCTTCCAGCATGGGACTGTCAGGAACTGCAGTTAGTGGAGATGAGGAGAGGAATAGGTCCCATCTACCTTCTTATGTGGGCCTTTGGCCACAAAGAGTGAAGAAGCAGCTGAAGAATGCTGTACTTTTTTTGCAGTAGTAAAAAAAAAAAGCAAGAAGGAGACTTGCAAAAGAAGTATTCTGTATGCTAAACATTAAATGTTCTTTAGCAACAGAAAATAAACCAATGTTTATATTGCTGCATTTACTTAGATCTATTGTTTCAGAATACAAGGGACTTTCCGCTGTGTTACAAATTTAATACCACAAAGGCAGCCCAAAACATCTCAAATATTGAAACAAGAAAACCCACGTTCTGCTTCATAAATTATGCTAATGAGCTACACAATGGAAATTAAGTGTTTTGCTATGAATATTTTATGCTAGTTTTTCTGTTTGCATTTTGAACAATGATTAGCTTTAAAAATGCCAACAATACACAAATTTAGAATGAGTGAATTGTTACTATTAAAGTGTTGTTTAAATAGCTTTGAGGGACCACAATTTAAGAGGGGAGTAGGCTCCCCTCCTAGATTTTCCAGTTGTTTCATTTCATTAGGATTATGAAAGTTAATATGTGTACACTATACAGCTAACTTTATTGTTTTGTTTTCCCAGAATGCATTGGGATTCGATGTTCCAGTCTTGCCATCATTGCAGTCCTAAGAAATAGCAGGGATTGGGGACTCACTTGCACATTGTCTTCACTTCTGCTGCTTTTATTTCCTGCTTTCCATTATTATTATTATTAGCAACTTTTAAACAAATCACTGTAGATTGGTGCTGGCTGGGATATCTGCTGTCTTCTTTCTCTCTTTTATTTGATTAGTAGCATAAAAATATGTCACTTTGCACCAGAGCAGCTCGAGACAAGCGAAACAAGTCACTCTAACCCCTTTTCAGAAATAGCGCTCCCTTATAATTATGAAGATAATAATCATGAAGCTCCTCCAACAGCTGCCACACTTTTCTTTTGGAAAACTGAGAATTATTACTTTAATGGAACTTTGCAAAAAAAATAAATAAATAAATTCTCCCAGCTAATTGTAGTGAGAGGGCCACAGGAGGAACTTGCCTAAGATAATAAAGCACCTGCAAGGCAATCTGAGAACTTGTAGAGACTGGTGATTGTATCCGCTTTCCCCTTCTACTATTTGTGTCTTGTTTATCTTTTTGGACAGTAAGCTCTTTGTCAAGATGAGAGCTGTGTGTTACAGAAGAATGTGGGGCATATATACTTGGATTAGTTCTCTCATGGTTCAGAATGTAAATCTCAAATGATTATTTAAATTGGAACACTAATGATGGAGGCCGCTTTGTTCTTAATGTTGATTGGGCTCCATAAACAGAAGAAATGCACATAAACAGAAGAAACTCTCACAAGATCAAGTATTATTTGTGGTTGCTGTGTGAGTAGATGGAGTCAATCCATTCAAAAAATAGAGAGCTGTGTTATGATGTAATGCCATTGCTTCATCTAACAGACTTGGGTCCAAAGTGGCCTCTTACACCCAGAGAAGGCATTTCTGCTTGCACAAGACAGAATCTAATGATTTACTTACCTTGGCTTCTGCTCCCCTCTATGACCTGTCACTATAATTCAAAGGAGTACTCTTTCATGGGTTAAGGGACTTCTGTGATAAGGGGAAACATGGAAGTTCTCTTATGCAAGCTGAGTTAAGACATAGGTAGTTCTTTGGATTCAGCCCACTTTTGCACATGACTTCTAAGCTATGTGGTATGCAGTTATGTGTTTGACAACTTATGAATGGCAGCTGTAGTACACCTTATGAGACTTATCAGGAAGATCTTCACTAATGTGTGGAACATACTCTGGTACAAGATCCTGTTTTCTGCAGAAAGATATCAAGTTGGCAACAAAAATTTCCATGTAATAGCACTAAGATTCCTGATGGAAGGCTGCATCAAATATAGATAGGTAAATTGATTTCAAGTATAGAGATATATGTAGATATCACATGGGGTGGCTGTTCTTCCCTCATTTGTTGACCCTGCAGTCTTCCTATGATTCACTCCATCTTGCATATGGTTTGTACCTGTGTGCCATCATGTGGCTTGCAGGAACTGAACATGTGATTCAGCATCAGTGTGTCAGAGGACAACTCTCCTCCCCTCTCATGGCTTCTGCGTGAACTGATCTAGGCCTTCAGTGTGTCCTTTCTAGAGATGATACCATTTGCCTGGGGACATTCATGCCAATGCCTTTATGCTGCCATCTTTTATGCAAATAGCATCATTTTTGTTTTCATCAGGTACGTGTAAGGTAAAGTTGCATCAGGCATCCAGCCTCTGGTTGAACATTCTTGATTCTCTACAAGTTGCATGTCATTGCAGCCAAGTCTATGTTAATACAATTACAGGATGCAGGAAAGTAGTGAGAGAACTTGGGAATCCTTTACTTTTACTACATGCACAGGTTTCATCATCCACAGACTCAGGAAGAATACAATTATGTCCCTAGCAGTGCAATCCTAAACAGAACAACATCCTTCTAAGTCCCTGAGACATTGGTTTTAGAACGGTACAAGAGGGGACCTGCAACAAAACGTTGCATTAAGTGTTGTGGCTTGGTTTAACTTGTAATTGCAGTGTAGGTTTTGTAGTCAGTAAATGTAAATACCACCCTTGGCATTCACTCATCCATCACCCTTGCTCTCTTCCCACCAACCCCCACTCTTGGCACTCTTCTACCCCTTCATTTTTTCCCTTCCCCTTCCTTTTCTTCCTTCCCCCTTGTTTAAAAATCTTCTTCCTCTTTCTTCTCCCCTCCCCTTTTCTGTCAGTATTCCTTTGCTCTATTTCTTCCCCTTCATTTCTCTGACAATCATTCCATTCTCCCAGCTTGGCTTATTCCCCTCTCCTGCCACCCCATCTCAATCTTTCTCCCTTTCACCACTCCTTCTCTTACTTATGTCTCCATCTGTTTTTCTCCCTTTCTTTCTCTCTTCCACAAGGCAATCTCTCCTCCTTTCTCTTCTCTCTGGGAGGCAGAGCATCAGTTCTCTGTGGGTTGGAAGTCCCTGGCCAGTCCCTGGTCAGAATGGGTCCCTGGCCAGCATTGACCTCCCCTCCTGCAGCTTCAGCATTATCTCTCTGGGTTCAGGGAGGCTCTCTTGCTGCAGCTTCAGTGGCATCCTTCTGGCGGTGGGGGGTTTGGTTGCCTGGGAGGGACCTGGTGATGGTGATGACTCTTGCCACAGCTCCTATGGCATCCTGCTGGCCATAGGGAGGCACATGTGCAGACAACACTTTTCATTTTGGGGGGAATTTAACCCCCAATGAATTTTTAAAAGTTTTCAGATTTTTCTGCAAATTTGGGGAGTGCTGTAAGTGTGCAGGAAAATCTACCCTCCTTGTGCCCTCCAGCTGGGGAAATAAGTATCTGCACATAGCGTAAGCCAAAATGCCCTCAAAAGAGGTTGGGGAATTGACAGGTGGGCACCTTTGGCTTCAAAGGACCTAGAAACTGTGTATACAGGATTCCACTTCCAGAAATTATTGCTAAATTTACCAAGGACACTAATTAAGTAAAACAATTATGAATTTATTACAGAAAAATATAGAACACACACAAACAAGATAATAGACTCATATAAGATACATACAGACCTAATAAAAATAGAGAGAAATGCATAGAGGTAACATAAGGATGGACAAACAGGGTGATAATTACCGATCGTAGTCTTCCGGGAAGACTCCAGTGGCTATGGGGAGGGGGACTATGGGGAAGGGGACCCTCAACTGGCCAAGAATCGGGGATGTATCTAAACAGCAGGAATGGGGTACTGCTAGATGCACACCTGTGGGGAGTTGGGACTGTGGTTATAAGGACTACCTTGAGCCCTTAGGGGGTAGGAGGTACAGGGGCGGATGACAGGTGGTCAGCTGGTACATGACCTCAGAAAAAGGGGAGGCTCTGCAATGACCATAAGGGCTGGACTTATGCAGTAGCCAATAGCCAGTTTATTGGGGGCACCTGATTGGATGCCCATACCTGGCCAATGAGCAGACCTGGCCCTGGTTACCTGATTGGACTTCCAGGTAACAATGCGCCAAAAGGGGGAGGCTCCAGGATGACCATTAAGGGAAGGGTAGAAGTGATTAAAAGGCTTTCAAAACTTATCTAAAAGGTGACACTAGATGGCCAAATTGCTACCTAAGGTAACACCTGATCTATACAAAGAAGCTTGGCTCTGGATGAAGATGTTCTTCCTCTTCTTCATCTACTGGCACCATCCTTTGTCTTGGGTTCCATTGGACAAAGGCTTTAGGCAGTCTGACAGGATTCACGCCTAAGATAAGCTTGATTGCCTTATGCATAGGTGACATCTGTTGAGTACATGAGCCTCCCACTTCGCTGTCATGGAGTTTGGCACCACAGGAAGATAGTTGTTGGTGATGTTAGCCTACCAATATGAATTCTATGGTTAAGGCTGGAATCCGCTTGCCCGGACAGTTCCTCGCAGCGCAACTTCTGCTGCTGCAACGGCCGAGATGGTGTTCGCATGGAGCTGCTGGAAACCCATCTGTTCTCCTGGTTAGCACTCTTCCAGAGATACGTAGTGCTGCTGCAATGTTGTGGCTGTTAGTACTCACATAAGTCCCTTACAGTGTGGTAGACAAAACTCACATTTTTCCTGTCAGATGTGTGTGAGTTGAGTCTCCAGGCACCCTGGCAACCAAACGGGTGACTATGAAGTTCTGAAATTAGGGGTCTTTTTCTCACAATAAGGGGCATGTTGAGAATTAGATATATAGATAACTCTGCTTTAGAATTTTATGGCCTCTGCCCTATGCTGTCTTGAACACAGTTGTGCTAACTTCTGAATGTATGAGTAGAATCAATTAGTTTTATTATTAAAATGGCATATGTATATATGAAGGGGAAGAGAGAATTAGATCATGCTGGTATGCAGGAAGCCTCCTGAATTTTCCGCTGTCTTGGCACTCAGAGGTAAGCCTTCAGTGTTGATCTTTATAGAAATTAGAAGTGTCATAAAGTTGCCTACATGAGAACAATCAAGATGGATTTTTCGAACTCTATCAGTTTGCTCCAGATTTGTTATATACCCCATAATAATCTACTTTTCATGTGTCCACGCATGCATTTTTCTCTTCACCAACCATGTATGTTGGTGTGAGCATAAAGGGTCCACTCTTCCCTGCTGTATTTGAAAGTATATAGATGTAATGCATAATATGTGTGCATTCAAAGATCTATATATACCTGTTTATATATGAGAATAAAGTTTAGAAATTACTTGAGGGAGGTATCTGTGTGCATGACTTCTCTAGATTGAGGTGCTCAAGATTGTGCCTCTTGGAACCCATGAACAAGCTTGTTAAGGTGGCTCAACTTTAGACAGAAACCTTGATTTTTGCCATTACTCTGATTGCCCTGCAAATGGAGTCTCAGGACATGGCACAGTAGCTAGGGAGCACGTTCCTGTGATCTCAAATATTATTTATTTTCATTTGAAGACCAAAACTACTGCTCTCCATCATTTTGGGTCCTAAGAAGAGAATTAAAAGTACAGTTTGAAAAAGGATTTAAGGCTATAGGGAATTCCAGTGGAGTACAACAAGAGTCACCTTCGATTTTTTCAATTATCTGTCTGTCTCTAAGGAATCTGGTATTCTCTCCAGTGATGACAGAAGAACAGGCTTCTTAATTGACCAAAGATGTGCAACAGGACAATGGTTTCTTATCCCTGCAGCACCATGAAGTGATAGGCAACTTTGTTTTATCTTCATTAATACATACACGAATGTCCATTTCCATTGCAGATTCTCTAAAGCCCTGCTCAGGACATAAACCTTACAGCTGCCTCATTTAAGAATGTGTATATCTCTCTACACATTCTCCTTGTAATTTAAAAACAGAGACAGAGGATGACAGATTCTTTTTTCTGTCAATGTACATTGCAGCATGTCAGGCAATTTGTTTGCTTGCTACCATGTGTGCATACGAAGGTGTGAATACTTTGGGGTGCTCAAGCATGTCCATCTTTAACCCAAAGAATGTCTAAGAGAGTTGTTTTATCCTACTATGGAATAATATGTGGGCAGGTTCCACACCAGTGCCATATTCAAGGAACCTATCATATGTATGCGTTTTACAGGTGAACAGACATTTTTGTTCACTGTCATGGATTAAAGTTTGTCTGTAGGAAGCCTGTTACATAATTACATGCTCAAAGAGGAGGGGAATTACAGTAAGATAGAGGATTGCTTTCAGTGGTTTGTTACTGCAACACGGGTTAAGGACTGTCTTATATATGATAATAAAGGCAGCATGAATATAATTTATAGTGCAGGGGTTTACACATTGATTCACAGGACTGAAAGTAATCATGTCCAGCTTCTTATATTGCAGAGGGGATGCGCTATCCCGTTTTATCATCCAGGAGTCTATGTGGTGCCATGAGTGGCATGTCAGATTAGGATCCAGCTTTTTGTAGAAAAGCTGAGCAGGAACTCATTTGCATATTAGGCCACACCCCAGATGCCAAGACAGCTGGAACTGCATTCCTGTGCATTCCTGCTTTAAAAAAAAACCTGGGATCCGGGAGAAAATCCCCACTCTGCTATGAAGCTCAGTGAGTGACCTTGAGTTGGTCACTGTCTCAGCCTAACCTTTAAGAATGAGAGAACTGTATCTGCAGCTATGATTTCCTAAAGGAAGAATCAAAATTTACCAAATAGGTAGTGATCTAGGATTAAGTCAGTGCCAAAATAAAGCTGACGTATTCTAGCAGTCAAGATTTTATAGGAATGGACTGGTTCAGTGGGAGAGCAAGATGTCCAAGGAGATCAGAGCAGCAGACACTGTTATTTCATTCTTTGAATGCAAAAGGTCCCAGGTTCAGCCTTGGGATCTCCAGCTGAAAGGATCTGAGATGTCAGGCAAGCCCAGAAGGCTGTTGCTTGTCAAACTAAACAAGATAGAACTGCATTTTATGTACACTGAATAATATAGAATAATGTACACTATCCTTTCGTACTTGGAAGAAGGGAAGGATAAAAGTGAACTAAATAAATAGTCCAATGCTGTGTGAGCTCTTCAGCATGGTGCTGAGGCATATGTAATATATATGATTGCATCTTACATACAAAATTCTCTACAAAGAGGTGCTCAATCTCTGTATCAATATGAAAACAGTTTTGGTTCAGTCCCAAGAATCTAGTAAAATTTCTCCAGGCAAGAAAATGTGGCTTGCATGCTCTACTTGCCATCCCTCAATGTGGTCTAAGTTGTGAAGCACCCGCCCAAGTGGATTACTATGGTGTGTCTTGCCCTATTGTGCCTGTTTACCATGTTTTTCCACCCTCATTATGTAGATCATAAATTGAAAATCAGACTGCTAATCAGGTTAACAACAATTAGTGATGGTGCTTCAGCCACTAGGGACTGGATGGATCAGAAAAACCTCAGTGAGATCTTCTCTTTTATATGAATTTCAAAGGGACTTCTGCTTACATCAGAAAAACAGAGCTGGCCTCAGCTGTCATCTTGGGATCCCTATCCCAAGGAGGGTTTTAACTTTTTTTAAAAAAAATTCTATTTGAATGCTTCTGAGAAGTATGTTTTTCCCCAAAGACTTGATATTTCTTCTGTAGAGACCAATTAATGAAGGCTCTGTTTACTTCTAATAGTTTTCTTCTAATTATGAGTAAAACAATGTGTTTGCTTTGCATGGATCCTACCAGTTGGATTTATCAAATGTTTTGCATATCAAACTACTAGTCTATGATATCAACTACCTAGGAATCAGAATTATGTTGAACCAACGAAATGCAAATCCCACATGAATGAAAGAGGTCAGATACTAACAACAAGGTTGGGCAATTAAAAGAGGCATAGCTTTTCCCTCCTGTGGTTCCCCTTAGTCTATTTCTAGTCCTCATTAATTTCTTACACTTGAATAGAGTTGTTAATAGAGATACATTGTATTGAGAGTTGGCAGCTGTTCCTGTATCTTTGCAAGCTGAATGACAGGACAGGAGTTCAGCAGGAGAAATGGGCTCCATTGAATATTTGCATACCACAAAAAGCTTCACCATTGGATTTCTTCCCAACTATGCAGTTCTTAAAGATCTAGGAGCCCTTCTGGTAAAAACATGGCAGGTCCACATGATCAAGTAAAAGTGTGACCCGATTGTTGCTGAACACACTCCATTCAATCTTGCTTCTAAAGCAGGAAGAAACTAATTCTGTAATTCACCTCCCTTATTTTTAATCTTGTTCCTTCATGATTGTTTGAATGGATAAAAATGTGCTATTTCCATGCACATCTAATTCTGGGTCTTGTTACTTACCCAGTCCTCTTCTACATGCACTGGAATGAGGGCAAGATAACAGTGATCTGTCTGTTGAATTTCTGCCTGTAATCTAGTAAGCATGGCTAAATAATCTCTGTCCAGGAAAAAGTGTAGTGCATTTTGTTATAAAACCTATAGGTACAGAAATATTTGGTAAGGAAAGGAAGTGTGATCTCTGGAGGAAACAGTGGAGTAAAGGGGAAATTGTGAAGCTGGAATGGAAGGGAAAGAGAAGTCTAACAACGGAGCCTTGTTTGTTTTTTCAGCCTCAGTAGGATCACCTTACCCAGCATGGGTTAGGAGATGATGTCTGACATGGAAATGGCCACTGGGTATCTTCTTGATACTTTGATGTCACATTTAATAATAACCAGAAAATTCTCTAAGCAATTTTGCCCTTGCCAAATGGGTGTACTTCTGTAGCATGATTTTATAATAATGCACATGCAGAGAAAAAGGTCTCTGCCCAAGAGGCACCTGCTCACAGCAGCTAGATTTTCCCAGTGGGAGAACTGTTAGTCTGGTCTTCTCTCTCATTGTTTTAGTTATGATTAATGTCCCTGCAATGACTGTATGGGCAATCTGTCATCACCATTCAAATATGCTGTCCCTTGGTATGAAATTTCAAGAACAAGTTTATTTACAGCTCTCCAGGGAGTTATGACCACCACCTCACCCAAATCCCTACATTTCTACAGATTTCATCTTGACATCTAAGGTGTTTCTTCCTCCACCCTCACTCTCAGCTGTCAAAGGAAACCTTGGCTTCTCCCTTTTCCTCCCAAAAAGCAGAATTTGCTCATTACTGTGAAAAGGAAAGATCAAAGTTCACTCTCAGCTTTCTCCACCACATATGTGGGCTGTATCTTAATTGTGCCTCTTGTGCTCAGTGATGCTCAACTAGGCAAAAAGAGACCCAGAAAAGAGGAGATGATGAAGGAGAAAGGTTGCAAAACTTTTTTTTTGATGGGGAAAAAACCCACTTAACATTTTCCATTGAATAATTCAAACTTAAAGGACAAAAAAAATTCCTCAGAGGTATTTTAATTGAGTGGTCTCTATAAAAGAAATATAAGGAGGTGCCATGGAAAAGTGTTTGGTTTTTAAACTGACCCTGCTCTGGGCCTTTAGCAGCAGTCAAGGGGGGACTGTGGCAATAGAAACAAACAGCCCTGATGCAAGCTGAGCTCAGTGGTCCCTGTGATGGCAGCAGTGCCACAGGAGCTGCTGGGAGCAGGCTTGGGCAGTGGTGATAGCAACACTAGCCTGTAGCACTGCCAGCACCACAGAGGCCACTTGGCTCAGCTTGCTCTCTACTCCATTGGGTCTTCCAGGCACCAATGCACTGGGAATGCTCCTGGCAAGTTCAAGGACTAGTTTCCCTCTGGCCCATCAAACAGATCTCACAAGATTGTTTTGAGGATAAAATAGGAGGGGAACAGAGCAATGTAAACTGGACTGAGAAGAGGGAGGATAAGAAATACATATAAAAACAAGGCAGGAAATCTAAGATTCACTGCCTTGCCATGGCCCTATTAGCAAGTACAAGGGTATCTGTCTCTCTTGCTTCCCCCCATATGCCTTCCCCATACATCACTTTTCTCTGCTCTGGTTAGACCTCACCTAGTGCATTGCGTTTGGTTTGGGGCACCACAATTTAAGACGGCTATAGACTAGCTGGAACGTGTCCAGAGGAAGACAAGGAGGATGGTGAGGGGTCTGGAGACCAAGTCCTATTAGGAAAGGTTGAAGGAGCTGGGTATGCTTAACCTGGAGAGGAGATGATGGAGAGGTGATATGATCACCATCTTAAGGTACTTGAAGGGATGTCATATAAAGGATGGCATGGGGTTGTTTTCTGTTGGCTAGACATTAGGAAAAACTTCCTGACAGAGTGTTTCCTCAGTGTAACAGGCTTCTTCGAGAGGTGATGGGCTCTTCTCCTTTGGAAGTTTTTAAGCAGAGGCTAGATGGCCATCTGACAGTGCTGATTCTGTGAATTTAGCCAGTTCATGAGAGGGAGGGCAGGAAGGGTTGCATTAGTAGTTGATTCTTGTGGCCCTTGTTTACATACTCAGGGAAATGCTGATGCTGCTTTGGAGATCAAGAAGCATTTTTTCTCCAAGCCAGTTTGGCCAGGGGTCATGGAGGTTGTTTGTTTGTTTTTATCCATCTTCTGGGCATGGAATGGGTCAATGAGAGTTTGGCGGGGGGGTGCGGAGAGTAGTTGTGAATTTCCTGCATTGTGCAGGGGGTTGAACTAGATGACTCTGGAGGTCCCTTCCTACTCTATGGTTCTTTATATGCATGAAACAATTTATGCTTTTGCTTTAGTCTAGCATCAAAGGCAACAAAACCGTTTATTTTGTTCACTTGTACTTTTCCCAATCCCCTTTTCCTGAATTGCAATTAACTCACAAGAATCACAAACATCTATAAAGGCTTCCATTTATTTATGTACTTGCTTGAAAAAAGATAGCTAGCTTTTTACTGAGAATTCTCATTTGGGTTGCACAGCTATTGTTGCACATAATAATAATGGAATGGAATGCCCACTCAACTCTAACACTTTCCTCCTCACGCATTTGGTTTTTTTTTTTAAAAAAATGTTCAAAGGGATACCTAAGCTCTCTTGGACACTGATCAAATAGAATGCTTGCTTTTGAATGAATTTCAATCCATTTTAATTCTTTTTCATCTGCAAATGCAATTAAAAATGTTAAAAGCAATATTATTTATTTAAATTACAAGTGGACAAGGGCTGGTTTGCTTCAAAATATGATATTGCAAGGTGTGGGTAAATTTGAATACTGAAACCAGTCATTTCACACTTCAAATCCAGCACTACTTTTAACAGTTAATTTTCTGATACACACACACAAGCCCTTTCTGGATAATTGACTTGGTGTTCCAACCACACAATTCTGTTGTGATCCGCCCTGAGCCAACTTGCAGGATAGGGTGGACTAGAAATTAACAAAAATAAAAAATAATGGAGTATAATGTTTGGTCCTCCCAGTACTCACATCTGAATGGGACAACACCCATACTTTCCATTTGCAGTTTCACTATGCATAGATATGTTTGGAGATATGTTCCCCAGGGGTAGGGGGAATCTATTTGCATGTACTGAAATTGCACATTCATGGAAAAATATGCACATTGCCTCATTCACACAAAATAACAATTGTACATATTGGGAAGGTCAAATGTAGTTGTAGTGCCAAAACTAAACATCTGTAAAGGACATTTAGCAGGAAAATGTATTTCTGGCATGAAAATCTAAAGCAAAAAAATCTCCACCTCTATAGGGACTGAGATCATTTTAATAATGCACAAACCTTTTATTTTTTAGTTTATTTTTGCTTACCAGTTTTTGCTTGTAAAATTGCCATCCCTCTGTTTAGCTTTAATATGTTCATATCTCTGTTTGCACAATATGCCTATGAACAAATGTGTCTTTGATTCATAACAACAAAAAAATGAGGCAGTGGAAGAATTCCTTGCATTTCCAAACAGAATCTTCATCTCAGAAAGCACTAGGTGGCACTGTGGAGCAGTATTGCAATGAGAGTGGGAGCCAGTGACTGTTTCAGCACTGTCAGAATCTTGCAGACTCCAATACAATCACACACTATCTGTGTGTGTGTGCACATACACACATGCACACACAGAGACACTGTCTTTATTTCCTTTCTCTTCTGTCCTGGAATGGCTTGCAGTATTATAAATGAATTAAGTGTTTCTCTGTACTGTTTTTCATGTGATTGTTCCTTGTACCTAGCCAAAGTACCAAGCTATCTTTATTTTTTTAAAAAGAAACTCAGCATCAGGTTTTAGTGGGCTCTCAGCAAGACATCTGCAGTGGATCCTTTCTACTTGCTGACCATCCCCCTTCCTTAAATACACACAATGAGGCTGAGTTGCCACTGCATATGGGACCAAGGAGGGATTTTCTTTTGGCTGCTGTTGGTGCCTCTTCTACTGATGCTATCGTGTGAGAGAGAACCTCCATAATATAACTGTATCCATTCACTTCATGTATACCTTCAGCATTCTCCCAATGGGCACCCAAAGTGGCTCTCTTCCATTTTATCCTCACAATAACCCTGTGAGGCAGGTTAGGCTGAGATTGTGTGATGGGCTCAAGACCACTCAGCAAGCTTCCATGGTAGAGTGGGGATTTGAACCTGGGTCTCCCAGCTCTTAGTCTGATACTCCAAACATATCACAGTGGCTCTTAAAATTTCCCAGCTATTCTCCTTTGTCTTCTGCCCCCCTGGCCTCTGGCTCCTCTCCTCCACAATTACCCAAGGGCATATTACTCTTCTCTCTTGTGCACACTCAACCACCAGGTGCTACTTGATATGGAGAGAACAATGAAGCTTAAGCCACCCAGCCCTTCTGGGCCCCACTGGGGGGTGGTAAAAAGTGCTCCTCTTCTTCACTGCTGCCCACCCAGCGGAGGATGTAGGCCAAGGAGCTTGGGGAGCAGGCTGCCTGTATTCAGGAACTGGCAAAGAGTGCTTTGGCCTGTGATGGGCATGGGCCCTGATAGCATCTGCTGATGCCAGTGCTATTTAAAAGGAAGCCATTCTGATACCCCACCAAAACTGTTTCTCCAAAGAAAAAAGATCTTTCATTGGTGTTTCAAAATATTTAGTTTATAGGCTGCCTTCACATTTAAGTACCCATGCAAATTTGTTGTTTAAGCAAGCCATGTAACACCAGGGGAGGGAACTTTGGGAAGACCACAGATTAACTTTTGTGCTCCCTCAGCCAGGGCATGTGAAAGGCAGAAACAATTCTAAACTGCCTCTGTTGGCCTGAGGGAAAACATGTTCCTTTCCTTCCTCAGGAGGCCAGTGCAAGGAGGCAGGGTCCTCCGTATCTGTAGAGCTTTGTGAAGAGGCTCAGATGAGAATCCACCCAAAGACAATTTAGCATAATCAGTATTCTGATTAAATCACACTCCTCAGCTTTGCACAGTCTTGTCCAATTATACGCAAGAATGGAAACCAGAGGGAAACCTGTGTCCTAAATCTTGATGCTGAGTATGCAAAACTTCAATGAACCTATCACTAAGGACAGGTTTAAAATGAATTGGTAAAATTAAACAGGGCATTTCAGCCTCCCTGAAGATTCAGTAACAGACCTGAAAGTCACCATACTTCAGCAAAAACATTTCAAAAGGAGATGCAGGGTAAAGCTGCTAAGGCTGAATTCATTTGCAGATTTCATGCTATCAGGCTTGGACTCAGTAGGAACTGGGAGTGATTAGATCACTACATAAGAACATAAGAGAAGCCATGTTGAATCAGGCCAATGCCCATCCAGTCCAACACTCTGTGTCACACAGTGGCCAAAAAACCCAGGTGCCATCAGGAGGTCCATCAGTGGGGCCAGGACACTAGAAGCCCTCCCACTGTGTCCCCCCAGGCACCAAGAATACAGAGCATCACTGCCCCAAACATAAGAACATAAAGCCCTTGTCTCTCAGTAGAAGTTCATGTATGCTGTACATCTCACTTTGCCAGTCATAACTAGGTGATCCACTCTTTGAGTCATTCACTTTATTGACTGAATTGTGGGTTTCATTTGTGTGACAGTGTAGCACACCTTTTCCCTGAACTTTTAACCTCACTGTATAACAACTGCACCCTTTCCTCTGTTTGCACCCATGTATATATTTCCACCAAGTGAGAGAAATACTATATGCATTTGAAGAAATGGACTCTGACTCACAAAAGCTCAAACAAGATGTTAGTCCTTGAAGTGCTCCAAGACCCTTTGCTGGCTAGTCAGCTGTTAAGCTGAAAGAGCACAGCTTTTCAGGGCTTTGCATTCCAGCATGAGCACAAGGTTTCTGCAGTACATTTGGCCCTGAGGCTTTGTCTGGATTTACTGAGTGCTTCAGCATGCAGTAGCCAAAAGCATTCTTTCACATGCTTTCAGAAGAGGAAGTCAAGACTAGATTAACAACAGTGCTGGGTGGGGCTAGAGCCAGTGAGAGGTGATGCAGAACTAATGGACAAGATCCAAGAACTTGCAACTGAGAGAGAGAGAGAGAGCATGCTGGTAATCTCACCAGAAGATGGAACAATATATTTCCTGCAAGAGGAAGAGAGGGTAATTGTTATTTTATAGGCGGTCCCAAATCGGGACTCCTATCATGTAATAACTGCCCTTCCTTGATCCACTCAAACCTAGTGGAAGAAATCTATTCCAAGGTCCCTAACTGTATTCCTTGGCATCCATCTGGTTGCTTCCCAAGGCAAACAATACAGTTCCAAACGCTGCAACTTATAGCTTATTTATTTTTTCCTCAACTTCTTTATGTTACAAGTATGGAAAGAAAGAAAGAAAGAAAGAAAGAAAGAAAGAAAGAAAGAAAGAAAGAAAGAAAGAAAGAAAGAAAGAAAGAAAGAAAGAAAGAAAGAAAGAAAGAAAGAAAGAATTGGTTGAGGAATAATTTATGGCAGAAGTATTTGCTATCAGTAAATAAGTAAACGAATGGTAGGGCTTTTTGAAGTAACGCACAATGACTGGGAGCTGCAGTGACACAAAGAATTTGGCTGCCAGTTTGTGGAGCATCTCTCTTCAGGTAGATCGTTCTTGCTGTCAGCCGCTGTCTTCAAAGCTGCCACTGTTGCTGCAGGAATGAAATCGCATTGTACTCATGGGATCCGACACATAACCTATGGCAGGTGAAGAGAAGCTCAGTCACAAATGCCCTCCAGCCCAGCAACACCCCTCTGTCTCCGCTTCCAACTCGTAGCCATATTTACAAAAGACAATATGAATGGCATATCCAGCTAAATCAGCAATCCATAGATGTGTTCCAGATGAAATATTCCAGAGACATCTCTCTTCTGCTTCCAACTCCTCATTCCCACCCTAAGTTTAATAACTGTTCTCTGAAGAAAAATGTTAGCAGTCAGATATGAAATACAAATGTACTGCCATTCACACGCAGGGTAGTCACAACAGCCTTTATACCAACGCCTGACAAATGTGGAACCAGGATATTATAATACAGTGTCAAATTATATTTGAATTCTTTTTTTAAAAAAAGAAATACCTATTTTGACCTTGAATGGGGAATCCGACAGTCAACAATAAGCAGCTTGCCAGAAATAATTATGTCCTTAATCCTGGACAATTATCATGACAATGGCTGCTATGACAAGTACCAGGTTGCCTATTAAGTTCTGCTATTATTCTTTTATCATCTGGGTCACTGGTCAAAGTGATTGCTACTACTATTATGCTGATGTAACATTTGCCAGCCTAACCTAGTCATTGAAACTTTCTCAATACCAATTCAATAATATAGACATATTACTCTGAGCCATGAAAAAAGTTAGGAAAAGGGATATCCAAAAAGGTGAAGAAAGGACCTATATCTAATTGTATGTCACAATCACTGTCCTGTGAACTCACATCTGCTGACCCCATTGCAGCTTGAAATGTGCTGCACATCAATAGATCCCAAAATTAAGCACCAAAAGCATCTTGGTTCAAATCTAGCACATTCACTGCACTCCATGTCAGGGCAGCTTCACAGGACTACCCCAAAGCAATATAACATAACAGGAATTGTCTTTTCATACCATGTGGAATCACAACAAAATGTGCCTTTACCCGTTTAGAATATGTTTGCTGCTAACAATACAA
The DNA here is from genome assembly GCF_032191835.1 of Heteronotia binoei. Lineage (NCBI taxonomy): Eukaryota > Metazoa > Chordata > Lepidosauria > Squamata > Gekkonidae > Heteronotia > Heteronotia binoei. Next base: position 131,897,944 of record NC_083224.1, on the reverse strand, counting down.
TAGCAACCAGAATTACACCCTTCTAAATCTACTGATGTCAATGCTCTTAAAAGCAAGGGCCCATGGGGGAGAAGTTCAGTGCAGGCGGCTGGGCTGTCTGCACCAGAGCCATGAATGGATGGCATTCCTCAGGGCTTTGCTTAGGCACAAGTATCTTCCCTCTGGTCTACCCAGTTGGGTTATAAAGCCATGTGGCTTTTGACAGTCACCCTTGTGGCTTTCAACAGGAGTCTTGGATGCAGCATCAGAATCAAAGGAAGCGATGACTGGAAGCAGCATGGGATGGAGAAGAGTCATCAAAGCTGCCTCTTCTCTTGGGAGAAGAGCCATCAAGAGGCAACATGGGACAGAGAAGCTTCCAGAACTGGAGCCAAGCAACAAAAATGGAGCTGCTTTCTCCTGCTTCACTGTTGCCTGCCTTCATCCAGGATCAGGGAGGGCAGCCATGTCAGGAGGTTTAGCAGACAGGGCACCTGGACATAGAGCGATGGAGCTAATATCTCACATGTCCTCACTTTTCTAGAGCTCTTTACAAGTTTGTTGTCAGTTGTCATTTAACAGGAGCACTCCAGGGACAAAAGTTCTAGTGTGCTAGGCAGTGATGCATGTCATCAATAAGCAGACTTCACACATAGAGTGGGTAATGTACTTAGAATGTAAATCTGTCCTTTTTTTTTTTTTGGCTAACATGTTTTCAGCTCAGTACGTTGCAGGTATTGATAAAAGCATCATGGATGCCTTATCTTGCCTCAGGAGGAGAGGTTGACATCAGAAGGAGAGGTTCTGCAGTTTCCAAATTGGAAGAGGTTTGCTGCATGGGCAGACCCCAACAGGCCTATCACCTTTGCCATTCTGTCTAAGCCAAGGGTGTCAAACTCATGAGGGCTGGATCTGACACAAACGGGACCATGTTGAGTCAGTCCATGTGGGTCATAAAAGGTAATGCCTGGTAGCAGAGATATAAACTTTATAAGGACACAGACAAACGCAATTAAAGATTTTTTAAAAAAACCCTTAAAACATACTTAAAACATTAGCACTTAGTGGTCTTAAAGGTGCTTTCTTTGTATCTCTCTCATAGGATCCAGGGAACCAGGCAAAGGAAGCTCTGGCTCTTTCTTTCCTTCCCCAGGGGACCAGAAGGGGAAGAGCCTCAGCCAATAGAAGGAACAGAGGCTTGGCTGTGCAATTGAGAGAACTTGGCAAAGCAAGCTCTCCTCCCCCCCTTACTCCCCAAGGGAGGAACCTCAGCCAATGGAGAAAATAGAAAATAGCTCCTGTGCGATTTAGCAAGCCTGGAAAAGTAAGCTGTGATGCAGAAGGAATCAAGAGAGAGGGAGAAGGAAGCAGACAACAGCCAGTTGTTTGGAGGCCTGATAGGAGCCCTCTGGAGGCCTGATTCGGTCCCTGAGCTGCATGTTTGACACCCCTGGTCTAAGTTCTTCTGTCAGCTCCCTAAGCTTTGTTGGCTTGCATTTGAGGCCAAATTATTTGAGAGTGTCTTTATGCTAGCCTTCTCTGGGGCCCTCATGATGGGCTTGTTAGTGGTCAGCTCCTGCAGGGGCCAATCTGGTCATGTACTGGAGATACAAGACATGAATGTTTGTGTATCAGGCAATCCAAAACTGAACAGAGGAGTCAGGGTGCACAGTTGTGTCTGGATGGTGCCCAGACCAGTTGTTAGCTCAGTACAGATCACCTTGGCTTTCCTGTTGGTGCACCTCCACTGTCCAGCCCCCCTCCTCATTCACTCAGATGTCTCTCCACTCAGCAGGTACTAATTTACCAGTATCCTCAGGGCCAGCCTGGTTGCTTTAGGGCTTCTGCACAGGGAATTCAGGGCACACTCCTTCAGAACTAGGGCAGCTACTGCTGCAGCTGTGCTGGGACTCCATCTTCCTGCATCCAGGCAACTGGCAGGTGGTGGTGTACAAAACTTACATTCTGCTGTACTTGTGGGCTAGCTGCTGATTTCCTATTCTAGTTTCAGCACCTCCTCTGTAGTCTGTCTGGATATGTGGGCACAGCATTGTGCACTGAGCTGGAGTCTATGCAGCATCTACTAGCTGGGGTAGGCACCTGAGTTTGGAACACTATGCATCAACTGGATTGATATGAAGGGATGCTTTGAGACTCACTCATGCCCATGATTCTTCATTATATCCACCGAAGCAGGCCCTCCAATGCACTGTTCATCCCAGCTGGGTGAGAACGACCTTTGCACTCACAAGAGCCTGGATTTAATATGAATGGTAAAGAGTGACCTGTGGTCTCTGTCTTCTCAGCTCCCCAGCACACAGCATTTTTGGTCCAACATGTTAAAGAGGTGCTCCTGGTGGGGTGTCTACTGTCTGGAAAAGGTGGGTGTGGCCAGGTGGAAGGTCACAAATGTGGTGGGCTACATTGTCAAGGCCTTGTTGAGGTCACCTGATCCATCATCCTGACATTTCCTTAGGGCAGGAAGCATATTCCATGTGGAAGGTGTCTATCTCTCAAAGTGGGGCCATGACATCTGGCTGCATGGGGTTCAAAATAAATTGTAGGGTTAGTTGCAGCTTTGGCAGGATTGCCTGATACACAAACATTCATGTCTTGTACCTCCAGTACATGACCAGACTGGCCCCTGCAGGAGCTGACCACTAACAAGCTGGGCATGTCCCCTGTAAACTCTCACGCCAAAATCCTATAAGGGGTCCCCAAAGTTAGAGAAATGGGCATGCAGGAATGTGCTTCCTGTCAAAATGGACATGGCTCCATGCTGACACTACCACAAGAGATAGGTGAGGAGCCCGCCCAGCTCACTGTCAAGTGGCAGAGGAAACCATGCAGTGGCTTGTCATCCCATGATGCCCCTGTCAGGAGGGCTCTGGGATAGTTAGTTCATTGGTCAATGGGTGGGTTGGCTGATGATTGGATCAGTTGCCCTTATGTTGCACCAAGGCTCTATCAAATGTAACCAATAAAGTTGTGGCCATACAAGAAAATTAAGAAAAAGTACAAGTCCAGGATATAGAAAATACTTCTGTTGAAGATTTTCCAGGATTTTAGCCACAAGCTCCCTGATGATAAGTCAAATACCATAAACAGCAAGGGATGTTCAATAAAACAGTGCAATACGGTCTGTTCTTTAAAAATCTGAAAGAGAGCTGAAACAACCTAAAGGAAAGCCTTTGTGCCTAGAAATCACAATGAGAAGTGCTCCCATCTTCCTAGACATCATACAGTACTCTGACAGCAATGGAGTATCAAGATATGATAAATGGGCATAGAAAAACACCCCCTTCCCCAATCATTGGAAGACATTCTGAGTAGTGGATCAAAGAATGCCAGGTTCCAGCTGTTTTATATGACAATCATTCAGCACAGCTGAATACAAGTATACCATATTTTCTTTGGCACTCCAAGCTCACACATGGATGTGTTCTCATGAACCTTAGCTGTTTATAACAATATAAGATGGTGGATCTGCTCCTATGATTCCTGTCTGTTATCTGAGAGGCATTGTTCTAGAGGAAGGAGCTTGCTCTGGCAGAAGTCAGCTCCATCAAAGAAAACTTTTTAGTGGAAGAGAGTCCTAAGAGCCAGACCATAGACCTATGAAATTAGCACCATATTTCCAAAGTAATGTCTGTCAAACTCTCATTACATTTTTAGATGGTAAACATTTACAATATCCTGTGTGGAAATATCATAATGCAATGGGTCAAATTGCTCTCAGATGTACATGGGAATTGTTGAAATGTACCTGAAGAATCTTAACTATGGTTACATTTGTGAATTTTGGACTGAAGTACCATCGTGCAGAGTGGTAAAGCTGCAGTACTGCAGTCGGAACCCTCTGCTCATGACCTGAGTTCGATGCCAGTGGAAGCTGGTTCAGGTAGCCGACTCCAGGTTGACTCAGCCTTCCATCCTTCCGAGGTGGGTAAAATGAGTACCCAGCTTGCTGGGGGAAAGTGTAGATGACTGGGGAAGGCAATGGCAAACCACCCCGTAAAAAGTCTGCTGTGAAAACGTTGTGAAAGCAACATCACCCCAGAGTTGAAAACGACTGGTGCTTGCACAGGGGACTACCTTTACCTTTTTACCAGCAAAATCCCAAGACATATTTTTACAATTTTCACTGTGCTTTCATGATTAACTTCATTATAAAGAAAAGGGATCAGTCCATTAACAGAATTAATCTTTGGTTAATCTGAGAACCTACCATTTCGGTCAATAGGTGGATACTGAAAATTTCTCCTCATCTCTTCCAGTGAAAGACCCTGTGAAGGATGTTGCCCAGTGCTGTAAAATTGATTGAAAAAAGAAGCTGCCTTTACATTTTTGCTTACATATACAATATGCTTTAAAAGAAATTCAATGACCTCTATATTAAACATAACTTTTAAAGAGAAACCATCACACTGGATGGAACATAGTGTGTAAATGCACACACATATACACCCATACCCAGAGGAAGAGCATTTCCAATATAACACCATATCAATCTTTAGCTTTTCCTCACCATTCTTGGTATGCTTTTGATTTTAGTAGCAATTTTAAGTAACAAGCCCCAGTATATTAGAAACATTTTATCAGCACCAGTGGTATCAGGTTGATGTATATTAATTTTGTTGAGAAAGTGAACATCACCTTTCTGAAGTGAATCCCAATGCTGCTTGCTGTAAATATGTTCTTTTATCCTCAGAAACGATCAGGTTAAGTCTGCCTCTATCAGATCTTCTCAGATGACCGGCAAACAGATGCTGCTGAGTATGCCTGCCCAGTGAATAGAAACTACCCTAACCACTTCATAATATCTAGGAGTTTCATAAAAGTATGTCTGTTCTACTCTATGGGAAAGTATACCGATATCTGAAGTGGTTTCAAAGAACCAAACTGGAAGTAACTTTCATGAAGCTGTGGCTGAAAAGAAAAATCCAAGATTATTTCCAGAAATGTATTTTTCTTGGTGATTTTTGATACGGGCAATTTCTAACTGATGGCAGGTAAGAATTTTGCATATTAATTTAGCTACTTTTTGCTAGTAGTACTGGAGCTGTATTCTTAAACATACATTCCTGGAAGTAAATTCCCTTAAAACAAATTGAGCTAATACCACATAAATGTATTTAGTGCTGAGGAGACTTATCGTATTGCACTGGTAATATTTTACCTTTATCTTGATCCTGGCAGATTCTAATGTCACCTATTTTCTTTGTTTGAAACATCTCTGGATTTCTTTTAATGTTTTCAGTGCAGAAATAGAAGATTTCCCCTTTAATAATTTAAAAATAGCTGTCCCATATACCCAACTTTGAAAATTAACACTGTGTGCTTCTGTAATGTTTGACTACTTTTTCTCCATCCAACTATGTATCTTTTTTTGTAGGATATTGTCATAACAAAGTGTTAAGTGAAACCAAAGCAGAAAATTAAGGTCAGGAATAGTAACTGTTTATGTACATACCAAAGTGCTATCAAGTCCATCAAGTCTCAGCTGACTTATGGTGACCCCAGCAAGGCACTTTCAAGGCAAATGAGAAACAGGGATGGTTTGCCATTCCCTTTCTCTGCAGAGTCTTCTTTGATGGTCCTCCAAGTACTGACCCTTCTTAGCTTCTAAGCTAAGTACTGACAAGATGAGATTTCCTTCCTGGTAGTAACTGTTTACTCTGGCATTTTATTTAAGTTCAGATCCAAAGAACTATTTTCAAAGAAATCCAACTAGAGTGGGATTTTTGCCCTTTTGGGGGTGGGGGAAGGCAAAACACCTCCCCCATTTCAAAAATAAGTTATCAAGTGGCTGCTCAAAACACAGAAGTCACTTTGGGGACAATTTAATAGTTCTTTGGATCCTTGTCCTATTCATTGGCAAAGCTCTTCTTTAAACTCTACAGACAAAGGCCCTTTAATTAACTAATAATATTTGCCAACAAATATTCAGCAGTTTTTAAGCAAGTAGGCTTCTGGAAATAAGCAATTATTTTAATTGCCACAATTGTACAGACTAGGCTTTAATGTAAATCCTAGTTATAATCCAAAAGAAAAATACACATACAATGCAATATGGCATTCAAGATGTTCTTCATTAATGAACTGCAAGGCACGTATTTCTACTCCGTGGTTAGAGGCAGAAGAAATTCATATTGATAGTGTTGCAGGATCTCTGTTGAGCTGAAAGAGTTTGTTCATTTATTTGCTTAATAAATCTATTTATTCATTCATGCTATTTAGAGAAGCCTGCTTCATCTTTGTTACTAATTCGGAGTCACATTTACTGAAATGAAAACTAATGCATAGTAGCTAAAGCATATGCAGAGAACAACATCTAATGAGGGTCAAGGTCAAATACAAAATTCAGTCAATGCAGCACTGATATTAGTCTAAATCTCTCTCTCTCTTTGCTCTGTTGCCATGGTCACAATTTCCCCCCTTGTCTCTGGCTGTTTCCCTTCCAGAGGCGGAGAGTGAGGAGCCCTCAGCCAATCGAGGGAAGGCTTTCTTTCTCTCCTCTGTGAAGCAGTGACAGGCAGCTCAGTCAATAGGAAAGTATCTGATTCGTGACCAGTTTGCTAAGGGAATTATTATATAGGGGAGATTAACTGCAAAGCAATATGTTTACAAAAGCCTGCTAATACAGGATCTACAATTTACCCTCAATGTTTTCCTTTTTTGGAATGGTGATGTAAGCAAGAATGGACTTTCTGTAAACTCTGTATGTTGGAAATACGCCTGTCAGCTTTTTAAACTGGTCACTCTTGCTATCCCCTTTAATATCAGTTTGATCTATAGAAGTTATCAGATGAAGTTTTAGCTTCATGCTATAAAAAGCTTCAGCTGCCCATTTCCACTCACTAAACTTCTGCTGAAGGGACAGAATGCTGTTAGTTCCCCACCATCATCCTTCCTCCCAGTGCTTGAGACCTGTATTTCTCTAACAACAGTTAACACATATTTTATAAAAGATTGGACACATTCTTGGAGGATATGTCTATCAATGGCTTTAAGTCACAATGGTGAAGGCAATATGTTACTGCTAACAGCTAATTTTCTGATGGATTGTGGTCTCAAAATACTTATTAGGAAAGCTCAGTGTTATTCTAATTCTACATATGGCAAAACTAAGGCCCAGCAAGGTAAAATAATGGCAATTTCATGGAAGTGTAAAAGAAGCGAAGACATTTCCTTTGGAAATGCCAGATAACATTGCCATTCTGTCTCCCCATCCCCACCCCAACTCTCAGTTATACTGGGGGATTATGTCTGGATACTCTGGTCTGCAAGTGAATTTTATGCATCTTATAAGCAAAAGCATATCCATGCCTTAAATGTGACAACTTTAGCAGGATCAGGAGTTCTAGCTGAAATCCTAAACACAGTTACAAGAAGTATTAAATAGTGAGTTCAGCCATGGCTAAGAATATAACTCTTTATTAAATAACACGGAACTGGGGAACATTCAGGCAAAGCAGGCAATATATACAGTTGGGGAAGGAAGCACACACCGCTTTTAGTCAGTGGGAAACCACCCTATTGATCTCTCCAGGATCCTTCATTAGCATGTAGATTGATATATGCCTTGTGCGCCCCAATTGGCCAATTCACACAGAACGGCCATTCAGAATGTAGGCATTTGGATCCTGAAAGGTAGAAGCATGCTTCAGTACTCAAACAGTATGTATGCACAGAACAGTGTATGAGCAAGGCCCAATACATAACAACAAGGAATTAAGTTTCACTTAAATCAGCAAGAATTATTCACAAGATTTAAAAAATGCTTCTCCTTGACAGAGAAATAGGATCTTGGTGACTTGGCTTTCCAAATACCTGTTTAAGACTGAGAAAGACTTCTCTTTGGCTCACTTGTGCAAAAGGCCTCCAGACTGCATAGTAGCACTGGTACAAGAATGAGAGGATTCATAAAGGGCTTTGCTGATATTTGCCAGATCTTACCTGGTTGCTGGCGAGGGACCACAGTCCTCTTCCTGGGAATCTTTGGCACATGAGCAAAGTCCCCACACCATGATGATGTCATTGTGCCAGCATGTCATGTAGGGAACTCTCAATTATTTGCAAGAAAACTCTATGGTCACCATAGAGTTTTTACCCCAATGCTAGATCATCAGCTCATTGACTTAAATGGATTTAGAAAGGTATAACTCTGTTAAAGTTGCCAGCTCTGGATTGGAAAATACCTGGAGATTCTGGGGTGTGTGTGTGTGTGTGTGTGGAGCCTAGTGAGGGTGGGATTTGGGGAGGGGAAAGATCTTAGCAGGGTACAATGCCACAGAGTCCACCCTCTGAAGTGCCATTTTATCCAGAGGGGAACTGATTTCTGTCATCTGGAGATGAGTTGTAATAGAGGTATATCTCCAGGCTTTACCTGGATGCTAGCAAGCCTAAACTCTGTTTAGGGCTGGCTGATATTTTAGAGGAAAACATGGGCATACTTAGTGGATTTTTGGCTTGACCAATTTTTTGGTGTTAAGAACCAGTTCTTAGGGCTGCCTCACATTGTCCATGAGGAGAATGCCATAAGATGCTTCCAAAAAGTATATGAAGTGGCCCCAAGAAAAATGAAACATCATTTTTTTTTTTTAGAAGGATCACTTTGCCAGCAAAATATGATGGAATTAGTTTACTTCACAGAAATGAATAAAAATTTCTAAAATTATATCTCTGGCCAAAAAATAACATACAAGACTCCGCTTATTGAGAAGGAAGGAAGAATTTCGAGGAATTATTTTTAATTCATGCTTGGAACTTCACAGCAAACAAACCAAACATACTTCAACAAACCAGCCAGTAAACAAAATAAGCTTCAGGACTAGAAAATTAATTAAGATGATTCCTTTTCAGTGACTAGTTAGATCCATCAGCCAGAACTGAAATTCACCACTGAAGCACCTCTCTGTTTGGACTGATATCTCCTTTCTCTTTTCTATCGGACATGCTCCACACTGAGTTGAAGCAGGTAGGGGAAATCCTGGACTAATTAGTTCTAAAAGCAAGTTGTGCTCAAGTAGAATAGAATTAACATGTTGGTGAGTCATTTATACTCTTATCCAAGAATTTTAAAAGTACACTGAGCTTGCACCTGAACATACAATTACATTTTTCTTTGGAGTTGAATTTAAGCATTGAACGTAAAGTAATTTCTCTTAAACTCCATTTCTGTTACAGTTTTACTGGCATTCACACAAAGCCTTTTGTAAATTGTCATTCAGTTTCTCCAAAATTTGACATTAGCTGGGAAGTGTAGTAATTTACAGCTATTTGTTAAGTTTAATTGTATACAATAGTATTATCTTATCTTTAACAGACAGTGGATGGACCCACACCAAAATGAACAGATACAACTAATGACACCTATTGAAGTGCAGACAAGACATAAAGACTGTGTGGCCATTTGGGATGACTAAGTAGAGGCCTCCTTTAATGTGAGGTGCAAGCCAAATGGCCCTTTGTGAAGAAACTGGCCTTGCTTATCCATTTCTTGGACTTTCAAAGTTTAGTTCAGGCTTTTGGGTCTATTACATTGCTGAAGGCTCTCAGGCTCCTCTCTTCAACCCAAAGCCTTCTTGTGGGACAAGGAGGCTTTGATACCTTTCTGTTCTCTTTCCCACCATATGGTCCTGGTCAGGAAACAAGTAATGCTATACTATATTTCCTTCATATACATTTTACTGACTAAAAAGACCACTAATCTTGGAGCAGGGTCTTTAGGGAAGCACATTCATATTCCTGACTCTCTACTTTCCTCCACCTTCACTCACGGCAACTGAGTACATGCACCTTTACTGTGAAGCTTACCACTTGTTTATGTTAATAATGCAGAGTCTGAGAAGATCAGATTGTGACTGAAAAATATAGCAGCCCCAAGATCACAGACAGTGGACACTCCCAGCATCAATTATTGTGACTCCCCTGTTGCACCGATATTATTGAAGGCAACAGAAAGATGACATGCTCAGCAAATTCCCTTTGGTAAAACTCTTATTCTCGCGTTTTAGTGTGGGTAAATGTGAACACATGAAGCAACTAATGTGTAATAGTGGTTAGAGTGTTGTACTACAGCTGGAGAGACCTGGGATCCAATCCCCACTTTGCTATGGAGCTCACTGAGTAACCTTGAACTGGTCAGATTCTCTCAGCCTAGCATGCCTCACGAGGTAAGGGTCCATGCACGAAGTCCTGAACTCTTTTGGAGAATAAACAGAATAAAAACCTTATACTAAATCAGGCTTCTTTTCAGTCTAGATCACATGAATACATAGAGCTGCCTTACACTGAATTGGACCATTGGTTCATCCGAGTCATACTGTCTACTTGATTGGCAGCAGCTTTCCAGGGTCTCAGGGAAAGGTCTTTTACATAATCTACTACCAGATCCTTTTAGATGGACATGCTGGGGATTGAACCTGGGACCTTCTGCATTCCCAGCAGAAGCTCTACTAATGGCCCACAGCCCCTCCCAATCATTCTCTATTCTAAATGGAAGTCCAAGGATTGAACTTGGCACTTCCTGCAGGCAACACATGTATTCTGCTCTTGAGCCACAGCCCCTTCTTTTCCCTCTGTGAAGGCACTGACATTCTGAATTCAATAGTGTTTAGGAAGTATCAGGATGGTCAGTTGGTGTCTCCACACTATCTAGTCAAGGGGTACTTGTGTAAATAGAAAATCTTCATGGCCACAGATACAAAGTTATAAATAAACAACTCCACATTCAGTGTTATAAAAGCACACCCCAAAGTATAGAATTTTCACAAAGAAACTTAACTGAAAGGAAACTCTAGCAGGGGAATAGGTAATCCAATATGCCAAAGGTTCCCATAGGAACACCACATCTTTTATTTATACCTGCTTGGAACAGATGCCTCATTTGGAGTCTGGCATGTTGAAAGCACAGGCGGCAGCTCTTAAAGATGAGCTGTTGCAAGCTAGTCTCCCTGCTGCTAAACAAGATTCTTGGTGCTCTTGAGCCCACTGCCTTTCAATGGTTACTGGCTTCTTGTGGTTCATTAAAGGCTGCCATGCAGCATTTTAAAGGCTCACCATAAAGAGCATGTGCTACGAAATGCTCTCCCCTGGTAAAGCTACAGGCTAATGTGTGTGTTGGGCTGGAGTGGGGTAGGGATGCTGGTGCATAAAAAGATAAGATGCTTTTCCAAACAGCAGGTTCCCTGTGCATCTGCTGTGCTCCATCTCAAAGACATAACTGTGAATGATGCAATGATAGTTCACAGCTTACACTCATTAGCACCAAGCCAGTGGCCATGGCTCCTAGACTGGAAACAGCTGGGTGGTTAGCAAACTTAGAGACTGATCCGGAGGCTGCCATCTGAAGGGTGCCTGTCACACTATTTCAAACAGCATCTGTATAGACTTGGAATCACATCTTCAGTGTGGATTTCTATCCCCTTCTTGTTTAAGGTCTGAAAACTCAGCAAAGTTTGCATTAAAAATACAATAATCAGGACAGCCAGCCAGGAAACCCAAATAAAATGTCTTGCCGAGCACTTATGAGCAGATGGATCTCAGAGGGTAATCAAACTGTTTGTGCAACAGGATGCTGTGTGACAGTGACTGATGTGCCTGGGCAGTGAATCATGGTGTACAGCAAATCAAAGAAAAGTGATCTCAGGATTGTTTAGCCATGTTAAAGTCATGCCAGAAGAAGGAGAACAAGTGGAGGAAACAAGCCATGGAGCCAGCACCCCTGGGAAGTTTATTTTGGGTCTATTTTGGGTTATACTAGTTCCTTCCAGGAAGTGATGGCTTTACTAGATGGCTTTTAAAAAAGTAACCTATATCTTGAATTACTCAAATTTCAGGTTTCTAAGTCATGTAGAAGTAGCCCAAGTAGCCCAGTAGTCTAAAGGTCTGTGTGAGAGACCCAAGCATCTTTATGTAAAAGATATGTTTGTCATTCACTGGGTATCAGAACAGTTAGGTAGCTCTATATGAGATAAATGCTGAAATTTGAGCCTTCTCATTTAGAAATGAGAAGCTGGAGCAGTAGTGAAAGCTCTGTGTTCCCCACTGCTCCAGTCCTTATCAGAGATACTATGATATGTTTCACCTTAACAGAAATGCTTCTTAGTCTACACAAACCCCAGGAAGGAGAGGGGAGTTGGGATCATGAGCACAGCAGAGCAATTACTGCAAAATTTATTGTGCTTTATGCTGGCGCAATGGGCCATTCCAAGACAATGCATAGCAGGTGCTGAAAGGGTAGGTGTGTTCACACACACTTAATAATTTGCAACTGGATTTTTACTGTGCAAGAATGGCCAAATCCACTTACAAACAGTCACCATTTGAAAGCACCCAATATCTCCTCACTCTACTTGAACCCAAGGGCTCCTTCTACACTCTTTGAGAAAGAACACTTAAAACTTAGAAGTCCTGTTATGTTTTGTCTGTCAACCATACCCCTTGGCTTCTTAGCCCAATTTCTGCCAAGTTCCAAATCTTTGTGAGTATGCATGCTCTTCTTAATCACTGTACACAACTTATCTTGTTTCTAGGTGAAAGCTGCCTATCATTCTTGTCTTTCTCTGCTTCCCACCAAAAGAATGTATCCATTTAGGTTCAGTGTATGCTTTCCCTGCATTCTCCTTTTCCCCCCTTAGCCTTTCCTTTTTTCAAGTTCTTCAGTACTACTTTCTTGTCTCCCTGTCCTCAGATGCTTCATGTCTCTTAAGACTTCTTCTTACCAGTCTTTCCAGTCTTCAGTCAGCCACTCGGAGTTTCATTTCCTGAGCAGCTGGAATGTTTGTGAACATTCTGTGATATCAAAGTAGTTCCTGTCAACTACTGAAAGAGATCCCATCACACAAAATCACATGACACATGACATTATATAGGTGAATTAAACCTTCCCTGAATAAGGACAGCCAGTTTGGTGTAGTGGTTAAGTGTGTGGACTCTTATCTGGAAGAACCAGGTTTGATTCCCCACTCCTCCACTTGCAACTGCTGGAACGGCCTTGGGTTAGCCATAGCTATCACAGGAGTTGCCCTCTCAGCCCCACCCACCTTACAGGGTGTCTGTTGTGAGGGGAGAAGATGTAAGAGATTGTAAGATGCTCTGATTCTCTGATTCAGAGAGGAGGGTGGGGTATAAATCTGCAGTCTTCTTCTTTCTTTCTTCTTCTTCTTAGCTTGCATAGGCAGCAAGTCTGTCAAAGCCAAATTCCAGGTAAAGTGAAACTTTATAGTCAACATGAACCTGTTCCATGAAAAAAAACCTCTGAAAAGAAATAGGTGCCTAGTGCTATTTTTGTATATCACATAAAGCAACTTGGGTGACTGTATAACACACACAAAGTCTGCCCAAACTCTTCAAGGCATGACAGTGAGACTACATCTGTCATACCAAAAGTGATACTCAATGGAGAGAGTTAAAAAGGCCGTTAGTTTATAAATGTTCCATAAAAACCTCTGCCTTGGAAAACAGATGTTCATTCAGTCTGCCTTCAGTGCATTTGCTTACATAAACCTTGAAAAATCTTTTAAGGTTTTTTTAAAAAATCATTAGCCATGGTTCCAGGATGCTGACACTCTTTTCAAAGTTGAGAAAGAAGCTGAACTTTATAAAAATGTAATTACTTATTGGGTATGTTATTTACTTCACATGACCCAAAGAAAACAAAAGTCTGTCACTAAACAAAGCAACTAGATGATTTCATAGCTTCTAGCCTTGTTTAAAGATTCTCTTAAAAATGCTCTCAAGGCCTTTATTTTGTAGAACTTGACAGGATAAAAGAATTAGATTTGTTCAATCCCATTAAACTGTATAGTAACATCTCATCAACTTCACTTACTTTTCAAGTATTTTTCTGGCTAAAGCCTGTTAATCTACCTCTGCTAACACATAACACCATAAAATTAAAAAGGGCAACTCAATCATTTATCCACATGACCGAATGTTTGCCCTTCAACACAGTTATGTTCATTGACTGGCTATTGTTAGTAGAACACAGATGGTCTGTGTTAAGGTAGACAGTGTTTCCAGCCTCATTGTAAATATTATCTCAAGGTCCTTCTAGCTTTGTTGAAAGTTCAGAATGGTTTTGCTTAAGGGACTGGAAGGCTTGGTTATAGAGTTGCTGCATGTTGACATATGGAATGCTAATGTCTGGACACCAGGGGAAGTCAAGTGCTATCAGTCTGAGCCACATAAAAATGTGTGAGAAAGTGAGGGAAAAATCCAACCATTCTCCCCATTTATAACAAAGATGGCAGCCAATATAATAATGTTGGACATGGGCTGGGAGGGGGAACTAGGTATAGACCCTTGTATGGGCATAAAGCTCACAAGCTGATTCAAGGCATCTCAGTATAACTTATTTCACAGAGTCATTGTTTTGTTAAAAAGATTAACTCCATGCATTATTCATGGGACTCTATAGTAGTATGAAATGAAAGAAATAAATTGATCTTTCCTGCTTTCACTTTCCCACAGCAACTCCTTGAAACTCCCCTCTCCTATAAATCCTCTGCTGAGGGTCAGGAGATCTTTGCAAACAAAATGTAGAAACAGCAGACGCAGAGAACTTTTCTACTTTTCCCAAAGTACCACAACTCAATGGAATCCAATGAAGCTGATGGGCAGTAGATTAAGGACAGACAAAAAGAAATAGTTCTTTACATGAGTAATTAAAATATTGAATTTGCTGCCAGAAGTTGTAATGATGGCCTCAAGCATGAATAGCTTTAAAAGGAGATTTCACAGATTCATGAAGGATAGGAATATCAGTGGCTACTAGCTATGGTGACTAAAGAGAACCTCCACTTTCAGAGACAGTAAACGTCTGAATACTAGTGCCAGGAAATGACATTGAGGAAAGGCCTTGGCCTCTAGGCTATATTATTTTCCCTCTAGAGTAACTGACTGGACACTTTGTGAGACAAGATGCTAGATTAGATGAACCACTAGTCTGATCCAGCAGGGTTCTTCTTACGTTCTTAAGTTCTTTTGCTTTTTGTTCTATTTTCAATTCATTTTATTCCAAGCCTTTCAGTTAATCTTACAGCCATGTACTCATGTGTCCTATGTTACACAGTAACAATAGTAATTCATATTCAAATATTTTATGAACATTATGAACAAATCTATGCTGCCAAAGAAAAGTGACCTTTTGGAGAAAAATGAAGAAAAAATTCTAAACATCTATCAAAGTAGCCAAGAAAATGGGGACGAGAAAACCCCAAGCACTGCAGCCCCTTAAAATTTGAACCCAATTAACTTTCCCAGTGCTCTTGATTCTGGCCTCTCCTTGAGGTATGGACATGAATTTAAGCTAACCTTCCTCTGAGTCTTCCTCTCATGGTTTTGTAAATAGAAAGGGTGACTATAAAGGACACAAAATTAATCTGTAATAGACACAGTCCTGTACAATGTTTTGAAAGAATTGTGGTAGGAGGCAATCTAATAATTTTAATGTCAGTTGGATCATTTCTTACCCTTAAGTAAAAAGAGCAATTTAACAACAAAGTCAACGGTCATACTGTGGGAGGAAACTAATCCCTCACAGAAGATTCTGCTTTCCTGTATTCAAGTCTGTTCCCCTTTCCAGGGTACAAAATGAGAAAACTGCATTTCCATACTTGGAATCTCTACATATGTTAAGGCAACACAAAGGTGGCTCAAAAATTTTAGCTGCTATGCATAAACACATCTGAGGAAGTCTGAATATCCTTGTATACAGGTCTCACAAGTTCTAACTAAAATTACTTCTCTGCACTACTGTGGTGTGGTAGTTTGAAAGTGGACTAGGATCTGGAAGACTCAAATTCAGTCCCCCAAGGTTACCATGGAAACTTGCTGAGTGACCTTGGGTAAGTCACATATTTTCAGCCTAACCTATTTCACACAGTTGTTGTGAGAATAAAATGGAGGAGAGGTGAATGATTTCATTTCAGGGTCCCACTGGGGAGAAAGGTGGGGTATAGTTGAAGTAAGTAAATAAATAAATAAAATCACACACTTTCTCAGGTAGCAGGTGTTATCTTATAGGTTCTGAGACACATGTCTGTCTATGTTCCTATTCTATGAAAGAACACATTCACAAAACAGCTCTAAGGAATTCAGTCTGGAGAAACTATCCTTCCTTCTCAGCCATCTTCTCACTATGCTCTTAGCTATAAAGTTACTGGTTTAGACTTTAATATGGGATGAGTTTTGGAGAGTAGAACTTGTATGTGCTATTCCAGATCCAATAATCCCTCAAGCAATGTCCTATAACCAGGATCCCCAATATATACAGGTAATTAGATTTCTAGTTCCCAACCAGAAGCTCTGCTGGGCAAAAGCCTCACCTGGCCCTGCCCACTTTCTAAAAACACCTAGGTTACAAATGCTGTTTAAACAGCAGTTGATACATTTTATAAAGGAAGATCAAGCAGGGTTTCTTCCCAAAAGGCAAATAAGAGACAATATTAGAACAGTTGTAGATATTGTAGAATATGATGAAAGACATCCAGAAAAAGAAGTAGCATTATTCTTTGCAGATGCAGAGAAAGCATTTGACAATTTAAACTGGGACTTTATGTTTGCAGTAATGGAAAAAATGGAGCTGGGAGAAAGCGTTATAAGAATGATAAAAGCAATATACTCTGAACAAAGTGCAAGGTTATGTATAAATGCAGATCTTACAGAAGATATGGAGATTAGCAAAGGTACAAGACAAGGTTGTCCACTTTCACCATTGTTGTTTATAATGACTCTTGAATATTATTGATGCAGATCCAAGAAGAAAAAGATATAGAAGGATTAAGGATAAAAGGATTTACCTACAAATACAGAGTTTTTGCTGATGATGTAATGTTTATAAATGAAAACCCCATTCAAGCTACACCTTTGCTGTTAGCTAAAATACAAGAATATGGGGAGTTGGTGGGACTTTGTATTAATAGAGAAAAATAAAAAATTTTGTGTAAAAATATGCAGATAAACAAGCAACAAGAATTACAGACTAACGGGCTGTGAAGTCACCTCCAAGGTAAAATATCTGGGGGTGGAGATAACAATGAAGACTATTGATCCCGCAGGGAGGGCGGGATACAAATAAAAAGTTATTATATTATTATTATTTAAAAATAATTATGAGAAGTTATGGCATAAAATGGATGAAGACATGCTAAAATGGAACAAGCTTAATTTGTCATTGTTTGGTAGAATAGCTGCAATTAAAATGAATATTTTACCAAGAATAATGTATTTGTTTCAAACTATTCCTATTGTGAAG
Source organism: Heteronotia binoei (assembly GCF_032191835.1). Lineage (NCBI taxonomy): Eukaryota > Metazoa > Chordata > Lepidosauria > Squamata > Gekkonidae > Heteronotia > Heteronotia binoei. Next base: position 131,880,702 of record NC_083224.1, on the reverse strand, counting down.
GACAGTAAACAATTTGATACATGGCGAAGAAAAATTTCAGAATTTGTGTGGGCTGGGAAGAAACCAAGAATTAAAATGAAAGTGTTGACAGATGCAAAAGAGAGAGGTGGATTTCAATTACCAGATTTAAAATTATACCATGAAGCATTTTGCTTAGTATGGATAAAAGAATGGATAACGCTGTTAAACAAAAAACTTTTAGTGCTGGAAGGTCACGGAAATAAATTTGGCTGGCAGGCGTATTTGTATTATGGAAAAAAGAAGATGGATGGTTTTTTCTCTCACCATTATATAAGAAAAAATTTGTTAAGTACGTGGATGAAATATAAGAAATATGGAGATGAGAGAAGACTGTTATGGATAGTACTAGCTGAAGTAATAAAAATAACAGCCGAGATAGGAGAAGAAAAGTGGTTGTCATATAGTCAACTATTAAAAATACAAAGTGGCAAAATAAAACTGAAAGCTGCTGAAGAGTTGAATAATAAATATGATTGGTTTCAAATGCAACAAATGAAGAGCTTGGTGGAGAATGACATTAAAACTGAAGGAATAAGGAAAGAGCAAACAGAAATTGAAAAAGTTCTGCTTGGAGACAATGATAAATTAATTTCAAAAGTATATAAATTACTTCTACAATGGTCTACAGAAGATGAAGTAGTGAAATCTCAAATGATTAAATGGGCAATTAATGTAAATAAAGAAATACAGATGGAAACTTGGGAATATTTGTGGAAGAACTCTATGAAACTTTCAACATGTCAAAGTGTTAAAGAAAACTGTTTTAAGATGATGTATAGATGGTATATGACTCCTAAAAAAATGGCAAAGATGAATAACAAGATGCCAGGCAGATATTGGCAATGTAAAAAACATGAAGGTTCTTTCTACCATATGTGGTGGACTTGTAAAAGAGCTAAAATGTTTTGGCAGATGATTCAGCAAGAGATTTCTAAGATCTTGGGATATGAATTTAACAAAATTGCAGAGACTTTTCTGTTGGGATTACAAAAGGAAAATTTCCAAAAGAAGATAGAACTTTGATCTGGTACTTGCTCTCAGCTGCTAGGACATGGTATGCGCAGTTGTCGAAGCAAGAAAAAATACCAGAGAAATGGGATTGGATTGTTAAAGTTATGACATGGAGTGAAATGGATAAGTTAACAAGAACTCCAAGAGACTATGATTTAGAAGTGTTTAAGATGGAGTGGAAGAAGTTCAGAAGATATGTAGAAAAAGAATGGGAAAAAGGACATTGGACAATTTTTGATAATGATTAAGTATAAGCGAGAAGAGGATATGAACTTTGGTTCTTATTAATTAGGGGTACCTTTTATAATGATGTTTTGAATATAGTACACTGGCGGGAGTCAAGTAATGGGGGAGGGGTAGGTAGAAAGTAATATATGGGATAGAGAAAAAAAGTAATTATTAATGAAAGAAATTGAATATATTGCCATATGTTACTAATAAAAATTGTTTGAAAAACATAAAAACACCTGGCTTACAGGAAAGGTGTTGGTAGCACCAATTGACATCATGTTGGGTACTTCTGTCCTACACAACAGCAGTAATGATCCCTGATTGGGTAGTGAAGTGCTTTTGCAAAACTGGATGTAGAAAACAGTCCAAATAGAATGCAAGTAAAATTAAAAGTTTGTTTGCAAGTATCTGGATGGTGGTGGGGAATGAGCAGATCTGGTTGGTAGACTGCTTTCAAGCACAAATTATATGAACAAAGCCTCCTCAGATGGTAAAGCAGAGAGGAGGAAGCAATAGTGAGAAAGAATGAGCAAGACAGCTGCAATTTGTGAGATCCAGCAGGGACTTCAATACTGGTAAGGGAGATCCAAGCAGCTAGCCTGCAAGTAAATCCAAGAGAAAGGTGTGACAGTGTTCACCAAATGAAGGGTTAAGCTGCTCTGATAAAAATTAGAATTTAGGAAGGATTCAGTTCCCAGTCATAGGGCTAGCACATGAGCCTTGGAAACAGAAGGGACAGAAGTTCTTAGGAGCCAATTCAAACTGTATAAAACTTGTGGCTATGGGGTTCGCTTGCCCCAAATGTGGATATAGCTTACAAGTTAAGTACAGGAGGGAACAAGAAAACATGCAAATGATAACAGAGAGAGAGATATTTGGAGCAAAAGACTTGCTGATGAAACTCCTGGAGGTTCCTAATCCTGGTCCAATCACCTGTCTTTCTGGTGAGGCATTGTTACAGGTTTTTCCTTCCAGTATATGCTCACAGTGATCCCAGCTAATAGGATTACATTAGGTGTATGACTCCATCCTTTGTTTAATATCTGCCTTTTGTCCTTACTGGCCAGATTTCTTTGCATCATATACATTTTATGTATTAGCTCAAAGCCATAGCCAAACAGCAGAAACTCCTTGCATCATCCTTACTCAGGCATGGCATATTTTGGAATTGGTGGGGCACCCCCACATCCCAGTGACAGTTCAAGATAACAAGAGTAAGTTTTGGGAAGGTGACTTAGAAAAGTATGCAATAACTGCACTCTTTATCTGACCAAATGCTATTTTTCTAACCTTCCCAGTATCCACTCTGATCCAGATCAGTCATGATGCAAAGCCTCTAAGTACTTGGCAGTTTCTGAGCTGTGGTTGAAAACCATTTACCATGGCTAAACCAAAAGGTACGTTTGAAGCATTGCAAGACATCAAGCAAACAAACAAGTAATTAAAAATAAATAAATAAATTCTTTAAAATTCTTTTATACAGGTCTCACAAGTTCTTATGTTAATTGTCAGGCACTAGGGCTTTTCCGTAACAGGAACTCCTTTGCATTTTAGGCTACACACCCCTGATGTAGCCAATCCTCCTGGAGCTTCCAGTAGGCCCTGTACCAAGAGCCCTGTAAGCTCTTGGAGGATTGGCTACATCAAGGCTGTGTGGCCTAATATGTAAAAGAGTTCCTGTTACAAAAAAAGCCCTGTCAGGCACAAATGTTTTTACTAGGGATCTGCCTACTCTCTTCAAGAATACAAGTAATGACTTTTTCCAGAGTGGCAGTCTTGTCCCTTGAGCAAACAAATCATTTTGAACCCTACCACCTTTTTCTTTCAGACTTCTGCTTCTCCGCTTGGCCTCTCCTCCTTCCAACAGCAGCCTCCACATACTGGCAGAAAGTTCAAAAGTTTAAAAGCAGTTTATGACATTATGCTAGTGGAGGTGGGGACACAGAGGAAAAGTGAGAAGTGACTGTGCTTGCTCCAATGTCTAAGACATCTTTTTTTAAAATTAAAAAAAAACCTTTTAAATTAAATCTAATCCAATACAAAGGGAGTATAGAGAAAATAAATAACAAAAATATAAATCTAACATTCAAGGATCCAATTTAGACCATTGAATGTATATAACAAACAATTTACAAAAAGAGTACATAATATGCTAGGTACCGGTATTAAGAATTGAAAAATAGCCTTCCTTCCTTCCAGGGGTGGGTGGGAGAACAGCCCCTGTACCCCCCTCCATGATGGTTTTCTGAGTAACTGAGGGCAGCCAATGGATTAACTGCACAATGGGAGTAATATATGTGCTCCATCTAGCTCCCAGTTAGGCCTGTCAGTTCCATAAAGGGTTTACCAAATATTTAATGAATAGAAGCCTTTTCGGTAAATATTGGGAAATAGGGATTCTGGATAGGCTTTTCTTCAAAATCGAAGAAAGGGTTATCCATTGTCTTTCCCATTGCATATTGGTCCCATGACTTATCATACCACATTTCAATTGTGGGAAGACATCTAAAGGGATTTTAACCTGTGCCCCCTTAATAGTGTTGTTAAGGGGGCACATAGTGGAACTAGCTAAGCAAAGGTCCTTCTCCAATGAGTGTGGCATCCTACCTTGGATAGCTAAAAAACTGATTGCAAGAGGTGAAAAATGTTACAATAAAATGTAACAGATGTGAGCACATTGTACAGAATCATACTCCTGCCTCTCAATTTGTATGTTTTAAAAAATTAAAGCCTCAAGAAACCATTGTCATTAGAAAGCTGGGTCATTAATCATCTCAGTATGTTGTATAATTGAGAAAAAAACACTGAATCTGCAAAAACCATCTTCATTTTATTTTACATTTTGCCTCTGGGTAACTCTTTCAGTGTTCTATTTATAGGGCTAGAGTTAGTTAATTTGTATTGCACAGAATTTTAGGGGGGGGGAACTGTTCTGTAACCCTTTGGGTTATACAGGAACCCATTTCAGCAAGCTAATGAGCTTGGGTGGTACAGTGAGATGAACATTAAATTACAGTAGCAGAGAGGCTGCTATGATAACTACTTTTCTTGCCCTCTTGGGTGTCTGTATTGTAACCTAAATGTGTCACTTGCTCATTCTTTTCATGCAAATTTATTATCGGCAGCACAAAAGAGGAACTAATATAAGATTTCCTCAAATACCATCCCACCCCAGTTGTTTCCCCTTCATTTCTGTTGTCACTCTCCCCGCACCCCCTTTGATGGCTATTTGTAGTCACTAATATTTTTAATATGACAGGCCCAAGCCTCTTCATTCCAGAATGGATCCCTTCTGATCCAAGATGCAGTATCAGAACTGTCTCATATAAAATGTTTGTTTTAAACAGTTCTGATGTGTTCATGCATACATGTTTTACTCAGTTATACTGTATTGCAGGTTTTGTAGTATAAGGCTATATAAACTGTTGTAAATGCACCTGCAAGGATCTGATGTGGAACACTATTACCTTTTCAATGGTAGCATTCCACATGAGGTTTGGTGATGTGGGATTCCACATGAAGTTCAATTATGAGACCTTTTCTGGCATGGGAGTTCATTTGAGTAAAATGACTCATATGTGGCTCACATTGATCTCTATTACACCTCCAATTTCTACCCCAAAATATATATTTGTTGTTCCCATAGGTCCAAACCATATGAAAGTTGCTTCCCATGAACTGCTGTCCACACAGAAGGCAGCACAATTTGCCTTCTCAGTTGCAAATCTGCCACTAGTCTAATGTATAAAGAAATCTCGGATAGAATCCTCCAGAAACAGAGTAACTGGTCTTTGTCTAAAATCTAGTGAAGAACCAAAACATTAATCAGCCTCTAGTTTAGATTTGGGTTATTTGATGAGCCCCTAGGCTCCAGCATAAGCCATGCCCCAGAGACGTCAATTCCTGTATCAGCAGTAAGCAGAACAAACCCTGACAGTGCCCCACTTTGTGCAATTTACTTGAAATGAGACACCCATGGATACCAGGAGGCATTACAATAGATTTCCCAAGGTTCTCAGCATCCTTGGACCCAGCACAAAAGTGTACTGCAGCATCTCTTGGCTTCACTGCAGCAACTGGGGCCTCAGTTCATCCCACAGCGTTGCTTGGAGTTCTTCTTGCTGGTCTGTTCAACTTTGTTATGTTGCACAAAATGGAAAGTGGGGTGGGAAATAGGTAGAGCAAAGGAGAGCACATGGAAGAGATTGGTTGTTTTCGCACTTACCTTATTCCGGAGCGACGTCCCTCTTCACCGCGCAGCGTCTGCGCGGATTTCGCACTACTTGCTCCGCAGAACCCGGAAGTCCCGCGGCTTTTGCGTCGCAAATGTAAACTGGTTTTTGGCGGTTTACATTTGCGACGCAAAAGCCGCGGGACTTCCAGGTTCTGCAGAGCAAGTAGTGCGAAATCCACGCAGACGCTGTGCGGTGAAGAGGGACGTCGCTCCGGAATAAGGTAAGTGTGAAAATGACCATTATCAATATCAGCTTCATTTCAGATCAGACAAAACACTGGTGTGAGATAGATCCATGGTGAGAAGGAAAAGCATAAATCCAGTAATTATGGAATTCATGCTATGAGCAGAGGAGATCTTATACAAAACATTTTACCAGTTTCTTACTTTTGACTTTAATATGCATTAGATTATCTAGAAACCAATGTGGAAGGAAAGTGTTAGCTTTTTTGGTGCTATTTGTACTTCCATCTCCTGAGTGGTATGAAACACTAAAAGTTGCAAAAAAACTGTAAAAGTAAGTTGTTTGTCTCCCTGAATAAAGAGATTTTAATTCTGTGTTGCTTTCAGATGACTTCTGCTAGAGTCAGGATTTATCTGAACAGTCAAGAATAAATTCCAGGCAGCTCTTATAACTTACTAAAGTCAAGGAAGAAATTCTTCCTTCTGTGTTCTTACCTTTGAGACCAGACAGCATATGCTCTAGCATTCAAGGCATATTCCAACTCAAAGCGGCTACGCAAAGCAGCAACATGGCTACGACCAGGACACCCTCGGGCAACCAAGCAATCCGATGAAGAGGAAGGAGAAAGAGAACCGCTGCTGTTGCTGGAGGCTGGAGACATCAGCTGGATTGAACAAAAAGGACATTGTCAGTATCCACTTCTGACAACTGCAGAGTCTTGCCAGAAGGGCTGACAGCAGCACTTGACACTTGCAGTATGTCACAAGTACCCTTGCTGTACTTCTTACTGCTCTCATCATGGTCTATGTCATTTATATAGAATTGCTTGCCAAGGGGATGACAGTCATTGTAACCTGTACAAATGCACTTTATGATATTTGTTGTTTAAGGGAATGGAATCCCATTCATATGCAACCTCTGTATGTAGGTAAGGGAAGGGCCCTTCCCCCAGTGTCTCTGGTTATGAGCTAGAATGATTTCCTTCTAATTGAATCAAGTACAGTCACTTTATTGATTAGTATAGTGCTGCGTCTATAGCTATTTGACTGATGCCATCTTATGTCAATACCAATGGAAACTAGATCTGCTCCCTAGGAAAAAAGAGGGAAGTAAACAGGCCTGATTTTGCTTGTCTGGAATGCACCAATTGTGAGCAATTGAGAATGTGATATTATATGTTTATATAATATACCATACATTTCATATGCTCAACATTTCAACGGACAATATTCTCTCTTGCTGGAAAATACTTCCCATCTGATCCACAGAGCAAATATTTATGGGTTGGATTGTTGTTTTTTTGTTTTTGTTTGCTTTTAAAGGATGTTTTTTTTACAAGCTTTTCAATTAAAATTCTAATTAATATTCTAGACAGAATGGTCTGACCTGGATAGCCCAGGAAAGCCTCATCTCATCAGAACTTGGAAGTTAAGCAGGGTCAACTCTGGCAAGTGCTTGGATAGGAGACCTCCTTTGAATATCAGATGCTGGGAAGGCAGGAGCAGACTTTATTCAGCCACCTCTTTGAATATCCTCCATGCCCCCAGTAGGGGTCAGTCACCAGAGGTCACATGACTTCCAGGCACACACACACACACAAATACAAAAAATACACCAAAAATTCTAGATAGAACAAAAATTTATAATGAGAGGAAGATAAACTTTAGATTTGTGTACACTCTCCCCTCCTCTCCCCAACTTTCCTAAATAGAAAATAATGAATGAATGGACACAATACCAGGTTTTCTTGGGATCTCCCTGAAACTATTCTCTATAGCTAGGCTGATAGGAAATCCTGGGTGTAGATATTTTCTTTATCCATAATGATATCTGGATGGGGCCAAGTTAGGCTTTGTCCAAGATTGTGGCTTGCTTCTCTCTCATGAAGAGTTAAAGAATATTTGTCTTAATAAGGCCGGAGTAGCTATAATATGAAATAACTCTTGGATATCACCACATGTGGACATTTTCAAGTGACACACTGACCATACAAAACTATCATTACAAAAATGTTTACATTGATGAACCACTGACTGAAAAACCCTACTCTTCATTTGGACAAAAGGTCTGCAGGATGACAACTGTAGATCATTTTGGTTTTGGTTTTTTCCAATAAAAAGGAATATATTATTATATAGGCAACTGTATCAAAGAGTGACAAAGCATAACTGAAGAACACTGAGTCTTGTCTGAGAGTGTTAAGCTTTTCAAAAAGGAACAACAAAATAAACATTTTCTGAAAAGGGAAGGGGAAAAACTAAAATTGTCCTTATTCACATAGCCAATCAAGATTCTAAGGATTTCCCACCCTTTACACAACATTTGCTCCTTTAACCTTTACCCCTGGTTCACTTTGCCAATAAAAGTGATAGACTTCAGCTACCTAAATATTGCTTCTCCTCCTGTGACTTGCACAAGCTCACAGCCCAGATGTATTACAGTATCTGGACTGATTTCCCGTGATACTGCAGTTACTGGTGATATACTGCTTTACTTTTCCAAAACAAACAAAGCAAAAACAAAAAATCCACAACAAAACAATAACAACAAAACCCCTATCCTCAAACCCCAAACCCCACTTCTGCCTAAACACAAAGTGACCTGATACTGCAGCTGCAGCCTAAAAAATGAAACATATGATAGAAGTCATTATTCTGGCCCTTCAGCTCAAGAGTGGTGATATAGTTTGAGAAATGGGGGAAGACAGAGCAGAAGAGCTATTCTAGGAACTGTTCATTAAAATCAAACATAACTCCTGTTTTATCAGTCATCTTCTCTTGTCCAAAAGCCAAAAGGAGCCATAAACCGAAGTTCAATTCATCTGACTCAACTGTCTTAGAAAATATTTGATCCTGTCTTTTCTCAAAACCCATGTGAAATTTACTTTTCCTCAAGACAAATCCTCTGGTTCAGACCAAACCAGGGCTTGCCAGGCTGAGGCCCCAGAGCCTGCTTTCAAATGCTAGTCAGCAGGTCTGGCACATGAAGAGACACATGGCTATGAAGGAGAGGCCCTTGGAGTTCTGAACAAACATCCTACCTCCCACACATGTTAGGGGGCACTGTGGCAGGGTTTCAAGGGGCTATGAAACTCAGAATTTCTCCTTCTTTGGTAAAGGGGAGGGGAGTCGGAGTCCAAAAGATTTCCTCTTAGGCCTGATCCTTAGCTCAGTACACATATGTGGAAGATTGAAGCAGTAGGATGCTGAGGCAGTAGAGTGAATTGTACCACTTCAGAAAGCAAAGCATATTTTTGAATGCTCTCTGTAAACAGAAAACAAGCCCAACAGCTGCACTAGAACCTGTGGCTCTGCTATGCTACCTGCTGGTTTGTTTGTTTTTTAAACTTACAGGGAGTGGATTTTTTTTTCCATTAAGGTATCCAAAAGTAATAACTTGGTCTGAAGCGGAATTCTATCTCTTCAGAATTCTACTGCTTCATGCCCAGCTCAGTCCATTGCAAATGCATTCCTATTCAGTCCATTCCCTGGTCCTGTAGCACATGGCCAGGGCTGGTGTGCCTGAGTTGGTGAGGTAGGCAGCTGCCTATAGTGCTATCTGGTGACAGGGGCAGTTCCTGCATGTCTACCTTGCCCAGTCCAGCAATAGGGAGGAGCCGCAGCAGCCGCCCAGCCCTTCCTGACAGAGCACCATGGTGGCAGCTGCGCTCCACCATACGGCCCCCAGCAGCAGCTGCCCCTGAGCCAGGCCAGTGTGGAGGAGCTGCAGCAGGTGTTTGGCCCTTCCCGGCAGGGCGCTGCTTTGGCAGGTGTGCTCTGCTTCTCCATGCAGCCCCCAGTAGGCAGCAGCAGCTGACTTTGAGCCAGGCCAGTGTGGAGGAGCTACAGCAGCCACCTGGCCCTTCCCAACAGGGTGGTGTGGTGGTGGGTGTGTTTCCCTTCCCAGAGTACTGAGGGCAGGGGCACCCTCTGCTCAGGCCCACTGCTGACACCACCATGCTTGCCCTTGTTGCCTCCAGCTCCCCCACCTAGGTGCATGCTAAGGTAAGCCCCTGTGTGGGAGCAGGGCAGGAAGCCGGGGAGGAGGGCTGAGGCCTAGGGTGCCGAAAACCCTGGCACCGGGTGTACATATGGCAGCCTCTGAAATGTAGCTTATCCTTGTGTCATCAAGAAAATATTCTCCCTGGACCAAGTGGGAAGAGTTGTAGTCCTGCTCTGGTTTCCTACCATATGTTCTGGGACCTCTCACTTTGAACAAACAGTGCAGGAAGAAGCACTGAGAAGCTCCCACACTGACTGAATTATATTAGAACCCACTCTTAGAGAAATAAGACACTAATTGCCCTCCAAGCTGCCAATAATTCAAAAGCCCAGTGATAGGCCTCTTCCTCCAGGTAGAGATTACTAGAGATGACTGTTTTCTTAAGAACTGCAAGTAACATGAAACACAGCTATCTATGGTGCTTATACTCATTCTTGCTATTGTGAGTGGTAAACATGTATTACAGTCTTTTCTAATGCTTTAAAAACCTGCAGTATCTGTTCAGCCACAGTCAACAAGGGGACAAACTAAATGACTGTTTATCTGTTGTAAGTGATGGATCTTTCGTATCACTTTCAAGTCTTAAAAACTATAGCTTATCTCCAGCAACAGAGAATAATGAGGACTTTGGATCTCAGGTTCCATTCCTGATGGGCTAGCCTTTGTTTCAATTTTTAATTGTACTTACTGGTTCCCTTTCACATAGAACAGCTTAGGTTACAACTGGACATATCAGCTTGAGAAAACTGTGGGACTTATCTTGCAACAGGATCTTTTTTTTTAAGCAATCAGCCAGCCATCAAACTTGCTCAGAACTATGCATTCACATCTCTCGATCACCACAGGTTATGTTGTTACCTCAATATTGCATAGACATTCTTCTAATTTGGCGACCACTTCAGAAAATTCTGGTCTTCCCTGAAAATACAACACCATAACAATATGAATGCAGTGCAAATTAAGAACATTTGGATTGCAAAGAAAGAGAAAAAAGTTGCTGTGCCTTTTAAAAACTGTTAGTCACATATTTACAATTTCTATCAGATAGTGAAAAACAGCTTGCCTATACAGCTGTGATGGGTAAGCTGTTTTGTATGCTTTCATACCATTTCAGTGTTCTTTGTCCCTTCTTTTTCCATCATCTTTTGTAAAGCATCATCTGGACCTTCTCATATGCTGTAATAACTATAATTTTAAATCTGAGAGAATGAATATCTCAATGAAACCCAAGTGTAGTAAGTACTTGTGTTCATGTATGATTTAAAGGGGCACATAATGTGCCTGTAAGAGGTTTCCTAGCTCCAGTGAAATACTTTAAAAGCATTATTTAGGGAGAGTAAGGAGAGGCATTTTTCCCCTTCCACCCAAACAATTTCTTTGTGCAGACCATGTGTGGCTATTTCTTAGGAGCTCACTGTTCTACACACTGAGTATTGTTATAAATTATTAAATAGACTTGCATACTAGGTATGTGTGGCAAAGGTACAAAACCCTTTTCTTAAAAATCAGGTGACCTGTGTTGATAAAACAGCTGTTGTTTGTATGAATACAGAAAAAAATGATAGAAGTTATTTTATGCAAGGGTCAAGGATATTAATGACAGAGCTGAGTTTGCAGGTGACAGCAAATTGTTCAAGACAGTGAGAACCAAAGTGGACCACAAAGGGCTCCAGATCTCTGTAAATTGGAAGAATGGGATACAAATGAAGTTCAACATAAGTAAGTATACCTTGATGTACATTTCAACACAAAAAGTACCTAACTTCATATATACACTGATCCCATATATATAAAAGTTGTTTCATCTTGGCAAAACCAAGCTCCCTCATTAGTTGGAACTGCGCTGCATCAACCTTTGATCCATCAAACCATCAATCAAGAGTACTTGTGTGCCATTGGTTGAGTCCACTCCTCTTTTCCACCTGACTGGTTGTTCTAGCCAGCCAAGCTGATTCCATTAGTACAAGGCAACTAACCTTGGTTCTGGCAGTTACTAGCTCTCCCTACTCTCGCATTGGCTGAGCCACCTGTCACACTGCTTTGCAGAGGAGAGAAAGAAACCCTCCTTTGATTGGCTGAGGGAGGGAGGAGGGAGGAAATAGTCAGAGAAAGCTTCGATTGGCTGAGGGAGGTGAAGGGAAATAGCCAGAGAAAACCTTCCCTTGATTGTCTGAGAGCTCCTTCCTATCCTCCTCTGGAAGGGAAACAGTCATAGATGGGGGCGGGGAATGGGGTCTCCTGGCAGTAGACCAGATACAGAGGAGGAGGGAGGAAGGGAAAGCAAGTCAGAGAGAGAGAGTTTGTAATCCTGTGCTTAAGATCAACAACATTATCAGGGAGAGACTGTTGGTCTAAAGGCCTCTGAGGGAGAACTCATTGAGGCCGGTGCTGATGAGGGCTGCCAGTTCCAGGTTGGTGGGAAATTCCTGGAGATTCTGTGGTGGAGTTTGAGGAGGGCATAGAAGTTAAGTCTTCAGAGTGGGGTCTGCCAGACCCAGGTTCTTGCTGTGGAAGCTGACTGGGTGATTTTGGACCAGTCACAGACTTTCAGGGTTGTTGTACAGGGTTGCTGCAACAGGGTTGTTGCACAGATCAAAGTGGGGAGAGGAGAACGATGTAAGCTGCTTTGGTCCCCCGCACTGTGGAGAAAGACTGTTTTTTCCTGAGTAGAGGCTGCAGGGAGGGGGGAGGTGATGGCAAGCTGAAGTCAGATGGGCAAATAAAGGGAAGGAGATAGGGTTGCCAACTGAGGTTAGGAAATTCCTGGAGTTTTAAGGGGTGGAGCCTGGAGAGGGTGGGTTTTGAGGAGGGGTAGGACCTCAGACAGGTACAACACCATACACCAGTCATTTCTTTCTGGGGAACCACTGTTGCCAATCTCCAGGTGGAAATCTCTCAGAATTACAATTGCTCCCCAGATGGCAGATATCAGCTCCCCTTGAGATGGGGAGGACTGAATGCCTTCACTTGGGTGGGTGGGAAGACAGCAAGGATGGGGGTGGGGCATTCACCTAGAGCTTCTTTCTAGAGCCCGTTGTATTTTTCTTTACAACAGACCTTATTCTTAGTGGGGTATAAATTGACAGGAACGAGGAGAGAGAGCTTAGAGTCATTGTCAGTAGGTGAATGAAAACATTAATTCAGTGTGGGATAATGATAGATTATAAGGAGGGTTTTTTTTTTTTAAATTCTTATATAAATCTATGGTGTTGCCATGACAGAACTAGCAAAGTTCCAGGAACCAAAATGATCAAGGAATTGGTGTACTTTCTTTATTAGGAAAAGCAATGTTTTGTGACTTTTTAGTTCAGAAAAAAAATGATTAAAGGGTTGGGGGGGGCATCATAGAGGTTTATAAAATTATGCATAGTGTGGACAAAGTAGATAGAGAGAATTTTTTTACCCATTCTCTTAACACTAGAACTTGGAGTCATCTAATTAAATTGATCGGCAGCAAATTCAGGACAGACAAAAGAAAATGCTTCTTCACACAATGGATAATTAACATAGCATTTGCTGCCTCAAGATGTGATGATGGTAATTGGCTAAGGTAGCTTTGAAAGGACATTGGGCATAGGTCTATCAATGGCTATTAGTCATGTTGTTTATATGGGACTTTCATATTCAAAGGCACAAGTACCAGTAGCTGGGGGCAAAAATAAATAAATAAATGAAAATTGAGAGAACTGTTGACCTTTGTGCCCTGTTTATGAGATTATCAGAATTATGTGACTGACAACTGTTGGAAACAAGAGCTGGGACAAGGGAGACTTTTGATTTGATCCAGCAGAGCTCTTTGTATGTCCTCAAAATACAGTCTCATCCAAAACCTAACTTGCATGACAAATGTATGACTAGTGTCTCCTATCTGATTTATCCCATTATCCAAATTATTGTTCTACTGAAGTTTCTAAAAATGAGAATACATCCATTGATCAATAGTATTAGCACATATTCAAATATATTTCTAAACCATAGATTCCACTCTTTTTCAGTTCCTGAATTTTTAATTCAGTTTTTTTAAAAAAATCTGTCATCTTTGATTTGTAAATGTTGCTTGCTTCAGTGTTCAATATATAGACAGGTTGCATGCGGTTGATTCAAATCTATTAAAAGCTCTCAAAGTAGGAAATGTGACTGGTGCCTTTCCAAAATTTGATCCTGCTTTTCACACGTATTGTATTTTGTATTTTTTTTTATTTATTAGAAATATACATTTTAAAATCTGAAAACTAAAAAACTGAAAATTAAACTTACGTTGACACTCATAGAATTTGCCAATATTATTTTAAAGTGTATGTCTTTCAAAAGTTACATGACCACTGCTTAAGTTTATTTAATGCTGTATAGTAATTAAGCCATGAATAAAAATAATGCCAATGCCAAGATATATATGACTTTTATGCTTCCCTTTTTAGGTACGTTGTTCATTCTGCTTGCTATGATGATTCAGCTAATAGCACCATGTCCCTCTTCATGTGTGGTGTGCTCTGAAGAGATTACTCTGTGTCAAGGATTAACGTATATACTAGGTAACTAAGTAAGACACTTTAAGAGAACTGATATTTATTCTGTACTGTAAGCTCACACAGCACTGCCGTAATTGTATCGACTGCTCCTCATTCCTGCTGCTGAGAGGTAAACTTTCAGAGAGCTAGCGTTTCACATTTTCACTGGAGAGTGATAGCATTGCTTCATTCCTCTTTGCCTAGAGGCCTTATCCAAACTATTTGGAGGCCTTCAGAGGTAATTGAAAACCTTTGTTACCCAGAAAGAGCCATTCACTCAGCCGAACACTTTAAGAAAAACAAAATAGATCATTTTAATAAGTTTTGTCCACATTTTGTGCAAAGTTCAAGCTGTCTGCTGGCTGAATGAGCTATCAATCGCCTTCTAACCCTGCCAAAGAATCTTTTGGCATTAGCAAGATTAAGTGATGTACCATTGATACAGATTAGTATCATAAAGTGCATTATAATTCTAAAACAATGCGGGTTCCCCCCACCTTGCTTGCTGAAGTCATCAATTTAATAAGACATCTGATTAACAAATTTAAAGCAGCAGAACAAGATTTGAATTCAGTGGCACTTTAAAGACCAACAATGTTTTATTCAAGGTATAAGCTTTCATGTGCAAGCCCACTTCCTCAGATACAGTGAAACAAAATTTCTTCAGCCATTACATGCAGGGGATGGGAGGGGGTTGGTTGTCAGGAAGGGCTAGTTAGAATCAAGATGCATAAGAACTGGATGATAACAGCTGCGATTGAGTTAAAGCAACATCTGTGAATGGCAGTAAATTATTATCAAAATGCAAAAGTTAACAAGCAGATGTGAAAATGAAGTTTGAGTCCAGTGACATCTTCATGACAAATAAAGTTCAATACTGGGTACAAGCAAAAACTGAGAGACTTAACATGTCCACATGTATATACCAGATTCATTGAAACAGATTTCCTGAAATATTACATATAGGTGGTGGTGGGGATTTAGTTGCCAGGAAGAGCTAATTAGAGTCAAGATGTCTATGTAACTGAGTGATAAATACAGGTCTCAAAGGAGGAGTTTGTTGCTTCCAAACCAGGGCAATTGCGAATTTAGCTGCTATGAACATGTGTGAAACTAGTTCTTCTGTGTGGTCAGGAGCACGTGAGGCGCCTACAAGGTTCAGAAGAGCGTACTCTGGCGTGAATGGTGAAGAGTATGAGGTGAGGGCATGCACTTCTTGGTAAATTAGCCTCCAAAAGCTTTGTATGACGGGGCAGAGCCACCAGGAGTGGAAAAATGTGCCTCTCTGGCTGCAGTTCTTAAAACAAAGAGGTGAAGTAGAGGAAGAGTGTGATAATTGTGCTGGAGTCATATACCAGCGTGTGAGAACTTTAATGGCTTGAAGTTGCACATTTAGTGCCTTCGTTTTATATATGGAGGAGCCCCAAATAACCTGCCACTGCTCCTTAGTTAGCTCAGTGCCCAGATCTCGATGCCAGGCCCCTTGATAGGAGTGCGGTTTTGTGTCAACGGAGTGGAGTAACAGTTTGTAAATTTTCGATATCAGTTCCTTAATAGGGGCTTCGTCACTATACAAATATTTCTCAAACTCCCCAAGATGAATCCGAAAGGAAGGGCTAAAGTGATGAGTGTCTAATAAATGCTTAAGCTGCAGGTACTCAAACCAGGGAAGTCGAATTTCAGAGTTTGCCTCCAAGGTCACTTTATCTTTCAGAACCCTGTTGGAGAGGACATCAGCAAAGCGGGTCAGCCGCAACTGTTTCCATGATGTGAAAGAGTGTTTATTCAAACCTGGAGTAAACCAGGGTTGACTGACAAATGTGGCTACGGCAAATTGGCTTACAGATAATAATGTAATGGTTGAGAAAATTCTGTTTCACTATATTGGAGAAAGTGTGCTTGCACACAACAGCTTATACCTTGAATAAAACTTCATTGGACTTAAAGGTGCTGCTGGACTCAAACTTTGCTCTGCTTCTTCAATTCAACAAGGCTACCCACCTAAATGTCAAGCAGATTGTGGTTCATATGCTGATTCTTGTGGTTCATATGCTGATTCTTACAAAAAAATCCCTATCAGCAGGGATAAAACAAAACAAAATTTCTAGCCTAATAGTTGCTAAAAATAAAAATACTAGATACAACTACACTAGGTTCATAAAGCTCTCCACCAGCCATTCTGGCATACCTTGAACTTTTTTTGCATATGAAAATCTAAAGAGGAAAAAATAAAATGTGCTTCTGTGGTTCCTTACCCATACTATGGAGATACCAGTGGAAGTGTTATTACTCACAAAACCTTTGTAGACCTGGCTTTACTTTAAGCTTAAGGCTAGATGCTGGCAATAAATGGGTGCATGAAGCAACCAAACTGACATGGTATTGGATGAACAGAAGCTTCAGGAAGGTCTTTAGTCATATAAGCAGATATTTTAAAAAGGACATTATCACAACTACTTTGCAAAGTTTGATGAATAGATACTGCAGTGAAAATACAAACACATTATTAATATAGTTCATCCCACCCAGGTCATAAAGTCCATCAAGCCTTTATTTATTTATTTATTTATTATTGAATTTTTATTCTACCCTCTGCTCGGGGCGGATCACAACAAAACAGAGTCAAAGACTCCTTACAATAAATGACATTAGATTGAAATCAGGTAGCATGCATTCCAGATAACACACGTTGGTTTGTATAGCAAAACTATGCAGTCATATTTGGCTTTCCTCATCACAACTTGTGAATATATTACAACTGCATGAATGATAGATGGCCATCTAGTGTTAAGCCTCTGTTGTAAGGCAGCAAACTTTTGTAGTGAAACTGGCAAGAAGCATTTTTATTGATTTATTTAATTGCATTTTAACCACCCTCCCTTGCCAAAGAAAGGCTCAGGGCTGTGTACAACATAGTAATTCATACAGGAGTAAAAATGTAAAACTAACAAAACCACAGTTTTTGTAAAAGATAGGGTTAAGGATTACAGTGGTGTTACTTCCTCATGGGAAAAACAGGGATGGGTGGGAGTGCCAGTAGGATGCAACCATTACTGTCCTCAGTCAAATGCCCGGTGAAACTTCACTGCCTTTCAAGCTCTGTGGGACTGTAATAAGTCCAGCAGGACATGATGCTATTTGGCAGAGCGTTCCATCAGATGGAGCCAGGGCAGAGACTGCCTAGGCACTAGTCGAGGGCAGCTGAACCACCAGTAGATTCTCATCTACCAAGTATTATGCTCTTCTGGAGGAATAAGGAGATGCAGTCCCAAAGGTATGTGGTTCCCAGACTGTTAAGAGCCTTGAAGGTCAACACAGAACCTTGAACCTGATCCAGTACTCCACTAGAAGCCACTGCAGCTCATGTAGCAACAGATGGATATGTGCTGTATCCGGAGTCCCAGTGAGGACCTGTGCAGCTGCATTCTGTACCAGTTGGAGTTTTGGGGCCAGTCTCAAGGGTAGAGCCATGTAGCGTGAGTTATAGTAGTCTAATCTGGAGGTGACTGTTGCGTGGATTACTGTGACTACGTCTGGATGAAACAGGTAGGAACCCAGTTGCCTGATCTGGTGCAGCTGAAAACAAGCCAGTCTGGTAACATTTGTGATTTGGGCCTCTATTGATTAAGAAGGCATCCAGGATCTTAATGGTTTGTGTCAGTATTAAAAGCACACCTTCAAGATCCAGGAGTTGGCATCCCAAGCCTGAATCTCCACTCCCCAGTCAGAGACCCTTGGTCTTAGAAGGATTCAATCTAAGCCAGCTCTGTTTCAACCATCCCACCACAGCCTCCAGCCCCTCAGCTAGGTTTGCCTGGGTCACTGGGTGGTCTCTAGCTGACCATCAACAGATAAAGCTGGGTGTCATCAGCATTCTGGTGACATCCCAGCCCAAAACGTTGCACCAGTTGGGTGAGGGGGAGCATGTAGATGTTAAATAACATCAGGGAGAGGGTTGCCCCCTGGGGAACCCCACATACTAAGGGGTACCTAGGGGACACCCTGTCTCCCAGTGCCACCTTCTGTTCCTGACCTTGAAAAAATGAGTGTTAGCTAGGTGGTGGGTCAAAAAGTCATGGTCGACCATGTTGAAAGCTGATGTCAGTTGTAATAATAACAGCAGTGCTGATCTGCCTTGGTCCAACTGCCAATGGAACTCATCTGTGAGGGTGACCAGTGCTGTCTCCATCCTGTGGCTGGGATGGAAGCCAGACTGGAATGGGTCCAGGGCCAGTGTATCCTCCAGAAAACTGAAGCTACTCTGCAAACACTGTCTCAATTACTCAGAAATGAGAGATTCAAAACTGAGCAGAAATTGGAAGGATCTAAAGGATTCTAAGTTGGCATATGACCACAGCCTCCTTTAGTCCTTCTGGACAGACTCCTGAATCCAGGGATAAATTGATAATATCTACCAGTGGACCCCATATCCCCTCACTGCCATTTTTCAGTAGCCACAAGGGGCACAAGTCCAGGGGGCAAGTGGTTGGCCTAACAGCACCCAGGATCCTGTCAATATCAGTCTGGGACAGAAGCTATCAAGTGCTGAGTCCAAGATGGCCAAGGGGCCTCCAGTTCACTTACTACATCAGCTTTAACTGGGAGGTCATGGTGAAGCAACAAGACTCTCTCTGTGAAAAAGCTTGAAAATGCCTCACAGCTAATGGCAAAATTCCTAGTAGTTTAAGTTCTCTCTATGAGAGATGTTAAGGATCTGATTACCCTAAACAATTGTGCTGGGCAAGAGCTAGCAGATGTGATGGAGGCTGTTTAGAACTCCTTCTTAACAGCCTTCACCACCACCTCATCGGACTTCATAACTGTCCTATAAGATGCTCTTGCAGCTTCATTGTGAGTTCATACGCCAAACTTGCTCTAATCATCTAAGTCCCCGTTTCATTCCCCTGAGTTCCAAAGAACACCGGGGGGATGATATTGACTGGGAGCAAAGAGGACACTGGGGTGGGGGGAATCTCAATGATGACTTCAGACAGACAGGAATTCCAGTCCTCTATCAGCTCATCCAGTGAATCACCAGGAGGCATCAGATCCCACAGAGTATTCTGAAACCCAAATTTATGATTATCTCTGTGGGTGAGCATAAATGTTGAGACAGGAGGAGGGTGGAAAGCATACTTATTATAAGTATATTTATCATAACACCTTCCATAGGTTCTTTCTGCCTAAATCATACTGGCCATAACCAGGACTGGCGCATAGGATTGGCCAAGTAGGTGGCCATCTTGTGCACCACTTGGCCTAGGTACACCATGAGGTGCCCCCTCTCCCCGGGCCCGCTGCCCTTCATCTCCCCCCACTGTTATCCGTCCCCCTATGCGTCTGCTACCACCCGCCTCCCCACGCCCACTGCCATCTGCCATCCCATGCCCGCTTCCCCGCGCAGCCTGGCCTTCCCTGTCCCGCTCCCTGTGCAGCCTGGCCCACCTCTGCTTCAAAGGGATCCAGCTGGTTCCGTTTGAAACAGGGGACGGCTGGACCGGGCTGAGCACTCATGCACAAGCGCACATGAGAAGAGACGGGGGGCAGGGGAACAGACTTCGGCCTAAGGGCACCAGAACCCCTAGCGCCAGGCCTGGCCATAACAACTACTAGTTCAAAATAACTTTGCACGTCCAAAGCATTCTGGCTGAATGGCATCCATGGAACTTGCTTTCATATTATCCAATGAGACAAAGGCAGTGACCAAGGCTAGCTGTCTGGCTGGATAGATCCTGGGCTTGTTTGTTTTATCACTGGCAAGTTGAATAGATCTGCTTGTATAAAATGCAGTCAAATGCATGTACTTCATGAGAGTGATTTCAGATGGAATCAACAGAATATAATTGAAATGTTTCACTGGAGCCTACTATGTAGGGTTCCCAGGTCTGACTCAAGAAGTATCTGGGGACTTTGGGGTTGGAGCCAGGAGCAAGGTTGTGACATGCACAATTGAACTCCAAAAGGAATTCTGGCCATCACATTTAAAGGGACCGTGTACCTTTTAAATGCCTTCTCTCCATTTGGAAATAATGAAGATGAAGGGTTGGCTGCTATTGTTCTACTGGGTAATGGACCAGAGTTGTCCACTGTGAAGGTGACAAACAGTACGGACTGTCTGCCAGAGTCTCGAGGCGGCAGGAGGAAGGTGGCGGGCCTAGCTTGCCTGGGAAATTATAGATGTTTGTATGCAAATGCTAGAAGTGTTCAAAGTAAAATTGGTGAATTGGAATGTTTAGTGTTGGGAGAAAACATAGACATTGTGGGAATTTCAGAAACTTGATGGAATGAGGAGAATCAGTGGGACACGGTGATTCCTGGATACAAGTTATATCGGAAGGATAGGGAGGGAAGGGTTGGAGGTGGGGTGGCTCTGTATGTCAGAGAGGATATACGGTCCAGTAAGACTGAGGTCAGAGAATTAGATTCACTTTTAGAAATGCTTTGGGTTGAAATAGAGGGCCCAAACGGAAATTTAACTATGGGAGTTTGTTATTGCCCACCAAATCAAAAGAGAGAGGGTGATTATAATATGATGGAAGGCTTAAAGATAGCGGCTAAACGGACTTCCGGGGAGGAAAATGGCGAGCTGAGTTGTCTCTCGTAACGGGAGCAAGCTGAAGGTCTTGTTCGGGGTAGTGGAGGGCAAACCAAAGCCCACTGCCTACCTTTCTCAGTGAGAGAAAGGTCCAAGACTTGCACTAAAAACTTTAGAAGAGATTTACCTTGGCTGAAAAGGAGCTTTGGAGAAGGGTCCTTTGAGGCTTTGAGGAGTCTCAGAAGTTTGCAAAATTATCGTCTGCAAGATCTCTCAGAGCCATGGATTTGGCATAAGCTCGTCACGATCCTAACCTTCTGGGACATTTTTAAACAACTAAAGTCTTGGAAGACCAGTGGAACTTGGATAAATAGAGGAAAAAAGGTACAGAAACTCTTCTTTCACTCCGGAGCTATTTACAGACTAAAGAGACGTTTTAAAGGTGGAAATAAGGGGAAAATATAAAACTTGCAAGTAGAAGAAGGGAAGGGTGAAGTTTGGACTATTTTGACATAAAAGACAGTGTTAAAAACTGCTAAAAATTGAAGAGAAATCATTGTTGTGTCTACTTACGATTTGTGGAATGTAAACAACCATACTGCGCAGGAATATACTGGAACAGTCCTTTAACTCTACTGAGCAAGACAGGAAGTGCGTCAAGCAATCTATAAGGTTGAAGGTGACAGAGACAGGAAGCAGTAAAGAAAAAAGCCTACTCTACATCATAGAGAAACATCGGCAGCCATTGCTGGGAGGTCCAATTTAAAACATCGTTTTAAAAAGATTTGGGACTTTAAAAAGTGACAGAAACGACAGGGAAAAGGGTAAGAAGATAAGAACTATTGACTACATTATTGGTGGGCTCCTGGGGTGATTTTAAAAGGGGAAAAAAAATCTTTAAAAGGAGAAAAAATCGCGGCCGCCATTTTGGATTTTTTAAAGACTTTTTTGTTAAATATCTTTGCTTTGGGGGCTCAGAAACCAGCGAAATTGGGCTTGCTGGAAAGGGCAAGCCCTGCTCTATTGAACCTGACTGTCAGATTTTAAATTGGTGAGGTCAAAAATTTCGTCATTTTTTTAAAGGGGAAAAATTCTTCAAAAATTTATATCTGGGCCTGGGAAGCTCAGAAGAAAACAGAACAAAGTTTAATTGAGAGAGAAAATTTAGACCTTCTGAACTTGGTAGTCAAACTTGCAAATTGTGCGACGGAAATTTTTGGTATTTTAATTGCATCCCCCTTGCTCTTTGCTTAAATGTCAGAGCCCAGGCAGCTCCGAACAAGAGCCCTTTCATTAGATAAAATGCAAGACCAAATGGAGGCTATGGAAGCCAGGATTATGAAAGGAGTTAAGAAAATGATGGAAGAGTTGAAGGAAGAACTTACTACAGTGATTAAAAAAGAAGTGGATGACCTCAAAAACCAAATTGGGAAAATAGACAAGAAAGTACAGGAGGTGGAGGAGAAAGTTAAAATACATGATACCACCTTGCTGAAAGTACAAGAAAAAGTGACGATTCACGACTGCAAATTAATGGAAAATCAGCTACGTTTGAGAGGAGTACCTGAGGAAGAGAATGATGATTTGAAAGGATATATAACAAACATAATCGCAGAATTCTTAGAAGAAGACCCTGATAAGACTAAAAGCATGTATGATCACATGTATAGAGTCAACTCGCTATATGCCAAAAAAAATAACTTACCAAGAGATGTGGTTGTAAGATTCATGACAAAGGAAATGGTGGGAAGGATTATGAAGAGAAACTTTGAACAATCATTGATAGTAAGAGGTAGCAGAGTGAGAATTATGAAGGAGCTACCGAAAGAAGTGATAAATGACAGGAGAACATATAAAAAGTTGACAGAAAAATTGAAAGACAATGGCACAAGGTATAGATGGATAATCCCCGAGGGTGTGAGCTTTGAACTTCAGGGGAAGAGAGTCACGATCACAAATGCCCGAGAACTGAGGAGATTTTTTGAAGAAAATAAAGAATTTGCACCATGATGGATTACAAACTATTGTCTTGGAATGTTAATGGACTAAATTCACCACAAAAAAGAAGGGCAACCTTTCATTGGATTAAAAAGCAAAATTGTAATATAATTTGTTTGCAAGAAGTCCACATTAAACAAAAGGATTATAAATTTTTATGGAACAAACAATTGGGAAGGGAATTTTTTTCGTTAGCTGACCAGAAAAAAAGGGGAGTAGTTTTTTATATTAAACAAGACCTGGAGCCAAAATTGGTATTTAAAGATAAGGATGGAAGATTTGTAGCAGTGGAAATAACATTAAATGGGAAAAAAACGCTGTTATTGGGACTATATGCACCTAATGGTGCAAAAGATGTTTTTTTTAAAGACATTACACAACAACTAGATGAGTTGACCTACGATCAAATACTCTTAATGGGAGATTTTAATGGAACAGTTGAGAACTCATTGGATAGATCCGGAGGGAAAAAAAATAGTGGAAAAGAAGGAAAATTGCCAAAGTCTTTTTTTGAATTAGTAAAACAGGAAAATTTGGAGGACATATGGAGAAAGTTTAACCCTGAAGTGCGGGACTATACTTTTTTTTCTGCAAGACATAAGACATTTTCTAGAATTGACATGCTATGGGGAACCAGAGATTTAGGCCTCATAACAAGAAAGATAGAGATTTTGCCTAAAATTGGCACTGACCATAACCCAATAATGTGGATTACAAAACTGTCCAAAAGATTGAGAAGATGGAGATTGAATGAAGACTTGCTACAGAACAAAGAAACAGTGACTTTCCTAGGAAAAGAAACTAAAGAATTTTTCCAAGTGAATGATAAAGAAGATATCGATTTTCAGACGGTCTGGGATGCTTATAAAGCAGTAATGAGAGGGTTGCTGATTACTTTGAACAATAAAGATAAAAGGGAAAAAGAAAAACAACTACTGGATATTCAAAATGAAATAAAGAAAAAAGAAGGAGAGCTGAGGAAAAGACCAGGGAAAAAGAAAATTCTAAGGGAAATTTCAATATTGCAAACTCAACTAAGACATTTATTAAACAAAGAAGTAGAATGGAACTTGAAAAGGCTCCAGCAAAAATCGTTTGAAGGAGCAAATAAGACGGGGAAATACTTGGCGTGGCAGCTGAAAAAAAAGAGGGAAAATAAAATAATTAATAGAATTGTGATAGATGAAAGAGACGTAGTTACTCAAGAGGGAATAAAAAGAGAATTTTTTAAGTATTATGCCAAGCTGTTTAAAGGTGCTGAAGTAAAGAGAAAAAAGATAGATGAATATCTACAGAAAATAAAAATTGAGCCATTAACTGAGAATATGAGAAAAATTTTGAATGACCCAATTGAAAAAATAGAAATTGAGGCAGCAATCAACGTGATGAAAAATGATAAAGCTCCCGGGCCAGACGGTTATACAGCCAAGTATTTTAAAATGTTTAAAGATGAATTAATACCAAAATTACAGAAGCTGATGAATGCAATAAGAGTCAAAGGGAAGGTACCAAATACATGGAAAGAAGCTGTTATTTCTTTGATACCTAAAGAAGAAAGAGATGTTACAAATGTGAAAAATTACAGACCAATTTCACTTTTGAACAATGATTATAAAATATTTACAAGAATTCTGGCAGAACGTCTTAAGCAATATTTGATAAATTTTATAAAAGAGGACCAAGCCGGTTTTCTTCCCAAAAGACAAATAAGAGACAATATTAGAACTGTTGTAAATATTGTAGAATATTATGAAAGACATCCAGAAAAGGAAGTAGCGCTATTCTTTGCGGATGCAGAAAAAGCATTTGACAATTTAAATTGGGACTTTATGTTTGCAGTGATGGAAAAAATGGAGCTTGGAGAAAGTTTTATAAGAATGATAAAGGCAATATATTCTGAACAAAGTGCAAGGCTGTGCATCAACGCAGATCTTACAGATGAAATGAAAATTAGTAAAGGTACCAGACAAGGCTGCCCGCTTTCGCCATTGCTGTTTATAATGACTCTTGAAATTTTACTAATGCAGATTCAAGAAGAAAAAGATTTAGAAGGACTACAAATAAAAGGATTTACCTATAAATACAGAGCATTTGCAGATGATATAATGTTTATAAATGAAAATCCTTTACAAGTTACACCTTTGTTGTTAATGAGAATACAAGAGTTTGGGGAGTTGGCGGGACTTTATATAAACAAAGAAAAATCAAAAATCTTATGTAAGAATATGCAGAAAAATAGACAACAAGAACTACAAAGACTAACGGGTTGTGAAGTTACCTCTAAGGTAAAATACCTAGGGGTAGAGATAACAATGAAAAATATTGATTTGTTTAAGAACAATTATGAAAAGCTATGGCGTAAAATAGAAGAAGATATGCTAAAGTGGAACAAGCTCAATTTGTCACTGTTGGGTAGAATAGCTGCAGTAAAAATGAATATTTTACCAAGGATTATGTATCTGTTTCAAACCATCCCCATTGTGAAAGATGCTAAGCAATTTGATAAATGGCGAAGAAAAATTTCGGAATTCGTGTGGGCCGGGAGGAAACCTAGAATTAAAATGAAAGTCCTGATAGATGCGAAAGAGAGAGGTGGATTCCAATTACCAGATTTGAAACTGTATCATGAAGCAATTTGTTTAGTATGGTTAAAAGAATGGATAACGTTATTAAATAAAAAACTTCTAATGTTAGAAGGCCATGGAAAAAAATTCGGCTGGCATGCATATTTGTACTATGGAAAAAAGAAGATGGACGGTCTTTTCTCTCACCATTATATAAGGAGTAGCTTATTAAATGTGTGGATAAAGTACAAGAAATATGGTGATGAGAGGAGACCTTTATGGATAGTGCCGGCTGAAGTGATAAAGTTAACGGCCAAAACAGTCAAGGAAAAACAACTATCATACAACCAGTTACTAAAAATACAAAGCGGGAAAATAGAATTGAAAACTGCAGAAGAACTAAACTATAAATATGATTGGTTTCAAATGCAACAAATAAAAAGTTTGATGGAGAATGATATCAAAGCTGAAGGAATAAGGAAAGAACAAACAGAAATGGAAAGAGTTCTGCTTGGAGATAATGAGAAATTAATTTCAAAAGTGTACAAATTACTTTTACAATGGGCTACAGAAGATGAAGTAGTGAAATCTCAAATGATAAAATGGGCAATTAATGTAAATAAAGAAATAAAGATGGAATCTTGGGAATATCTGTGGAAAAATTCCATGAAACTCGCAACATGTCATAGTATTAAAGAGAACTGTTTTAAGATGATGTATAGATGGTATATGACTCCAAAAAAATTAGCAAAGATGAACAATAAGATGCCAGATAGGTGCTGGAAATGTAAAAAGCATGAAGGTTCTTTCTACCATATGTGGTGGACTTGTGAAAGAGCTAAAATGTTTTGGCAAATGATTCAACAAGAGATATCTAAGATCCTGGGATATGAATTCAATAAAGAGGCAGAGACTTTTCTGCTGGGATTACAAATGGAAAAATTTCCAAAAGAAGATAGAACATTAATATGGTACTTGCTCTCAGCTGCTAGGACATTGTATGCGCAGTTGTGGAAGCAAGAAAAAATACCAGAAAAATGGGACTGGATTATGAAAGTTATGTCATGGAGTGAAATGGACAAATTAACAAGAAAATTAAGAGACTGTGATTTAGAACTTTTTAACCAAGAGTGGAAGAAATTCAGAAGATATGTAGAGAAAGAGTGGAAAATAAAAGGACATTGGACAATTTTTGAGGATTAAGATTTTTAAGATAACAATACAATTCTTGAAGGGGGTTCTTCTTCCCTATGTTTCTTTTTTGTTTCGTTTTTTTTTCTTGATAGTTAAGGGTACCTTTAATATCTGTTTTTTTAAAGAAAATAACACTGGCGGGGGTCAAGTAATTGGGGGAGGGGTGGGAGAAAGTAAGATGTGGGGTAGAATGATGGTCTTTTTCTTAATATATATTAAGCTTTTTATAAGTTGTAGTTATAGTTCTACTACCATATGTTACTAATAAAATTGTTTATTCACAAAGATAGCGGCTAAACGTAAATACTGTGTTGTAATAGGTGATTTTAACTACCCGCAGATTGATTGGGTCAATATGTTTTCTGGTCGAGAGAAAGAGATTGAGTTTCTTGATGCTCTCAATGACTGTGCTATGGAGCAGATGGTCTCAGAACCTATCAGGGGTGGGGTGATCCTGGATTTGGTCCTAAGTAATGCCCAAGACTTGGTGAGAGATGTAAAAGTGATTGCGCCACTTGGGAGCAGTGATCATAATGTTATTGATTTCACCGTTTGTATAAATAGGGAGTTGTCCAAAAAGACCGCCACAACCACATTTAACTTTAAAAGGGGTAAATACACTGAGATGAGGAGGCATGTGAGGAGGAAACTGAAAGGAAAGGTACATATGGTCAAAACCCTTGGGGAAGCTTGGACACTATTTAAAGCTATAATCCTAGAAACTCAGATAAAATACATACCACAAGTTAGGAAAGGCACAAACAGGCATAAGAAAAGGCCTGCATGGTTAACAAACAAAGTAATGGAAGCTGTAAAAGGTAAGAAGGACTTCTTTAAGCTGTGGAAAACCAGTCCAAGTGAGATTAGTAAAAGGGAAAACAGGCTGTGGCAAATCAAATGCAAGACTGTGATCAGGCAGGCAAAAAGGGACTATGAGCAGCATATTGCAAAAAACATAAAGACCAACAATAAAAATTTCTTCAAATATATTAGAAGTAGGAAACCAGCCAGGGAGGCAGTGGGGCCCTTGGCTGACCATGGGGTAAAAGGATTACTGAAGGAGGATAGGGAAATGGCTGAGAAGCTAGATGAATTTTTTGCCTCCATCTTCACTGTGGAAGACGAGAACTTTTTGCCCACCCCAGAACCACTAATTTTGGAAGGGGTGTTGAAAGACCTGAGTCAGATTGAGGTGACAAAAGAGGAGGTCCTACAACTGATAGACAAATTAAAAACTAATAAGTCACTGGGTCCGGATGGCATACATCCAAGAGTTCTGAAAGAACTCAAAGTTGAACTTGTGGATCTTCTAACAAAAATCTGTAATCTTTCATTGAAATCTGCCTCCGTTCCTGAGGACTGGAAGGTAGCAAATGTCACCCCATCTTTAAAAAGGGTTCCAGAGGAGATCCGGGAAATTACAGGCCAGTCAGTCTGACTTCAATACCGGGAAAGTTGGTAGAAACCATTATCAAGGACAGAATGAGTAGGCACATTGATGAACACGGGTTATTGAGGAAGACTCAGCAAGGGAAGATCTTGCCTCACTAACCTGTTACATTTCTTTGAGGGGGTGAACAAACATGTGGACAAAGGAGACCCGATAGATGTTGTTTACCTTGACTTCCAGAAAGCTTTTGATAAAGTTCCTCATCAAAGGCTCCTTAGAAAGCTTGAGAGTCATGGAGTAAAAGGACAGGTCCTCTTGTGGATCAAAAACTGGCTGAATAATAGGAAGCAGAGAGTGAGTATAAATGGGCAGTCTTCGCAGTGGAGGACGGTAAGCAGTGGGGTGCCGCAGGGCTCGGTACTGGGTCCCATGCTCTTTAACTTGTTCATAAATGATTTAGAGTTGGGAGTGAACAGTGAAGTGGCCAAGTTTGCGGATGACACTAAATTGTTCAGGGTGGTGAGAACCAGAGAGGATTGTGAGGAACTCCAAAGGAATCTGTTGAGGCTGGGTGAGTGGGCGTCAACATGGCAGATGAGGTTCAATATGGCCAAGTGCAAAGTAATGCACATTGGGGCCATGAATCCCAGCTACAAATACAAGTTGATGGGGTGTGAACTGGCAGAGACTGACCAAGAGAGAGATCTTGGGGTCGTGGAAGATAACTCACTGAAAATGTCAAGACAGTGTGCGTTTGCAATAAAAAAGTCCAATGCCATGCTGGGAATTATTAGGAAGGGAATTGCAGACAAATCAGCCAGTTTCATAATGCCCCTGTATAAATCGATGGTGCGGTCTCATTTGCAGTACTGTGTGCAGTTCTGGTCGCCGCACCTCAAAAAGGATATTATAGCATTGGAGAAAGTCCAGAAAAGGGCAACTAGAATGATTAAAGGGTTGGAGCACTTTCCCTATGAAGAAAGGTTGAAACGCTTGGGACTCTTTAGCTTGGAGAAACATCGACTGTGGGGTGACATGATAGAGGTTTACAAGATAATGCATGGGATGGAGAAAGTGGAGAAAGAAGTACTTTTCTCCCTTTCTCACAATACAAGAACTCGTGGGCATTCGATGAAATTGCTGAACAGACAGGTTAAAACGGATAAAAGGAAGTACTTCTTCACCCAAAGGGTGATTAACATGTGGAATTCACTGCCACAGGAGGTGGTGGCGGCCACAAGTATAGCCACGTTCAAGAGGGGTTTAGATAAAAATATGGAGCACAGGTCCATCAGTGGCTATTAGCCACAGTGTGTGTGTATATATAAAAATTTTTGCCACTGTGTGACACAGAGTGTTGGACTGGATGGGCCGTTGGCCTGATCCAACATGGCTTCTCTTATGTTCTTATGAAGGATAGGGGCACCTTCTTTTGGGGTGCACAGAATTGGACCCCCTGGTCCAATCTTTTTGAATCCTGGGAGGTGTTTTGAGGAGAGGCACCAGATGCTGCGCTGAAAATTTGGTGCCTCTACCACAAAAAAAATACCCCCCCCCCCGAGCATCAGATACCCATAGATTAATTCTCCATTATACCCTGTGGGAATCAGTCACTGGAGGAGAAGGAGGGGGAGGAGACTGGATTTATAAGCCACCTTTCACTTTCCAAAGGAGTCCCACAACAGCAGACACCCTGTTAGATAGATGAAGCTGAAGAAGCTCTAACAGAACTGCTCTTAAGAGGAACAGCTCTGTGAGAACTTGTAAGTGATTCAAGGTCACATCAGCAGGTGGATGTGGAGGAGTGGAGAATCAAACCTGGTTCTCCCAGATAAGCGTTCACACACTTAACCACTACACCAAACTGGTTCTAGGACATAATGGAGTGCCCAGCAGACATTTCCCTCTCCCCGCTTTCTGATAACCCTGAAGCCAGGGGATGGCCTCCAAACTGAGGGATTCCCTGCCCCGAACTGGAGATTAGCAACCCTACAACTGTGATTCAAAAACAAAATGTAAAGTGAATATTCAGGCTTCTAGAGTAACTGCAGGGCCTGGTAAGAATACTGGTTTACCCCAGACTTGTTGTAAGCATTTCCAATTACATATAAATGCATGAACCTTGAGAGTCATCTCATTTGTGTGAGTCAGAATACCAGTAACTGGTGCTGGCACCTACATACAAATAAGGCTTATTTGTGTAGTAAATGTATTTATTCCTGACATACCATGAACAAAACATTCAGAGGCAAAATAGCTTTAGCAGTGGCTATCGCTGTGTCTGTTTTAGCTATTAATGTAAAGCTAATTTGGCTGGGAGAATAGTAAGGGCCCAATGATTCAAGCCCTAACTAAAATCAATACAAATTAAGCTTCCGCTTTGTAAGATTAATTCCTTGACTTTGAAACTATTCTGCATGGAAGAATTGATGCCAAATTAATTAATTTGTATAGTAACTGAAAGCTGTGTGAAAGTCAGTGGGTTCCAGGGAATAATGCATACATTTCTTGGCTTATTGTTCAACACCTGTGAGTTCTCATTCAAAGGTTGCTTCAAAAGTAGTCCAAAGCAATGATGACATGATTTTATTTCATTTCATCAGGTTATACCATGAAATATGCAATACCTAATACTTTCTCACAGTTTTAATTAAGTTTGCTACATAAGGCCATAGATTCCTAGAAAGAGTTGCTGGATGCTCACACATTAGCCAGTATTTTCTGGGCTGCATCTTGTAACCCAATCCAATATTAGGCTCTTATAAGTTTTAAAGATGCAGGAACACGATAAGACAGACACTTGTAGGCAGGGCCTTTTTTTTTTTGGAAAAAGAGGTGCCAGAACTCTCAAGAGGGAAATGAAGGAGAAACATACAGGTGCCCCTCATGAACTTTTAAACATTTTTTGAGAATTTTGTTTCCATGAAGAGGCTCTGAAACTCCATACCACTGCGTTCCCCCAGGAAAAAAACCCTGTTTATAGGATTGGAATTAAACTACATTAGAGTTTAAGCAGGAATCAGCATTACGG
This sequence comes from Heteronotia binoei, assembly GCF_032191835.1. NCBI lineage: Eukaryota > Metazoa > Chordata > Lepidosauria > Squamata > Gekkonidae > Heteronotia > Heteronotia binoei. The sequence continues at coordinate 131,849,799 of NC_083224.1, read as the reverse complement.
TTTTGACAAGAACAACTATGGCAACATAAAGTTCATCATTCAGACTACGGATCATAGGCAGGACCAGACAGGACAGGGTACAACAGTCAAGAGACTGAAATTAATATCAAGGCTAAATTGGGAAAAAGTAATGTAAAGCTAGAACAGAAACAAATATAAAAAAAGATGAGATTGGGCACACTGATCCAAAGGAGAGCAAACTAGGCTTATGTGATCCAAAGCTAACTCCACAGGGTCTACTAGTCTGCCAGCAGTTAATTTAGGCCATTTTCCCACTGAGCTTACCTCAGAGCGACGTCCCTCTTCACCGCGCAGCGTCTGCGCGGATTTCCCACCAACTGCTCCGAGGCTGCTCCGAGGAACCAGGAAGTTCTTGACCTTTTGCATCGCAAATGGAAACCGCTAAAAACCAGTTTACGTTAGCGATGCAAAAGCCGCGACTCTACTTGGTTACTCGGAGCAGCCTCGGAGCAGTTGGTGGGAAATCCGCACAGACGCTGCGTGGTGAAGAGGGACGTCGCTCCGAGGTAAGCTCAGTGGGAAAACGGCCTTAGATAATATTTTACCAGTCAACTGAAAAGCTGGCATTGATCAGCAAGTAACAGAGACTGGTCCAAAATCACCCAGTCAGCTTCCACAGCGAGAACCTGGGTCTGGCAGACCCCACTCTGAAGACTTAACTTCTATGCCCTCCTCAAACTCCACCACAGAATAATAATAATAATAATAATAATAATAATAATAATAATAATAATAATAATAATAATAATAATAATAATAATAATAATAATAATAATAGTAATAATAATAATAATAATAATAATAATAATAATAATAATAATAATAATAATAATAATAATAATAATAATAATTTTTATTTATATCCCGCCCTCCCCGCCGAGGCAGGCTCAGGGCGGCTCACAGACATGGAAAGTGCCATGAATTACAGTAAATACATTATACAATAAAATACATTAAATAAATAAATAAATTAGTTAAAACCACAACAGATAAGGTACTATAATACAAGACAGTGTATATCAGATGGCTGGATGTCATTTCAGGTTTCAATCTTGTAGGCCATTTGAAAAAAAAATAGTTTTGCATGCCCTGTGGAACTGATTATAGTCCCGCAGGGCTCAAACCTCCGCTGGTAATTGATTCCACCAATGGGGAGCCGTTACTGAGAAGGCCTGCTCTCGAGTTGTTTTCAGTTTGGCCTCCCTTGGTCCAGGGATTTTTAAGAGATTTTGGGAGATAGATCTCAGTGCTCTCTGGGGAATATATGGGGAGAGGCGGTCCCTAAGGTAGACAGGTCCTCGGCCATATAGGGCTTTAAAGGTAATAACCAGCACCTTGTAACGAACTTGGAACACAATTGGCAGCCAGTGCAGCTCCCGCAATCTAGGCCGCACGTGCTCCCACCGGGGTAGTCCCACTAGCAGCCTGGCCGCCGCATTCTGCACCAGCTGCAGTTTCCGAGTTCGGTACAGGGGCAGCCCCATGTAGAGGGCATTACAGTAGTCCAGCCTCGAGGTGACCGTTGCATGGATCACAGTTGCTAGGTCGCCGCGTTCCAGGAAAGGGGCCAACTAGTTCGCCCTCCTAAGATGGAAAAAGGCGGCTTTAGCAGTGGCTGCTATCTGTGAATTTAGTGGCTTTAGCAGTGGCTGCTATCTCCAGGAATTTCCCACCAACCTGGAACTGGCAGCCCTCATCAGCACTGGCCCCAATGAGTTCTCCCTCAGAGGCCTTTAGTGATACCTGTCAGACCAACAGTCTCTCCCTGATAATGCTGTTAATCTTAAGCACAGGATTTCAAATTCTCTCTCTCTGTCTTGCTTTCCCTCCCTCCCTCCTTCTCTGTATCTGGTCTACTGCCAGGAGACACCATTCCCTGCCCCCATCTATGACTGTTTCCCTTCCAGAGGAGGATAGGAAGGAGCTCTCAGACAATCAAGGGAAGGTTTTCTCTGGCTATTTCCCTTCACCTCCCTCAGCCAATCGAAGCTTTCTCTGACTATTTCCTTCCTCCTCCCTCCCTCAGCCAATCAAGGGAGGGTTTCTTTCTCTCCTCTGCAAAGCGGTGTGAGAGGTGGCTCAGTCAATGGGAGAGTAGGGAGAGCTAGTAACTGCCAGAACCAGTGAGCTTCCACAGCAAGATGAGAATTTGAACCTGGGTCTCCCAGATCCTACTCCGAAGCTTTAACTGCTATACCACACTAGCTTTCATAGGGTGGCTGATGTTGAACAATAGCAAGCAGTCAGGCCTAACTGAGTAATGCAAATCAGGTAGTATCAAGTAACTGAAAAGTTGCTACCAGGTCTAAGTTTGCCAGCCTCTGGATGGGACCTGGAGATCTCTCAGAGTTACAACTGAGTTTCTGACAACAGAGATCTATCCCCTTGGAGAAAATGGCCACTTTGGTGGTTGGACTCTATTATATCTGAGGAATCTCCACTCCACTCCCAAACTCTGTCTTCCTGAGATTCAATCACAAAATCACAAGGGATTTCCTAACCTGGAGTTGGAAACCCTAGTCAGGCCTGGCCCAGTGAAACCTCCCTCAAAGACTGAAGTAGATGTGGAAAGGGCCATCTCCCCTCTCTCTGCCTTTTACTGACAGAACCAACATTGGAATCTGTGCTTTCCCAGCAATGGTCACTGAGGGAATCTGTTGCTTCAAGCTACATGTACTCCACTTATCATGTGGTGTTTTTTTTTTTTTAAACCCTCAATGTATTGGGGTGATGGTGGTTATTTTTTGTTTTTTTTGTCTGCAAACCTCAGGCTTTTTCAGGTCTGTAGAAAGATCTGTCTTGCCTGTTTACTGCTCCAGTCACTTGATTTAAGTAACTTCAGATCTGGCTGAATTCACTATTACTGTATAGATGGGCTGAATGAGAAACACTGGCTTCTTGAACAATTTGATGCAGCCAATGTTGTATTGCATGTAGTATGATTTATATTTGATGCATGTTATGGGATGTGACAATGAAAATAAGGAACATCTTAAGCATTAGATCTAAGGTTGCCAACTCTGGCTTGGAAAATTGGTGGCGATATGGGGGCAGTACCTAGGGAGAGACTTCTGTTTCTTCTAGATTTTATTGTATGATATAGAATCTGCTCTCAAAACTGCCATTTTTCCTCCCAAGGAAACTGATTTCTCTAGTATGGAGATCAGTTGTAATTCTGAGAGAACACAGTCAGAACCTGGAGGTTGGTAACACTAAATCCTATTGTCAAAAGACCAAGTCCTAACCATTTTTATGCTGACACAAGAACTAGTTGGGATTCCTTTTGAGTCCCAACAAAAGCCTATGATGGGGAATTACAAGACCCATGCGGACCACAAGTTATGTGGACAGGCGCTACTGTGAAGAAGATCATTGGCAATGATCATCCTTTTTTCCTCTTGTATCAGTGAAACCACTATCAGGGTACCCAACTCCAGGCTGGAAAATTCCTAGGGATTTGGGGAATGTGGGATTTGGTGGAGGGGAGAGACTACAGCAAGGCTGTCCACTAGAGCAGACATTTTCTCTGGGTGAACTGATCTCCAGGTGAACTGATCTCTGTAATTTGGAGATCAGATGTAATTCTAGGACAGTCCCATGCCCCACCTGGAAACTGGCAACCCTGATATGTTCCAATCTAATGAGTTTTCATTTGTCCTGTATGAAACAACCCTTCCATTCTACCTGAGAAAGAGATCTATTAACTTACAGTCCACTTACTTGACCAATTTGGAATGGTAAAAAAAAATTACCAGATTTGTTTAATAAATAAATTTGTAGATGCAACATAAACTTGCTTTTACATGTTTAAGAGTGCTAATATGGTGAGGAGATGGTACAGTGATGAGACTGTCACAATAACCGATAATAATGCCAACTTTTTTCTTGCAACAGTTGCCACTTGGCTAATAACAGCACTTGGGACGCCCATCATCCATTTTTGTAACAAATAAGACTGGGATAATCTTTAACATATAGAAGACTAGATTGAAAGCAATACATGTCACAGCAGAGATCTGTGCTCATATGAATTAATGAGGGTCCCATGGGAAACCCTCCAAAGCATCAATAAGAGAGCAGATCCCCTGTCAACTATTACATTTGCCTGAGGCAAAAAAATCCATATTGTAAAGGGAAAACAACAAATGACCTCCCAGCACAGATAAACATTAGCATCAGTAAATTGGTGAGGTAGTTCAGATGACATTTGCTACTCAGGGGAGGCCCTTCTGGGAATAGCAGGGGTGCATCAGGTCAGGATTGAGGCAGGTCGGCTGAACAGCATGTAAAACTTGTATTAGCCTACCCCATGCTTGGATGCAAGTGCTATTTGTTACTCAGTTCCATTAGAGAGGGGGGAATCATCCTGTATATAAAAGCAAAAAAAAAAAAAAAGTAATAAGCAATGCATTAATGTTGACATGTAGTGGAACAGATGGCTTTCTGTTTCCAGAACAAATGTGTCATGTTGGAGTACAGTACAAAAAAAATAATATTCTGGTAACGCATGAGTGTTGTGTGAAGCTTTTGATGAATTTAAGCCAGGGTCTGAATTAGCACGGGGCCTGGACGAGGGCAAGCTGGCAGTGACTTAATCCAAGCAGGACAGGGAGATTGATTATGTTATTCAGCTGAAAGAGGCAGCTCAAACAGTTGGCACAAAGTACGGTGATACTGCTTCAGTTAAGGGAGCACATCCACTGTGTCTATCATATTCTTTGACCTGGATGAATTATTAGGTTCAAATCTATTTTGCTGTGAATAGTTTTCCTATGTGTTTATAATGTGCAGATGTACTCAAAATTGGGGCTTGAGGGCAATACACCTTTGTAGAGAGTAATGTCTTCCAACTACATGGAAGCTGAAGCTGGTGCAGAATTTTATGGAGGCCTAAATTTGATAACCATAGTAAAAGATCACACATAAGGCTAGATATTATGAATATATTGTCCTATTTACTAATTAGCATAATGCAAGATTCTGTCTTCCTCTTCCTCTGAGTGAAACAAGGTCTCATCATTAGTTTGGGTCCTCACAATGAGGGAGGGTGAGAAGCGGGAAAGCCCCTGGGGGGGACTACATTAGGTCTGACCTGCTTAAAGAGCATCGGGATTGGTGGGCTCCAACGTTGGCTTCCCTTTTCTCATATATCGACGAAACAGCAAACATGCCAGCCGACTGGGGCTGGGCAATTATTGTGCCCATTTACAAAAGAGGGGGTCATGAACTCCCCGTGAACTATAGGCCAATTAGTTTGCTTAGTGCTATTAGCAAACTGTATGCCTTACATCTGAGGGACAAACTCACGGCCTGGATGGATTCACAAGGCATTATTGCCGATGTCCAGGCTGCCTTCTGCCCTGGAAGATCCCACCTTGACCAGACTTTGGTGCTGCAATTTCTGGTTGATAAATATTTGGCCACAAAGGGTTCCAGACTCTTTGCAGCCTTTGTCGACTTTAAGGCTGCCTTTGATCTGATACCCAGATCCAGGTTATGGGACAAGCTTGCAGCTTCGTCTATTGACAGACGGCTGTTGTTGCTAATGGTTAGCCTTTATAGCAACTCGGGCATCAGGATAAGATGCTCATCTCAAGGCCATCTAACCCAACCAATTTTAGTGAACAAGGGTGTCAGACAGGGTTGTGTGCTCGCCCCCTTGCTTTTCAATTTCTACATAAACTCACTTCTAACCTCCTTTAATGATTTGGCTTTACATCCTCCCAAGCTCGCCGATCGGCATATTCCAGTTTTAGCGTATGCTGACGACGTGCTTATACTATCCAGGACGCAGATTGGTATGCGAAGGGCCCTTCGCCATCTAACCCAGACCAGTCTGCAGGAAAAGTTGGAAATTAATCTAGATAAAACCAAGGTTTTAGTCTTCACCAAACGTTTCAAGGCTCATTGCTGGTTTCTAAATGGTAAACCCATTGAGCAAGTTAAAATTATTAAATACCTGGGGGTGATTTTTCATTATCAGGGAAAGCGTGTGGCACATAAGAACTATGTTGCACAATCTGCGCAAAGAACAGCTGATGCCATCTACCGTTTTTACATCTCTAAAGGGGCCAAATTCTTGCCTGCAGCACTAAGGCTGCATACTGCAAAGACCAGGGTCCAGTTGCTCTATGGCGCTGAAATTGGCCCTTATTCAACCACCAAGCCGTTGGAGATAGTACAAACCAAACTCTTGCGCAAGCTTCTGTCCGTTCCCAGTTGTGTGCCAAACACTGCCATCAGGTTGGAATCTGGCGTCCCAAGCATCGAGACGTCTATGTGGTTAAACACCCTTTGTTACTTTTTGAGGGTTCTCTCAAAGCCAGGTGGCCTTCCCCATCTGATTTTTTTCGACTCTTTTGTGGGAACTTGGGAGAAAAGGTGTCTAGATTATTTTAGACTCTGTGATCTCTCCCCTGAGTCCCTAGTAATGATGGAACTGAGGGATGCGAAAGAACTTTTGCGCCTGAGGTTGGTTGAGCTGGAACTGAGATCTGCTAGAGCTAGTCTTTCTGCGCACATTTTCTTAGGGAAGCAAGCTGAAGTACTGTCCCCAGCCAGGTATCTTTTCAACATCACTATCCCAAAATATCGGATAGCTTTCTCAAAAGCACGACTCAACGCTCTTTTCTCTTCGGTGCTTTTGGGACGTTACGCTGGGTCCCCATATCTGGAAAGATTGTGCCCCTGTAATTGCAATGAGGTCGAAACAACTCTCCACATCGTTTTGCGGTGTCCAAATTACAATGACTTGAGGGCAAGATTAATCTCTCCAATTCTCGGGTCCTTGGCGGGCAGGCCGGAGGATGAGCAGATTGCCTTCCTCCTGTCTGACACTCACTCTGATGTTTCAACTAAGATTGCCCGTTTCTGTTATGTTGCTCAGTTGGAAAGGAGGGAAATTGAGAATGTAAATCTTGGCTATGATTTTTAACAATATATGTAATAGTTGGCGTAAGAAACTTTGTGTAAGAGGTGATGGGTTTGTTTTTATGATTTTGTTTCTGTTTGTATTAAGCTGGTCGGATGACCGTGAATAAAGTACTACTACTCCTCACAATGAAGATCTATCTGAAATCTGTCCTTGCAATTATCTTATAACTTGCTGCTCGCAGGGTTGCCAATCTCTAGGTGGGGCCTGGAGTTCTCCTGGAATTACAGGTGATCTCCAGACTACAGAGATCAATTTCCCTAAAGAAAACGACAGCTTTAGAAGGTGGCCACCTTGACCAGGGCTAGGGCCTTTTTGCTCCTGGCCCCAACCTGGTGGAACTCTCTGCCAAATAGCATCAGGCTTCTGTAAAGTGTTATGAAATTCCACAAGGCCTGTAAGGAGGAAATGTTCCATCAGGCTTTTGGTTGAGGACAGCAATGGTTTCTATTCTGGTTGGGCACCTCTCCAGGCTACTCTGTTTCTTGCCCCCCCATGAGGTGGTCACAATATGGAATACAAAACCAAAAGATATTTCGCCATCTGACTTTTAAAGAATTCTGTATTAGTATTGTTCTGTGTTTTATTCTATGGTCTTGATGTTTTTATGAAATAATGTACATCACCCAGAGCCCTGCGGTAGCAGGGATTGGGTGATCCATAAATTGAAATAAATAAAATAAGATTTCAAAGGCATTGCACTCCGACTGAACTCTCTCCCCTCCTCCAGCTCCCCCCTTCTGAGGCGCCACCTTCCAAATCTCCATGCATTTCCTAACCTAGAGTTGGCAAATGCATTCACAAGTGACATTAGTTACGCAGTGAAAACATTGACAAAAATGAGTTTAATGTGAGGTATTTGCTAGTAAGCATCTGCTTGAAAATAACTGAATAGTAGAAAAAAGAAAATAGTCTACCAGTGCAAAGATGTCAAGATATCATCCCACAGTACCAGGATGCATTGTGGGCCTCTTGATAGATAAGATCTCAGTAGTCAGCTGCCTGAAAGTTTGTCCTATAAATTATCAAAGTGACATCAGCGGAAGATTTGTGCTCCTAAAAGATAATTAGGAGAGACCACCACTTCCAGGCATTTTAAAAGTATCTACTTCCATCTCTGTCTTTGCTCCTAGCTCACAGGAGCCAACCACCGACTGAAAAACAGTGTACCTCCTTGTTAATTATAGTGCTGCAAAACTAAAGTGCTGCAAAATGCTGTAAAGCATACTGCAGAAAAATGCAGTAAGATACAAGATATACCCTACCTCCCACCTATACTCCCTCTAAGCAGTGGAGTCTTGTGAGCAAAAATTCTACTTTGTCTGCTACTGGCATTAAAGTTGTGAGCAGCTGCATGAATGAGTTTGCTCATACTAACTCAGCTTAGAGGGAACGCTGCCTCCAACCACTGTATGCTTAGGGTTACCAACTTTCAGGTGAAATCTGAATTACAACTGATCTCCAGACTATGAGAATTTTCCCCTACAGAAAATGGCAGCTTTGGAAAACAGACTCTGTGGAATCACATCCTTGCTGAGGTCTAGGGTTGCCAGATCCTGTCTCCTTGTTGGCAGAGGACTTCGGGAGGCATTCCTGGAGGGGGAGGGAACATCCCTCAATCTGATGACATCATGCATGACATCAGTGATGACATCTCCTTAGGAATGCAGGCCAACTGCAAGTGGTGAATTCAACACTTGTCGTTCAGGCACCAGCTGTCCCCACTTGCAAAAAGCATTTTAAAGGGTCTCTTTAAATGCTTTTGACAAGAGGGGGCTGCACACACCTGAATTCCAAGTGGTGAATTCACCATGTGCAGTTCAGGCACAGGTGGCCTCCACGTATAAAAAGCATTTAAGGGTCCCTTTAAATTATTTTTACAAGCGGGGGCCATGTGCACCTGAATTCCAAGTTGCAAATTCACCTTGTGCAGTTCAGGCACTTGACCTTTTAAATGCTTTTTACAAGCGGGAGCTGCGCACTCTTGAACTGCAAGTGGTGAATTCACCGCTTGGAATTCAGGCACACATGGCCCCTGCTTGTAAAAACACTTAAAGGGATCAGTGCCTGAACTGCACATGGTAAATTTGCCGCTTGGAATTACAAGTGGGGGCAGCCCATGCCTGAACACCAAGTGGCAAATTCACCACTTGCAGTTCAGGTGTGCAGTCAGCGACCACCCCACCAGCAAGATTTAAAGGGCTCTCCAGTTGATCACCTGGAGGCTCCTAGAGGCTGCTGATGGTTGCTCTTTGGGGTGGGGCTTCCACCTTCTGGCCAAGTGGCTGGCAGCAGGTAGGAGCTCACAAAATTGGGTGATCATCCACCCCCACCTTGGCACTGGCATCCCTACTGAGGTCCCGCAGCTCCCCAAACTCTGTTTTCTCCAAACTCTGCCACACCACATCTCCAGGAATGTTCCAACACAGGGCTAGCAACTCTACTTATACTGAGTCAGACCATATCTGTATCTAGCTGTATAGCTAATATCGGCTAATCCAGTGATACTTATTCCATGGGTCATGACTCACCTCTTGCCCTTCTGATCACTGTTCCCTATTGTACCTGCCCCGCGTTACAGGAAAGTGGCATCTTCTTTAGATACTGGGATTATTTCATCACTAATAATAACTGGGGTTATTTCATCATGTCTCAAGATAATTTTTTTATTTTTAAAATACAGCACAGCTTGTCCATGGTGGTTATACCAAAACTGTAGAGATGCAGGGATTCTGGTATGGGGCTGGGTCATCATGTGCAACTAGATAAGGTGGTAGAATGGGGTATGCCATAACTGAACATTAGCCCATGGGGGGAAAACCCCTTCTTGCAAGTAAAAAATTTATCATGGAGTCAGGTTCCAACAACTCCTGCTGCAGAACTATAGCAAAACTTCAGGGGTACTTCAAACATAGAGAAGCATTATTTTTTACATCCAACCCAATCAAATTCTGGAGAACTCAAAAGTTTACACACTGGTTTGTGCTGAAACTGTGACTTGCAAGCCTTGTCTCTTAGTCCGGATATACAAGGGCTGGCTAAATTTCAACAGTAACAGATAGAGGCAACCACACATGCTCAAATTAAAATGACTATAGTTGCCTATCATTGTTTACATGTGTTGTGTGTGTGTTGGGGGGGGGGAGTATGCAGAGCATATAATCATGTGGCTCATGTGATAGGAATTGCAAATGTGGTAGGGTTGCGAGGTTTCCCCTGGCAACCAGCAGGGGATGGGGGAGGGTATAGGGTTGTTAGATCCAAATTGGAAAACTCCTGTAGATTTGGAGAAGGAGCCTGGGGAGGACAGGGACCTCAGTGAGGCACAATGTCATATAATTTACCCCCCAAAGCATTCATTTTCTCCAGGGGAACTGATTTCTGTAATTGGGAGATAAACTGTAATTTTGGGGGATTAGCAGGTCCCACCTGGAGGCTGACATCCCTAATCTGTGGGGTGAATAGCACAGGTCTAATATGACTTGCAGTGACTCTACAAGGTCTCAGGTCTTATTGTTTTTACCTATTAGTTGATCCATTTAACTGAAGATGACATGGGACCTTCTGCATATCAAGTAGATGCCCTACCAGTAAGTCATTGTCTCCCTTCATTATAAAATACATTGTATGTAGTCCCAGATCCCATGGTTCATTCCTTTCTTCTTTATAAAATCAGGAATGGACTAAACAAGCTGGTTTATGTACACTGGATTTTATACATTAATTCTAGAGTCTGTTGGTATTACTTTACTCATGCATGGACATTGAGAGTGTCAGAGGCAGGGTAAATTGCCTAGGGGCTGGAATGAGAAAGCATGATCTATGCTCACCACAATCAAAAGGAACCAGACAGATGATAATTTGCACCATTTATACATACAGATTTTATGTAGAATCTGAAACTTCAATAGTATCTTTATAATTGTGATGGAAGAACCTAAGATTTGAAGTACTAAAAGACAGATGGTTTATTCTTATTTGCTGTCCTGTTCCTGATCTTTTTTTGTTTGCATCATATTTCTTTATAGGTAACCTCACAGCTATGAGAGCTAAAACTTTTTACACATCTTTAAAAGCTGAGGCGTTTAGATTTTTTTCAATACAAGTTGTGGACCATATGCTCTTTCGAAAGACGTATGCTGTCCATGGAACTTGAACTGATTTTCAAGTTCTGCATGTCTAGGATATATTTGTTGTCATCAAATAGAAAAGCAGCCCTGTATCGCAAGAATTCTGCTAGATAATTTTATAAATCAGAATGAGAACTTTGAATAAATGAAACAAACCCAACAAGTGTAACAACCCTCCTTTCCCCTAGAAGTTTCCTAAATATGATTCGTTTAGCACTGATGCAGGTTAGAATATGTTAATGATGCTGCTGCATGTACTTTTTTTCTGTTTTTGTTCCTCCCACACAGCTGCCCCAGCATCTACAAAAGCTTTGATTTTTACTGATGGAAATATCACTTCAGTAGAAGGCTTTAACTTGTCTTTCTTGTTAAATGCAACTTTACTTACACTTAGTAACAATGGAATTGCAACAATTAGAGATGATGCTTTTCTTGGACTTAGAACACTGAAGACCTTGCAGCTGGACCAGAACCAAATATTAAGCTCTTCTATAACATACAGCACATTTCATGAACTTCAAAAACTGCAAGTATTGGTGCTCAGCAACAATATTTTGAGCAGCATTCATGGTACCTGGTTCAAGAACATGAATGAGCTTATTAGACTCCATTTAAATGGGAATCAGCTCACTAGCGTCACAGGTGAAAGCTTTGGAATGGCAAACCTTGGCAAACTCAGTAGCCTGGATTTATCAAATAACTTCATTACTTCCATTGAGAAGAATGCCTTTCAAGGTCTCATCCAGTTGGTGGAAATGGATCTTTCTAGAAACAGGATGACCCTTATTTTTGACACATTTTCCTCACTGGCTCATTTAAGTCTTCTAAGTTTAGACCAGAATCAGTGGAACTGCACGTGCCAACTTTATGATCTAGCCTCTTTCCTAAGGAAATATGTGAACTCATCCGGAACACTAAAAAATGCTGAGAACACGAGGTGCAGAACTTCTGAAAACCCGTCAGTGATCAATCTGCTTGAACTCACAGAGGTCAACTGTAAGTCATCACTTAAACGTCTCCCTGGTAATATAAAAAACAGGAGGAGGAACTACAGGAGAGACATTGCCCTTGTAGCTGTTTTTTCCTTTCTAGGTAATGACCCCCCCCCTTAATATATTTGTCACCTGCTCCATTTTGCAGACTTAAATGAGACAGAAAATCTGTGATTTAAAGATTGATCTTCAATGCTTATTTGAAAGTTCAAAGTAGACCGGGGGGGGGGGGGGGGGCGGGATTGGACAGACAGTCCAGCTATTTTTGGTATTTGTCTGCGTTGTAGTTTTGCACTTTATGAATGTGAACAGATTAATCTGCTGATTCTACCATTATGTTGCTTCTGCAAGTAGATCACTTGCATGTTTTGCACATTGTCTTCTGAAATATTTTCAGAAGCTCCCCTCACTGTTGCCTCCCCCCATCCTAAAATGACTTTTCCTTTGGAATGATGTAATAATCATTCCTTTGATGCGACCCAAGTTCTGTTCACCTGACAATATGCTTTTTCCTATACTCGAACAGACTCATGTAAAGATTTTTTTCCTAGGAGCCGAAAGTCTCGCCCGAAGCTATACCATTGCCTGAAGCTATACCACCTCAGGCTGTGATCTCGTTTCATTTCACAAATGTTAAGCTCAGGTTGTAAGTAGAAAGGAGACTGCCAAGATGAAAACAAGAATGTAAGGTTGCAGGATGAATTGATAAGTGATACCTCTCCTCTGCAGCCAAACAGAACCAGTTACTCCACTGGCTTTTTATATTGGGGGCGGGGGGAGCTAGGGATGTTGCCAAGCTGAATTTCTGGAGACAGTTACAATGTCCTGAAATTTCCCTTTAGTAGCTTGTATGAGTTATTTCATGTCATTGGTGTATGTAACACATACACTAATTCAAATTATCTGATGTGCAAGAAGAACTAAGTAAAGATGGGTGCTGAAATATTGCTATTTTAATTAATTAATTAATTAATTATATCAGATTTATATCCCGCCCTTCCCTGACTCATTTCTCAAACTAAGAAATGTTAGGCTCAGGTTGTTAAGTAGAAAGATGAAAACAAGAATGTAAGATTGCAGGATGAATTGATGGATTGATAGCTCTTATAGCTAACACATAAAAAGGCCTAATTCCTCTTTGTGAGTAGCTATATAGTTCAGTGGACTGGCTGCCACATCTCACCTCAGCCAAAGATTAACAAAAAACCCCCCAGAAAATTTAAAGACAGTTCAAGAAGAACTGAAGTTCTTTGTCCATTGAGTTCCTGCTTGCAAAGTTTCATGGGTAATACTATCTCATCATTCATCTATGTTTATATTTCCTAATTTTGAGGGACTTATGAGTCATATTTTTTTTCTTAATAATCACTGCTGGCATTTTCTGTCTTTCACTATTGCCTCAGTATTGCTACATATGGGTCACTTCTACACCCTAATGGACCCATACATTTAAATTTTAAAAATCAGTTTTTGAAAATAAAATGGGCTACTTACCCATTTTTTTTTTAAATGTCCTTTGCACAACCACAATGCCCACAGTGCTCCTCTGCACCAGAGGCTTGGAAAATAGCAAATACCACACCAGTTTTTTTTAAAGGGTCCAGAAGGAATTCAGGAAATTACACCTAAAAGCTGTCCCAGGCAAATAAATTAAAAATGTTAATAAAGAGAAAATTATCAAGCACATACATGAACATAAACTGCTTTTTAAATATCAGCATGGTTTCTACAAAGTGAAGTCCTGCCTCCACAAGAAGTGAAGAAGGAAGTAAATAGGGTTTCCAGCTCCCTCCTGACAACTGGTGGGGAGACTTATCAGGAGAAAGAGGAAGGTCCAGGACACATCACTGGTGTTACACAGGAAATGGCGTCATCATGCCAGAGATGTCCAGGCAATGCTCTGGTATTCGGGCAAAAACTCTATGGTAGAACCCATTTTACCACAGAGTTTTTGCCCAAATACTAGAGTGTTGCCTGCAGGTCACTTAGGGTTGCCAGGCCCAACTCAGGAAATACCTGGGGACTTTGGAGGTGGAGCCTTGAGACTTTCTCATTCCCTAAAATAAATAAAAATATAGCAGTGGAGTTCCCCTGAATACAGTCTTATTTCCTTGTCCACCCCCCCCCCCCAACAGCCGCGCTTCTAATTGAAAGTGTAATTTGTCATACATCCACAAGTCCTTTGCCAGACTTTGGTAGAATTTCCAAGCATAGCTTTATTAAGTCCTACATACAGAGAGACAGACACACGGAGGGGAGGGGGGGGGAAAGAGAGAGAGAGAAGCCAAAATAAACCCAAGCAGTTTGAAAGCTCACACTTATGTGATTTAACTGGGACTATGGTATAAATTGCTTTACTCGTGGGAGTTGCTGAGCATAACAATCTGCTTTATTTCAACAAATTATTCAGACTAACACACACACACACACACAAAAAAAAAAATTAAGGAAGAGAGCAGTCTGGGTTGGGGTTTCCTCCATCCCATAATCAGATTCTAGTTACTATCCATTCTACTATACAAACAACTTCTGAAACAAATACAAAACAAACAGATGGACTGTGCTCTCTTCCTTTCTCACACACTCATTTGGAAGAGTCATGTGGCTCATGCCTGCTTGCCCCTCCATTCAGCTTTCATCCTGCTAATATTTAAAGACACGCACACATTCCAAAATGCAAGTCATTTGCAAGCTTCTTCTAAAAAACCCGGCTAAGATTTAAAGGCACATCACAGCTGTTGGGGTGGGCTTTCTCCCACTGGCCAGCTGGCCAGCAGTAGGGAGGAGCTTGCAAAACTAGGGGATCCCTGGCCTGGACCTGGGGGCTGGCAAGCCTAAGGTCACTGGTATGATGATGTCACTTCAGGTGCAGAACTAGTGACATGGCCTGGACCTTCCTCTTTCTCCTGGTAAGTCTTCCCCTGGCCAATTGATTGGTGACTGGGGTTCAGAACCTGGCAGCTGAGAAAACCCACCTCCACCAGGGGGTCTGGCAACTCTAGAAGTAAAATTGTCCCTGGAATGTGCTAAGCTGAGTAGTCCCTATGGCAGGGATGGCCAATGGTAGCTCTCCAGATGTTTTTTGCCTATAATTCCCATCAGCCCCAGCCATTGGCCATGCTGGCTGGAGCTGATGGGAGTTGTAGGAAAAAAACATCTGAAGAGCTACCGTTGGCCACCCCTGCCCTATGGTATTACAAGCCAGCTAAAGAAGCAACATTTTTGCTGGACCTTCAAGGCAATTGCTTGACCAGTGTGTGAAACATGATGCTGGAATAGATGGACCATTGGTCTGATTCAGAAGGGTTCTTCTTGTGTTTAAGAAGACTATTTAAAATAGCTGCTTTTCCCCTGAAATGTATTTTAATATAAAATGAAAAGCGAGCAGAATTTTTGCTTGCCAAAAGACAGGTTGAAGAGGCCTGAAGCCTTGTGAAACAGAATGGACAAACTACAGCCTAAAATAGGGTACAATAATTTTCAGGGATCCATAATAATGGAAGCAGTAACATCTCTGTTAAGATAACTGAATGTGAAATTAAAGAAACTGACAAGGAAGCATCAGGAACACAATCTTTCTTCCTTCAACTCAGTAATCAATCCTGAATGTTCCTGAAGAATTGTATGTATTTAAAGTGTAGCTTCCTCATTACCTTAGAGAGCCAGTTTGGTGTAGTGGTTAAGTGTGCGGACTCTTATCTGGGAGAACCGGCTTTGATTCCCCACTCCTCTACTTACAGCTGCTGGAATGGCCATGGGTTAGCCATAGTTTTCACAGGAGTTGTCTTGAAAAGCAACTGCTATGAGAGCTCTCTCAGCCCCACCCATCTCATAGGGTGTCTGTTGTGGGGGAAGAAGATATAGGAGATTGTAAGCAGCTCTGAGTCTCTGATTCAGAGAGAAGGGCAGGGTAAAAATCTGCAGTCTTCTTCTTCGTAGCACTACAAAAAGTATAACTGCCTTACAGAGGTAAACTAGTTTTATCCTGGATACTGCCTGAAAATAATAGAATGTATGTTAATACATGGAAGCTAGGAATATCTAATATAAAATTCTGCATCAGCACAAAAATTTAAAATCTATGTGCTGCTTATAAAAGACACTAATTGCTGCAATTCATATGTTCCCCAAGCTTTCACACTTATTCTCACTCATACTAATTTGGAGTAACACTGAAACAAAATTTTATTTTTTCAAAATTAAAGTTTCATTACTCTTATTATTAATGGATTTTATTTTATTAGTACACAATTATCCTGCCTCTTATCCAGAGAGATCAGGGCAGTGTACACAGCTTTCATCTCTATTTTACCCTCACAACAACAACCCTGTATGGTAAGTCAGACTGCAAGACAGTGACTGGCCCAAGGTCACCTAGAAAACCTCCCAGGCAGAATGGGTTTTAGTTCAAGGTCCTAAACCTGAAAGATCCAACTTAAATCAACACTCAGACTAATAGAGCACACTGTAGAATCTGAACATAAATTTTACTTGACAAGCTATGATACATCCAGAATCAAGTATGGTCACATATGAAATATGAAGTACCAAAATAAACATTAAAGCAAAATATCAAATATTGATAACCAATGTGTAATTGGATATCAGATTTTGCTAAATATTCTGATATGGACATAATATTAAATAAATCTCTGACATCAAAATCTAGAGCAGAAAAAATTAATTGTGGAAAATTCTTCCCTGATGTAATCTGCAGCTATTAGAATTCATATTCAAGTGTGCTATGTTAAAGCTCGTAGTCATGAAGATACAGTCCATGAAAGTACAGTTTTCATATATGTCTGCTTTCTGTTTTTTAAATTTATATTGAAGTTATGAAATGAAGGATTGTTGTTGTTTTTTTTAAAGGCCCACTTCTTTCTGTTTGAATGGTGGTGTATGACATCTGAAGAAGAGGAAAATGCTCTTTTAGAATGAAGGGAGAGAGGAGACTGGACTATACTTTAGTACAGAATCAGTGTCATTCTAAGTAGTTATACTCAGGGCTTTTTTTTGTAGTAGGAACTCCTTTGCATATTAGGCCATATGCTCCTGATATAGCCAATCCTACAAGAAAGGGCTGCCAAGCTCCCGCTGGGTGCAGGGGATTTCCCACCCGGGAGGGCCCCAACCTGCCACCAGGGAGCAGGCCACCAGGGGATCCCTGCCCCTGAAGAGCCCTGTCAGCACATGTCATCCCTGGCACAATGTTGCCACCTAGATGTGACATCATCATGCTGGGGATGTCATGTGGGGATGCTCTAGGACTTGTGCTAAAAACTTTATGGTACCATAGAGTTTTACCATGAGTCCTAGAGCGTTTCCAGTGTGACACTCTAGAAATCATGGTAAAACTCTATGATACCATAGAGTTTTTAGCTGAGTCCTAGAACATCCCAGTGTGACTTCTGTGGTGTGATAATGTCACTTCTGGGTGATGTCATCATGCTGCACATGCATTGCACACACGAAGAACAAGTCCCCTACCGCAGTGGCGGAGGGACTTGGCAACCTTACTTCAAGAGCTTACAGGGCTCTTAGTCAGGCCCATAGCTATGAGGGGGCCTGTGGGGACACAGCCCCTGACTTCTGGGTGAGGCCCCCTGACTGGAGGCCCCAACCAGTCCCCAGGGCCTCTGCCATAGTTCTGGGAGCTGCTGCTGGCTGCACAAGCAATTTGGCTAGCCAGGGGCAGAAGCAGTCTCAGCCTCCCCCTGGAGTTAAAGGGCCAGCAGATCAGCTGTTTCGTGGGCCCTTTAACTCCAGGGGGGAGCTGGGGGTTGCTTTTACTGCATTCCACCGGCTGTTTTAGTGGCGGGGAAGGAAGGGAGGGTTGTGACCAGAGTGACAGGGAGGGGAAAGAAGGGTCTTCTCTTCCCTCCCTGCTGCTCTCATGGCTGCCCTCCCTTCCTCACCATTAAAATAGCTGTGCCGGCGGGGCAGAAGCAGCCGCCCACTTCCCTGCGCCAGTTAAAGGGCCCAATGATCAGCTGTTTTGCGGGCCCTTTAACTAGCAGGGGGGCTGGGACTGCTTCTGCCTCCACCCCACACTATTTTAATGGCGAGGAAGAAAGGGAGGGTGGTGGCAAGGGGCAGGCAAGGAAGAGCTTCCCTTCCCTTCTCTCTCTGCTGCTTTCCCCACCACCACCTCCCTTCCTTCGCAGCCACTTGCCCCTTTCCCTCCCTCCCAGCCCCAATCGCCACTGCTTCTCCTCGCCCCTTCCCCTCCCACCCAGCCCCGATCACAGTGGCTTCTCCTTGCCCTCCCACCCAGCCCCGATCGCAGCCTCTTTTCCTGCCCCTTCCCCTCCCTCCCAGCCTCAATCGCCACTGCTTCTCCTTGCCCCTTCCCCTCCAACCCAGCCCCAATTGCAGCCACTTCTCCTGCCCTTTCTCCTCCCTCCCAGCCCCGATCACCACTGCTTCTCCTTGCCCCTTCCACTCCCACCCTGCCATATCGCAGCGGCTTCTCCTCACCTCTTCCCCTCCCACCCAGCCCTGATCACAGCCACTTGCTTGCCCCTTCCCCTCCCTCCCAGCTCCAATTGCAGCGGTTTCTCCTCGCCCCTTCCCCTCCCTCCCAGCCCCGATCACCACTGCTTCTCCTCGCCTCTGCTGTCTGCCTCTCCCCCCAGCTGTTTCCGCAAGTAGCCCCATGCCTGCTGCCTACTCGCAGGGCTACTCATGAGTAGGTGGCAGATCCAGTGACTGGGGCAGAGCTGTGCTGCCTAGCAAGAAGGGCTAGGGCTGGCCCCGCCTGTCACTAGAGGGAAGGTCGTGTGGGACGCTGGGGGGGCATCAGTGCCCCTCCAAAAATGTAAATGCCCCCCCCAACCTTCCAAATCCTGTCTACGACCCTGCTCTTAGTACAGGGCCTACTGGAAGCTCCAGGAGGACTGGCTGCGTCAGGGGTGTGTGGCCTAATATGCAAAGGAGTTCCTGCTACAAAAAAGCCCTGGATGCATCCTTCTAAACTCACAGAGGATTTTAAAGGGTGTAACTCTATTTAGGATGGCACTTTTAGGCTTCCTCTGAAGATAAAGACATAGTCAATTTTCTTTTTTAAGGAGATTTCAGATGGATCTCTAATTATTACAAATTCATTTGCTTCTTAAATAATTGCTGCAGAAGAATGCTATAACTATACAGATGAATGTGTAGAAATTTAATTGGATTTCTCTCCCACCCACTGCTACATTTTAATCATCACATATCGAGGGAATAACCTGTTAGCTATTTTGTTTGATTGCATTCCGATTTGTATGTTTAATGTCTAATGAGTTCGACTGTAATTTCCCTGACTTTACCTTTGATAAACCTTGTATTTGTCACAGGAGGTGTTGGTCTCACTTGCCTAGTTTTAGCCCTCTTTAACAGGAAACTTCAACACGGCAAAGCAAATGAACACACATCAGAAAACTGCTGTTGCAGAACCTTAGATGAATCCCAGTGTGGTCATGAGCCAAGAAATTACCTCACTAAGGGATACTGTAACTGCCACTTAACTCGGGAAAATGAAATAAAGGTCATGTCCATGTTGGGGTCTGGCAGGGAAATGCCACTTTTACAGGAAAATAGCCATCAAGAAACAGTAAAGGCAGAGTCTAAGGGCACAGGCCTAAAAATGCCACTCAGAAACATTCAAAAGGAGAATGAACAGATGAAAAATGACCATTTCTTGTGCCTTAACTGTAGACTGCTACAGTCTTATCCTCAAGAGTCTTCTTGGAATATTGATGTGCCTAATGAGGAAGATGTATCACCCCAAAAGCATTTCCAAAGAAGAATCAGAAGCCCAGACAATGTTGGGCAGCGGGAGGAAGATTCACAAGCTAGACAATTAGAGGACTTTTCAAAACTGAATAAAGGTGAGTTTTCCCCTGGAAGGTGAAATTGGAAATTGCTTCAGTATTTATTGAATATACTCAAGTTTCTCCTCATGAAGAGTTCATGGTGGAGCAACTGAAAAAGGTAGTTTCAGTAACCTTAGAATGGTGACAAAATCATATGTATATGACTACCTCATGCATCCTTTGCCATGCCAAATATAGAAGAATGATACTTGTGAGCTAAGTAATCACATTGTTAGCTGCTCACATGTAATTTTGTTCATCCTGAGTTTATTGTAGCAATAAGGGATAGAGCCATAAAGAGTAGCAACTCATTACTGCTGCAATATAAGAAAAGTAATGTAAGAACCAAGAGGCACTGTTTAACCAGATTAATGAGAATCACCTCATGAGGGGGGGGGGGGGACAAGTCTGCACATAGTCTGTCTGAGATACAGCTACATACTATACATGGTGGTGAATTTTGAAGTTCGGTTCAATTATGAATTCTCGCAGTTCTGAGATCCCAGACCAAGCCAAGCCCAGATTCCCTCCAAAGTATAGGCTTGACTTTCAATGGGCTCAGTCCCAAAGTCACCCATCCCTGGTGCTATTATTTCAAACATAATGGTAGCAATGGCAGCAGTGATGAGGACTGGCTCCAGGTTTCTATTATCCCCACAAATACTGCAGCAGCAGCATCCTGTTTGCCAGGAACCAGAGTCCTTACAGACTCAGAAGCAATGGAAAACTATCCCAGGGATTGTTTTTTACAGGATATTGCCAGACATGCTCACAGTATTATCCTAGGTGCCAGAACTGACCTTTGAGCACCTAGAATGCTGCTGTATCAGTTTTCATAGGTATCACAGAAGTCCTGGCACTGGCCATCCTTTTTATGACACTCTCCACCTGGTAACAGCACCCTGGGTAGTAGACAAGTTTTTCCTTCTCCATGAGCTACTCCCCCTCTTTTCCTCTCTTTCAGAAACACCTAAGAAAACTGATGCTGCCTGTCACCATCCAAATGGACAAGGAAAGTGTTAAATGATGAGGAAGAGCAACTTGGAATGCTCTTCCCAGGGCTGAACATTTGTCATGTGTTCTCCACAGGGACTGTTAGCCATACACCAGTTGCCAATCATCATGGAGAAAATGAACTGCTTGGTCCCAATTGTGATCAGGAGGATCACAACACAGGGGAAGGAGGGGTTCCTGCCTTTTCCTGTGCCATTTTTCCAACCTGAAACGATACTGAGGGGTGTTATTTGCACCAGGCATCTGCATGTGGTAACATCTATGCATGTGGAGGTACCTGATGGGATGAATAATACCCCTGGGCACCGTTTCTGGGTTGGGAAAACCATGCATGATAAGTAATCCTTTTTGCCATGGTCCTGATCAGAATTGGGGCCCTATGGCACTTTTAGAGGACATTTTCCATTAGGATCATCAGCTGGTGTGTGGCTGCCATTTCCCATTGAGAACACATTATAAACATATTGTATAATGAGGTTTTGACCATGTACAGAGGTGCATAAATTAACACCAAGTGTCAGGGATGTTCTAAGACACTCTGACACAATTAGAAGAAAAGGAAAACAAGGGGAAACTCAAATAGGAATAGCACCTTCGTGGTTATGACACCAGGTCTGTAAAAACTCTTCTCTTTTAAGGTTTATATTACCAATTCCTTCCTGGCATTTAGAATACAGGTTAACAGAATGGAATAACTTATTGACCTTCTAAAGTTTTTAGGTATATTTAAAGAACTATGTTTTGAATACCAGTATTTTATTATTTTAATGTGATATTTTATATGTACTTGTTATAATGGATAACTGTGTTGTGGACCCAACTGAATGGAAATATATGTTAATAACAAATCTGTATGCTGGTTGCAAACAAAACAAAACCCCCCCACAAATATTTATTCCAAATATTTATACTTCTGAATAGGGATGGGCACAAACTGGGAAAATGGTGGTTCATGGTTTGTGATTGCCTGAACTGTTGATTCATGTTGGTTCATGGTTTGTTTGATTTCCCAAATCAGTTCATGGTTCATTTTATTTGGTAGGTTGTAGAATAGCCCCCTCACAAGTTAGAGATGCTAAACTCACAGGATATCTTCAGCTGGCTCTTCTCAATCAGCTCTCCAAGTCTGGTGAAGCTTGGATTTATTTATTTACTTTAGATTTATATCTCTCCTACTCCATGAGGTTGAGTTATAGCACCTCCAAAAAACAGGTGCCCCCAGGAAAGCTCAGCTCTAGCTCCAGGTTCAGCCCCTGAAACCACAGCAAGGAACACCTTCCCAGCTGGGAGACATGTTTAAAAAATTGTCCCACTTTTTTTTTTAGAGATATGTTCCTCAATGACTCCCCCTAAATCAGCCATACAGCAAACAACATCTAAACTAACTCTTCTCTCTTCATGCTGCAAAGTGAAAGCAGGAGTCAGGGTGTGGTAATATGCTGGTCTATAATCTGCTCCCATAAAGCTGAATGGGAGCCCTGTGGTTGGCTCCCAGAGCTGCCAATCAACTATAGAGAAATGATTTGGGTGTTTCTAGGGCTGTTCAAATGTCCAACTGCAGCACTGCCAAAGAATTGATTGACCTTCTACAATCTGGAGAATGACCAAACAAACCACCATGGAAAAAATATGGATCATTTTTTTGTTCAAGAATGATGCGACCAAACAAACCAGCTCAAAACAAACCAGTTTGTTTCTTGGTTCGTGCCCATCCCTACTTCTGAATATTTATCCTCAATGGATGTTAGCAGTGGTTAACAGAACTTCCCCTTGGACATCCAGAAATTATCATGCTGACAGAATTAACTTGTATAACTATACAGATAATTCTTATCTAGAACAAAGCCTTTTCTATTTGGCTTTATTCATTTCAATCATTTAAAACATGGTCACTAGACATAAAACACTACTTTGCAATTTAATTATATTTATGTCAGACTGAAAACTGAAATGTTTTGCTAATTGTACTGTATAAGCAGGCAATACTTTTTCGGCGCCACTGGTGTAAGTGATCCAGACCTCTGTTTAGTTAATGTAGGACAACTCCTCTAAATGTGCTAAGTTTCAATGCTTGTTGTTCAGCAGGAATCAAAAGTGACATATTTTGCAGAAGATGTGCAAAAGGGAAGCTTGGAAACCAGTCAGCAAATGAGTTGTGGCAATCTCTATCTAAAACTGAGGACACCAACTGCTTAAAGTCTCACAGGCAAAGGCATTTTATTACAGACTTGTCATTGGCACCCAACTTAACAGAAGATTCAGAGGAACATTGTGTACAAGCTGCATTAGAAAGTCATAGATCACACTGGAATGATCAATGTGGATCGCAAGAAAGAAGCAAAAATATTTCTCCACAGTTAGACAACTTTCTTATCTGTAAATGCATAGATGGTGAAAAAAATCACAACCACCCAACAGAAAAGAAACAGAACTCTGGCAAAAATTTTAAGTTGGAAAAAGAACAGAGTGCACTTGAGAGTGGAAATGCAGGGGATTGCTGTATGAGTGATGACGAAATGCCATTCCCCTTAATAGTCAAGAGACCATATCAGCCCAAGAGTGTTAGCTTTTATGTACCTAACCTGGGAACTCCAAAGAGAGAAGATGTAACAATGAGTGGCTCAAGTGAGGTGACAGCCCCTAAGAAAAGTGATTCAGAAGGAAAAGGTAAAGAAAGAAAACTATCTCTCATCTCTGCATGTCCAGGGGGGAAAGAAAAAGAATTCAATGAGAAACATAAAATAAAAGCTAAAAACCAGGAGTCTCTAATGGTGAAATTAAATTTACATCCCTTTCAAAAAGCTAGAGTTCATCCTGCAAAAGGAAACACAGAGCAAAACCAGCCTAGTCAACACAGAAGTTTAACTGAAGCCCATCAGAAACTATTGCATTCTTCCAAGAAGGAAGCAATTAAAAGAAAAAGAAAAGCAAAACCAGAGTTATCTGTGGCTCCTCAAGAGACATTAAACAGCAGAAAAAAGGTGATTTCCTCTAGACCAAATATCAACCAACCGCCTGAAGAAAATGGCAATAACACAGCTACATGTATCTCTTGTCCTTCAAAGACTAATTCTGCCATCAGAATTATTGAAGACAGCTCACCAGCAAGTCATTTACAAGCTCCAAAGTACATCAGCAACTCACATTCACCAAACGGAACTCCAAGGATGACTGTTTCCATGACTGCTCTTTCATCTGACAACAGTATTTCACAGAGTACAGCAACTGATATTCCCGCTATATTAGTGAGTTCTGAAGCACTTAAGGAAGATACTCCAGATACTTCACTTTTGTCCTTTCATCAAAAACCTCTCGTGACTTCCACAAATCTTCAAATGCCAGATGGACTGATTGGAACTAACAACATGGAAAAATATGGACCAAAAAGAGCTGATGAAAATCCAGAAAGCAACAATGGGTTGTCTAGAACGTTTGTGCCAGATGCACTGATAGCCTCAGTGGTTCTGAAAGAGGAAAGTGTACAAACAGGGGAGGAGTGGCCACATAACAAAAGCGAAATATTTCAGAAAAGTATGGTCAAAGTGTCTGTACTCTCTAACATAACAAGTTTCTCTAGTAATCCTGAAATGGGAAACATGGCTCTGGACAGGAATGTCAGTTTTGAAATGAACAATGATGTGCATATGAATGAGAGTGACATGAAAGAAGCTCCAAACAATCAATCTGATGAAGGTAGCAGGGAACATAAAGACGGTAAAATGCCACCAGAGCCATCTTTGTTATCAGAATGTAAAGTTGTCAGTTATGGTGAAGAAGCTGAACAGTCTTTAATTCCTTGCAGTACAAATAAAGCTGAAATCTCTGTCCTCAAACCGACACTGTCTTCTACTTCTGCTGATTATGATAAAAAATCACCTTTACAGATGGAACAAAGCAAAACAAGTTTTTCAAATAATAATTATCCTTCTTTACTTTGCTATAAAGACAAAAAACCATTTTCTATATGAAAATTCAGACTTTTACAACAACAGGGAATTTTAAGGAAATTAGAGGTGGAATGTGTACCTGCTAGTCTTGGAACAGAATTCAGAACTTTGAGCAAGGACTATTACTGAATAAAGCTGTGATAATGAATTATGTTTAAGAAAACACCAAACTTTTCAGTACAAACTTGAATAACAGCTTTTTATTTGCAGCAGATGGATTGATCTATGTTAACTATTTTCCAGATAAGCTGGGATGGCCAAATAGGGCACAGTTATACTTTGTCTCCATGAAGTAATGAGAAAATATATCAATAATGCAATTAATATTAATGTGTATATGGAATGTTTTGTATTTTCCAAAAATTAAGAGGTACAACCCAAACCTGGGGAAACTGTTCAAAATATCATTGAATATACACTTGTAAGGGGGTTTTTGCATATCGTTAGACTGAAGGCATATCTCTATCAAAATGTCCAAAAATTAAAAATCAAGCAAAAAGCAAAATCACATAGTCTTTATAATCACATGGCATGTATAATATGAAAGAAGTTAAACACTCTTTTACTAAGCATGCTTCATAGAATGTATACAATTGTTGCATTCTTTATCAATAGTGCATTCTTTTTCATACTAGTAAATCCCCATTCTCCAAGATGTCAGCAAAGATGGTCACCATGTCTGGGAAAGCACTTTATCATGGTTCTAGGTGGAAATAAGTTGCTGTGATGCCAAGATGTCTCTGAGCCTGGGTAGCTAAGGAATTTCAGCTATATTCCATTTATACAAATCAATAAACTTCTGAGAGGAAAACCAACCCAGGATAAAATGTAAAGTAGGACATTACAAAGAGGTCTTCAGCTCATGGACTGGGACTCTCAGGTGTGTCACAGAGCCCTGCATGGTAGGTCATTAGTCAATAGAAAGCTGTCATTTTTGCCTTTTGGAAGAGCCTGCTGTTAGTGTGCATGTGCAGAATGCAAGGCTGCCACAGTTCCTACCTCTCTTTGTGCACACACTGAAAAGAGTAGCAGGACAGCGACTCAGAATTGGAGAGGATTCCTCCATGGTTATGTCCCTCAATAAGCACACCACTTAGTGCTGAGCTGGTGTTCCTTTCTCCAGCTCTTTTTGTCTGCTGTCCACAGTCCTCTAGCAAGATCATTTATTTATTTACTTCATTTATAACCCACCTTTCTCATTGACACTCAAGGCAGATGACAAAATATTTTTTAAATTAAATCATCATCATATTCCTGCTCTTTCTGTCACCTGACTGATGTCATGAGGCTCAAGGGGGTGGTGAGTAAAGTCCCATCCCCAAACTCCAACCATTGCCAGGGTTTGTCAGTGCAGTGGGAGCAAAAATGAGGGGACAGGGAGCAGTGTTTTCCTGCTCCCTTGTGTTAATGAGCTCTGGCACCTCTTTTTCTACAAAATGACCTTGTGATATCCCTTCTGCCAGATGGCATCTGGAAAGACTGCTTAAGTCACATGCATGTAGCATTGTGAGTCTCTGACCTGGAAAGGTTCAAGACCTATGATATTGAAAGATATCATACTTTCAGGGTATCATTGCCCATTCCTCAGGGTAGTGCTGCCTTTGTATTTTTCGGGGTCAATTATTTTTGCAAGGCATTATAAACATCACCTTGCTTCAGACATAATGGGAAACCATGCCAGACAGCATCTGGTAACCCTGCTTATGTCACATGCATGTAGCTTTGTGAATCTCTGGCCTGGAAAGGTTCAACATCTACTTTCTGCTTTCTGGATCTCAGCACTGAGCTGCATAGTTCAAAAGCACAGCAGGATGAATGCTTCCCCTTGCTATCAAAAAGAATGTGAATTTGAAGATAAGAAAAAAATATGTTACTCCAGGTAAAGGCAGTTATTCCATCTGCAACACACAAAGGCAGGAACATACCTCAAGTGTGTCCATACCGAGCTGTTCACATAAGAAACATGGTATCTCTTTCTCTCCATGCCATATTATTTTGCCAACTGCTACTTCAATCAAGAAAATGGTGGTTCAGTCCAGATGTCATGCAAACCACAATTGACCTAAATTATGGCTAGTGTAGTTGTATGAACATGGGCCACTCTGCTATTCATAGTTATTAGGGTACATGCAGGCCTCATTTTGGGCAGGAGCTCACAGGAGCGGAGCTCCAGAAACTCTAAATTTTATTGTGCTCTTCCCCCCCAAAAAAACTTGCTTCTGGGCTCCATTGTTCAAGCCCCCTATGAGAATTTTGCTGAACTCTAAGATTTGACAAACTTTCTAATATTTCTCCCCACAAAAGGGGGGGGGGCAGGAAATAACCAAAACATATAAAGCAGAGAGGTGGAAATCTTCATCATACTGTGACCATGTAGGAGAAAGTCACTTAAAATTATGATGGGAGTAAGGTTTGATTATGACAATTATAATTCAAGAAGCATTTTAAGGTAAATGCTGAGTTGAGAATTTAGTACACCTTCTGGTGATGTCAGGGGTGTGTGGCATATGCAAATAAGTTATGCAAATGAGCTGTGTTAATGAGCTCTGGCACCTCTTTTTCTACAAAATGACCCCTGGGTACATGAAACCAGTATCTAAATGAAGTCAGTTTAGTAAACGAAGTCAGTTTAGTAACCACATGCTTACTATAATTTTGTGATGTCAGGGGTGTGTGGCATATGCAAATAAGTTATGCAAATGAGCTGTGTTAATGAGCTCTGGCACCTCTTTTTCTACAAAATGACCCCTGGGTACATGAAACCAGTATCTAAATGAAGTCAGTTTAGTAAACGAAGTCAGTTTAGTAACCACATGCTTACTATAATTTTGTGCAACATAAGGATGCTGATATACTGGCTTAATCTCATTTTGTTCCTTGTTGCTGCAGTCACTGAAACGCACATTGGAAGGCCACATGAATCTGTACAAGGGGGGTGGAAGAAAACACAAAGGCAATGAAACCAGCATTTTTTGAGACAAACCAGGATTTGAATAATTTTCTATGAGATGAATCCTGGTTTCTCAGACTAACCATAACTAAAACAACCATGGTTTCCCGTTATGCATGAACTAAGGTGATGTTTATGATGCTTTGCAAAAATAACTGACCCCTAAAAATACAAAGGCAGCATTACCCCAAGGAATGGGCAATGATACCCTGAGAAGCAATATTTCCTAATCATGGTGTATAGTACTATGGGCTTCAGAAATGGTATGATTCAATATGTGCCTTTCCTGAAAGGCAGGGTTAAGATAGACCAAGTTATTCTATATAGAAATTAAATGCTACAAGCCCACCACAGATGTACTTGTTTTCCACTCTAAGATGACATAAATTAGGACAGAACTTGAGAAAAAGCATGTGCTATAACTTGTGGGACAAGTATATCTTGGGCATGAAGGGCTTCAGGAGCTGGAAGCAGTCTTCAGATTCCACAGAAGCAAGGATAACTGGAAGCAGGACCTGGTCATCCAAAGAGTGCTGAGGAAAGGGCACAGTTAACTCCAGGATCTCAGTTAGTACAGAGGTGTACTGGTCATGGGAATTGACTGAACAAACAAGGCTCACTGCTCATCCCAGAGCTTATATAGTCTACAGAGAGAAAAGCCTCCACCTCTTCTCATGCTTCATCTGGCCAGAATTTGATTGAGATCCAATCTTGCAAAGCACTATATGCACTTAGACTGGCTCAGTAGTTGTAACATGGACTGCTAGCGTGGCACTTTGTTGCCCTTAAGCTGCCTTCTCATGGGCTTGCCATCTCTGCTGCTTCTGCTGGGTGGGGAAAGAACTGGGAGGACTGGTGGTCTAAGATCTGGCCCTATAAGGTAGGGGCTGACTGTCCTGTTGTCTGGCATGCTGACAGCATCATCTAGAGCCAAGCCTTCAGGGGCAGGTCCTTAGACAGAGGCCTCAGAATCCAGGGGCTCTGGTTCAGTGGTGTTGGGTGTCCCCAGAGCTTCCTGATAATTTCGTAGGACAGTCTCTGGTTCGCCCTGGTCATCCTTAGATGAAAAGTTTAGACCTGCATCTGTCTGTGAGGTGGAGATGGTTTGACAGTAGTGTAAGCAATAATTTTGGGGATGACCTTCAAGCACAATATTCTAAGTATTTTTTTCAACTACCTTCTTGACACTGTTCCTATCACCTGGAAGTAAATTAGTGAGCAGCCAAGCAAACAGTAGTAATTATTCCTTTGCATTCTCTTCATCATCACTGTCATTGCTCAATGGTATAGTGCTTGACTAGATAATGATGGCAGCAAAGAGGATGACCAGTCCACAGCTGCTTGCATTCCCTTCCACCTGAGTGAACTGGGATTAGGCTAGGTTCAGTCCCCGGTAATAGCAGAAAGTGGAGAAGCACATGCTACTACTGCTACTATTCACCCATTCTGTTTGCATGGTAGTCCAATTTAGGGTTGCCAGGTCCCTTGGCCACCAGATGGGAACAGGTAGGATTGTCAGCTCCAGGTTGGGGAACTCCTGGAAATTTGAAGGTGGAGCCCAGGGAGGACAGGGACCCAGTGGGGTACAATGCCATAGACTCCACCCTCCAAACCAACCATTTTTTAAGGGGAACTAAACTCTGTAGTTTGGATCACAAAACCTTTACTGCATGACTAGTCATTTTCTGGCTTGAATGATAACAGCTGAGCTACATGGCAAAAAGATTTCAGTTGACTAAAATGTAATGCTACTTGCTTGAAGATCTAACATTGTACATATACTCTGACTAGTTGAAAGCCTGCATTCTGATCAAAGGCAGCTAGTTTGTTGAGGTAATCTCTTCCTTCTGGTATGCAGACTGTTAGAAAGATGGCTAAATGTCTTCCTGCTTGGGTATGTTTTTTTCTGATCTTTTGTTGGTGCTTCAAAAATCTCTGATACCTGAAATAGGGCTTGTGTACCTTTATCTTTAAAAAGAACGGTATGTTTCTAGATATGATCCTGGAGCACTAATCTAAATGTAGCTATTTACCTCCCTATGGTGGCCAAACTCTGCCCTTTCCCACTCTGAAGAGTGGTAGGGAAACTGGCCAAATAATGGCCTCAAGAACTTGGGAAGATGGCCACAGAGATTGGGGAAATTTCTAGAGTGATATCCAGAAGCAATATCAATCCTCCTCAGATTCACCTCACAAACTCTAACATCATCTGATTGAAATTTTCTTTGCTTTGCCTGTAGCCCAGGTGCTACAGATGGGTTCTGTATTTTAAAAGCTTGACACATGCCATATGTGGGTCTCTCTGGGACTGTTTCACAGATATCCCTATGCTGAATCTGGTTGAAGACAGTCACCACCAAATGTAGTTGTAGCTTGGGATTCTCTGTTACTGTCCTCTGAAGCTGCATTTGCTCTGATCTTCAGTCAAAAACCCA
The DNA here is from genome assembly GCF_032191835.1 of Heteronotia binoei. Classification (NCBI taxonomy): domain Eukaryota; kingdom Metazoa; phylum Chordata; class Lepidosauria; order Squamata; family Gekkonidae; genus Heteronotia; species Heteronotia binoei. Next base: position 131,819,526 of record NC_083224.1, on the reverse strand, counting down.
AGAAATTGGAGCAGTCAGTTGTTGGGATGCTATCATACCCATGGGTTGTGTTAGCACATGTGCCCAGCGAGTACTACCAGTATGTCAGGACTGAACTAAATTTCCTTTGCTATAAGCAGTGAGAACGGATGACAATGAGGGCTAGATTGTATCCTACCATAGGAGAGAAAGAAAAATAAAGCATATGTGCCTTGGGGTCTGCTATGCCAAGCTAGGATGGATGGAACCAGTACTGCTTTGAAGGGCTGAGCAACATTCCATCATTCTCTGTGAATTATTCTATCTTCTAAAAAGAAACGGTAAGACATTTTTTTAAAGTTGATTATTTTACATTTGGTGAGAATCAGTTACAAGCTCCCAAAATCCCATTTTGAATTTCTAGCTAGACAGGGCCTGTTTGGAAAGCTGAGTCAGCCCCTTGTTTTGGTTTCTTAGCAACTTGTCTTGCCTGTATCCAATAGAATGTGTTCCCTCATATGTGACAATTGCCCTCTGTGTGGTATCTTGGGAGAATGTTGTATAATTTCTCTTGTTCAAAGGTGGTACAGAACTTTGGAAAAAAAAAATCTGAACTCGGGCATGATAAATGTAGAAGTATAGTATTGGTCTCTTTCAGTGAAATAACTAGCCTTCTGCACTGAATGTATTACTTGCAGCCACTAGGTGGCGCTACTACCACCTTTTATTTTAAAAATTGAAATTAATTAGTTAAAAATCCACATAAATTTCTGGAGAGCAAAGGCTTTTGACAAATTTGGAAGACTCTTCATTGCTGTTCGTTTAAGGTTTTGAAAAATAAATATCTCATTAACATATCAAAAATCTAGGCTTGATCTCTTGTGCAAGATAATACACTATCAGCTGTGTTTAGCATTTCTTTTTCAAAGAAAAGGAATAGACTGCACTCAGGAGAAACAGAATGGGAAAAATATTTATGACAGAGGTAGTTCATAGTATATAGAAAAAAATCAAACTGACAGTTGGGTTAATTTGGGTCACTTTATCACTTCTAACTAAATCAATTTGATGTCTGATGGAGCACACAACATCTAAGTTGTCAACTTTCTTTTCTAGTTCTGTTCCTATGACATGCAGAAATTTTGCAAGTTAGACATTTTCTGATATGAAGATCACTAGTGGTATCACCTGCTTAATTTCTCTGTATCATACTGCTAGCAAAGTGTAACATGAAGAATGGCTAAATAGGGTTGCCAGCTTTGGGTTCAGAAATACCTGGCAATTTTGGGGATGGAGCCTGAGAAGAAAGGGTTTGGGGAGGGACTTCACAGGGGTATAATACCATAGAGTTCACATTCCAAAGTGACCATTTTCTCTGGGGGAACTGAGCTCTGCTGCCATTAGATCAGTTGTAATCTCAGGAGATCGCCAGCCACCATTTGGAGCCTGACAATCCTACCAATCCCAGCCAGCCTTTCTGATAGAACCAAAAGGAGTGGAATGTATTTGGAAATCCTATGTACATATCAGCCCTGTGCTTTGCACAAGGTTTTGTACACTTGCAGGCAGTGATGCTCCGTATTCTTGGTGTTTGGGATGGGCAACAATGGGAAGGCTTCTAGTGATCTGGCCCCACTGATGGACCTCCTGATGGCACCTGGGTTTTTTCTGGCCACTGTGTGACACAGAGTGTTAGACTGGTTGGACTAATGGCCTGATCCAACATGACTTATCTCATGTTCTTATATATTATATGGAATATACTTCAGGTAGAAGGAGTTTGAGCAGGGTCAAGTCTTTGGACAATGTGGTTGATTGAATCTAGAAACCAGCCTTTATAAATATAATTGTGCTGGAAGGTATTCAAATAAAGGCCTTGGCAAATTTTCTTTGGTTCAAGGAGATAGCCTCAAAATTTAGGAACTAGACTCATTTTTCAGCCTTCAGAGTTTCATATTTTAGAAGAAGAGTTGGTTTTTATACCCTGCTTTTTTTGTACCCTAAGGAGTCTCAGAGAGGCTTACAATCACTTTCCTCTACCTACAACAGACACTCTATGAGGTAGGTGGGGCTGAGAGAGCTCTGAGAGAGATGTGACTTGCCCAAGGTCACCCAGCAGGCTTCATATGGAGGAGTGGGGAACAAATTCAACTCACCAGATTAGAGTCCACATGTCTTTACCACCACACTATGCTTTTAATGGCCAATTTCCATCCAATGTTTGCTATATAAAGCCTAATCCAACTTCTTTGTACTTTTGGGGGTATTTTTGCATTTGTGTGTGTGGTATGTGCGCGTGTGTCTGCACCTAAATGTCATGTTGACCTCTGGTGACTGACCTCTACTGGGGACCTGAAGGATATTCAGGGAGGTGACTGAACCAGCCTAACCCTGCCTCTCAAGGGTATTTCAAGGACAGTCTCCCATCCAAGTGCTAACCCTAGTTGACCCTGCTTAGCTTCCAAGATCAGGCTTGCCTCGGCTATCCAAGTCAGGGCATTTCTTTGCACTTTCTTGTTGTCACAATCATAAGGAAATACATGCATAACATTAGTTGTTTCACCACAACAGAAAGCTTACCATTAACTCTAATCTATCTTCTCCCCAGTTTTTCATAATTTCATTATTGATTTTAAAAGCTTCATTGAATGGAATACTGGAGTCAGTATAGAAAGAAACTGATGAAAACTTGAATTCATCCACCACCATGGAAGGTTATACAGTTAGAATATAAGCAAGCAATGACAACAACTTAATCACCTGCATTTTATGCCACTCCACAAGATTTATTCTGATGTGAAATTATAAATAAGCTTTGTACTTTGTACAAACAGAGGGCTGCCAACAGAAAATACAATAAAATAAATGCAAAAAATAGTAGGCACTGCAATGCATTGTCTAAGCACTATGGAAACCTGGGGCAGGTATTTCTCAAGCCCTATTCAAATATAATCTTGTCCAAAGACTTGACCCTGTTCAAACTCCTTCTACCTGAAGTATATTCCACACTAAGGCCAGCAAACTAACCCTTATCCCACAATAGAAGACATAAAATAGTTTCTCAGAAAATAATAATAATAATAATAATAATAATAATAATAATAATAATAATAATAATAATAATAATTATTATTATTATTATTATTATTATTATTATTATTATTATTATTATTATTATTATTATTATTATTATTATTATTATTATTATTATTATTATTATTATTATTATTATTATTATGCCACAAAAGCTCTACTTTCAAGAGAGTGCATAATTGTCGGGGATAGAATATGCCCTTCTTAAGTTCTGAAAGATAATGTTCATTTCAAACAGAATATTTTATTTATCTTTATGATGTCATACTCATCAATAAAGCAATGGAAATATGATTTCCAGCTATTTTTCTTATGGTCACACTGGGGTTTTTTTACCCACATAAAATCACTCAGAGTGTAGTGTATCGCCATTTCGATACAATGTAATAACGCAACAACACAATGCTAGGCCACGCGCACCCATGCGAAGAGGCGACTGGGTTGCCCCAGGCGCCCCTACACAGGGCGCGAAACCCCCGCCAATCACCAGCTGTGGTGGGAAGTTCAACAGGCCAGGATTGGGCTGGCCTGTACAGGAGGCTGTACCGGGAGGTGTATATAAGCGGGACCCGGCCCGCGTGTCAACAGTTCTTCTCTTGTATCGTGCACCCATTAAAGCATGTTGCTCTACCAACGTCTCTCGTCTTAGTACGTTACAGTGGCGACGAGGATGGGATTCTAGCCACGTCGGCTACATCGGAGACAGGGCAACCTACCAGCCACCACCGCCGCCGCCAGCATGGCTCACCAGGGCGGCACCACCGGCCTCATCGAGGCGTTCAACCCCGCGAATCCCGAGGCTTGGGAATCGTATTCGGAGCGGGTTGATTGCTACCTGAGGGCCAACCGAATTACAGAGGACAGCATAAAGAGGGATGTTCTCCTGAGCGTCTGCGGGGCGGCCACATTCGAGATTGCTAAAGGTCTCTCGGCCCCCGCCCGACTCACGGAGAAGTCCTACGAGGAGGTCGTCAGGCTCCTCATGGGCCATTTCTTGCCCCAACCTTCATGGGTGGCCCGCCGGTTCCTTTTCCATAGGAGGGACCAGGCCACAGGAGAGTCGGCCGCCGACTACCTGGTGGCCCTACGCCAGATTGCAGGTAGCTGCAACTTCCAGAACCTGGAAGAGACCCTGGCCGATCGCTTCACGTGGGGCCTCCGCGACGAGAGGCTCCAACAGAAGCTCTTCGTGAAGGAAGAGCTCACCCTCCAGAGCACCTTCAGCGAAGCTGTGGCGTCCAAGAGGACCACCCGGACCTTCCCCAAGGCGAGGACCGAGGCAGTTCACCAAGAGGAGCTAGATCACGACCGCCAGGAAGAGGGAGAAGCGTTCCAGCTACGCCGTCCAGCAGGAGCAACCAACCGAGCACCACAGCGACCCCAAACGGTGGAGAAACCGCCCGCAGCGAAGTGTGCCAGCTGCGGTGACCCCCACGACCGAAGGGACTGCCAATACAGGACCTGGGACTGCAGGAGCTGTGGGAAGACCGGCCACATTGCACGGGCTTGCCGAGCCAAGTCCAACCGCCGGAGACCAACGACCCACCACGAGGCCACCGAGTCCCACTCCACAGCCTCCACCACCTTACAGGTACTGAACTTGCCCGTGGCCACCCCCGACAAGATCAAAATGGCGGTCCTCATCGAAGGAGCCCCATGCCTCATGGAGGTGGACTCAGGCTCCTCCATTTCCATAATTGCGGATGAGACCCTGAGGAAACTGTGCCCCTGCCAGCGGCTTCACCTGAGGCCGGCCGACTTCATACTGTGGGACTTTCAAAGGAACCCGGTCAAAATTGTGGGGTGGGCCCGGGTACTGGTGGAGAGGGGATCTTTTAGAGGGCCGCTGGACATCCTAGTGGTCAAGCGCCAGCTGACCACCCTGTTGGGGTTAGTGTGGTTCGGCCCCCTGGTAGTCCATCTAGAGGGGGTGGGACAAATCCTAACACCCAGAGGGTTCGAAGGGGTGTGCAGCAAGTTCCCCGACGTGTTTGACGGGTCCCTGGGGAGCTACAAGGGCCGGCCATCTCCCTACTGCTCGACCCGACAGTCAGGCCGATCAGGCTCAAAGCACGGAGGGTCCCGTTCGCCTTAAAGCCCAAAATCGAGGCTGAACTGGACCGCCTCACGGCCCAAGGGGTCCTGGAGCCAGTAGACTATGCCACCTGGGAGACCCCCATAGTGACCCCGGTCAAACCTAACGGGGAGGTGCGAATATGTGCCGACTACAAGTGCACAATAAACAAGGTGCTACAGGACAACCCCTACCCGGTACCGGTGGTCAGCCACGTTTTAGCAGTCCTAGCGGGGTCAAAGATTTTTGGGAAGCTAGACCTGGCACAAGCCTACCAGCAGCTCCCCGTAGACGCTAAAACGGCCGAAGCCCAGACGATCGTGACACACAGGGGGGCCTTCAGGGTGCGGAGGCTACAATTTGGGGTCAGCGTAGCTCCGGGGATTTTTCAAAGTATAATGGACGCTCTTCTTAAAGGGATCCCCGGAGTCCAACCATTTTTCGATGACGTTTTAATCGCTGCCCCGGACCCCGAGGAGTTCAGCAACCGCCTAAGAGAAGTGCTCCGCCGGTTCCAAGCAGCTGGGCTCAAGGTCAAGCGGGAGAAATGCTTACTGGGGGTACCGCGGGTGGAGTTCCTGGGGTTCGCCGTGGACGCAGAGGGAATCCACCCGACGGAAGAAAAGACCCAAGCTATTGTTCAAGCCCCGGCCCCCACTTGCAAAGTGAAGCTCCAAAGCTTCTTGGGGTTGCTCAATTTTTATCACACGTTCCTCCCCCACAAGGCAGCCATTGCAGAACCGCTACACCGGCTGCTAGATAAACAAGCCCCTTGGGAATGGGGCAAACGCCAAGCCACCGCGTTCCAGGCGGTTAAAGACACACTAGTCTCCAATGCGGTGCTCCACCACTTTGATGAGCGCCTTACGGTCATCTTGGCTTGCGACGCATCGCCATATGGGGTGGGCGCAGTCTTGGGGCACCAACTCCCGGACGGGAGGGAGGTACCGGTGGCCTATTACTCCCGCACGCTGACGCCGGCAGAGCGCAATTACGCTCAAATTGATAAAGAGGCTCTGGCCATCGTAGTGGGGGTGCATAAGTTCAACGATTACTTATACGGGCGTAAGTTCACAATAGCCACCGACCACAAGCCACTCTTGGGTCTGCTTGCCCCGGACCGTCAAACCCCCCAAATACTGTCGCAGCGCGTACTGAGGTGGAACCAATTCCTCAATTCATACATGTACACGCTGGCCCACCAAGCAGGCAAGGCTATGGGCCACGCAGACGCGCTCAGCCGTTTGCCTCTTCCAGACACGGGCCCAGACCTGGCCCCGCACACCACGTCATGTCAATTGAGTCGCTCCCAGAGCAGCCCCTCCACGCTGCGGAGGTCGCCAAGGCCACCGGGAAAAACAAGACACTGGCGAGGGTTCTCGACTGGGTGGTGAGGGGGTGGCCAGAAGGGAACATGGGGGAAGAATTTAGACCCTATAAAAAGAGGAGGGAGGAACTAGCAGCCCACAAAGGGTGCATCTTATGGGGTAGCAGGGTGGTGGTTCCGCCCCCGCTACAAAAGCGAGTTCTGGAGTCCCTCCACGAGACCCACCCCGGCATAGTCAGAATGAAGGCCTTAGCCAGGAGCTACGTCTGGTGGCCGGGGATGGACAAGTACGTTACACAGAGGAAGGCTGGATAGCAGCCTGAGGCCATTGCAGAAACAAAACTGCGTGACTGTGGAGTAACCTGGATCTTCGCTGCGTGTAGAAAAAAAAACTACAAACAATTTGAATGAGGATCTGGAAAAGAGCTACTGCTGTGGATTATACCCTCCAGACAAGGACAAAGTATTGTTCACATGCAAGAAGACCTAAACACCTTTCAAGGAGACTATTAAGCACAGATGTAAGATCTCACAGTTTGTAGCTCTCTGTGCCCAGACTATATAATATCTTTCTATTGCAACTAAAAATTCTGAAGGTGTAGAATAACATCCAGAGCACCGCTTTACATAAGAGATCAATGTCCATTGGAAGTATCCCAAAATATATGATTACTACCTTGTGAGACATTTCCAGACATCAGCTGTCCCAATGCTTATACGCAGGAAATCCAGAAGTGAAACAGATGATGATTCCAAATATTAGGCCAAAGTAAAGTGGATTTTTGTTCAGGTGGGGTCAAATGAGAAGCCTGTGAATAGAGGGGGGATCAGTGGACAAATCCCCCCCTAATTGCAAAGACAGAACCCACAGAGAGGACATAGTGGAAGTGGGCAACTACATAGTAGGTATCATATAAAACAATGTCTATAGAGGAGTTTGCTAGGATAATCCCTGTTAACCCAACAGTGAATAAGAAAATGACCCCCATGGTCCATAAAAATAGGGATTTCATTTAATTATTCTGCCATGCAGGGTTGCTCAAAACTTTTCCTGTGGTTGGAATTGCAATGATCATTGTGGCAGAAGTAAAGTATGTGTGTGTGTTCACATCTATTCCTACTGTGAATATATGATGTGCTCTGACAATAAAGCCCAGGAAGACCTGTTGTCATGGTAGACCAGTGTGTTACTATTGTTGTATCATGTAGACCCTGTAAAATTTGTCTGGTAGTGATCAGCATTGTACAGTAGCTGCCTAGTATACGAGCCCTGTGGTGTAGAGTGGTAAGCTGCAGTACTGTAGTCCAAGATCTGCTCATGACCTGTGTTTGATCCCAGCAGAAGCTGGGTTCAGGTAGCTGGCTCAAGGTTGATTCAGCTTTCCATCCTTCTGAGGTTGGTAAAATGAGTAACCAGCTTGCTGGGGGTAAAGTGTAGATGACTGGGGAAGGTAATGGCAAACCACCCCATAAAAAGTCTGCCATGAAAACGTCATGATGCGATGTCACCCCAGAGTTGGAAACGACTTGCACAGGGGACTACCTTTAGCTTCTTAGTATAGTGTTACAGGAACATCAGTGTAGTGGTCCACCTGCTCTCCCTGGAGAAAGTCATTGACTGGAAACACAATTGGAGACCCAATATTCTCAGTTAATAAAACTATCTACAACCCCTTTGTTGCATGTGTATCTGAACAAAACAGCTTTAAACTGAATGTCTAATTCTCATTTTGTGCAAGAGTTGAAATCAAAGGATAGGATTGATGTGTTTGCTTTTCTAATGACATCTAAGGAAGCACTTCAGCTCAAATTTCTTTAGGGACAAAGTATCTCTTGGCTAAAAGCTGTAGGGCTGCCTTTTCATATTTACTGGAAACTGTATTTCACTCAACAATAAGTAACAATAAGCTGGGACTGAAAGCAATAACTAAGCATTTTTTGTTTTATGTTTTCTCTCAGCACTGTGTGGGTTGGAGCAAAAAACCTGTTCTGCTTACAGTGGAACTTTCTTCCAATACCTAGAGCCTTCTGCCAGTGCAAGGAGTTTTGTTCTAGCAAAGAGGTGTGTTTTGCTGGTAATAGTATCCTTGTGCCACTGGAGGCTTCTTCTTGCACCACAGATGGGCTATGCTATTAATGCAACAGAACCTTTAGAACCAATGCATTGCACAAGAAATTAAGAAGTGGGTCAACTTACCTCTGGACAAGCATTCCAGCCCCTCATTAACAATGTTGAGATGGGTTTGGGAATTGAATAGCCTATGGGAGGCCGGATGTGATGGTATGCCATATCAGCAGCAGCAGCAGCTGCATATAAAAAAGAAATGTCAATAAGGTTAAAATATTATTTATCAAAAATGCAGACTATAGATATATACTCCAGAATTAAAGTCATTTCTCAAAGATTTGGACCATAGATACAATTATGAACTGACTGATTTCATGGGAATGGCATAATAAAGACGAGATCCCTTATCACACAAACTGGCTTTTACTTCTGTACCATGGATTGATTTCTAGCTGAAAGGAGTGCAAATGGAATTAGAGAGGTTCTTCTTTGGTCAGCCATTTGTAGGAATGAAAATAATAATAAAAAAAGTATTGAACTATAGAAGTACTGCCTGCGGATGAAAAACAGCTTGCAAGCCAAGCTACATTGAAGTGAGATATAAAATGAAATCTGTCATACAGTGAACAGGTCACAACAATTCTGACCTGGTTTGGCTGAGGCCCATAACCAAATACACAGTTTTAACCACACTGGTCTTGTTCCACAAATAGGAATGTGGATTAAAATCACCACTCCACTCATAAGGAATGGACTGAATTTATTTAGTATGTTTTTATCCCATCCTTCCCTACCTTTACTTAACCAGGTAGAAGCAGTACATGCTTTCAGAATCTCTCAGTGCAAGAAAAAGCATCAATGGTTTCATTTTATTTATCTTATATATTTAAATGTTTATATTCCACTCTTCCCCCCCTGGCCCAAGGTGGCTTAAAAGAACATATGTCACAATGGGAGACATAAAATACCTTCTCATTTTTTTTTTAAAAAAATTACATATTTATATTCCGTCTTTCCCCATAGCCCAACATGACTTACAAGAACTTTAAACAAGAATAATCTCCATCCAACACCCTCATAAAGCTGAATCCACCCTCCCTGGCCTGACAAAGTTTTGGATGCATATTCTGGATCATGCAGCAGAGGTTGGAAAGCAGCTTTCACCAGCCAGTGCTTGGCATTCCAACCACATCTGGATCCAGAAAGCCTGTTTATGCATCTCTTGCTTTTTATTGGCCATAAAAGACTTCGAAAACTAGCTGTGATTTTAATACACTAGGTTAAAAAAGCAAACTTGCATGAAAGCCAATACTTTTTTTTTAACTGAAGATGGACTTCATAAAAATACCTGTCTTGTATCTAAATTGTCTTGGAAATAAACAGTCTGTACAAAACAGCAATTGTACACGTAAGTAACAAGGTATGAAGTCTTTTTTATTGCTATTTTGTGAATTACTTTGGGCAAGTGTTCTAGAGAGACCATATAAAAAAATTAAATATAAAATTATTAATTCACACTAATTCTTCAGTCCTTTATGATATATGTCTGCTTTGGTATGGCACCAGGTAAAGGATTTTAACAAATGGAACATTAATTGTTGTAGATTTTCTGGGCTGTATGGCTGTTGTCTTGGCATAGTAGTACCTGATGTTTTGCCAGCAGCTGTGACCGGCATTGTCAGATGCAGGCCTCATTTTGGGCAGGAGCTCACAGGAGTGGAGCTCCAAAACCTCTAAATTTTATTGTGCTCTTTCTTTCTTAACCTCCCCCCCCCCCCAGCTTCTGGGTTCCATTGTTTTGCTGCACCCTAAGATTTGACAAACTTTCTAATATTTCCCCCCCACAAAAAAATGGGTAAATAACCAAAACATATAAAGCAGACAGATGGAAATCTTCATCATTCCACTGTGGCAACATAGTAATTTAAAAAGTATGATGGGAGTAAGGGTTTATTTGGACAATTATAATTCAAGAAGCATTTTAAGGTAGATACTGAGCTGATATAATTAAGAACGCCTTCCGGTGATGTTAGGGGTGTGTGGCATATGCAAATGAGTTGTGCTAATGAGCTCCGGTACCTCTTTTTCTAAAAAATGAGCCTTGCAGAAGTATAACACAGAAAGACAGATTTATCTCTGTGTCACAGTAAAATGGAACATTGTTAAAAATTGAATGAATAGTGTGGAATATGCATAAAGTCTTCACATTTTGTTATAACAAACTGCAAACATTTGACTATTTTCAAGTAGGATTATCTATTTCAGGTTGGAAAATTCCTGGAGATTTGGGAGAGGATGAAGTTTGGGGAGGGGGCTCAATGGAGACAGAATGCCATAGAATCTGCCCTCCAAAGCAGCTATTTCTCCAGAGGAATCAGTGTCTGTAGTCTTGAGATTAGGGATGAGTATGAACCAAACCACAAAACAAAATTCATCATGAATTTTGCCCTGTTCATCATTCATGAACTGAAGTTCATGACAGATACACTGTCATGAAGTTCCAAGGACCTTTAAAGCCGTTCATGGCAGTTCATAGACAGAGAAGAAAGCAAGGGTTTCAAGGGTCTTGGAGTCCCTTTAAACCCCTGCTTTCTGTACCCATGAAAGCAGCAAAAACAGCTAAGCTATTTTGGGCTGTCTTGTGCAGTCCCTTTAAAGCACAATGAAGCCTGAAAACCAGCTGAGCAGCAGGAAGAGCATGCTCCTTGCTGCTCTGCTGCTCTTGCTGCTTTTGTGGGGAACAGAAAACAGAGGTTTATGTCATGAATAGGGGTGTGCATTTGGTAAACATTAGTTTGGAAAAAAGCCAAAATATGCACTTTTTGGCATTTTTAGGCTTTTAAAAAGATGAATCAGCAACCGAATTAGAGAAATCTGGGGAAAAGTCTAAAAAGTTTGGCTTTTTTTTCGGGAATCAGAAGGATGGCAGGGGGAAGGGGAGAACATTACAATCTTAACAACAAACATCCTCTTCCTTTCATACTTCAGGGGAATCTTTTGTGTTTACAATTAGAATGCATTAAGAGGTCTAAATTTACTCTGAATGTGTTCCTCATTCCTTAAGGCTTGAACAAAGACCAGTCTTCACTCAGTCATCAAGTTAACAACTGTTTTATCAGTGTAGTAAAAGAAAGATTAACTCAATCAGGAGTGGGAGGGGGGGGAGGAATTGCATTTGCAAGTTTGTTGCAACAAATTTATTATTTGGTTGCAAATAAGAATAAATGCTCTAGATTGGTTAATATTTATAATTTCACACGCACTCAGGAATGGATAGGAAAAGAATGGACTTCTGGAATAAAGCAATAGCTAAAAACAAGGCTAGTATGTGTTGTATCATGCCTAACCTTCTTTGTGCTTCCTTAATTACATAGTATAGCTAAATTTGCTTTCCTTGTAAGGCTGGTGTAGCAGGTTGGGCTGCTAGTGGCAAGCAGATGGGGGGGGGCAATCTGGCCAATGGGGCAACAGAAGTTCATGTCAGTCACAGGATTTTTCACATTTTGAAAATCTGTGCATGGCCAGAGAGCATAAAAGCAATCTGAGTCAGATTCCATGCTGGTTTGCTGTGCTGCCTGAGATTGTGTGGCAATGAAGCTTTCCCAGCCATTGGTTTTAATGGGGGGGGGGGCAGGATGGGTCCAAATCCACTCCAATCTTCTTTGGAACTTGGGGGTTCTTTTGGGAAGAGCCTCCAGTAGGTACACTGCAAATTTGGTGCCTCTCCTTCAAATCCCCTTCCCCCCAACCCATGGGTTGTTCTTTATGTGGTTTTGCCTTTTTTACAAAGGCAATTTTTAAAGTGAGAGTCAGACCGTTTTCGCACACAGCTTACCACGCAGTCACAATCCTGTTCCCTCCGCAGCATCCGGTCGGATTTCCCACCATCTGCGCCAGAGTTACAGGAAATGCTTTTGCATAGCAAACGTAAACTGGGTTTTAGTGGTTTATGTTTGCTACGCAAAAGCCGTGGTACTTCCTGTAACTTTGGCAAAAACGGTCTCAGATTCTATGATTTGACATTTTCCCCATCATTGAAATTAATGGATTTTTCCCAGTCATTGATTTCAATGGAAAATAGGGGCACCCTCTCTGGTCCAATCTTTTTGAAACTTGAGGGGACTTTTGGGGAGAGGCTCCAGCAGGTACACAGCAAATTTGGTGCCTCTACTTCAAACCCCACCCCACCCCCAGCCCACAAAATATAATCTATGGGATTTTGCCATTGACTACAATGGCCCATAGAGTATAATGGAGCCTAAAAAATGTTGGAATACCGAATTTTTTTTTTTTGGGGGGGGTTCATTTACCTAATATGAGATATGGCTTTCCGAGGGAATAATGATTTTTTTTTTGTTTAATCCACCTAAAACTGAATGTTAATGAATTTTTTTCTCTGCACATCCCTAGTCATGAACTCTGGTCGCTAAACCACAAGCAGGGTAAAATTTGTGCCAAATTTTGCTTTATGGTCCAGTTTGTGCCCATCCCTACTAGAGATCAGTCATAATTCTGATAGATCACCAGGCTCTGCCTGGAGGCTGGCAACCCTACTTGCAAAACAAAACATTTAGGGTGAATGCAAATTCCATTCACAGAAACGCAGGGTGGATTGAATGCATCCTGCTTGGATAAACATCTGACTGATACCCATCTGTCCCAACTATACAAATGAAACACACATGCCAGCTCATTTGTATGTACATAAAGCACATCTTAGATGGGTTGTGAGTTGTGATGAACACCTGTTGCCACAGCAAAGTTGACTCTTTTGAGTTGTTGTCCTAGAAAGAGCCACCCATTGACCCTCATTCCACAGAAGACAGTCTAATAGATCACATTCATTAAAGACAGAATGAATGAGCCACTTTCAATAACCAACCAAATTGCAGTCACTCACCACGTAGATAAATTGGCACCAGAGTTCAGGTTTCTAAAGCAAGCTGCAGTTAACTCTGCTTTTGCGTCATATAAATATTAATTCAAAGGGAAATTTCCAGATAGGAAAATAAACCCTCATAAATTTAAATGCCTTTCTGTATGTGCTAGAGCTTCCAGCTGAAAGGAAATTGCCAGAAAGTATATTTGTGCAATTTGTGCTTATGTGTGTGTGTAAAATAATTTTTAAATTGGTGTAGGTAGCGTATCAATGCAAACACATTTTTGCCTTAAAGCAAGAGTCTGATAAAATCTCAGCATTTTAAAATGATCTGTCACTAGAGTGTATTGCATCTGAGGGGCACCGTAAGATTGCTGTCTTGAGATTTTAACACAAATGGTTTAATTCTTTTAAACTACATCAAATTCTCATTACAGCATTTGTCATGTGAATCAATTATTTTGTGCCATTGGTGCTTCTCACTAGAATCTTTCACACCATAATGAAATTTAAAATTTTTAAAAGATACATTTTACACCAAGAGGAAACAGTGGGTGCAGGGATGAATACACTTTGCTTTTGATTGTATTCTGTAATGATTCTATGTGCTGTCAAGATGTTTCTGACATAGTGACTCTATGAATTAATGACTGTCCTCCAATCATTAACAGTCCTAATTCTTAGTGTGCCATTTAAATTAGGTAGAATAACAAAAGTATTAAGCTGTTATACCAATGGAGGGATTGTTTCTTCAAATGAGAAAAGTATATGGTGATCTTCTCTCTCTCTCTCTCTCTCTCTCTCACACACACACACACACACACACCTCTTTGCAATAATCTATTTGCATGAGATTTCATGGAGACAGCATGAAATTCCAATTTATGGGATTCTAGACTATGTTGACTGACATTAAGGTCTACCATTCTGTAGTCTTGAGTTTCATGGAGGACGGGTGTAGGGAGAGGTCAGTTGGAGAGTTGAAAGTGCCTGCAGATCTCACCCTTTCCTATTTGGTTTCAGTTTTGCTCAGATCTGAATTTGTTGGAAGGTGGTTTGGATATATTAGTTGCTGAACTTGAGAATTCTAAAAGTTGAACTCTGACAGTACTGTCACAATAGGGCATGAAGAGAACTTGGAGACCAAGGAGCTGACACGGACCCCAGAGGAGATATCTACAGATCCAGTACAACAGCTGAATTCTGAATGCCCTGCTATAACAGAGCAGGAAGACAATTTAATGTTAAAGACTAAGAAGGTGACAGAGAACACAAAGGAGATTTTTATGGAGATGTTTCATTTTTTGAGGAAAAAAGTACAGGAATACTGAAATAGCGCATTTGAGGAATCATCACAAGAGTCAGAAGCCAAGGAGAGCTGCTCTGAACTCATTAATGACTAAATAATAGCAGAAGAGGCCTTAAAAACAGTTCAGTATGTAGATTACTAAGTAGTAGCTGGTTCAGATCAAGAGGTTTCCTAGTATCTAACTGATTTCCCAATTTTAAAAACCTTTTAATTTTTAAATTTTGTTCTCCTTAGGGTTGCTAGGTCACTAGGGTTTAATGTTGTTGCATGGTTGGCAGTCTAGTGCAGCTGCCTGTTTTGAAGATTGTTTTGGGGCTGATTTTTTTGGTTCTGTAAGTTTATAGATGGATAATAATGTCCTACTAAGTGATATATGGCCAATTTTGCATAGTCCTCCTATAAGGGTTTAGTTGATATTTGGAAGCCTCATTCTCTTGTACCCTTGGGTTGAAGTATATTGCTGAGCAGATCCAGTTGAGTACAGATTTTGATTGGCCCACATTAAATATAGTTGTCTTAGGCTGCAATCACACACTAAATAATGCACTTACCCACTTTCAATGCACTTTTCAAGTGGATTTTATTGTGTGAACTGGCAAAATCCAGTTGGAAAGTGCATTGAAAGTGCATTATTTAGTGTGTGTGACTGCAGCCTTAAAGTGTTTTTCTTTAATGTTTTTCTTCATGTTTTATAACTTTATATTAACTTAATAATGGGAAAAATTGAAGTAAGAAATGTCAGCTCATGCACATGTACCAGGGGTGATGGATAAAATTAACTTCAATTGTTTCCAGTAGATTCTCAGCTGTTTTTGGTATAACTAACCATCCATGGACTTTGAAGAGTAGGACTTTCTCCTTTCCCCTTCATATGGAAGTCCACAGAGCCTCCCTTGCAAAACTGCCATCTTGTCAGGGGAACTGTGTGGCAGGATGCATGTGATTGACCTTAATCATTATTATGAGGATCTAGCAACTACCTAGATCAAATAGCATTTATCTTCTGGTATGGCAAAAATGTGCTAAAAAGTAATTTATTAACAAGTCCTGAGTGGCAAGTTCTACAACTGAAGATAAAGCATGCACTCACCTACAGAATAACATTTGAAGTGAGTAGTTCAGTTAGAACTGATTCCTGTCTTGCAATTTTAGTTCATCATGCAGATACTCTAGCTGCTTTGCAACTATTATAGATAATATAGGAAACTCAAACAAAGATTTGAACATTTGCATAACTTTACTATATGCCCCTTTAGTCTTTCCTCAACGAATGAACTGACCTTTTTACAGCTCGTTTAGAAAGGAAGCTATTCCAGTGATCCTGAATGGTTTAATCTTTCAGATTTAGGCTGGTCATTAAGTGTAATTCATCTTCAAGACAGATCTTTAACTACCCAACACAGTCTGTATCTGATAGATAAACACTATTGCAGTGTTCTAATTGGTTGGTACTTAGTACTTAAGTAATGGGTTGTTACCTTTTTACTTCAATTATGTCTGTACTATAAAATTGAAACAGTTTTTCAGCCTAGTCACTCTTTTATTCTTTCTAATATGTTTGTTTTCCACATTCTCATCTGGCTTCCTGTATTTATCTTGCCTCAACACTCCAGCTAGTTGTAATTCTTTTTTTAAAAAGTTAAGTACCAGATCAGGTTCAAGGTTTAAGTACTGACCTTCAAGGCACTAAACGGTCTGGAACCAGCATATCTATGGCACTGCATCTCCTGATATATCCCCTTCAAAGAGCATTACACTCTGGAGATAAGAACTTCCTGGCCCAAAGGATCCCTGGCCCAAAGGAAATCCAGCTGTCCTCAACCAGAGCCAGGGCTTTTTCAGCCCTGATGCCAGCCTGGTGGAACTCTCTGTCTAAAGATATTCAAGTTCTATGGGATCTAATGCAGTTCTGCAGGGCCTATAAGACTGAGATGTTCCACCTGGTCTATGGCTGAGGACAGCAACAGTTCGGCATCAAGCCTCACCTCCCCATCTCTCCCTCTCTGGGAAAGGAAACATAATGCTTAAATGCCATCTGATTAGTTTTAATTATCACTGTTGTTGTTGTTAAATTGTAACCTGAAAAGAAAGAAAGAAAATATTTATTGGAATCCTTTATTTTAAAAAAAAAACATGTCGTGGTGGCAAAATAGAGCAACCTGATTTGTTGGACTGGGTGGGGCATCAAGTATTGGCTCATCACATATCTGTCACTCCCTCTGGCCTTGCATTGGCTGACTCTGCTCTCTCCCCCCCCACCACCCCACTGTAGGCCCAGGAATGTTGAATAAACTACCAAAAACAGTCTTACCTCAAAGAGAGACACATCTCCAACTCTTCTCTTTGTCCTCTATGTCAATTGGCCTCAGAAAGGGCTGCAGAACTACTGCGGCCTCACAAAAGGCCTTCCAGCACATGCAGCCTCTAAAGGCCTCATAAATAGCCAGGGAGGCCAGGTCTGCTGGGAGTGTTTCCTTAGATCCCATGGCTGCCGCCTGGGAAGTGCTAGCCAGAGGCTGTTGCTAGGCAACTCAGGCTGTTTTTGTCAATAAAGGCAGAGGCCTCAAGTGAATAGAATGCTATAGTATAGAGTCCACCCTTCAAAGCAGTTATTTTCTCTAGGATGGGGAGAGAGATCTGTTGTCTGAAGTTCATTTGTGATCCCAGGGTATCTTCAGGCTCCACCTGTGGGTTGGCTACCCTATGCCTGGCTGCTTACGACTGCTCAGCAGCAGCCTCCCTATGACAGCCAGTGTGGCATAGGAGTTAGGGCTTCAGAGCGGGGTCTGCCAAACCCAGGTTCTTGCTGTGGAAGCTGATTGGGTGGTTTTGGACCAGTTACAGACTGTCAGTCTAACCTACCTCACAAGGTTGTTGTACCAACCAAAGTGGGAGAGAAGAATGACATAAGTTGCTTTGCTCCCCCCTGCCCCATTGTGGAGAAAGACTGTCATTTTCCTATGTAGAGGCTGCAGGGAAGGGGAAGGTGATGGAAAGCTGAAGTCAGAGCGGCAAATAAAGGGAAGGAGATAGCATTGCCATCTCCAGGTTAGGAAATTCTTATAGATTTAAGTGGTAAGGCCTGGAGAGGGTGGGGTTTGAGGAGGGGTGGGTCCTCAGACAGGTACAATGCCATTTCCTCCTTGGGAACAACTGTTGCCAATTTCCAGGTGAGAGCTGGAGATCACTCAGAACAGACTCCTTCACTTCAGACTGCAGGTGATGGTTTCCAACTTCAGATATTCTATATAAAAACCTGTGCAAACAGAAAATTAATTCCACCAGAAAAGAAAGGTTTTGCCCTCTGACTTTCCTTGATATGCTGATTTTCTGATTGTAGAGTGTAACATATAGGCACACCCCAAAATGTGACCCCTGCAGTCTGAATTGGTGATGGCCATTCTGTCACTTCAGTGTTCTACCACCATGTACAAACTTGTTGAGAGAGACAGAATTATATTTTATTAATTACATTTTAGTATTTTTAAAAACAGGTATCCATTTGATATAGAAGTATAAAGTATTGGTATCAGTTCAAGGCAACTGGTGCCTGAAAATTGCAGCTCTGATTCTTCTCTTTTCCCTCTTCTTCTGTATATCCAAGACTTTTTCAGAAAGAAAGGCATTACAAAATCTGAAAATAGAGTTGCCAGCTCTGGATTGGGAAATATCTGGAGACTTGGGTGGTGGAGCCTGGAGTTTGGGAAGTGGGTGTCAAGCATGGCTAATTCTGATCAATAACTGATGGGTTTATGGTCTGACAAAAGCAGGCCTGGGTAAGATCATATAGAACCAAATGCTGCTAGTTTATTATCTTTTCCTGGCTCCTCTTTGTTTTATGACTGCTAATTAGAGGGACCAAAGCAATCAGCACCTTCCCATGAATCCTCCTGCGGGAGGAAGCGCCATCTGGGCAATGCAAGGCCGAATGCCTGATAACGCCTTGGGAATGTATGTAGTTTTGATATTCTATGCAGTGGCGTAGCTAAGGCTTTGGGGGCCCGGGGCCCAAGATTTATGTGGGCCCCCCATGTGTGTGCACGCCTCCAGAAACAGAATATGATGTCACTTCCGGTGATGTCACTTCCGCAAGATGGCCACCACTTGCGAGGGAGCCCTGCTGGAAACTGGAAGTGATGTAACTTCCCCAAAATGGCCACCACTTGTGGGGGGGAACAGGAAGTGGTGTCACTTTGGGGGCGGCTCCCCCCCCCGATGGCACTGCTGGTGCGATCTAGGTCATGTGATTGATAACCTGATTACCCCACCACACCATGTGACAGGGAGAAATGCCACAAGCAGCCTGCTGGCCCAGCTGTTCCCCTTGTGCCCTGAACTTGTGGGACTTCTATATTAAGCAAGCTTACAAGAAAAACAAGGAAAACAAAAACAGGCATACTGATGGAAGATGGGTCAGGAACCTCTGAGATGAGAAATGCGAAGGTTATAGAGAATCATTGTTGAATTCTGTATGGGCGCCGACTCCCATGAGTTAGGGTCTTTAACTGAGATTGCCCATTTGTATACTGCTATTTAACTTTTTAAGGGAAGAAACACCCATAGTCTGGAGCATTGTTTATGTACGCTTACAGTCTGTACTGTTCCATACTCGGTCTTTGACAACAGGCCGTTTATGATATTATATACTATAATATAATAATACAGTATATGTTTGCAGTTTATTGGGTAGCACAGAGATGTCTGTAATGAGTACTTGGTTGATGGCCTATTGGTCAGTGTAATTTCTTGCATTGTTCCTTGAACGCTGAACCCCCACAGTTGTTGTTCCCTTACTGGAGTGTCCCAGAGGGCCCAAGGGAGGCAGGTGGGGCATAAGAACATAAGAGAAGCCCTGTTGGATCAGGCCAATGGCCCATTCAGTCCAACACTCTGCGTCGCATAAGAACATAAGAGAAGCCATGTTGGATCAGGCTGGTGACCCCTCCAGTCCAACACTCTGTGTCACATAAGAACATAACAGAAGCCATGTTGGATCAGGCCAATGGGCCATCCAGTCCAAAACTCTGTGTCACATATAAGAACATAAGAGAAGCCATGTTGGATCAGGCCAATGGGCCATCCAGTCCTAAACTCTGTGTCACATAAGAACATAAGAGAAGCCTTGTTGGATCAGGCCCATCCAGTCCAACACTTTGTGTCACATAAGAGAAGCCATGTTGGATCAGGCCAATGGCCCATCCAGTCCAACACTCTGTGTCACTTAAGAACATAAGAGAAGCCCTGTTGGATCAGGCCAGTGGCCCATCCAGTCCAACACTCTGTCACCCAGTGGCCATAAAACCAGGTGCCATCAGGAGGTCCATCAATGGGGCTAGAAGCACTCCCACTGCGCCCCCCCACCAAGCACCAAGTTAGTCTTTAAGCTGCTGCTGCTGGACTCTGACTCATTTCTCCTGCTAGTAAAGGTAAAGGTAGTCCCCTGTGCAAGCACCAGTCGTTTCTGACTCTGGGGTGATGTTGCTTTCACAAGGCTTTCACGGCAGACTTTTTACAGGGTGGTTTGCCATTGCCTTCCCCAGACATCTACGCTTTCCCACCAGCAAGCTGGGGACTCCTTTGACCTACCTCGGAAGGATGGAAGGCTGAGTCAACCTGGAGCCGGCTACCTGAACCAGCTTCCGCTGGGATCGAACTCAGGTCGTGAGCAGAGGGCTCTGACTGCAGTACTGCAGCTTTACCACTCTGTGCCACGGGGCTCTTATTTCTCCTGCTACAGACAGACTAACTGGGCAACCCATCTATGCACCAAAATTCCCTCAGCCTCCAATTTGCCACTGGAGTCGATTTCAGCAGGATGAGCTCTGAAAGGCCTTCTCTGGGAATGCTCCCACGAGGGCTCTCTGGACATCGAAGAATAACACAGAAGGTGGACCGAAAAGAGTCATGCTGGAAGTCAGACCTTCTTCCAGAGTTGTCAAAGCTTAACTATTCCCCCACCTCACCCCCAGTCTTCTCAGGGCCCTTCTGAAGACCTCCTCTCTCTGCTGGGGTTGCCACCTCCAGTTAGGGTAAATCCTGAAACTTTGGGGGGTGGAGCTTTGGGAAGGATGGGGTTTGGGGAACGGGTCGGCACTAGTAGGCAGTGTTCCTTCTAAGCTGAGTTAGAATCATAGAGTTGGAAGGGACCTCTGGCGGTCATAGAATCATAGAGTTGGAAGGGATCTCCAGGGTCATCTAGTCCAACCCCCTGCACAATGCAGGAAACTCACAAACACCTCCCCCTAAATTCACAGGATCCTCATTGCTGTCAGATGGCCATCTAGCCTCAGCTTAAAAACCTAGAATCCTAGAGTTGGAAGGGACCTCTAGGGTCATCTAGTCCAACCCCCTGCACAATGCAGGAAACTCATAACACCTCCCCCTAAATTCATAGGATCTCCATTGCTGTCAGGTGGCCATCTAGTTTCTGTTTAAAAACCTAGAATCATAGAGTTGGAAGGGACCTCTAGGGTCATCTAGTCCAACCCCCTGCACAATGCAGGAAACTCACAACACCTCCCCCTAAATTCACAGGATCTCCATTGCTGTCAGATGGCCATCTAGCCCCTGTTTAAAAACCTCCAAGGAAGGAGAGCCCACCACCTCCCAAGAAGGAAACCTGTTCCTCTGAGGAGCCGCTCTAACAGTCAGGAATCCTAGAGTTGGAAGGGAGCTCCAGGGTCATCTAGTCCAACCCCCTGCACAATGCAGGAAACTCACAAACACCTCCCCCGAAATTCACAGGATCTCCATTGCTGTCAGAGGGCCATCCAGCCTCTGTTGAAAAACCTCCAAGGAAGGAGTTAGCATGAGCGAGCTCACGGATTTTTCGCCTCCAGCTCACACATTTTTGTCTTAGCTCAGGAAAAATGTCCCCAGAGCACAATCACTTATGCAGGGGCTCACAAAGTTGAATTTTTGCTCACAAGACTCTGAAGCTTAGAGGGAACATTGCTAGTAGGGATATCGATGCACCTTGAGTCCCCCCCAGCCAACCTCTAAAGCCGCCCTTTCCTTTCTGCTGAACTCTGCTGTCTGTAACTGTTGTCGGAGGCCTCCCTGGAGGTTGGCAACTCTGTCCCAATCGGGGCACGCATCCCGCAGCAGCCCACCCCCCATCCTTCCCCTGGACGCCCCCTACCTTTCCCAGCCCCCCGGGGCACCCCCAGGGGTGCCCAAAAGCTGCAAGGAAGCACCAGCAAAGGGGCGAAGGGAACCCAAATCCCACCCCCAAGAAATCTAGGCTGGGCTTCCCTGGGTCTTCCCAGCCCAGGAGGTGGAATGCAAACTCTCCTCTCTCCTCCACTCGTGGGAACCCCCCCCCCTTCCCGGGTCTGCAGCTCAGGCCCTGCAAAAAGCGCACCCCCAGCGGTGCCCAAAGGGTGCAAGGAAGCGCCAGCAAAAGTGGGAGGGGCAAACCCAAATCCCCCCCCCCCAAAGAAAACTAGGCTGGCCTTCTCTGGGCCCTCCCAGCCAAGGAGGTGGAATGCAAACTCTCCTCCATCCTGGGAACCTCCGTCTCCAGCCCAGATCCTGCAAGAAGCGCACCCCCAGCGGTGCCCAAATGCTGCAAAGAAGCTGCAGCAAAAGGGGAAGGGGAGGGGCAAACCCAAATCCCCCACCCAAAGGAAACTAGGCTGGGCTTCCCTGGGCCCTCCAAGCAAAGAAGGAGGAATGCAACCCCCCCCTCCTCCCTCCACGGAGAGTCCCCCCCCCCTTACTCAGAGCTCCGAGAAATCCCGCAGAGTGAGCAAAACCTTACAGAACTGAGCAGAGCCACACAGAGCTGGTAGGCGGTGGCCCAGAATGCAACAGGGTACAGATTTCAGAACCAACGACAGGGAAGCGAAATTCTCTGGGCAGCGGTTTAGAATGCAAAACGGTACAATGACAGAATAGTCAGATTAACGAATTGAGCAAACCTTGGATCTGAGTCGCGGGAGCACGCGAAAGCAACAAAACAGCAGCATGCACTAAAATGAACCAATTGAGCAAACCTCGGATCTGAGCAGCATGAGGCTTTGCTCCCTGTGCTGGATTCCTCGTCTGGTGAAGTGTGCTTAAGAGCGCAAGACAGCTGAGGTTCACAATAAAAATGGGTTGGTCTTCAAGGTGCAGCTTGGCTCCTGCTTTGTTCAACTGCTTCAGACCAACGGGGCTGCCTGCTTGCATCAGAGCTCCGTGGGGCCAGCAATGGTGCGCTCCAAGGAACAGAGCCCCGGCCCGCGTGGCTGGGGCTGATGGGAGTGGTAGGCGAGGGAGGAGAAAAAGCGACGTGCCTTTCCCGCGCTTTCAGCCCGATTGCGTGAGAGAGAGGGGGGAAAAAAGGGGAGGGGGGAAGGGAAGGGAACGAGGAGCCCCGAGGTGCGCACGCGCGCCCCTCCCCGCCACACCCCCTTCCTCCGCCGGCGCGCGCTCCCCCTCGCTGTCCGGCGCTTCCATTCTTTTTCTCCCCCCCCCTCGCAGCAACACGGCCATTGTTTGGGGGCCCCCTTGCCAATGCGAGGACCCCAAGACCTGGGGCGGCTCGCCCTCCCCGCCCCCCCCTCCCCACGCGTCTGATTCTATGTGTGAACGCTCCCCTGCTTCCCCTCCCCGTAGGAATCCCTTTGAAGTGTATCTTAAAACTTGTGTATCAATGTATTGGTTTCATTCTTCTCAAGCTACAGCTTGAGCCAAAGTAACGGTCTATCAATAAACGTAGTCTTTGTAGCAACCTCGACTCATCATTGAACCCGCATGTTTGACCTCAGCAGGCTACAGTACCACAGAGTCTACCCTCCAAAGCAGCCATTTTCTCAAAGGGAACAGATCTCGGTTGTCTGGAGACCGACTGCAATAGCAGGAGATCTCCAGGTACCATCTGGAGGTTGGCAACCCTTCCTGAAATAAACATATAAACAAACAACTAACTCTGGGTAATAACTGGCCTACTGTGGTAGTATTAGACACAGTATTAGACACAATGGAACTACAAGCACTGCCTACTGGGAGATGTAGTATGGAAGGATAGGAAACAGGAATATAGAAGATATTTGGCCTACGCCTAGTGTGTCTTACTGAGTGATACCCAGTTGTTGTGCTATTTAAGATCTACAATAAACTTTAACTTGTATTCAGTTGGATAATACAGCATAAAATTCTTGCTTTTTTAAATTTGGTCTGTGACCATAAATAAACTGACTGATTGACAGCATCTATGCTTATAAAGGTATGGAAATTAAATTCAGAAATTAGATTGCAACAATATGCTGTCCTGATTATTGCAGAGAAATGAAACAAACGGAAAGAGGATGCAGATGCAGAAACTGATACCAGAAAAGTGGTGTTAGAGATAATATACACAAAAGACTCCATTATAAGAAATATAGCAACATAGCAATACGTTTTTGGGAAAAAAACCATATTGAATATTAAAATGATCATAATTTCATAACTGTCAGAAGAGATGTGAATCTGGATTTAATAAGCTCTCGGGAGGAACGGGAAGAGGAAGATTTTCTGTGGCTGACACCAACAAAGTATGAGAACAGAGGGTCAATAAATATATAACTTTAAATGAATCAGAGAAATAATGGCTTTGAAAAGCTAAGCACTCTGGCTGTCTCCAGTGGAGAAATAGAATGGATGACTGTTACACAAGACAAGTGAAGCTAATTAGTAAGAATCAATAGAATCATGCTTACAAACAGAAGGTTCAGGGGAATTCTTCAGACCGCATGCTTCTCAGCATTTGGAAAGTGTTTGGCACTATCAAAATGCTTGCCCGTTAATAACGACAAGCAGAAACTTGAGGGAAATTTCACTTGTTCGAGGGGGCAGGGCTCAGGAATGACCATTCTTGTTCTCCTATGCCACTTTCCTTCCCCTTGTTTTCCATATAATTCAGCTCTGTTCTGAACTGGCAGACATTAACAAACAGTGCACATGGGGCTTTTCTGGTGTATTGGATAAGCTTATTTATTGCACAGCTATGGCTGTGAGGGTCTCCCAACCGTGAGTGTCTGATTGGCTTTGATGTCACACTGGGCCTGTGCAGGCAAGAAGATCATGACTCCTCTGGCTCCCAGCTGGTTTAGCTGCTTTGATGGCAAAACGCTGATCTACTTGTGCTTGCGGTGCATTTCAGCCACATAAAGTTATCATTTGGATAGCAGTATGTATAATGCAAGTCCAGTTTGGAGGTAAAAACACTCCTTAAGTTGCCTGCATAATTCTTTTTACAATATCTATTCAATTCGTAGTGTGGCTGACTGCAATGCAGCAACTTCAGATTGTTAGTGAATATTGAAACCCTGTACTGTGTGTGTGTAAGCATTCAGCTAAAAACTGAGTTACTGTTTGGCAAAGTGGTTATTTTATTGTGTACCAGAGAGAAGTCCACTTTTGATGTCTGCTTGCTGTATATCTTACCTGGTTTGAGGTGAGCAAATGGAATTTCCCCTGTTAATAGTTCCCAGAGACACAAAGCATAGCTGAAAACGTCGGCTTTTACAGTGTACCGAGTACACTGTGTGAAGACTTCAGGGGCCATCCAGCGCAAGTTCTGCATATCACAAAAACATTAATAATGCATTAACAGTATGTTTTGTTTCCTCACAAGGGAGTAGATCCTTTTTCTATTTTTATATCAGTTTACTTTCTGGAAGTATGCTAACAAAATTAACGTCGGGAAAAATAATAGTGATATGAGCAATAATAGCAACATGAATATTAACAATAATCCATTCAGCAAACTGCCCTTTTTTGGTGTTAGTATAGATTTCACTTTGCCTGCACAAAATCAGAACATCTTTCGATATAATCATTGATTTTATGAGAAGAAAATTTGCTGTTGATTTCTGCTCCTCAATCCCTAGAGTATAACTCTGCTGGAGTAAAAGGCACTTCTAGACAGATGTGCAACAAGAAACCAGTATGGAGATTTTCATGCCAGTTTCCAAGCCAGAAACAAAGGAAACACTACTACTATTAATAGGCCTTTTACACACACACATAAGTGAATACCTCACATATCAATCCTAGAGCATGATGGATTGTTGTTCAAAAGACCTAACATAAATATTAATGAGTTTCTTGGAAAATGAACTGCCATTTTCCCCCCTCCCCCCAAAAAACTTAATCTTGCAAGGTACCAAAACAAATAAACAAAAACAAAACAAAACAAACCTGGCAGTGGGAATGATTGCCTGGTTATTTTGGAAGATTTCTAAGCCTAGCCTTAAAGCCTGGATAGTGCTGAGTATGCTCAGTAGCAAAGGTTGCTTCTGGGATGCATGGGAATTGTAGTTTCCAATAGCTCCTGGTCCTGGCTCAATGAAAACTACAACTTCCAGTCATCTCCGTAGGAGATCCCTTGCCACTAGTATGCCTTGGAGTTGTAGGGCTATCACACATATACAGTTTACTGGAGAGAATCTGATCAATCAAACCTTTAAGACTTCAGATTGTGTGTCTGCCCTATGCACCATTGTTTTTTCTTTGTGAATTTATTCTGTAACTCTGCACTGTCTTCTCCTGCTGACTGGTTGAAACCAGGCAGTGGGAGAAGGCAGCCCAGATGGGAGTCAATTTTTTTACAGGCTGCATGAGACTAACAATAGTTTCATATTGCTAGATTCATGCCGCTTGTAATTATTTCTTAAAATGTGGGAGGTGGAGTGGCTTTTGAGGGGTGGGGAAAGGGTGATGGTGGGGAAATCTAAGGGAATCTGTATGCTTTTTACCTTCAGCTTTAAAGTGAAGCAAGGAAAAAAATGACACAAAAGCACTTGCAGAAAACTCAGGGAAAAAGCAAATGGAAAGCCTGTCAGCAGTACTCTTTTTTGTCTTCTGAGAAGGCAAGAAGGTTTGGGATAGGATTGCCAAGTCCCTCTCTCGCTGCGGTGGAGGATTTGTTCTTTGCGTGCACAAAGCACGCGCAGCGCAATGATGTCACCCAGAAGTGACATCACTGCACTGGAGACAACATGTGGGGATGTTCTAGGATTTGCACTATGGTACCATAGAGTTTTAATGCAATTCCTAGAGCGTTACACCAGAAACACTCTAGGATTCATGGTAAAAATCTATGGTACCATAGAGTTTTTAGTGCAAGTCCTAGGACATCCCCATGTGACATCCCCAGTGTGATGATGTCACTTCTGGGTGCCGTCATCGTGCCAGGGGTGGTGCGTGCCAGTGGGGCTCTTCAGGGGTGGGGATCCCCCCTCCAGTAGCCTGCTTCCTGCCAGAGGGTTGGGGTCCTCCCAGGCAGGGGATCTTCCACCCCCAGCAGGAACTTGGCAGCCCTAGAACCAGAGGTCTGGTGCCCAATCTTCAGGTAGGGGCTGGAGTTCTCTTGGAATTACAACTGATTTCCAGATTACGTATATCAGGTTTTTTTTGGAGGAAATGGCAGGTTTGGAGGGCAGACTGTTTAGCATCATACCCCTGCTGAGCTTCTTCCCTTCCCCATATTCCACCCTTCTATCGCTCCAGAAATTTCCCAATCAGAGTGGGCAATCTCAATCAGAACTGGTTGGCAAGGAGTTCCCCTAAGTGCACTATCATTCTGCATGTTCTTGGAGAATGATGAGAGATATACAACCTCCAAGACTTCTCCAAAGAAGCCTCAAAGACCTGACTTAATTTTAAGGCAAGCTGGAGAAGGTTTGCCCATCACTAGTCACAAGACGATTCTAAACAACATGCTAATATAAGAAGAAAATATTATTTATGATTACAGATGCACAACAGAAAATCATTTGTGAGTCCAGGCAGAGAGGACATTTTGTACCCATTAATCTGGTTGCCATAAAAGTTGATCTCAAGCAGTCTACTAAAAATTAACATAGAAAACCCCCCAAAAGGAACACTGTCAGTATACAATAGGATGTATGCTGGCAAAAGAAAATCCTAATTTCATTACTTGCTTGTAGGCTGAGTTTTCATATCCATTGTAGAGTAATTATACATAACAAGACAAGAAAAGAAGAGGCAAACCCCTGGTTGTTTTGTCATATTGTCTTCATCCAAAGACTGCAGAAATCTGGATTCTGAGGTTTAAAAAGAAAAGAAAAATACTGTCTGAATAAACATCACAAAGTTCAGGGGAATCTTTTTTAAAGCAAAACCTGACATTGCTTATATATTTCTGCTTTGTAAAAACTAACTAGAAATGGAAGGATATTGTACTTGGTTTAAAGGGTGTACTTTATAAAGTGAGTGTTAATTGATCTGCTTGTGAAAGAACAGTAGTATTTTGCATTTGTCTTCAGGTATTCAGATCTTAAGGTAGACATAGTAGTTGAGTTCTGCCATCCAAAATTAATACTTGATGCTTGCTGCATTGTGGAAGTTCTGTCCACCAAGTGAAAATGGTCTGAGTTCCATTTTGGCCTTTTTGAGGCTGGTTTTATTTTAAATCCATAATTTTTTCTGCAAAGCTGTACATTTCTTAATAACAGATTGCAAGCAGAACTAGTGGATCTGAACCCAGAGGTTTGCATTCTGTCTTTAAAATAATAAAGTCATGACTTCTGCCACAAAGCAGCAATGACTTCTGCCACATGTTCCTCAATCCTGTCATGGCTTGTCTAGAGAAGAGGCAGTAGGAAAATAACAGGGCTGGGAACAGAATGGACAGTTGCTTCATGTCTTTCTTTATTTGTGATTGTAAAGATACACCAAGAATCTCTGGATATATGTTGGCAACCATCTGTGTAACCTTTAAACATGTTTTTAAACATTAAGAAATGCCTGCATTATGGGAGTGGAGTGGGGGCAGCAGATTGCAGTTGGGATACAAACAAATTTGATTAATCAAGGTATCAAAGGAGGGCAGGAAAAATGACTTCGAAACACCATCAACTCAATGGTACCCACCAATACCGTTCCCAGCATCCGCCAAGTGTTTTGAGAAACTGTGTGGGGCTAGGCTGGGCTTTTATTCAGCAAAAGTTCTGCTTGGCCATTGGAGAGTTCCTTGGATCTGCACATTTTTTAAAATGTTGCTCTGGCAGCAGCTGCCACAAAGATATTAACTGTGTAACTGAGGGTAAGATGTAGCAGTCATTTTGTGACTGGAGCCATCTCCTGCATCAGCCATTTTCTGGCCACTGTTTTGTGGCTGCTGCTCCCAGCATGCTATGTCAGAACTCCAAAGATGTCCACAGGTTCAAAAAGCTTGGAGACCTGTGGTATAAGTTCTTTGGGACTTCAGCAAGCCGATTTTCCCACCTCCCTTTCCCCCCTTTAAAGTGACTGATTTCCCACTCACCTTGTTTCGGTCTCATTGCTCCTTTTCCCTGCAGGGTTGCTGCTGGATTTTGCACAAGCTGCCCCAGCTGGCGAGTTGCCCCACCCCTTTTCAATTCCCTCCGTGGCAGACAGATTTTGGTTTTCAGAGGATCCTGCCTGCTGCGGAGGGAACTTGAAGAGAGGCGGAGCAACTTGCTGGTTTGGGGCAGTTTGTGCGAAATCCAGCAGCAGCCGCGTGGAGAAGAGGAGAGTGAAAGAGCAAAAGTTTAGTGGGAAATCGGTCTCAATTGCCCTCAGCCAAGTACAGTGAGCATGCCCAATCAACATCAAACAACTTTTATGACAATTTCTTCTACTTTTTTAGAATTTACAAGATCATATTTAAGTACTCCCTAAATATGCAGAAATCCCAAATGCACACTTGGACCTGTTTTGCTACTGTCATTTTCTCTTAGAGAGAAAGATAACCATCCAGGTGATAGATTTGGGTGGGTAGCAATGTTGGTCTGAAGTGAGTACACCGGTGGTTTGTCAGGGGATAAATAATAAGGATTCTCCCCCCCCCCCACTATGCAAGAAATCTGTACTACAGATTGAACTAAAAACCAACATGAAATATATTGGGAATTCACAAGGATTTCAAGAACGCCAGAAGCCAATCAGAAAACTGAGTTATGGCTTTGATCTATAGTTTATGATAGTCAGCTCTCTGGCTATGATTGTCCAGTCTTCCTTTGGAACTTAATGTATGCCATTTGTTCTTTTAATAACCGAACTCTCACCTCCAAAATCAGCTACAACAGCATGTCCATCTTCATACAGGAGGATATTGTGACTGTGGAGAAATCAAGTGTCTAGATTGAGCAAGTGTACTGTTTTCAATCCTAAATTTCCTTTTAGCATCCTTCTTTTCTAGGGTTGCCAATCCCCAGGTGGGGGCAGGGGATCCCCTGGTTTGGAGTTCCTCCTCCCACTTCGTGGTCATCAGAAAGCGGGCAAAGGGGGGAAATGTCTGCTAGGAACTCTATTATTTGCTATGGAGATTTATTCCCATAGAAAATAATGTAAAATTGATCCATGGGTATCTTAGGCTTTGGGGGGCTGTTTTTTGAGGTAGAGGCACCAAAGTTTTTGTATAGCATCCAGTGCCTCTCCCCAAAATACCCTCCAAGTTTCAAAAAGATTGGACCAGGGGGTCTAATTCTATGAGTCCCAAAAGAAGGTGCCCCTATCCTTCATTATTTCCTATGGAAGGAAGGCATTTAAAAGGTGTGCAGTCTCTTTAGATATGATGGCCAGAACTTCCTCTGGAGTTTAATTATACTTGTCACACCCTTGTTCCTGGCTCCACCCCCAAAGTCCTCAGATATTTCTTGAATTGGACTTGGCAACCCTATTCTTTTCACTTTTTAAAATGCTAACAAAAGTGCCCCCAAATTGGTTCAGTTAGTAAAATTGAGTTCGTTAGTTTAGTTTATTCACAGCCTGAGCCAGCATATAGAATGAATATAAGCAAAACTGAGCAGCTGAAGGGTTTAATCCTCTCTCTCTTGCATGGTTACAATCCAAATTGCAGCTCTCTGTGTGTGCATAAATTATCTTCACAAATAACCAGAGATCCATGTGTTATATAGCCTCTTTAAGAGACTAACCCAGGAGGACTCTGTACAGTCATTTCTTTAGTGATACAACAGCAATAAAGAAAGGTTGACCTGGTATCAGATTATTTGCACAGTTTCAGGATATTATAGCAACTGGTGGGTTTAGAGTGGCCAGGTCTTCAGTTGTAGTAGATCTCCTGCCATAGAGCCCAGACATCTGCCATCCACCACTCATTAGAGCAGCAGGAAGAATCTGTGTTGCAACAAACTTGGAGGTGCTATCAGCATGACATCTAGAGTTCCTAGAGCAGGGCCATGTGAATGTGCTGTCATTACTTCCGTGTTCATGCTAGATGTGAAAGCGTGATGTCTCTTTTGCATGTCCCTGCCCTCCTACAACTCCCACCAGTTGTCCGTGCTTGGCTGGCAACTAGAGAACCCAGGTGGCAACTAGAGAACCTAGCATCCCCAGGAACTTAGTGGTGGGGCAAGGGGGAAAAACAAAATCAGGATACATGCTGATGTCACCTCCAAGCAAAACTCCAACTGCAATGGCAGCACATCTGCTGATGCTAATACCAGAGTTTCGGTTGTGACATCATGTCTGGGGTTTTGCCTAGATATAGTGTTGGCACACTGTTTTTATTTATTTTTATTTATTTATTCTATAACTTATATCCCGCCCTTCCCACAAAATGGCTCAGGGCAGCTCACAGCAAACAATAAAACAGTAAAACAGAGTTCAAAATTATTACATTTAAAAGTTAAAACATTTAAAAACCTAAAAACCTTAAAATTTTAACATTAAATCTATACCGTATGAGTCATAGAAGTCTAATAAGCTACATTTATTTCCCAGTCAGGCGTAGGCTAACCAGAAGAGGGTTGTCTTACAGGCCCTGCGGAACTGAGCAAGATCCCGCAGGGCCCTCACCTCTTCCGGCAGCTGGTTCCACCATGTAGGGGCCATTGTGGAAAAGGCCCTGTCTCTGGTTGTCTTGAGACGGACTTCCTTAGGCCCGGGGATGGTGAGAAGGTTTTGAGTCCCAGACCTCAGTACTCTCTGGGGAACGTGTGGGGAGAGACGTTCCTTCAGGTAGGCAGGTCCCAGGCCATATAGGGCTTTAAAGGTAATGACCAGCACCTTGTACCGGACTCGTATGTTATTGGGAGCCAGTGCAGAGCCCGGAGACCCGGCCGAATGTGCCCCCACCTTGGGAGGCCCAATAACAGCCGGGCCGCGGCACTCTGAAGAGGGAAGGGCAGCTGCGAGGTCCCTTTTCTCACTGGCTGAAGAGGGAAGGGCAGCTGGGAGGTCCCTTCCCTGGGAGATTGCTCGCCCAAAGTGAGCATGCCTACTGGTAACACTGAGTGGATACCACCCTTATCACAAAAGCACTAATGAACACTTATCTGTGGAGGCCCACTGGCCCAGCGCCTCCACAGGTTATCAGAAAGCAAACTGAAGGTTTTCTATCCTACTCTCCACAAACATGCTTGCCGTGAGGCCTTTGGAGTTAGCCTCTTAAAGAGAGCCAGTGTGGTGAAGTGGAGGAGAAGAGAAGATGTAAGCTGCTTTGAAACCTCACTGGAGAGAAATGCAGGGTACAAATGAATTAAACAAACACCATGAACATGATTCATGCCTGGCTTTGTCCTACAGTCAAGTGCACAAGGCTGTTTCTTATGTTCTCATATGCTCCCTAAGGCGATCTTTAGCTGAGAAGTCATTAGCTGGGCCTCACATGGTTATTATGAGAAAATATTTCGTCAATAAATTGGGAGGATGCAATCTTGACAGTTTAGTAAGTCCAAGTGTCAGCGACATTCTCTAATTAGTAGTAGAACAAGACCATTTCCTAATCAGTGAAACATCATCTGTAACAGGTTTATTAATTATGTGACAGTTTTACCTAGAAGGAATGGAGAGGATGACATTTGGGGTTGAACTTAGTGATAACCTTTCAATAAAATCAAAAGTCCTGATTCTCCTCTTACTTCAGCTCCACTCACCTCAAGTCAGTCACTCCTAATTTGTAATGGCATAAATGAAAGTAGGAAAAGGCCTGCGGAATCCAGCTGTGAGCAGACGACTGCCAGTAACTGTAAGAGCTTCCTAAAGCAAAGGATATTTTGGACTGATCTCAAAAGGCTAATTTCACCCTGAAAACTTGATTTAATTTGACAGACTACTATACTATATGCTTCTGATTTTGTTCACTCCCCTTGCTTCTACTTTGCATAAGAAAGCTTGTAGTTGTCGGAAAGATTTACAAGCATGCTGTTTCTTCACTATGATGTGCTCTTCACAATCATCTCATCATTAGACTCATGCTGGGAATGATATTGAGAATGAATTTGGAATTTGGTGTGGAAACCTTCACAATTATATGCAAAGAAAGACTTGGAACCTCAGGCTGGCCAAATGCATGTTGTGTCTACTTACTAAACTTCTGTGTCTTCCTATAGGAAGAGGTCCCTATCTCTGGGGAGTGCTGAAAACCAGTTGTCCTTGGACTGAAGCTTAAACAATCCAAGCTTCCTTCTGATAAAATACTCATATATTTCTGGTGCTTGGGTCTCTTGCCTTCCTCACCCACTCCCTTCAGTCCAATTCTATGCCTGTTTTCAGTAAGGCTTATTTTTAGGAAAGTGCAGGGTTTTTTGAAGCTCTCTACCTAAGTAAATCAAGTTGTCTACCAGAAAAATCAGGCTTTGATCTTCACTGCATACATCTCAGATGCAAAAACAAATAATAAAATAATCACCTTACATTTTTATGTAGAAGAATTCTTGGGTAAGAGTCTGCTTTCTTAATATTTTAAGTTTTATTAATGTAGCAGAGCTTGACTCAGATCTGCAAATTAGTGAAGTCTGACAGCATCTCTTGTGGAAATGGGCATATCAGGACTCAGTGAAGTCTGGAACTAATGGTGAAGAGTGTTGGGGGTAGTTTAGCCTATATATTTCAGTCTGGTCTCAGGAAAGAATTGCAAGGAGATTTGTTCTTGCTAATGGTAGTCTGCCTTCATTGTCCTCCACTAGGCTTGCCAATCCTCAGGTCTCAGTGGGGGTTCTCCTGCTTTCCCAGGCTCCTTCCTGCCCCAGTCAGCTGGCCAACAGGGAAGCTCCGCCCCCACAGATATCATGTGCCTTTCCCTTTCAGAATGCTAGGAGAAAGCTTGCAAAGGCTTCCTTTTTGGATGGTGTGTCTGTGTCTTTAAGGCTGAATGGGGGTGGGGTGAGCAGGCAGAACAATGTGGCTGCTCCCAGTAGCTGTGAAAGCAGTTCAGTGAGACCACGCGAGTGTGAGATTGCAAACTATTTTTGCTTCTGTGTGTGTGAGAGAGAGAGAGAGAGAGAGAGATGATTTGCAGCTGCTTGAGTGAGGAAATGATAACTGTATTCAGGGGAACTGAAATGCTATGTTTTTGTTTTATTTATTTTAGGGCAAGTTTCCTGGCTCCACCCCCAAAGTCCCCAGATATTATCTGAGTTAGACTTCGTAACACTATCTTCCACCCTCCACCTCTGATTTCATCTACTCTCAACTGCACTGAAGCCA
Organism: Heteronotia binoei; assembly: GCF_032191835.1. Taxonomy (NCBI): domain Eukaryota; kingdom Metazoa; phylum Chordata; class Lepidosauria; order Squamata; family Gekkonidae; genus Heteronotia; species Heteronotia binoei. Next base: position 131,785,411 of record NC_083224.1, on the reverse strand, counting down.
GGTTTAGGAAACTGTTACTTGATTAAAAACAGGAGATTGATTATAAAACAGGAGAATCTTCCAACAGTACTAGACATATTTGGTTGTTTCCAACGGTCATTTTCCATCTGCAGAATCTTCCACTATCACAAAAGGGGTTTTTTTATGTGTGTGATTTTGTGTGTGTGATTGCCCCTCTCACTGCAATCATTCCTGGTGCTTCTCCCCATTGTCTCCTGACCCCCTCCCCACAGGAATCACTGGAGAGGAGGTACAATGAGCTGCATGGGGAAATGTGCAAGTGCAATTCCACAAGCTCTGCTATCAGCTGACATCAGCTGACATTTTTGTGTCAACTTACACCATTACCTTAGTTGAACTATGGTGTACAAATTAAAAATAAATAAGTCTTATGCCTACCTAGGTTGGGATTTAGGGTTGTCAGCTCCAGGTTGAGAAACTCCTGGAGATTTGGAGGTGGAGCCTGATGACAAGGACCTCAGTGGGGTATCGTGCCATAGAGTTCACCCTCCAAAGCATCCATTTTCAACAGAGGAAATAAGCTCTGCGATCTGGAGAGGAGCCCAGGGATATCTCCAGGCCCATCTGAAGAATGGCATTCCTATTGGGGTCACACACATGGAGACAGGAAAATTAGGAGGGAATGAGATGGAAAAATGCTGGAGGGAATGAGATTGATGGAGGATCATGTTTTAAAATATTCTAAAGTGTTAAAAAAAATCCACGTAAAAAGAAAACAAGTACGGCAAGCAAAGTATAGGAACTTTCTCCTTGCTGTCTAATTTTTTTTTATTTTTTGGGGGGGGGGTTATGTGAATGAACAATGAGAGCAGGAATCCCATCAACTGTCAGAAGTGCCCCTCTTCATTCTGGTGGTAGAAAGTGCCATCAAGTCACAACCCCATAAGGTCCCTCCCCCCCCCCCCAAAAGCAAGAGACTAACAGAAGTGGTTTTGCCATTGCCTGCCTCTGTGTAGCAAATTAAACCTCCTTGGTGGTCTCATATCAAAGTAATAACCAGAGCCGACCCTGTCTAGCTTCTGAGGTCACAAGCAATTGGGCTAGCCTGGGCCATCCAGGTCAGGGCCCTCTTCATTCTAACACCTCAACATTCCACTGCCACATTTCTCTTACATATATAAACTAGGCTTCCGTCATCTTACATACTTCTTAGGCATAATACTCGCAGATGGTCTATTCCAGCTATTTGTTGCTTCAATATATAACCTCTTTCTCCTTCTTACACAATATATCTGTACTACTCAGATATAATCTAGCTACTGCCATTTGAAATTACTCTTGATGTGCTTAAAAGACATATACAAGGTAAGGGGGAGGGGAGAGCCCGCAGGTTCAATTTTGTGATCTCCCACTTTCTGTTTCAGACCACATGTGATTATTTCTCAAGAGTACAAATATACTGCAGCTACTGTAAGGTGTGAAAAGTACTCACATTTAACCCCCTACCTCCTTTTTTGCAATTTAATATCAAATATCAGCAACAGTCTGTTCAACATGATGTCGTATAAATATCGACATCGGTGATATTCACTCAGTTGCTTGGGAACCCCATATGGCTCTTTGACTTGCTACTTGTGGTTCTTCTGAGCACCATTTCCCATTTTTAGTCCCACCCCGTGTTTCAAAAAGTGGGTGCAGTCATTGCCCTGCAGGGGTTGCAATAGAGATCTGGTGGCTTCCACATTAAAACACCTGCCAGAGCAATTGGGAAATGGGTAAACTAAAAACCTTCCCAAACAGCACTCCTCATGCCAGGGATGGAAGAAAAGAGTTCTTTTTCTCCAACAGCCTTCCACCATTCTCTGCAACCTCCACACTCTCATCCCAGCACCCAGGTAGTTGTGAGAAGAGCAAGTAGGGCCACAGAGAAGAGAAATGGTAAAACCAGGGGTGGAATTCTAGCAGGAGCTCTTATGCATATTAGGCCACACACCCCTGATGTAGCCATTTGTCATAGAGCTTACAAAAAACGAGCCTTGTAAGCTCTTGGAGGATTTGCTACATCAGGGGTGTGTGGCCTAATATGCAAAGGAGCTTCTGCTAGAATTCCACCGCTGGGCAAAACCATCACCACCACAGCAACCACTTGGGAGAAGAGTAAACTAGCTGCAGTGTGTGTGTGTGTGCTAGTACTCCTATGGTTGCCAGCCCCCAGGTCCCAGTGGGGGTTCTCCTGATTTAGGGGGCTTCAGCTTACCACTGTCCAGTTGGTCGGCGGGGAAAACCCCACCCCTCAGCAGTATTATCATTATGCAATATTCCTGATGTTCCATCATCACGCCAAGTTCCATCATCATGCCAAGGACATTGTGTGGTGACGCTCTGGTCGTTTGTCAAACTGTATGGTTTTGAAGCCAAAAAACCCTTAGAGTTTTGCCTCAAAACAGAGCATTACCTCCAATGCTGCTGATGCAATTACATCACTTCTGGGTGATGTCATTGTGTCAGGGACATCATATGCAACATCCTGTCTACCCCAGAATACCCGCCAAATCCCACCCCCCACCCCCCGCTGTGACCTGGCAATACTAAGTACTCCACTGAGAGCATTTTATCTTATTGCCTCTGCGTGTGGTTTGGGAGCTGCACGGAAGCAGAGAGAAGGGTGCTCCAAAGAGTGATGGTGAGAGCACAGAAGATTTGTGGATGTTCTCTCCCCTCATTGGTGGATCTGTATGATATGGGATGTAGAAGGAAGATACAAATGATCTTAAGGGACCCTTCACATCCGGGCCACTTGCTATTTGAGATTTTACCGTCAGGTAGGCGATATAGAGTGTTGAAGGCAAAGACAAATAGATTCAAGGGCAGCTTCTATCCAAGTGCCGTGGTTAAGCTAAATGCAGGGTTATGAATGGTTATGTGTTTTTAGATGTATTTAAATGGTCTATGTATATGTCTTTTTGTGGGTGTTGATGTGTTGGTATGTTTGTGGAAGAGCACCTCATTTCGTTGCTCTCATTTTCTTTTTTGAGAACAATGACAATAAATTTATCTATCTATCTATCTATCTATCTATCTATCTATCTATCTATCTATCTATCTATCTATCTATCTATCTATCTATCTATCTATCTATCTATCCACAACCATCTTGCTTTCTTCTGGAAACCTTGGCCATCTCATTCTCTTGCCTGACCTATTGTGCCACATGCTGAGGAAATAGCAAGAACTGGTGCACAGGCTTCCTACTGTAGGGTCTGTTCTGATTTTGAGTAAACCATTAAAATATTGCATTGGTATTGTTTTCACATTCCATGGGCTAGGGGACTTTGCATTTGGCAGCTTCTGAAGCCATCCAATCTCATCCTGGGTGATGAAAAGAAAAGGCAAAAATTACTTTTAGAAACTGGGATAATTTCATCATTGGCCCAATATAAAGCTAACAAATTAATTTCTAAAACACAATTCAACTTCTTGATAATTTTATCAAGGTTAAAGAGATGTAGGAGTTCTGTATATGAGGCTGGATCAATATATGCAGCAGAATGGCGTGGAATGGGGCATAGCATGGCTCAGTGCCAACCCATAAAGCAAAGTTCCTTGCACACAGAAAATTTATCACTCACAGGTTATACCTGTCCAATATCCTGCAATGCTAGTGTTCAACATGAAAGGAAATTTTAACATATGGAAGTATTTATATTATCTTATTATATTATTTTGTATGTGTTAACTTGGTGAGGTAATGCACAAGGTTTATAGTAGTTATGAAGATGTTTTGGTTAATGGTGACTATGGCTCTCCATAAGCAACAGAATGAGTACCATTGATTTAAATAAATATACAAATATTTTCCTCACACATATATACACACTGAAACCTGAAACCCTTGCTTCCAGGAATGTTTGTTGGTTCAAATTCCAGAGGGATTGCCATATTAACGTGTTGACCCACAACCAGAAGGGAATCTTGCGGCACCTTACAGACGGTTATCATACTGCCAGCTTTTGTGGGTTAAGTCCATGAAGTTTATGCCACAATAAATATGTTAATCATTAATGTACCAAGATTCTTTGTTGTTTTTGATGGGCCAGATGTCCCTCGGGGTTGCTGGTAGGGTTGCCAGCTGGTGCTTGATAACCAGCAGGAGATGGGAGGAAGGGATATGGAGGGCAATGGCATTGTGAGCTGCATGATATCACTTCCAGGGAAAACCAGAAGTGTCATCATGTGTCAGACTCACCAGAACTATGGTAAAACCATAGAGTTTCTAGGGAGTCCTAGATTGATGTGACATCACTTACGGTTTTTTCCTAGAAGGGACATTGTATTTTGGCAACTTTTTTCTTCCACTGCCCAAAGAAACAGGGGTGGAAAGAGATGGTTGCCATTGGGAGGTCTCCCGCTACAGCAACCCTAGTTGTTGAAGTTTTTAAAAGTGTTGCCTTGTTCATTTCTCTTAACTGCTAGCAATGTTTTCTGCACTTCTGATTTCTTCTTTTTTCCTTTGTGGCTTTTTCTTGAATGTTCTTCTTCAAGACTTTCTGACTTTAGATCTTGCCTTGTCCTTGATCACACATTCTGTTTACCCTCTTTCTTGTTAATTGGGTGGACAGCTTGATATTTAAAGGAAGCTGAGATTCAGCTTTCTCTGTTTGATAGGTGGGAATTCAAGCAGCACAACACACTTGTATTTAGACTTAAGTGCTGGTTGGAGGATTCAGCCATTGTCCATTGAATTTGTTTTTTTTTTTTGTGGAACAGCTTCTTTAGAGACAGAACTGTTTAGAAACGTAAAGTTTTACCATTGCCCTTGCGTAACAGTAAAGAGTTGTTTCTAGTGACAATATCTGGTTGTGTGTTTCATCCTTCTAAAACAAGTACTATCCCCAAAAGACCACAAAACACTTGTCTACAATACTGAGAAAATTAGGTATTAGTGGGATCACTTTTTGATGTAGAATAAAAGTGTTTAACCTGCATGATTGGAGAGTCATAGCCCCTGGCACATCTGGAAGCATTCCAATGGTTAACTATGGAGGGGTAATTAGGTTTCATTTTTAATCTCTTCATATCATTAAAAACATTAGTTTCTAAACACATCTGCCCAATCTCAAATCATTCAAAAGTAACTGAATCCCAGGCTAAACAAAGAAGAGGCTCAAATGTTTAAGTGCTTCACCTGAGAATCACTATAGGGCCTTACTATACATCACAGTATCAACAGGTCCAACCTGAGGATGCCAACATCATTTTAGAGAAGTCAGGCATTTAAAAATGCTGCAGCATGTCAGGACCAGACATTCTTGTTCTCCCTCCCCCACATATACCCTTTCAGGTGTTGAAACAGCAGCTGTTTGGGAACTTGGAAAGGTATAGGGGAGACACAAAATCATCTGGTATCATTGTACAACGTGGGGACAAAAATACCAATCATGATTGGGCTATTAGGGCATTTTTAAATGGTCAGATTCTTCTCTAAAATGGCACTGGTGTCCATGAGTCAGAACAGTGAATGTTGTAACATCTAGCTTGGCCCTGAAAATACCAAGTTATAATGATTTGTAGCTTGAGAAAGATGTAGAACCTTCTGGAAGCCTTCTGTTGACACTCATTTGAACAATATCTAAGCCAGACATGCCCATTTCACCTTAAAACTCATTGGGTGACTTTGAACCAGTCACTCTAATAGGTTTCTTGTGACAATAAAGTGCAAGTGGGGAGAATCCTGAGATCCTATGAGAAATGTGTTAGACAGACAAAACCATAAACCTTTGGTTTTCATCATATTTTATGACAATGAACTCCATAAATATTCAGTATATGAAAATGACTTATTCACCCTGAAAATACTGCTGAGCATGTTAATTTGTAGTTTGAGGTTGGATGGGGAATAGAGAAGTTAATCTCACTTCTCCTAGCCTCTTCTCATGTTCATAGTTCTATCTGTCTCTGTCAAAATCTCTTTCTTTAGCAATCTTTTCTCTAAAAAGTTACAATTTATTTAAATCATGTTTATAAGAAGCCTCTAACTCCAGTGATGTTGGACTTTCTGCACCTTCTGTGGCTTTACTCCATCTGGTTTTGAGATGGGATGATCAGTGCAGAACTGACCATCTGTTTAGGTATTTTACAGATGGCTAATTTGCTCATTCTGTGGCAATAGAAGAGGGGAACTCCATTTCTTTAATTATATTAAAATGCATATAAATTAATTAAATTGTCTAATATTTTTAATCTAGGGATCACTTTTACATGCTCTCTATTGTTTGTTTGCTTTTGTCAAGAGACCTAGTCAAAAACATCATAAGCACAGACATTTATAAAATCTCATCATCCATACAAAGTGGGGAAGGAAAAAAAAGATTTCAATGAAATATTTGAAACCATAGCAACTGTAAACTCCAATAAAGGTAAAAGATTGCAGCACCATAACTTTTCCTATGTCTGTCAGTTGAGGTGTATTTAAGGCTTACCACTAAATCTAGTGGATTTGTCCTGTAACCACTGGGACTGAAGAGGTGAATTATAAGATTTGTATTGTGGTTAAACCCATTTATTGAGGGTAATGTGAACAAAATGTTTTCCTCTTTACTTTCTGTTTGCTCAACACTGAGGAATGCAACAGGGGGAGTGAATACTTGAGAATAAATGTAACTCTACACATGCATGCCACCAGTAATAGCGTTCCTCCAAATAGGCTCATAAGTCTTATGAAATAACCTATACAAGATTTAAGAGCCCCGTGGTGCAGAGTGGTAAAGCTACAGTACTGCAGTTGGAGCCCTCTGCTCAATCCCAGTGAAAGCTGGTTCAGGTAGCCGGCTCCAGGTTGACTCAGACTTCCATCCTTCTGAGGTCAGTAAAATGAGCACCCAGCTTGCTGGGGGAAAAGTGTAGATGACTGGGGAAGGCAACGGCAAACCACCCCGTAAAAAGTCTGCTGTGAAAACGTTGCAATAGCAACGTCACCCCAGAGTCGAAAATGACTGGTGCATGCACAGGGGACTACCTTTACCTTTTATACAAGATTTAAAGGTGACCACACCTTTTCAGAAGGGCATTTTGTTTGGTATAGGGAAGGAACAGGACTTTGGAGCACTACAAACATATTTCATTTTTGTGCCACTTTAACAGTCATCACTTCCTTCCAAGATTCCTGGGTATTGCAATTCATAAGGTTGCTTGTAATTCTCTTAGAGATCTCTTGCCTATATCAGAGACACAGTTTTCCAAAAGTTCCCTGAGAAAAGGGAATAACTGTTAATTCAGCTTTGATGTAGAATGCCTTCTAGCAAAACACAGCAGTTCTTAACTAAACTTATAGGAAAAGGAAAGAAAAGGTCCCCTGTGCAAGCACCAGTCGTTTCCAACTCTGGGGTGACGTTGCTTTCACAACATTTTCATGGCAGACTTTTATGGGGTGGTTTGCCATTGCCTTCCCCAGTCATCTACGCTTTCCCTCCAGCAAGCTGGGTACTCATTTTACCAACCTCGGAAGGATGGAAGACTGAGTCAACCTCAAGTTGGCTACCTGAAAACCCAGCTTCCACCGGGGATCGAACTCAGGTCGTGAGGCAGAGCTTAGGACTGCAATACTGCAGCTTTAACACTCTGCGCCACTGTTGCTTTCACCGTTTTCACAGCAGACTTTTTATGGGGTGGTTTGCCATTGCCTTCCCCAGTCATCTGGGTACTCATTTTACCTGGGTACTCATTTTACCAACCTCAGAAGGATGGAAGGCTGAGTCAACCTGAAGCCGGCTACCTGAACCAGCTTCTGCTGGGATCGAACTCAGGTCATGAGCAGAGGGCTCCGACTGCAGTACTGCAGCTTTACCACTCTGCACCACGGGGCTCTTTAAAATTATAGAGGTGATTATATAATTAGATATGAATCAGAAGGTACATTTTGTATATTCATTTTGGTTTGTCTTAAGCTCATACTGCTGCTTCTGCTGATAATACCCCTTCAGAACACAAAACAGTGGTATCTTTTGAATTGCTAACTCTAATTTTTGGACACCAATAAAAATTGTTTGTGAACCATCAGCTATTCTCGACGTACAAAGGTTATTATAAAAGTCTGATAGTATGCTAATACATTTCAACCATACATTTCTTAAAATATTCATATCCTGCCTTTCTCCAGGTTCTTAAGGCAGCTATAGGCAAAGAGAATACAGTAAAATCACAGCATTTAAGTTAGACCATCCAATATCCACAGACTCAAGCCCAACGTACTGTAAACTCTTTACAGTACTGCTACTGCTGATGCTTTAGTAAAACTCATAGAATAACAACATCCTCTGAAAGAGCATAATTTTGCCTTTCTTCATGGAGATAACCAATGATGGTACCTTATGGACCTCCTCTGGAAGGCCATTCCATAGCATTATCATTTAGGGGTGTACTCACTTTTGTTGCCAGCAGTTTAGACATTAATGGCTGTGTGTTGCGTAATTCTGAGGGGACAGCACATTTACACTTTTATACAAGCTGTAGACTCAGTACTTTACATTGTAGTCAAGTGTCATTTCTTCAGTGTTGTCACATGAAAAGATATATGCAAATATTTACAAAATGTGAGGGGGTGTACTCACTTCTGTGACATACTGTATCATCTATCTATCTATCTATCTATCTATCTATCTATCTATCTATCTATCTATCTATCTATCTATCTATCTATCTATCTCTCTATCTCTCTATCTCTCTATCTCTCTCTATCTATCTATCTATCTATCTATCTATCTATCTATCTATCTATCTATCTATCTATCTATCTATCTATCTATCTATCTATCTATCTATCTATCTATCTATCTATCTATCTAGTCAAGATGTAATCCTGAAAAGTCCAGGTGAAACTGAGGGCTGGAAGATACCCTGTATTTTGTTTTCATGACAACATGCTATGCCATAGGTCAGTACTAAATTGGTAAAGAATATTGAATCAGCAGCAGTTTTCACTCCTCCTGGTATTTGGTCAGTATAGTCAGTTTCCCAGTTTAAGAGCAACAACTTGCCTGAAAAACTGAAGAGAAATAGAAAAGTGTTAACTGTACTTCCACTATATTATCTATCCTTCCCATCTTTTGTGTTAGCTTATACCACTTAAACTTCCAAGGTCAGCATTCTGAATGCAGTAATAATCACTCATATCTGAAGTTACCAAAGAATTTGGCAGAAAGGGGGAAATGAAAATAAGCAAAGCAGAGGCGAAAGGGCCAGGGAGGTAAAAAGTATAGAAATCAGGGTGTTCAAACAGAACCACTTTCTTGCTGAACAGACACAAGGGCACTGTTAAGTTTCAGCATCAAATGGAAGAATGCTCCACCTGCAGAGTTGTTGCTGTGTGAGAAGCTGTTATTTATACAGAAGGAGCTTTTATGTAGTTCAGCACAACACTCATATTTTGGGAACTCTGGATTGCTAGGCTGGGTTAACCCTATCTCTAGTAAACAGAAGCTTCAAGGATGCACCTCCTGAGCCTCCAAGGGTTTAAACCTGCTAACATCTGAGAATATGCTGGAAATGGTTGCTTTTTTTGTTTTTACACATAAAAAGGGCAAAGGAAATCACAATGGCTTAGGGATATTTGTCTCTTGCATCCACATGGAACTGAGATTTGTAACCTCTTCAAATATATATATAAAAACTCCTGTAAAAGAAACTCCTGCTGTAAAGTCTGGAGCTCTGTTTCTACCTCACAGTCTTTGTGCTGGCTTTCCCTTTGCATTTTCAAATGATTAAAGGATCTAAGGCAGTGCCTGAGGGCCTCATTCTTCTCCTACTGAACATGAGTGTTAATTACCGTATTTTTCGCTCCATAAGACGCACCTGAACATAAGACGCACCTAGTTTTTAGAGCCGTTTGTGTGAATTTAGAGGCATTTGTGTGAATTTTTTGCAGTATTCGCTCCTTAAGACGCACACACTTTCCCCTCCACTTTTTTGGGGGGGAAAAGTGAGTCTTATGGTGCAAAAAATACTGTAATCAGAAGCCAAAGGAGAAGGGGGTTGTCTCCACATAAGGCAAAGGAAGCTCCTTCTCAAGTATTACCCTCCCATTTGCTCCCTTAAAAAAATCTCCCATAGTATGAACCTATTTATTTTCTTATCTGGAACTGGTTCAAAACTATACATAAAATGGAAAGCAAATAATGAGATCCTCATCCTTCCCATCTTCTTCAGGCCTGCCTTTCACAAGACCTGCACGGACTTGTATGAAAGCACAAGGAAGAAAGTGCAGCAAGGAGCAGAAATTCAGTGAGTAAAATTGTGGTCCCAGTCCAACTGTCTGGATACATAGTCTGAGGCAGACCATAAACCATAGTGCTGCTTATTCAGGGTGGGGGGACAAAATCTTCCTCCCACTCTTACTGCAGAACAATGCCTTTGTCGAATCAAAATGTGTGGGTATGCATGCCTGGATGGATAAACCAGCCAAGAAATGACATACTACTGTATCAGAATAATTGGAAGGTATACAATACATCATGGGTGGCCAAACTTGCTTAACATAAAAGACACATAGAATAAATGTCAGATGTTTGAGAGCTGCAAGACATGAATGTCAGATGTTTGCGAGCTGCAAAGGAAGGCAGGAAGGTACGAAGGCAGGCTAATAGGTGGGAGAGGAAGAAGGGAGGTAGAGGTGGAAAGAAAGCAACTTTAACTTCAAATGCATTCTCCCAGCTATGGCCAAAAAAAAAGGAGGTTCACAAGTGGGGCTAGAAGCCCTTCCACTTTGCCCCCCCCCCAAGCACCAAGAATACAGAGCATCACTGCCCCAGACAGTTCCAATAATATGCTGTGGTTAATAATATGCTGTGGACCTCTGCTCCATATTTTTATCCAAACCTGGATTCTTGTAGCCGCCACCACCTCCTGTGGCAGTGAATTCCACATGTTAATCACCCTCTGAGTGAAGAAGTACTTCCTTTTATCCATTCTAACCCTACTGCTCAGCAATTTAATTGAATGTCCACGAGTTCTTGTATTGTGAGAAAAGGAGAAAAGTACTTCTTTCTCTACTTTCTCCATCCCATGCATAATCTTGTAAACCTCTATCATGTCACCCCACAGTTGACGTTTCTCCAAGCTAAAGAGCCCCAAGCATTTTAACCTTTCTTCATAAGGAAGTTGTTCCAAACCTTTAATCATTCTAGTTGCCCTTTTCTGGACTTTTTCCAATGCTATAATATCCTTTTTAGGTGCAGTGACCAGAATTGTACACAGTATTCCAAATGAGACCTCACCATCGATTTATACAGGGACATTATGATACTGGCTGATTTGTTTTCAGTTCCCTTCCTAATAATTCCCAGCATGGCGTTGGCCTTTTTTATTGCAATCGCACACTGTCTTGACATTTTCAGTGAGTTATCTACCATGACCCCAAGATCTCTCTCTTGGTCAGTCTCTGCCAGTTCACACCCCATCAACTTGTATTTGTAGCTGGGATTTTTGGCCCCAATGTGCATTACTTTGCACTTGGCCACACTGAACCTCTTCTGCCATGTTGATGCCCACTCACCCAGCCTCAGTAGTTCCCTTTGGAGTGCCTCACAATCCTCTCTGGTTCTTACCACCCTGAACAATTTAGTGTCGTCTGCAAACTTAGCCATTTCACTGCTTACTCTCAACTCCAAATCATTTATGAACAAGTTAAAGAGCATGGGACCCAGTACTGAGCCCTACGGCACCCCACTGCTTACCGTCCTCCACTGCGAAGATTGCCCATTTATACTCACTCTCTGTTTCCTATTAATTGTCCTTTTACTCCATGACTCTTGAGCTTATTAAGGAGCCTTTGATGAGGAACTTTATCAAAAGCTTTCTGGAAGTCAAGGTAAACAACATCTATTGGGTCCCCTTTGTCCACATGTTTGTTCACCCCCTCAAAGAATTGTAACAGGTTAGTGAGACAAGATCTTTCCTTACAGAACCCATGCTGAGTCTTCCTCAATAACTTGTGTTCATCAATGTGCCTACTCATTCTGTCCTTGATAATGGTTTCTACCAACTTTCCCAGTATTGAAGTCGGACTGACTGGCCTGTAATTTCCCAGATCTCCTCTGGAACCCTTTTTAAAGATGGGGGTGACATTTGCTACCTTCCAATTCTCAGGAATGGAGGCAGATTTCAATGAAAGATTACATATTTTTGCCAGGAGATTTCTGTGTGAGTGAGTGAGATTGAGAGGTGTGGGGCATAAGAACATAAGAACATAAGAGAACATAAGAGAAGCCATGTTAGATCAGGCCAATGGCCCATCCAGTCCAACATTCTGTGTCACACAGTGGCCAAATATATATATATATATATATATATATATATATATATATATATATATATATATATATATATATATATATATATATATACACACACACACACACACACACACTGTGGCTAATAGCCACTGATGGACCTCTGCTCCATATTTTTATCTAACCCCTTCTTGAAGGTGGCTATGCTTGTGGACGCCACCACCTCCTGTGGCAGTGAATTCCACATGTTAATCACCCTTTGGGTGAAGAAGTACTTCCTTTTATCCGTTTTAACCTGTCTGCTCAGCAATTTCATCGAATGCCCACGAGTTCTTGTATTGTGAGAAAGGGAGAAAAGTACTTCTTTCTCTACTTTCTCCATCCCATTCATTATCTTGTAAACTTCTATCATGTCACCCCTCAGTCAACGTTTCTCCAAGCTAAAGAGCCCTAAGCGTTTCAACCTTTCTTCATAGGGAAGGTGTTCCAGCCCTTTAATCATTTTAGTTGCCCTTTTCTGAACTTTCTCCAATGATATAATATCCTTTTTGAGGTGTGGCGACCAGAACTGCACACAGTACTCCAAATGAGACCGCACCATCGATTTATACAGAGGCATTATGATACTGGCTGATTTGTTTTCAATTCCCTTCCTAATAATTCCCAGAAGATGAAGAGGGCAGAAAGAGATTATTGGAGATTACTGCTGTATATCTCAACAGCACTGGAAGTGATGGTACTATGAACTTGGCACCATTTTACTGATCCAGCTTTTAACAGCTATCTGACACCAAAATTATACTCCTCCTGTAGATATTAAAAAGGATGGAAGTAGTTCACTGGCTATATATCTGCACAACAGGTTGCTTTTAAAGGCATGGGAAACACAGACAGTAAAAAGCTGAAAGCCCCTCATAAATATCCTTTTTGGGATAACTGCAGAAAAGCTTGTATGAACTTCATATAACTTGAAACTAATTCATTAATTGCCATACAATTCTCTGCTACCTTTCACAGCAATATCCTAGTGTTTCAGCCAAGGAAAAGTTTGAAAAAATAGCTGTCAAAAGATTTTCTTGAAACCAAGTAAGCTTGGTTGTAGCTTGAGGCAGGGTTCCAGTAGTAGCAGCTGAAGGGCGGGTCCTACTAAATGTGTGAGTATATTTTGAGGTAGAGCAGCTGCAGAGCCCAGTGTGGGTGGTACACAGTGCTGGCATTCCTGATGGTAATGGCAACAGCACTCCCACCTGAATAGACTGGCCAATGCTGTTGAGGAAGGGGTGTGTAGGTGGTGCAGGCAGTTTTGGTTCAGTGTGCCCCAGAAGTGATATCACTTGGCTCTTGACCTGGAAGTGACACCACAAGAAATGACATAATTCCTGTCTCCCAGCTCCACCCCCAAAATCTCCTGGCTCCACCACTGAATTATAGTTGGCCACAAAGGAGAAGTGTAAAAATAACCGGGAAAGAAAAGTTTGAGAAACCCTGCTGTAGTTCATGTTGATTTGTATGCAAATTTTGCTTCATTCTGCCTTTTATGGTAGAGACTCATGGAAATTACAATTCACATTCCTTGTGGAGGTAGTATGCTCAAACTCTTAAGTGAAGAAAGGAAAACAGTAGTCACTCTGTTCCTTTCTATAACTGGCATTTAAAATGGAACTTCTGAGACCCAAGTGAAGAATAGTTAGCAGGAAGCTGTTTGGTTTAAATGGTTGGAAGCCATTTAAACCCCCCTGCTTTCTGCTCCCACCATTTTTCATGGGGACCGTAAAACAGGGTTAAAACTTTAAGTGGCTCACACTGATATGAACTGGTTCAGTTTGCAAACTGGCCTATTGGTTTATGGTTCAGTTAGTGGTTCAGACACAAACCTAACAGCAAAAATGCAATTTGTGCCATTTCCTAGGCTTGTCTATCTGGCAACCTGACTGCTAACACACATTTCACTGTTTGGAAAGACGTACTCATGTACATTACTTACAATTCAGTATGCACACTCACGCACATTCCTTTGCAGCCAGTTTTTGATATGATGAAAAGGGGAGGTTTGGGATCATAGACAAGATGGGCTGGTTAAGTTAACTGAGCTAACTTTGCAAACTCAACCAACATGGACATGTTCCATCACAGTCTTTAACCAGCTAGTTAAGGCAAGCATGAGAGGCAAATACGGCTTTGGAGAGACCATGCTAGAGGATCCTAGGCACTCAGTCCCTTTAACTTACATTCACCATTATGATGAGTGGCTTCATAGTATAGTGTCACTGAACGTTCAAAAAGGGAACCTGCTGCTGGACTTGTTTTCCTATGTATGCTGTACATTTTACACTCCCAGTTTGGTATAGTGGTTAAGTGCAGAGACTCTTATCTGGAAGAACCAAGTTTGAATCCCCACTCCTGCACATGCAGCTGCTGGAGTGACCTAGGGTCAGTCATAACTCTCTCAGAGCTGTTGTCTCAAGAGCAGTTCTCTCAGTCCCACCTTCCTCACAGGGTGTCTGTTGTGGGAACAGGAAAGGAAAGGAGATTGTAAGCTGCTCTGAGATTCTGAGTGAAGGGCAGGGTATAAATCCAATCTCTTCTTCCCTTACCAAAGCTGTTAGATGGCAACTCATCCAAAATGAGAACAAGTTCCTTCAGGATTTGTTTTTATGGGGATCCTGATGAGCTTGAAGTCTGCTTCATGGCATATATATGCATTTTGTAGTTTAGTCAATGATGGGTAAGCCTCTTCCTTGTCTAGACAAAACTTTCATAGGATGTTTCAGACATCCCCCTCAGTGGATGCAACCTTTGTCTTGTATGTGTGATTGAACTCACAGATCAAACATCTCCAATAGACCTTTTATTTTAGTCAACCTTAACTCAAACGCAGTACTTTTCAATGGAACCTTTGAATCATCAAATGAATACTCAGGTGATCAGAGATACTGTCCCCCTATGGCATATGATATATTTTCAAGACTCAGCAGGCTGAAACAAAATCTTAGGCTGAAACTAATCTGACACAACACAACACAAGCCAGCTTCCCTGCCAAGTCCTGACAAAGCACAGAGAAGTTGAAAGTGCAAGATAAGCAGCTGGAAAGGGGGAAATGGAACTCTTTCCTCTCTTGCACTTTTCTACTGAAAAATTCTTTTCCAAACTGTTTCCCCCTCCTCAGAAGGGCTTATCATGGAACCTCACTAGTGTAGTATTGGAAACATTGAGCCCACTTAACCTTTAGGGCTGCATATATGCTCCATGAGTAATGAGTTTATTTTTAGCTGTGATTTTTTTTTCAGCAGGAAAAGAAAGGGGAAAGGAAAGAGGATCATAGTACATGCATAAGTCCTGCAACAAGCTGCCTTGATCTACATTTTTACTTAAATGCAGTTAAGTGTGAACATAGCCTGCATCTTGCAGATATTGAAAACAGTGTTCTTTTCTCTTATGATTGAAACTTAGAGCAAAATGGTTCCCACAGCTTGATTAACATTTGGTCTGGCAAGGTTGGGGGAGGGGCGAGGGAGAAAAAAATGTTTCACGGGCCAGGTATGGTGTAATTAGTCATTCCAGTCTCGATTAATTCTGCACGTGCCCTTTATGCATCACTTATAAGGAGGTAATTTAGCTCTCTAGGAAGACCCAATCCTCAAGTTAACCCATATGTTGCTACCACACTATACTATTACTGATATTATTACCAGATTGGGCTTTATGAGATAGTCTGAAACTTTTTCCTAGCTATAAACAAAGTAATGGGTTAGCAACTCGCAGCCTGTCAAGAAAGAGCAGAAAAATCTTGTGTGCTGAAGCATTCCTAAAAAGTAAACACCAGAAGTGATATGAAATAAAATAAAAATAATTGAAAACTTAGCACTTATATCCTTTAGACCATCTTGATATCAACTAGGTAAGCAGTGTGGTCACACTCACATGCTCCCTATCTTGTCTCCAAAAAAGGAACTTGAGTGGGAATGTGATTACAATCCTGAAGCTGCATGCCAAGAAAACGTTCATCTTGTTTTGACAGCAAGGGTATTAGATTGGGGAGCAATTTGAATTTGGAAGGTCAGGTGTAGGTCACGGTAATTCTTGGCAACATTTCTGCTTGTTTTTGAGCTCAAAACCTAATAGATAAACAGCAGTCAGTTGAGCTCACAAGCTTTCCCAAATGAGCCTAGAGGGGCTTGTTCACCAGAGTTTACCTCTCTGGCAAAGAGCTCAATGCAGCCTTTAATAAATAGAATATAACTTTATTTGACAGCATCTGAGACATTTGTTTTCAGAGTCTAACTAATAGTGCATTCATTATTTCTACCACCTTTCCCTGTTTAGCCCTATTGTTATTAACATGAAATCTATGCTACAAAGTAGCATGCTTCATTGGGTGCCAATAATGCGATGCTCAGATATATGTGTGGTGATGGTCTCTCCCCACATATTCCCAACAGGTTACTTAGATCAGCAACACAAAACTTGTGATCAATCCCTGGGCCGAGGGAGGCAAGACTGAAAACAACGTGAGAAAGAGCCTTCTCAATTGCCACCCCCCATTGGTGGAACCAACTGCCTGAGGAGGTCAGAGCCTTGTGGGACCTTGCCCAGTTCCACAAAGCTTATAAGATTACACTATTTCAGTTAGTGTTTAACTGAAATGCTGACCACCACTAAGACGCTAGATCCAATGGATGCTGAGATAATTGAACGCCATCTTAAATCTGTATCAAAATTAGCACTAAATTATTTAAACTGTTTAATGCTTTTAATGTAAGTGTTTTATTGTAAGTCAGTGTTTCCCATTTGCAGGGTCGTGACCCGGTACTGGGCCATGGAAGCCTCACTACTGGGCACAAAAAGAGCCAAAGCTAGCCCCGCGCCCCCAACAAAGCATGAGCTCTGCTTCCTTCCTTCCCCCATCTCTCTGTTGTGCAGAGAAAAGCTAGCCTTGAAGACTGACACAGGCTACAAAGCCTGAGCTCCTGTTTGGATTCCTTCATTCCGTTGTCTCTGTATTGTGCAGAGAGGAGCTGGGCTGCCTCTCCTTCCTTCTCCCCCCTCCCAGTGTTTGAGATAAAGCTGGGGTCTACTGGCACTTTAGACCCATGAAGGAATGAGCTTTCATGTGCCTTGCAGTATATTCTTTTGGGGAGATTTCCCCGGGAGGTCTGGGCGGTAAAGAAGGGGGAGGGGTGTGTTTTTCAGCCGGGAGGGGGTGGGGAGTGGGCATTCCAGTAGCTATTTTTTTTACCAAATGACCCCTGGGCAGAATTGTTGCTGACTGGGGTCAACTGATGGTGAGTAAGGCTCCCCCCCCCCTTTGTCCCCCTTCCTTCCTTCCTTCCTTCCTTCCTTCCTTCCTTCCTTCCTTCTTCCTTCCTTCCTTACCTTCTTCCTTCTTCTTTCTCTTTCTTTCTTCTTCTTCTTTCTTATCTTTCTTATCGTTCTTTCTTTCTTCTTTCTTTCTTTCTTTCTTTCTTTCTTTCTTTCTTCTTTCTTTCCTTGCAAGTGATGCTCTGTCTGTATTCTTGGTGCTGGGGGTGGGACAGCGGGAGGGCTTCTAGTACCTTTGGACCCCACTGGTGGACATTCTGGTGCTTTTTTGGGTATTGTATGAGAGAATTTTGGACTGGATAGTCCACTGGCCTGATCCAACATGGCTTCTCTTATGTTCTGTCTTTCTTTTCTTTTCTTTTCTTTTCCTTTCCTTTCCTTTCTCTCCATTTCCTTCCTTCCTTTCTTTCCTTCCCTTTCTGTTTCTTTCTTTCCTTCCATTTTTACTGGATGAAACTTTTTCTGTTCATCATACTGTTGTTGCAGACATAGGAGCTCTGCCAATGAAAAGTTGGCACCACCCAGTTGTAGCCAGCTGGCCTTTCTATGAGATTTCTGTGTGAGTGAGTGAGAGTGAGAGGTGTGGGGCAGAAAGAGATTATTGGAGATTACTGCTGTATATCTCAACAGCACTGGAAGTGATGGTACTATGAACTTGGCACCATTTTACTGATCCTGCTTTTAACAACTATCTGACACCAAAATTAAACTCCTCCTGTAGATATTAAAAAGGATGAAAGAAGTTTACTGACTAAATATCTGCACAACAGGTTGCTTTTAAAGGCATGGGAAACACAGACAGTAAAAAAGCTGAAAGCCCCTTAAAATATCCTTTTTGGGATAACTACAGAAAAGCTTGTATGAACTTCATATAACTTGAAATTAATTCATTAATTGCAGTACAATTCTCTGCTACCTTTCACAGCAATTTCTCAGTGTTTCAGCCAAAGAAAAGTTTGAAAAATAGCTGTCAAAAGATTTTCTTGCAACCAAGCAAGCTTGGTTGTAGCTTGAGACAGGGTTCCAGTAGTAGCAGCTGAAGGAAGGGCCTACTAAATGTGTCAGTATATTTTGAGGTAGAGCAGCTGCCAGGGCCCAGTGTGGGTGGTACACAGTGCTGGCATTCCTGATGGTAATGGCAACAGCACTCCCAAATGCATACACTGGCCAATGCTGTTGAGGAAGTGGTGTGTAAGTGGTGCAGGCAATTGAGCATGGGCATTAGGAGTGCTTGCAAACTGGAGAAGAATACACAAACAGATATGTGCATGCAGGTGTGGGGATGGAAAGAGAGGACCCTGGGAATGTATTAAAAAGTTGCAGACCGCCCACTTTCCACCTCCATTTTGGCTCAGCATGAGTTTCAGAGAGATTTTTCAGAAGAAGAGGCAGGTTTGGGGGAGTGCCCTGGAAGTGACATCACAGGAAAAGGTGGAGTTTGCCTCAGAAGTGACATCACTTGGCTCTTGACCTGGAAGTGACACCACAGGAAATGACATAATTCCCGTCTCCCGTCTCCACCCCCAAAGTCTCCTGGCCCCACCCCCGAATTTTAGTGGGCCATGAAGAAGAAGTGAAAACATAACCGGGCCACGGGAAAGAAAAGTTTGGCAAACCCTGTTGTAAGTTATGTGTTGTGAACTGCCCTGAGCCTGCTTCAGTGGGGAGGGTGGGATATAAAGCCAATAAAATAAATAAATAAATGGAGCTTTGATTCAGAGGTGGTTTTTGTTACTACTAACAAGAATTTTTTTATAATGGAAATTACACAAGAAATTGAATAAAATGTGAGACTAGTTCATGTCATCATAATGCTCTTGAGCTTAAGTCAGAGGCATGAATGCTAAATTCAATGAAATTTGGACAGGAGTAACTGTGTGAAGAGACCCAGGCAGAGAATATTAGCACTTACAGTTTGGGAGCATAGTTGTCTCATAAGGGTCTGTTTACAACATACTTAAAATATATTTATTTATTTATTTCATTAGATTTGTATCCCGCCCTCCCCTTACAGGCTCAGGGTGGGAGAAAAACCCAACCTAGTTCACCTTTAAGATGTGACCTGGGAATCACTTTAAAATGTGTGTGGGGGTATCATCTTCTGGATGCAGTGAAGTGGTAAGAAGGGCTTCATCATGCTATAAGGGCCCTGCGGGATTTGTCTGCGTTCCGCAGGGCCTGTAAGACTGAATTGTTTAAACAGGCTTTTGCGGTTTGATTGAAAAAGGGCTGCCACCGGACATCCTACAGAATGCTGGCGATCATAGTCGAGAAGTCAATACCGCCTATACTGGACTGAAATAGCGCTATAGAATGGTTTTAAAGTTGATATATGTAAATTATGGTTTTATATGTTTTATTGGATTGATTGTTTTTATGATGTTGTAAGCCGCCCTGAGTCCGCTTGCGGAGAGGGCAGGATATAAATGGAAAGTAATAAATAATAAATAAATAAATAAATTCCCTCCCTTCTTGCCCTCATGCTTTCCACTATAGCAGAAAAGAACTGTGATGTGTAAGCTGTTTGTTTCACTGCCTATTCCATGTTGCTGTGTCCTTAAAACCAGGCATCAAACTAAGGAGGCAGCATAGTTTCAAACAGGAGCACAACTCTCTGTAGGTCTGGAATTACAGTGAGAACAGCTTTCTTTCTCTCTGCCTCTGCCTACACCAAGTGGACTACGACAGTCTAAAACAGTGGGCTGGATTAAAGGAACGAAGTTGCTAAAACACCACACATGTGTCTGCAGGAGACACGTGGAACTGAAAGTGGGACAAATAGCCTGCACGCCACAGTCCTTTGCTGCTAGTAAAAGCATGTGGGGTGGAAGGAAGGAAATTATGAACTTCCATAGTTGTATAGTGGTCTATGCAAAATGCTGTTGGAAAAACTATCAAATACATCTTTATCCCATCCCGAGCAGTGTATATTGTTGAAATACATCAGAATTGGAAACATAGCAAAGGATATTGCTGGACCATTAGGCAATAAAGGTATGAGAGGATTTCTGAAGGAGACCACCACCAAGGAAGTCTGGTATTGCTACACAGAGGAAGGAAATGGCAAACCACTTCTGACAATCTCTTGCTTTGAAAACCCTAAGCCAGGGTGCCAAACTTACAGCCTGTGGGCCATAACCAGTCCACCCAGGGCTTTAATCAGGCCCATGATTCTTTTCTCCCTGTCCTCACCCTTTGAAGCTCCAAGGCTGCTGAAGTTCCCAGCTACTTCTGCCTTGTCTTTGCCTGCTTCAGCTGGACAGGAGCTGAAGCAGGCAAAGCTGCAAAGAAAGCTGCAAAGAAAATGTAGAATGGATTTTCCATTAAGGTCTCTGCACCCAGATAGACTTCTCTGGAATTGTTTCTAGCAACAGAAACAGTGCTCTGGGACTGGAATGACAAGGTACAGAGTAGAATGACAGCTCCTGGGAATAGCTGCAGCATTCTGGGAATGGAATTCCGCTCTAGGGGCCCTAATTCCAACCCCAGAACTCTTGCTACTCCCAGGGACTGTCATTTCACTCTGGGGATTGTCATTCCAGTCCCAGAGTAGTCTATTTGGGCCCAGAGACTTTAATGCAAAAATCCATTCTGTGTTTTCCTTGAAATTTTGTCTGTGCTGCAATGTATTTCAATGGAGTGGAATTCAAGTAGTTTCACTTTACAGCATTTGTATGGCCAGTTGAAGCTGTTGCTTTCTGGAGTTGTCTCCTTGCAAATAAAGGGTTGATACTTTGAACCAGCTTGACTCTGCTGAATGGACCTTAGAACTGGTGCCTAGTGAGTACTCTAACCTGGAAACCCACAGCCAAAGGGGAATATTACACTGACAAGCCATTGCCAATCTGAATAGATCCGGGGCGTGGAGAAACTTGCAATGCCCAGCCATTTCATGTTTTTCTAGGCTCAGAGCATTTTATATTTTTTAGTTTATATTTTTAGTTTCTGCTGTCATCTTTGTGTTTTTCTTGATGCTTTATTTTAAAAACTGCATTGCCAAATCCCACTATTCCCCCATCTTTCCATTTTAAACACAATATTGCAAGAGTTTTAAGCATGTTTGTATTTTAAGTTAAAAATAATATCTTTACTTGTCTTTGTATCCTTTATAAAGTTGATATCTATGCTATCTGACATTACATTTTATGACATGCATGTCCCAGCCCCACAAAGTCCCATTTATGTCCAGCC
The DNA here is from genome assembly GCF_032191835.1 of Heteronotia binoei. Taxonomy (NCBI): domain Eukaryota; kingdom Metazoa; phylum Chordata; class Lepidosauria; order Squamata; family Gekkonidae; genus Heteronotia; species Heteronotia binoei. The sequence continues at coordinate 131,763,658 of NC_083224.1, read as the reverse complement.
CTCGTAACAAATGAGATTGACACCCTTGTTCAACAGGATTCCCATAAATTGGCTATGATAGCACTTTACACATGCACACATATACATGCACAATGAAGACTGCAGATAAGCTGAACAAATTCATGGAAGATGGTGGGCAGATACCTGTCACTGAACTAATTTTTTCAGGAAGGATGTGTGAATTGAGAATGGACTCAGAAAGAGGTGACCAAAAAAGATTCTGACTATGGGGTTATTTCAGCTTTACCAAGGAACAGCATGATTTTTTTTTAAGCCACAAACTGGTTTAACCAACTGTGACGGACAGGTTAGATTCTGCGTCTCCCTAAGAGCAACCAGTGGAAGTTGTTGGAATGTTAGTGAGAGCCTTTAGTTCAATGGGAGTCAGAACTGGCTGAGGGAAAAAGCAGTAAGCTTGAGGCAGCTTGCAACAGAAGACCAGCCTGCAACTGATTGGGAGAAAGTCAACTGGTAACAAAGAATCACAAATGTTTATAGTTATAGTATGGTTCAAAAGCTGGGGTGTGAAGAAACATTGTAATTTCTACCTGATTCACTCCAATGTTATGTTCAAACTATATGTGTGTGTGTATGTATGTGTATTTGTGTGTGTGCATACACACACACATATATACATGTACATACATACATACGAATATATGGATATGAATGAATGGTGGCAGCATGTGACTAAAGCAGTGGTTGTCAGAATGCCAACAGCTCTGAGTGAGAGGTGGCTGCTAAAGGGGACTGAGCTACCCTGACTGGTGATGTCTCTGTGAGTGATGGGGTGGAACCAATGTATGAAAGGGTCATGGATCTTTATACATTTTAAAGAGGCAAGATGAGTGATAAACTGTGACTGCCTAACCTACCTGTAACCCAGAACCTGTATGACAGAGGTTGTGGAGGGTGGTAGTGAGTAAGGAGGTCCACTAATCACTTATGAAATAAAAGGGAAAATACAAGTGTGTCTGAAGGCATGAATATTCCCCTAAAGCAGAACCTCCAAAGTCATGAAACGCAATAATCAATACCCATGCTCAATGTGCTCCCACTGCCAGCCCCACACTATGTCAGTGATGCCAGACTAAATCACTACGTTCATAGGGACACTTTTGTGCTTGTATGTTAACCTTGGAAAGAGCAGGCTTATTCTCACACAGGTGAAAGATTTCTCATTCTTATTTCTCCCTTGCAGGATCTCTGTTTCAAAATGAAATGGGGATAATTGACTTCCCTTCTATGTTCCATGAAGAGATAAGGCCCCCCCCTCCCCATTTTGCAGTCTACATATGCCAAAGTTTCCCTCCCATGTCCCTTTTGAATGCATTCCCATCACCCGGGCCCAGCACATGCGCTGAACTAATAAACCATAACAGCTCCATAACCGATCTGTTACTGTCTATTGACTCAATGATCCATGAAATAAAAATTCCTGCAGCAGACTTTGATCAGAGAGACTGAAAGACTTTTTAGAGCACTTATGGACTTCCACATGCATAATACTTATTCAAAAAGGTGTTCTCAACTACATGAGTGTCACAAGAATTAGCATGCACAGCTTGGAAAAAGCCTAATTGCACTAGTAACTAAAACAGGTTATAAAGCACCTTTAATCATATTGCCTGCACAATGGTATGCTACAGACTATTCCATGAATGATCATATGCTAATAGGACAGGTGTCAGAGAGGCTTTTCTCCATCTGCTTTGTTTTTATATTCTTTTAAAATTGCTTCAGAGCACAGTTTTAAAATCCAAAGCCCTGCTGCTCCAGCAGCACATCATTCATGTTAAGGACCACATTACCTGTCCACTTCGGCCTTCAGTTGAACCGTAATTTGGATTCATTTGAAAACTGTAGACGAGCCTGCACAGAGCCCACCAATTTTGCATGAGCACAGAAAGACCACTGTGACAATGCTAGGATTAAAGCACTCCTCACTGACACACTCATGTTTCTTAATTTGTAGCTTTGGACTAAACTCATAAACAAAATGAGAAGCATAGGACTGGGCTCCATTGGCCTTTTGCCTATATATGGTTTTAGAATGTAGTCATTTCTGATTTGCTCAGGAAGGATTCTTGTGATGGAAGCCCTCCTTAAAAGGCATTGTATGACCTTGCCCTACACAGCGAAAGCTTGAAGCTCAAGTAGGCAATGTGCATGCAACAACATTCAAACATGTAACTGCATTGATAGAAATAGCTTTTCAAATTGAACTGTGGGATACTTTGCAGTAAATATCATGCATTCTTGTGTTTAATGTTTGATTCAAAGAACAACTTATCTAGAAGACAATTGTGTGTTCAAGCAAATATCGTAATCAATGCACTTCAGGACCTCTGTTGCTGCCATCCCACTAAAGTCTATCTATGCAAATAACCACAGGACTGTTATGAATGAAGTTGTTCACAGATTGTGGTCTCTCAGGAATATATTTAAATACTATATTTTCTTACAATAGGCCTCTGGAGAGTGCAGAACTCTTTTGTTCCATGTTTGTTCATATGTTCTGCTGTTTTGGATGATAAGAGCTCTTTATCTTACTTTGGCTTCTGATTTGTTTATCCATCAATGAATATGTAAATGAAAGGTGAAATGAGCTGAAAGACAATCAACAGACTCATTTGAAAGAGCAGATGTTGACCCCCCTAGCAGAGGAGAAGGTGGCCACAGGTGAGCCCAGCAGGCAGGCAGGCAGGCACCCCTTTCCCTGACTCTGCTGTTCTCTTTCTCTCATTGTCCCTGTTAGAACAGGTGAGCAGAGAGGAGGGAGGTCCTGAGAAGGGGGGGGGGTCCATCCTCTCTCTCTCTTGGCACCCCTGACAGTGGCAATGGCAGTGAGTCCTGTCTGGCTCCCAGAAGCTTTATCACCATCATCATCCACAGCAGCAATGGTAGGGAGCCCTGTATGGCTTCTGGGCATCCTGCCTGCCAAAGCTCCTCCCCACAACAATAGTGGCTATAGCTGTAGCTCCCAGCCACCAGCCCAGTGAAGCTCCCCCCCCACCACCACAGCAGCAGCGAGCCGTGTGCGTATCCCAGCCTCCAGCTCCCTCACAGCCACCACAGTTTCAAATCATAAGTGTGTTCTTTGCATATGCACAGAGAATGCTGTTTTACTTTTAGGGGGATTTAAGTATCCCTGGTAAAGTTTTTTTAAACACTTAAGATTTTCTGCAAACTTGGAGAGTACTCCAAGTGTGCAGAAAAATCTTTTTCCTCCATGTGCCCCAATCTGTGGATTTAGCTATCTGCACAGAGGGGCCATGTTGAGAATTAGATATATAGATAAAGTGACCAAGTGGCCGATGAATGACCCAAGTTAATCTACTGATGGTTGTGGATAAAAATCCTTGGTTTGTTTATTCATAATTGTCTCAAAATGACAATGCTGAGATAACAACTTTTGAATTTTGATTTTATAACTCTTTGGTCACTGATATTGCCATATGTGCTTTTTAAATTAGACTCACACACTCTGGGTATCTGTGTGTGCATATGTATGATTTCATGCATGAATGCTGAGGTGTGTGTTATTATGCAGAACACTCAGGAAGGCTATGATCAGATTAGCCATTCCTCTTGCAATAAAAATGTATCTGTTGGATTGTATTAACCAATAGATGAGTGCAGTGGTGCAACCTGTCAAACAGGGAATGACTAGTACTTTATTGACAAGGGCTACTGTCTACCTGCATTATATCTAGCAGAGACCTCAGAAGCCTGTTTAATGCCCCTTACTGAGTGCTTGAGGGGTTTCACCAGTCCTCCTTTCCCAAAGTCACATACCTTGCCTAATGGGGGAAAGAGTAACCACCAATTGGTCTGGCTCTTTAAACACAGGATTGGCTTTAGAAGATTACACAGAATTTGTCACAAAACACATTACATGGAATTTTCTCTTTAACTATAATTCATTGCCTTAATCATAAGAACATAAAAGAAGCCATGTTGGATCAGGCCAATGACCCATCCAGTCCAACACTCTGTGTCACACAGTGGCCAAAAAACAAACAAATAAATGCCATCAGGAGGTTCACAAGTGGGGCTAGAAGCCCTTCCACTTTGCCCCCCCCCAAGCACCAAGAATACAGAGCATCACTGCCCCAGACAGAGAGTTTCAACAATATGCTGTGCCTAATAGCCACTGATGGACCTCTACTCCATATGTTTATCCAATCCCCTCTTGAAGCTGGCTACACTTGTAGCTGCCACCACCTCCTGTGGCAGTGAATTCCACATATTAATCACCCTTTGGGTGAAGAAGTGCTTCCTTTTATCTGTTCTAACTCGACTGCTCAGCAATTTCATTGAATGTCCACGAGTTCTTGTATTGTGAGAAAAGGAGAAAAGTACCATACTTCTTTCTTTACTTTCTCCATTCCATGCATAATCTTGTAAACCTCTACCATGTCGATGTTTTTCTAAGCTAAAGAGCCCCAAGCATTTTAATCTTTCTTCATAGGGAAAGTGTTCCAAAACTTTAATCATTCTTGTTGCCCTTTTCTGGACTTTCTCCAATGCTATAATATCCTTTTTGAGGTGTGGTGACTAGAACTGACACAGTATTCCAAATGAGACCGCACCATCGATTTATACAGGGGCATTATGATACTGGCTGATTTGTTTTCAATTCCCTTCCTAATAATTCCCAGCATGGCATTGGCCTTTTTTATTGCAATTGCACACTGTCTTGAAATTTTCAGTGAATTATCTACCATGACCCCAAGATCTCTCTTTTGGTCAGTCTCTGGGAGAGAAAGGGAGAAAAAAGCCTCAGTTTCCATGGATACCAAGTCCAATGATAGACAGATGAGACTCACAAGTCTTCTGGCCAACTCACAGATCATTTTATGCAGGGGTTGTTTTGTAGAATGAGCATAACTCATTAGCATATGCCACCCCACCCTACTCCTGCCAAAAGCAATCCAATGCAAGAAAGGAGAGCCTTGGGCAAGCAAGGCTTGCTTGGGCTGGCTAGTGATCCAGCCAGTCCAAGCAGGGCTTGTTTGTCTGGGGATCTCCTGGGCTGCTCGTCCCCCCAGTCAAAAGGCCAGCAAACCACCCACCACCCAAAATAACATAAGAAGTGGAGAAAGGATGGCACGGGCTTCTCCAGGAGTTAATGAGGGCTGCTGGGGCAAAGACCCTGGTGGCTGGCTGGCTGCCCGCTCTCCTAATTCAGGGATTGTTATGCAATTGCACCTACTATTCAATGGACAAGGTAGGTAGGGAGGAAGATGGGGAACCCTCAGAAAGGTTCTGGAGCTGCGTCCTGTGAGCTCCTGCTGAATCTGAGGTCTGATTTTATGTTAAAAACATCAACATAGTGCTCAACTTGTGAGAGAGGGTAAGTTCATTTTTCAAAAGCATTTATTTTATGATAGAAGTTTTGGGTTGCTGCTTTGGTCTTTATTTGTACATTTTGCACATTTCTAATTCCTACCAAGGGCATCCATTTGTCAAATGAACTATACAAAATATAGTACAATAAGCCTCTCTTTGCAACAGCTCCCTTTGTATGGAGACTAGCCACTAGAGGGTGATGCAACACACGGATTGGGGTTTTGAAAACATTATCTCAGCCTTTCCCTTTCATCTGTTCTCTGTTGTGCTTTTAAGGATATAGATTAGCTATACCCTTCAGTTACATTTTATGAGCTTAATTGAACATGTTCATTCTGGAAAGATAATTCAAATTATATTTACTTTACCAATACAAAGAAGTGCTGGGCAAAGAAGCAGAGCAAACAGAAGCAGGCCAGAGTAGAACAGCCAAAGTAGATAATAATACCCTGGGTTTTTTTTTTTTTGTCATCTAATTTTATCATATGCAGCTCTGTTATTTTCTGAGAAGCTTCCCCCCTTTAAAATACATTTCTCACATTTGTCAGTGCATTGACTGCTTACCCTGCAATGGATGTCTGTAGTATAATTGCAGCTTCTTTTAAATTTTTAAAATAACCCTCCTAGCTTTTAATTTTCAAAAGGGGGGAGGATGTGAGAGACTCAGTCTGTTTGACAGTCTCGTAATCCCCACAGGATGCTAGTAAGCCCTGAATGAAATCGGTCTTTTTTACACTCTTGGCTATATCTTTCAAAGACAGACACGATCTGTGATCACTTACAAGATACCACAGATTTGAAGAGCACAGCAATACTGTAAGTGGGGTTAGAGAACCTGGGGAAAAAATTAATCGCTTTAGAAGATCTAGCTTTGCCCCATAAATCAGTAGCAGTCTTCTCCTTCTTTTTTTAGTGTTCTGGAAAACGTTACACTCGTGCTGTGCATTGCCTTTCAAATTATGTTTTTTTCACTGCAGGACAGAAAATGGAGAAAAAGATGGCCACACAGAGCAGGGTGTTCTTGCTCCATCTTGAACTCATTCAGTGATGCCTAGATCTTGCAGATTAATAACAGAAGCCACAGCAGTAGATTCAATTTTCTGTCAAATGAGCTGAGATACCTTGACGAGAATAAAGGTTAGATGCCAGCATAGAGTAGTCATTTCATTTTTATATAGTCACTTAAATTACTCTGTTACTGTTCAGCATATCACAAAGCTGAGGGAGAGGAGGGGAAAAAAGAAATTTTTATGATTTTGGGAGAAATGCCCCACAGAGTTTAGGATTTTTGTGGAGAAGAACCAAAGGGCTATAAGATAAGGCAGCTAATTTGCAGCCAAATTCTGTCTTATATTATAAATGAAGCTTGGGAACCAGGCTGCCATTCTTGGGTACTGATTGCAATTGTGGCTTCAGCTTGTTCTCTGATATTTGTTGGGGTGAACAAAATGTGTGATAGGAAGTCATTTATGTTTGATCTGAGCCTATAGAACATAGCGGAGAGACCTGGCTGGCTTCAGTCTCCTGGCATATGTCACTGGGTGTTTGTGAACATATATGTTCCCTTCCCACATTATATAGATCTCTCATGGTCTCAAACTACTGGATGACAGGTAGAAAAAATGCTTCTTAGGCTTAGGGTTGGCACCTTGGGACTGAGAAATTCCTAGAGATTCTGGATTCTGGTGGGCAAGGTTTGAGGAGTGGAAGGAACTCAGCAGGGGTATGATGCCATAGAATCCTCCCTCCAAAGCATCTGTTTCCCCCAGGGAACTGATTTCTGTTGTCTGACAACCAGTTCTAATTCTGGGAGATCTTCACGCCCCTCCTGGGGGTTGGTAACCTTACTCTGAAAAGAATTTTAACAAACTGGTAGGATATCCTTAGAAGTGACTGCAAAAACTTGTGATGGTAGCATAGAATTTGTAGTCAATTATTGCCCCATCCCAGATTTACTTTTGAATGGAAACCCAGTTTTTATTATTTATTAGATATTTATACCCCACTTTATTTTGACAGAAATAGAATCAGAAATCTAAATTCAGCATTCCAGTGACATGCAGACAAAGAGAACTATCATAATAACCGGTGTAAAGAAATAGAAGAGAACAACAACAACAACAAAAAGAGATCTGTTCTACAAGATTTGAGAAATTAAAGGGAAATTTAAAGCACTGTTAGCTTGCTGAATGATCAAAGTAAAGAAAAGATGGGAACTGTACACCGAAGAACTATACAGAAGAGATGAAAGGATGACACATTCTTAGAAGAATCTTTTGAAGAAGAACCTACAGTTCAAGATAGTGAAGTGAAAGTTGCACTCAAAGCAATTGGGAGAAACAAATCACCAGGAGTAGAAGGGACATTAGTAGAGCTATTTCAAGCCACAGAAATGGAGTTTGTCAAAATCTTAACAAGAATATACCAACAAATATGGGAAAAAAACAATGGCCCACAGGCTGAAAACATTAAATCTACATTCCAATTCTGAAAAAGGAGACATTAAAGACTGCAGCAACTATCACACCACTGCATCAGTTTCTCATGATAGTAAAGTGATGCTCAAAACCTTACAACAAGCCGCCCTGAGCCTGCTTTGGCGGGGAGGGTAGGATACAAATCAAATCAAATAAAAAATAAAATAAACAAAGACTGTTGCCAGATACAAAAATGAGAAATGCCAGATTTTCAAGCTGGATTCATAAAAGGAAGTGGCTCTAGAGATCATATTACAAATTTAGATTGTTTACTGGAGCATCCATGAGAATTTCAGAAGAAAACCATCTTGTGTTTTATAGATTACAGTAAAGTTTTGGACTGTGTGGATTATGAAAATGTATGGCTGGTTTTAAAATAAATGGGTGTAACACAACACTTGGTTGTTGTTATGTGCAAACTATACTCTGCACAAGAGAACAGAACATGAAGAAGAAGAAGAAGAAGAAGAAGAAGAAGATATTGGATTTATATCCCGCCCTCCACTCCGAAGAGTCTCAGAGCGGCTCAAAATCTCCTTTCCCTTCCTCCCCCACAACAGACACCCTGTGAGGTGGGTGGGGCTGGAGAGGGCTTTCACAGCAATTGCCCTTTCAAGGACAACCTCTGCCAGGGCTATGGCTGACCCAAGGCCATGCTAGCAGGTGCAAGTGGAGGAGTGGGGAATCAAACCCGGTTCTTCCAGATAAGAGTCCGCGCACTTAACCACTACACCAAACAGAATGCTTTCCAATTGGCAAAGGTGTCAGACAAGGAAGAAGAAGAAGATTATTGGATTTATATTCCGCCCTGCACTCTGAATCTCAGAGTCTCAGAGCGGTCACAATTTCCTTTTACCTCCCCCCCCCCACAACAGACACCCTGTGAGAGCTCTTACAGCAGTTGAGAGAGCTCTTACAGCAGCTGCCCTTTCAAGGACAACTCCAACAAGAGCTATGGCTGACCCAAGGCCATTCTAGCAGTTGCAATGGAGGAGAGGGGAATCAAACCCGGTTCTCCCAGATAAGAGTCTGTGCACTTAACCACTACACCAAACTGTATTTTATCCCTCTGTCTCTTCAGTCTATATGCAGAAGACAACATAAGGAAAACTGGATTAGATTTAGATGAAGGTGGAGTGAATATTGATAGAAGGAACATTAACAATTTGAGATATGCAGATGACACCACTCTACTGGCAGGAAATTGTGAGGACTTGAAATGACAGCTAAGAAAATAACATAAGAGAAGCCATGTTGGATCAGGCCAATGGCCCATCCAGTCCAACACTCTGTGTCACACAGTGGCCAAAAAAATTATATATATATATATATATATATATATATATATATATATACACACATACATACACACATATATATACACACTGTGGCTAATAGCCACTGATGGACCTCTGCTCCATATTTTTATCTAACCCCCTCTTGAAGCTGTCTATGCTTGTAGCCGCCACCACCTCCTGTGGCAGTGAACAAGTGTATGATGAAGATTAAAGCAGAAAGTTGCCAAAGCAGGATTACAGCTGAACATCAAGAAGACAGATTCAGGTGGTTAGCCATGTTGGTATGAAGCAGCAGAACTTTTCAGTCCAGAAGCACATTTAAGACCAATAAAGTTTATTCAAAGTATAAGCTTTTTGTGTGCATGCACGCTTCCTTGGATACAAAGAAATTGAATTTCTCAGTTCACACATTTAGGCAGAGGGGAGCAGTAAATTAGCATGTGACATAATGAAGATGTTTATCAGATTCAGGAATAAGAAACTTAGTTTATAGGGAATGTAATGGAACATGTCAGTGTCAATTAATTGCTCTCAGCATTCCACAATTAAGGATACATCAGTCTCCAATTTAGACATATTTATTTTCTTCACTATGTTTGACACATATGAATGCTTTCATTTTCTTTTAGTATTACATTTGCCAAACAATATATTGGTTTTTTATTTTCATTTTATTCAATTTTTATCCCGCCCTCTTCATGTACAGGAAGGTTATCATACACTTGTTCTACTCTTATTCATAAAATGCACTCTTTCTGGCATCTGTTTTTTATCTCTTTTGAACATGTATATTTAGAAATGTGATGTTAAACTATTTCTCTTTTTGCCATAACTAGCTTCTTGTTTCACTTCATCACAGCTGATATGGATCTTTTGTTGGCAGCAAAGCCTGTTACAAATGATGGTGTACTCCTTTTGGATAGCAAGAAGAAAGATCTTATCTAAAAACTTTATCAATTCTATTACAGATACCATATATATATATATATATATATATATATATATATATATATATATATATATATATATATATATATATATATATATATATATAAGGTTTTTATGGAAAAAATGGAACAGCTGAGTGTTTGTATGTCTTGCAGTTGTAAGAAGTATGGCCTACCATTTGAACATCAGGAACCGCATGTGTCTATTTAAAAAACAAACAAACCTGCCTTTAAAATACTGATTCACTGGAAGAACTGTAAAATCTTTACATTCTCATCTTTTTACTGTCAGTTGAAAGGCTATATATTAAAAGGGCTCCTCTGTGGTAATTCTGCCCTTGTACAGCTGATTTCTAGATTTGGTTTTTGTAAATAAGATGCTTGAAAGTCAAACCTACTTTCCTTGCAAGGCCTGTTTTCATGAAGTTAAGCACCTCATATGATCACATTAATGGTGTATCTGTAGCTGACAAGAGTATTTCAATACATTCTACATCTGCTCAGGTTGAGATAGTCAGCATGGAGGCTAACTAGAAAGCGCCTGTTAGCACATTTTCTCAGTTTATTTACTGGATTACCTGTGCATCAGGGTTATTGGCAGCAGAACATAAGAACATAAGAGAAGCCATGTTGGATCAGGCCAATGGCCCATCCAGGCCAATGCTCTGTGTCACACAGTGGTCAAAAAAACCAAGTGCCATCAAGAGGTCCACCAGTGGGGCTAGAAGCCCTTCCACTGTGCCCCCCCAAGCACAAAAATACAGAGCATCACTGCCCCAGACAGAGAGTTCCAACAATAAGCTGTGGCTGATAGCCACTGATGGACCCCTGCTCCATATGCTTATCCATTCCTCTCTTGAAGCTGTCTATGCTTGTAGCCGCCACCACTTCTTGTGGCAGTGAATTCCACATGTTAATATCCCTTTGGGTGAAGAAGTACTTCCTTTTATCAGTTCTCACCTGACTGCTCAGCAATTTCATTGAATGCCTATGATTTCTTGTACCGTGAGAAAGGGAGAAAAGTGCTTCTTTCTCTACCTTCTCTATCCCATGCATAATCTTGTAAACCTCTATCATGTCACCCCACAGCCGACATTTCCCCAAGTTAAAGAGCCCAAAGCTTTTTAACCTTTCTTCATAGGGAAAGTGTTCCAACCCTTTAATCATTCTAGTTGTCCTTTTCTGCACTTTTTCCAATGTGCCTAATTTTAAATCAGCCTAATTTAAATGAGCCTAATTTAAAATCAGTTTCTCTTTGAAATGTATATGTTACTTTTGCATCTGATCAGCCATTCATTTCACTGATACAGGATCAGAATTTATCAAACTATAGTTTGTAAATTGAAATGAGAGAAGATGTAAAGTCTTTGCAGTCCAACTTGGAACAATCAATAATTGGCTTGGGGAGTCAGGCCAGTAAAATGTACAGTTAAAATAATAAGTGACAAGCTAGGGTCAAGAAAAGAAATGTTGTAAATATCAAGGGGTAGAGGCTCCAGGAGTTGAAATACTCTGACTATCAGCTCCAGTATTTGGGAGGTAGATGGAAGGCGATGGCCTTTCTGAGAATGCCTAACTGGGAGGCCAAGTGCTTTAGGCTCCAAGGTGGTGCCCAGCTGGGTGGTGTCTGGTGAGTCCCAGAGCTGGCTGGCACTCGGGATGCCTCATCTATAGAGCATCAGTGCATAGCTGATTGGCAGCAAGTGGAAACTGGCTGACTCCCTGGGAGGTTGGCCCCTTAAAGGCCCACCTAATACCATGCATATTAGTATGGGAGGCTGTGGTGTGCCTCAGTGGTTACTCCAGTCTGAAGAGGACAGATGGGAAATAAGTAGGGGAGGATCCTGGGAAAGTCACTTAATTTTTTTTTTGGGGGGGGGGGTTTGGCTTATCTACATTGGCTCCCAATTGGTTTCTGGACACAACTGGAAATGCTTATCTTGACCTGCAAAGCCCTATGTGGTTTGGGACCAATATAGTTGAAGAACTGCCTACTGCCTTATGAACCCGTTGGACCACTACAGTCACCCTCAGAGGCCCTTCTTTGGGTACCCTACCTTCTGAGATTAGGCAGGTAGTTACAGGGCTGGCATGTGGAAGTAGGCCAACTAGGTGCGCGCAGGCCCATAGCCATGGGGGCGGGGGGGCCTAGGCCCCTCCACCCAATCCCCCCTTCCAGCTATATGGCCCCTCCATTGCTCTCCCCCTCACCCTGCCACTCTTGCTGCCCCACTCTCTCTGCCACCGCTGGATTACAAATTATTGTCTTGGAATGTAAATGGACTAAATTCACCACAAAAAAGAAGGGCAACATTTCATTGGATTAAGAAACAAAATTGTAATATAATTTGTTTGCAAGAAGTGCATATTAAACAAAAGGATTACAAATTTTTATGGAATAAACAATTGGGACTAGAATTTTTTTTATTGGCTGAACAGAAGAAAAAGGGAGTGATTTTTTATATTAAACAAGAATTGGAGCCAAAATTAGTGTTTAAAGATAAAGATGGGAGATTTGTAGCAGTAGAAACAATATTAAATGGGAAGAAAACATTGCTATTGGGATTGTATGCACCTAATGGTGCAAAGGATGCTTTTTAAAAAGACATTATACAACAGCTTGATGAACTGACCTATGATCAAGTTTTGATAATGGGAGATTTTAATGGAACAGTTAAAACTCATTGGACAGGTCTGGAGGGAAAAACAACCGTAAAGACAGAAAACTGCCAAAGTCTTTTTTTGAATTGGTTAAACAAGAAAATTTAGAAGATAGATATGTGGAGAAAATTTAACCCTGAAGTTCGGGACTATGCTTTTTTTTCAGCAAGACAAAACTTTTTCTAGAATTGACATGTTGTGGGGAACTAAAGATTTAGGTCTTGTAACAAGAAAAATAGAGATTTTACCTAAAATTGGTGCTGATCATAACCCAATAATATGGATTACAAAATTGTCCAAGAAGGTGAGAAGATGGAGATTGAATGAAGATTTGCTACAGAATAAAGAAACAGTGATATACCTAGAAAATGAAACTAAAGCTTTTTTCCAAGTGAATGACAAAGAGGATATTGACTTTCAGATGGTCTAGGATGCCTATAAAGCAGTAATGAGAGGAATGTTGATTACTTTGAATAATAAAGATAAGATAGTAAAAGAAAAACAATTGTTGGACATTCAAAATGAAATAAAGAAAAAAGAAGGGGAGTTGAGAAAAAGGCCAGGGAAAAAGAAAATTTTAAGGGAAATTACAGTATTACAAACTCAATTGAGACATTTGTTAAATGAAGAAGTGAAATGGAGTTTGAAAAGACTTCAGCAGAAATCCTTTGAGGGAGCAAATAAACCGGGAAAGTATTTGGCATGGCAATTGAAAAAAAAAGAGGGAAAGTAAAATTATTAATAAAATTGTGGTAGATGGAAGAGAAGTGGTTACCCAAGAGGGAATAAAAAGAGAATTTTTTAAGTATTATGCCAAATTATTTAAAGGTGTTAAAATAAAGAAGGAGAAGATAGATGAATATTTACAAAAGGTAAAAATAGAGCCCTTAACTGAAAATATGCAAAAAGTTTTGAATGATCCAATTGAAAAAATAGAAATTGAAGCAGCAATCAACGCAATGAAAAATGGAATAGCACCTGGGCCAGATGGATATACAATTAAATTTTTTAAAATCTTCAAAAGAGGAATTAATACCAAAGTTGCCGAAGTTGATGAATACGATAAGAATGAAAGGAAAAATACCAAACACATGGAAGGAAGCTGTTACTTTGTTGATACTTAAGGAAGATAGAGATGTCATGAATGTAAAAAATTATAGACCAATTTCGCTATTAAATTAATGACTATAAAATTTATACAAAATCCTGGCAGAACGGCTTAAACAGCATTTGATAAATTTTATAAAGAAAGATCAAGCAGGTTTTCTTCCCAAAACGCAAATAAGAGACAATATTAGAACTGTTGTAAATATTGTAGAATATTATGAAAGACATCCAGAAAAAGAAGTAGCATTATTCTTTGCAGATGCAGAGAAAGCATTTGACAATTTAACCTGGGACTTTATGTTTGCAGTAATGAAAAAAATGGAGCTTGGAGAAAGCTTTATAAGAATGATAAAAGCAATATATTTTGAACAAAGCCCAAGGTTATGTATAAATGCAGATCTTACAGAAGATATGAAAATCAGCAAAGGTACTAGACAAGGTTGTCCACTTTCACCATTGTTGTTTATAATGACTCTTGAAATATTATTGATGCAGATACAAGAAGAAAAAGATATAGAAGGATTAAGAATAAAAGGATTTACTTATAAATACAGAGCTTTTGCTGATGATATAATGTTTATAAATGAAAACCCCATACAAGTTACACCTTTGTTGTTAGCTAAAATACAAGAATATGGGGAGTTGATGGGACTTTGTATTAATAGAGAAAAATCAAAAATTCTGTGTAAAAATATGCAGATAAATAAACAACAAGAATTGCAGAAACTAACGGGCTGCAAAGTCACCTCCAAGGTAAAATATCTGGGGGGTGGAGATAACAATGAAGAATATTGATCAGTTCAAAATTAATTATGAGAAGTTATGGCGTAAAATGGATGAAGACATGTTAAAATGGAACAAGCTTAATTTGTCACTTTTGGGTAGAATAGCTGCAATTGAAATGAATATTCTTCCAAGAATAATATATTTATTTCAAACTATTCCTATTGTGATTGATAGTAAACAATTTGATAAATGGCGAAGAAAAATTTCAGAATCTGTGTGGGCCGGGAAGAAACAAAGGATTAAAATGAAAATTTTGACAGATGCAAAAGAGAGAGGTGGATTTCAACTACCGAATTTAAGATTATATCAGGAAGCAGTTTGCTTAGTGTGGATAAAAAATGGATAACGCTGTTAAACAGAAAACTTTTAGTGTTGGAAGGTCACGGAAATAAATTTGGCTGGCACGCATATTTGTATTATGGAAAAAAGAAGATGGACGTTTTTCTCTCTCACCATTATATAAGAAATAATTTGTTAAGTACATAGATGAAATATAAGAAGTATGGAGATGAGAGAAGACTGTTATGGATAGTACCGGTGGAATTAATAAAAATAACAGCTGAGATAGGGGAGGAAAAGTGGTTGTCATATAGTCAACTGTTAAAAATACAAAGTGGCAAAATAGAACTGAAAACTGCTGAAGAGTTGAATAATAAATATGATTGGTTTCAAATGCAACAAATAAAGAGTTTGGTGGAGAATGATATTAAAACTGAAGAAATAAGGAAGGAGCAAACAGTAATGGGAAAAGTTCTGCTTGGAGGCAATGATAAATTAATTTCAAAAGTATATAAATTACTTTTACAATGGTCTACAGAAGATGAAGTAGTAAAATCTCAAATGATTAAATGGGCAATTAATGTAAATAAAGAAATACAGATGGAAACCTGGGAATATTTGTGGAAGAACTCTATGAAACTCTCAACATGCCAGAATATCAAAGAAAATTGTTTTAAGATGATATACAGATGGTATATAACTCCTAAAAAATTGGCAAAGATGAATAACAAGATGCCAGACAGATGTTGGAAATGTAAAAAAGCATGAAGGTTCTTTCTACTGTATGTGGTGGACTTGTGAAAGAGCTAAAATGTTTGGCAGATGATTCAGCAAGAGATTTCTAAGATCTTGGGATATGAATTTAACAAAATTGCAGAAACTTTTTTCTGTTAGGATTACAAATGGAAAAAATTGCAAAAGAAGACAGAACTTTAATCTGGTACTTGCTCTCAGCTGCTAGGATATTGTATGCGCAGTTGTGAAAGCAAGAAAAAATACCAGAGAAATGGGATTGGATTGTTAAAGTTATGACATGGAGTGAAATGAATAAGTTAACGAGAACTTCAAGAGACTATAATTTAGAAGTATTTAAGATGGAGTGGAAGAAGTTCAGAAGATACGTAGAAAAAGAATGGAAAATAAAAGGACATTGGACAATCTTTGATAATGATTAAGTATAAGTGGGGGGAAGATATGAACTTTGGTTATTATTGATTTGGGGTACCTTTTAAAATGATGTTTTGAATTTAGTACATCGGCAGGGGTAAAATAAAGGGGGGAGGGGTAGGTAGAAAGTAATATATGGGATTAAAAAAGTAGTTATTAATGATATAAGAAATTGAATATATTGCCATATGTTACTAATAAAAAATTTTCCTCATCTGTCTCAGCTGTTATTTTTATCACTTCTGCTAGCACTATCCATAATGGTTTTCTTTCATCACCATATTTCTTATACTTCATCCAGTTATTCAACAAATTATTTCTTATATAATGGTGAGAGAAAAAACTATCCATCTTTTTCTCCCCATAACACATATAAGTGTGCCAGCCAAATTTATTTCCATGACCTTCCAACACTAAAAGTTTTTTATTCAACAGCATCACCCAATCTTTTATCCACACTAAACAAACTGCTTCATGATATAATCTTAAATCTGGTAATTGGAATCCTCCTCTTTCTTTAGCATCTATTAAAACTTTCATTTTAATCCTTGGTTTCTTCCCAGCCCATACAAATTCTGAAATCTTCCTTTGCCATTTGTTAAATTGTTTACTGTCTTTCACAATTGGAATAGTTTGAAACAAATATATTATTCTCAGCAAAATATCCATCTTAATTGCGCTATTCTTCCAAGCAATGACAAGTTAAGCTTATTCCATTTTATCATATCTTCATCCATTTTACACCATAGCTTTTCATAGTTATTTTTTAACAGGTCAATATTCTTCATTGTTATTTCCACACCCAAATATTTTACTTTAGAGGTAACTTCACATCCTGTTAGTCTCTGCAACTCCTTTTGTTTATTTACTTGCATATTTTTACATAAAAATTTTGATTTTTCTTTATTAACATAAAATCCCGCCAGTTCTCCATATTCTTGCATTTTAGCTAATAACAAAGGTGTTACTTGTGTCGGATTTTCATTTATAAACATTATATCATCTGCAAATGCTCTATATTTGTAATGGGTGATGCTGTTGAATAAAAAACTTTTAGCGTTGGAAGGTCATGGAAATAAATTTGGCTGGCACACTTATATGTATTATGGGAAGAAAACGATGGATAGTTTTTTCTCTCACCATTATATAAGAAATAATTTGTTGAATAACTGGATGAAGTATAAGAAATATGGTGATGAAAGAAAACCATTATGGATAGTGCTAGCAGAAGTGATAAAAATAACCCTTCTATTTCTTTATCTTCTTGTATTTGCATCAATAAAATTTCAAGAGTCATTATAAACAACAAAGGTGAAAGCGGACAACCTTGTCTTGTACCTTTGCTGATTATCATTTCATCTGTAAGATCTGCATTTATACATAACCTTGCACGTTGTTCAGTATATATTGCCTTTATCATTCTTATAAAGTTTTCCCCCAACTTTATTTTCTCCATTACTGCAAACATAAAGTCCCAGTTCAAATTATCAAAAGCTTTCTCTGCATCCGCAAAGAATAATGCAACTTCCTTCTCTGGATGTCTTTCATAATATTCTACAATATTTACAACAGTTCTAATATTGTCTCTTATTTATCATTTAGGGAGAAATCCCGCTTGGTCTTCCTTTATGAAATTTATCAAATATTGTTTAAGTCGTTCTGCCAAAATTCTTGTATATATCTTATAGTCATTATTTAGTAATGAAATTGGTCTATAGTTCTTTAGATTCGTGACATCTCTATCTTCCGTAGGAATCAAAGAAATTACAGCTTCCTTCCATGTATTTGGTATTTTCCCTTTTATCATATTCATCAATTTTTGAAGTTTCCGTACTAATTCTTCTTTAAAAATTTAATTTTTTTTGCCTTATATCCATCTGGCCCAGGTGCTTTTCCAATTTTCATTGCATTAATCGCTGCTTCAATTTCTATTTTTTCAATTGGATCATTCAATTTTTTTTTCATATATTCAGTTAAGGGTGCTATTTTTACCTTTTGTAAATATTCATCTATCTTCTCCTTCTTTACTTTAACACCTTTAAATAATTTAGCATAGTACTTGAAAAATTCTCTCTTTATTCCTTCTTGATCTACCATCTCTCTTCCATCAACCACAATTTTATTAATAATTTTACTTCCTCTCTTTTTCTTCAGTTGCCAGGCTTTCCAGGTTTACTTTCCAGGTTTATTCGCTCCCTCAAAGGACTTCTGTTGTAATTTTTTTCAAATTCCATTCCAATTCCTTATTTAACAAATGTCTCATTTGTGCTTGTAGTATTGTAATCTCCCTTATAATTTTCTTTTTCCCAGGCCTTTTCCTCAGTTCCCATTCTTTTTTCTTTATGTCATTTTGAATGTCCAACATCTGTTTTTCTTTTGCCCTTTTATTCTTATTGTTTAATGTAATCAATATTCCTCTCATTACGGCTTTATAAGCATCCCACACCATCTGAAATTCTATATCATCTTTATCATTTATTTAGAAGAAAGCTTTAGTTTCATTTTCTAGAGATGTCACTAATTCTTTATTTTGTAGTAAATCTTCATTTAATCTCCATTTTCTCACTCTTTTAGACAATTTCATAATCCATAATATTGGGTTATGATCTGCCCCTATCTTCGGTAAGATCTCTATTTTCTTAGTTATAAGGCCTAAGTCCTTTGTACCCCATAACATGTCAATTCTAGAAAAAGTATTATGTCTTGCTGAAAAAAAGTATAATCTCGTACTTCAGGATTAAATTTTCTCCATATATCTTCCAGGTTTTCTTGTTTAACCAGTTCAAAGAAGGATTTTGGCAATTTTCCTTCTTTATTGTTATTTCCCCCCCAGATCTGTCCAATGTATTCTGAATTGTTCCATTAAAGTCTCCCATAATCATGACCTGGTCATATGTCACTTCATCAAGTTGTTTTATAATGTCTTTAAAAAAAACCACATCTTTTGCACCATTTGGTGCATACAATACCAATAATAAAGTTTTTTTCACATTTATTATTACTTCTACTGCCACAAACCTTCCATCTTTATCTTTACATATTATTTTGGGTCCAATTCTTGTTTAATATAAAAAATCACACCCCTTTTCTTCTGTTCAGCCAATGAAAAAAATTCCAGTCCCAATTGCTTATTCCATAAAAAATTATAATCCTTTTGTTTAATATGAACTTCTTGTAAGCAAATTATATTACAGTTTTGTTTTTTAATCCAATGACACATTGCCTTTCTTTTTTGTGGTGAATTTTTGCAAAGCAAAGCAAGCTTTTTTCTAATTGAGCCTCAAATGGGACTCAGTGAAGTTTTTGTAGAGTTATCTTTTGGGCAATAAGAATACTGAAAATTGCTATTGGTAATTTTGTCAGGTTATGGTTCTTTTAATGCATTTTAATGGTTTTTATATTTTTAATTTGTGTATGCTATTTCAGAAATCCTAAAAAATAACAAACAAGAACAGTATATCTCTTGCTGAATCACAGTGCAGCAAAACTTGTAAATTTGCCATATAGCACAGTGCTGTAAAATGCAGTAAGACATAGTACACCCTCTGCCTCTTTTCATGCAGGGTTTGCACAATGGCAGTAAACTTTACCTCCTTTCTCCCATAAAAATGCAAACACACCAAATTCTCTACACATGCAAGGACATGTGTAGTGTAGGACTTACACAATCCTTCTAAAGAACCCACATTTATTGCTGCTGAAACTCATTGCTGAAACTCTAAACACACACACACATGAATGTTAAGAGGTGTATGAAAAACAAGTCCTATGAAGAAAGATCGAAGGAGCTAAGTATATTTAACTTTTAGAAGAGAAGACTAATGGGAGATCTAATAGCCTCCATCAAATAGCTGAAGAGCAGTTAAAAGAGGACAAAGACCTCTTGTTGTTCCACATCAGAAAACTAGATCTAGTGGACTTCAGTTGCAGGAAAGAAGATTTCAACTGAACATTTGGAGAAGCTTCCTAATGATAGACTAACTTGGCAATGCAACCTATTCCCACCTAAGAGATAGGGAATGGGTTCTCCCTTATTGGAGGTCTTAAAGCAGAAATTGGACAGGTCTCTGTTGGGCTTGTTCTAGCTCTCGATTTCCAGTACTGGGCAGGGCATTGCCCACCCTTTCTCAAGTCTAGGATTCTTAAGGAACAGTAGTAATGCAGGTACAACAAAAACAACAATATAAAACAAACTGTGGTGAAATGCACCTGCTCCAGCCTGCAGGCCCTGTTCCACCCTGTCCCCCTGGAATTTTCTAACATCTGGAGAGACTTTTCTTTCTCTCTTGGGTAACCACTGCCACCACCTGACCTTTGTAAGGAATTGCCCACTGGGAGAAATAGCCACTTGCCCTAGAGGAATAGCCACTTGCCAACTGATTGCTTTCCCCCTGCCACTCCTTTTAAAATAGTGTGTCCAAGATGGTGAAGGTCTATGTGGTACAGAGAACCACTGCCAGCATCATAAGTTATAAAGTATTGCCCTTACCTCGATAACCTAGGTAAGCCTGATCTCATCAGATCCCAGATGCTAAGCAGCGCTGACTATTTGTACACTATAGGAATGCCTGATGTGAGCACAATGCCTATTGACTTCATCAATGTTTGAATTACTTTCCATGTAACTTTCCAGCTTTTCTACAACTGTGCACAGAGTAGCCTTTTGTGATGGAAGCTTTCGAAAGTGTTTAAAACAATTTTCACACACAACTGTCTCTGATTCCTTGAACATTTATCAGCATTACATTTTGTAGGAGCTATGCCATAGGAAAAGGTAAGATAAATGGACACAGAGCACTCAGTAGTAAAGAATTTGTGCAAAAGTGAAACTGAAATGTAATGGTGATACCAACAAGCATTAAGGCTGACTAGGAGCATTAAACATGGCCATGGTGATTTGGCCACTAAAGATAATATCTTTAAAAAGCTGTGCACAACTTCTATCTCTTGGTCAAACCAGACTTCACATAGGCAGCCTTTCTCTGACTTAGGTTATACCTCCCACCCCCCCACCAGGCCACAATTGCTACTTGGAAGGTGAGCCAGATTGTGTGATTACTAGTTCCACAAAAGGGGTGACCTACAGGGTTCCAGCCAAGTGATACTCACTGTCACCATGACAAAAGAGCACCTGCTTTCATGTAATGTGAGTGGAGCCACTTGCAAACAGTAATAAGAAACTGAGATGCCTAAGGCAAAAATGCAGTAAGAATCTCTGTTGCTATTTATAATGCTGGGAGTATTGGGGAAGGTGGCTTTTGCCACCTTGGCTTTAGGAACAGGAACAAGCAGTTGAAGTTCAGAAAGAAGGACAGCTTTGCTACAGCTTTTGTTTCCAAACACAGGAGAGATGGAGGCTAAAGAATGTCTACAGGAGTGAGTCAATGATCAGATCAAATGTAGGTGGGCCATCAGCCCTTTTTCAGTTTTTTCTAGCCATGGACGCTGCTAGACTTGTATTAAGAACATCCTCTTTCCAAGATATTTTATAGGATTATGATAGAAACATTTTGACAGCTCAGACCAGTAGGTCAAGAACACCTCTGAATTGGGGGTGGGGGGTGGGGGAGCTTTCATCTTCTTTTTCCCTAATGTTGCCCCAATTGCTGCAGTATAAGCTCATGGGGAGGGCAAGCAGAAATATTGCAAAGAAGTTAGTTCATTGTAGCAAAATATAAAACAAACTTTTTTTCCACTATGACATTTTCTGAGTCACAGCTCTCTTCATTACTTCATTCAGACAATAGTATGATTGTGCTTTGCCCTCTCAGTGGTAATAGACTAAGTACAGCTATTGAGATGGATACCCACAATTGCACGGATAACATCTGGTTAAGCTCTTAGAAATGAAAACTTCATTTTTAGGAACATTCAGGATTCCAGCTTCTTTAGGGCAAAATTTCTGTGCCTTTCACCATTGTCAGAGAAACCAACCTATCACTGTATCACATGCTATAAAACAAAGTTTGAGACCAATGGCGCCTTTAAGACCAACAAAGTTTATTTCTGGGTATGTGAGAACTGAGTGTAGTGAGATAAGAACCCAATATCTCTGTTAATTCCTGGGGTTTCCAGTGTCCTGAGTGTTGCAATAACTTGTAATTCATCAATCTCCCATTCCAGTTTGTTTCTGAAAATCCTTTGTAATAAAACAGATAATCTGAGGTCTCCAATTGAGTGCCCTGAGAGGTTAAAATGTTCTCCTACAGATGTCTCAGTTTGTGATTCTTGATGTCAGATTTCTCTCCCTTTATTCTTTGGTGTTTGCCCTGTGAACAGAACCGAAAGGCATTGTTGGCATTTAATGGCATATACAGTGTTAGAAGATGAGTATGTGAAGGAACCTGAGATGGTGTAGCTGAAGTTGTTTGGTCCAGTGATTATGTTAACTGAGTGAATGTGGCAGCAAAGTTGGCATCAGGTTTTATTTCAAGCTCTGTGTGGATGCAAGAAGAAATTTGACCCCCAGTACTTGTGAAAGAGAACTATCATTATCCAGTATAGGTTGCATTGAACTGCTTTGAGCTGAAAGCTGTATGTGACCACTAGTGGTGTTCTGCTTTTTTCTCTTTTTTTGTCTCCTTTTGTCTTGTAACAGGTTTTCTCTAGGTACCATTTTGGCTTTGTTATCTGTTTCTTGACTTTAGTTCCAAAAGGTTTGTTGTAGATCCATCAGGTGAGAATCTCTGCCTGTAGGACTAGAGCAAATGCAGCTGTAGCATGTTTGTTGCTCAACAAGTTTCCAGTATAATCAGGGCTATCACTGGGGGTTTTGCTGTCCCAGGCAAGGCTTCGCCCCTGCCCACCAGTGGGGGAGGACCCCCAGTGCTGGCCCAAAGAGGGACATCAGCGCCGGCCCAAAGTGACCCAAATGCCCTCCCTGTTCAACCCTCCCATGGCTCAGGAAAGCCGAGCAGGGCTAGATGGCCCCATTTGCTTGGAGGGCTCCTCTTGAGAAGGTCTCCAGGCAAACACCCCCCACTCAACCCTCTTGTGGCGTAGGAAGGCTGAGCAGGGACAGATGGCCCCATTTGCATGGAGGGCTCCTCTAGAGGAGTCCTCTGTGCAGATGCCCCCCACTCAACCCTCCTGCAGGGCAGGAAGGCCAAGCGAGGACAGATGGCCCCATTTGCATGGAGGGCTCCTCTTGAAGAGCCCTTTGTGCAAATGCCCCCATGCTCAACCCTCCTGTGGCATGGGAAGGCTGAGTGGGACAGATGGTCCCATTTGCAGTGGAAAGGCTGAGTGGGACAGATGCCCCATTTGCAGTGGGAAGGCCGAGTGGGACAGATGGCCCCAAGTGGGACAGATGGCCCCTCCTCTTGAGGAGCCCTTTGTGCAAATGCCACCCCCCCCCCAGCTCAACCCTCCCATGGTATTGGAAGGCTGAGCAGGACAGATGGCCCTGAGTATAATGTGGTGTCTATGCATCCATTGTATATTTTTACAGTACTGTTCAGAAAATGTATTTTTTTGCATAGATTGGTTCATTGTCAGGTTGATGGTTGGGTGGAAGTCATTGAATGCCTGGTGGAATATGTCCAGACATTCTATACCATTTGCCCAAGGAATAAAATTGTCATCAGTGTATCACACGTATAAGAGAGGTGTGAGTGGGTAGGAGTTTAGGAAGTGTTGCTCCAAATTACATGTCATAAGAACATAAGAACATAAGAGAAGCCATGTTAGATCAGGCCAATGGCCCATCCAGTCCAACATTCTGTGTCACACAGCGGCCTATATATATATATATATATATATATATATATATATATATATATATATATATACACACACACACACACACACACACACTGTGGCTAATAGCCACTGATGGACCTCTGCTCCATATTTTTATCTAACCCCTTCTTGAAGGTGGCTATGCTTGTGGACGCCACCACCTCCTGTGGCAGTGAATTCCACATGTTAATCACCCTTTGGGTGAAGAAGTACTTCCTTTTATCCGTTTTAACCTGTCTGCTCAGCAATTTCATCGAATGCCCACAAGTTCTTGTATTGTGAGAAAGGGAGAAAAGTACTTCTTTCTCTACTTTCTCCATCCCATGCATTATCTTGTAAACTTCCATCATGTCACCCCTCAGTCGACGTTTCTCCAAGCTAAAGAGCCCTAAGCGTTTCAACCTTTCTTCATAGGGAAGGTGTTCCAGCCCTTTAATCATTTTAGTTGCCCTGAACTTTCTCCAATGCTATAATATCCTTTTTGAGGTGCGGCGACCAGAACTGCACACAGTACTCCAAATGAGACCGCACCATCGATTTATACAGAGGCATTATGATACTGGCTGATTTGTTTTCAATTCCCTTCCTAATAATTCCCAGCATGGCGTTGGCCTTTTTTATTGCAAACGCACACTGTCTTGACATTTTCAGTGAATTATCTACCATGACCCCAAGATCTCTCTCTTGGTCTGTCTCTGCCAGTTCACACCCCATCAACTTGTATTTGTAGCTGGGATTCTTGGCCCCAATGTGCATTACTTTGCACTTGGCCACATTGAACTGCATCTGCCACGTTGACGCCCACTCACCCAGCCTCAACAGATCCCTTTGGAGTTCCTCACAATCCTCTCTGGTTCTCACCACCCTGAACAATTTAGTGTCATCCGCAAATTTGGCCACTTCACTGCTCACTCCCAACTCTAAATCATGTCAGACACTGGAATCCTGCCATGCAAAAATTGCATGCCTGATGGTTATAAACATGAGGTAGTTGTTGTTGTCTTTTCCTGCTTGTTATTTCCCCTGTGATATTTTTTTAGGAGATGAATTTTTGTTGAGGAGGGTGTCAATCAACATATTTATGACACTGTGCACACTGTAGCAGATATCCAGGCAAGGTGATCCATGCTGCTCAATGACAAATGTTATCTTTCCAGCCCTTAAGCAGGCTCTCAGCTGCTCCCGCTTTCTACCTTCCTGCATTGGTTTTTTCGTGCTGTATAACCAAATGTATCCTCACTCCTCTGGAATGAGATTCAGCAATGAGCTGCAGGTGGGAAGCGAAATCAGCATGCCCTCCCCTTGGCAAACAGGCATGCTTTCTGCTCACACAGTAGGCCATTTTGTTCCTAGTTCCTGTAACTTCCTTGGAAACTTTCTGTGCATCTATTGAGTTGGCACCTCACCCTGTTTCTGTGCATCTGACACAGAGGCTAGCTTCACACCATGTCCTTTGTCTGCTGCTCATTTATTACTTTCATCCCCTCATTGGTGGATCTGTATAATATGGGATGTAAAAGGAAGATACAAATGATCTTAAAGGACCCTTCACATCCGGGCCACTTGCTATTTGAGATCTTACCATCGGGCAGACGATATAGAGTGTTGAAGGCTAAGACAAATAGATTTAAGAGCAGCTTCTATCCAAGTGCTGTGGTTAGGCTAAATGCAGGGCTATGAATGGTTATTTGTTTTAGATGTTTTAGATGTAGGCTAAATGTAGGGTTATGAATGGTTATTTGTTTTAGATGTATTTAAATGATTTATGTATATGTTTTTTCTTTAGTGTTGATGTGTTGGTATGTTTGTGGAAGAGCACCTCATTTCGTTGCTCTCATTTTCCTTTTTTGAGAACAATGACAATAAATCTATCTATCTATCTATCTATCTATCTATCTATCTATCTATCTATCTATCTATCTATCTATCTATCTATCTATCTATCTATCTATCTATCATCTATCTATCTATCATCTTTCCCACATTCAGCTGTAAGTGGAAATGACGCAAGGGTTCAAGATAGTTATATTTCCTATCAAATTCCATCCCTATGGGCAAGATTCTGCTATATGTATCCCTTTCGCCAAAGATCCTGCTGCTCCCTGCAATTTCACTCTTGCTCTGTTGCTTTCAAACTCATTAACGACTTCCTTTTTTCTCAATGCTTGCCAGTTCTGTCCCAGAACTCATGAATAAATGCTTAATTATCAACTCTCCTTGCGGAAAGTATGGGTCTTAAGTAGTTTTTAACTAAAATCCCCATTTTATTATTTATTATAATAATTATAACATTATTAAATAATTATAACATTATTAAAATTGTGATTGTGATCAGATTGGTGACTTAGTTTGGAGCAAAGTAGAAACAAAACAGTTCTTACCACTCTTCCCCAAAACAAGATTTAACAATTAAGCATTTATTCATGAGTGCCAAGGAACAATGTCAAGCCTAGAAAAAACAGGAAGTAATTCATCACACTGGAAGGAGGGAAAAAAAAACAGAGAAGAAATTTAAAGGGGAAGTAGCACTGGGAAGGCTCAATAGTACTTTGAGCGTCCAGTGTTGCAATGGTTTTACAGTAGGAAAAAGGCACCACAAATGAGAACCTGAAAAAGACAGAAACACAGAATAGAGGAATGCTATAGGCTGACCATAGCATTATCTGGATGGTCTGTAGAAACTGGGGGAACAAATTCTGGCAGTTGTTGATTAACCAGCTAGTGTGGAACTAACCAGAAAGAGCTACACACTCCTTTGCTTGTGCTTCATAAATCAAAGGAGATTATAATTGCAAGCAGAGGGTGAACAATGCTAGCCACAAGTGAGATTGTAGTCTCACAGGATGTCAAATGTGAGACTTCTCAAGAACTCACCTTTCCCTTCCCATTAAGAATGTCAGTTTAGGAAGTAGTAAATGCTCTTGTAAGCTCTCAGTGAAGTCAGCATTAGGGCTCAGAAACATTTAGCACCAAACTGTTGACAACAATTACATTTTTAATGTTCCACAGCAGAATCTTTCTATTTCAATAGCTAGAACTGAGACATAAGCATCCTCCTACTCATGATCGGCATGTACACCTCAAGCAACTGCATTATGCCCCATGTGAATGCTTTCAGAAGCAAAGCTTCAAGAATTTTTACACACTTGGAGGGCATCTTATACCAAGAAATAGACAAAGTAAAGCTTTGGTCTGAAAAGCCTCCTCTGTGCTGATGTTTTCCATTTTAAATTCAAGCTCACTTGTGACTCTTCTACACAGTTTAGTATGTTCA
Organism: Heteronotia binoei; assembly: GCF_032191835.1. Lineage (NCBI taxonomy): Eukaryota > Metazoa > Chordata > Lepidosauria > Squamata > Gekkonidae > Heteronotia > Heteronotia binoei. The sequence goes on along the minus strand of NC_083224.1, from coordinate 131,736,567 downwards.
TTATTTATTTTTATTTTTTATCTGTAGCCTGCAAAAGACTAACAGTAACTATTTCTGTGACTAATGCTTCCCATTGGGTCAACTTGTAGATTTATAAATGATACATTTTATATATTATCAAAACATCAGATGTTCTCCACTAAAGGAAAACAACCCTAGAAATGGTTACTTCTTATAGCTCAGGAAAATAAAATTTAAAAAGTTCAAAGCACAAACATTGTACAAGGCTTGGATAGGAAGGGCCATGGTGATGGGAGGCATGCAGAAGCCTCTCATTTCCCTTCTGATCCAGTTGTTTCCCCTGTGCTCCATGTAAATGGAGTGAAAAGCAAAACAGATCTCTATTTGACCACTAGGACTGTATGTTTCTCACACCCACACTGTTAAAATATTCCTGCCACTAGATGCCTATCAAGGAAGACTAGCATCAGAATGTGTTCCTTTTAGGTTCTGGGTACCTGTGAGGACATTTTGAGCAAATTTTAAGAGTTTTCAATGGAAGCTGGAAACATTGAAGTGCTTTCTTATCTATATGAAGACTAAACTATTAGGACCTTGTGAGACAAAAGTAGCATCTCAAAGACTGTTTCAAAGCTCTGGCCAGTGGGAGAATTTTTTAAATTGATTAATTAATTAAAAATTGCTGTTGGTGATGATATGACATCATTTCTGGAAAAACTGGTGAGTGACATAGTTCTTTTTAAGGATTTGCCATAAGTTCTCTGATAAAACTGGGCTTTTCCCAGAACTGATATGGTTTTATTATATAATTTCTAGTAATTTTTCCCTGTGTTTTCTAGTAAACTTTATACTTGTATTAATAAGTATATGTCTCATCTCCATTATACATGCATATCACCTCTGAATTAAAAATGAATATCCCACCAGAGAACCAGATTTAATTCCCCACTCCACATGCAGCTTCTGGATGACCTTGGGTCAGCCACAGCTCAAGAGCTGTTCTCACAAGAGCAGTTCTCTGAGAGCTCTCTCAGCCCTACCGACCTTATAGGGTTGTTGCGTGGAGAGGAAGAGGAGACTGAAAACTGCTCTGAGACTCCAAATGAAGGACAGGGTATAAATCCAATCTCTTCTCTTCTTTTCTACTATTTATGGCTGAGCTTTGGACAACTTATTTCATTGAGTTTTTACTGTGCATGAAAATACAATCTCTTGGGTCCAGTTTGCCCTGCAACACCTCTATTGTTGGCAGTAATTTAAGGCTGAGTTTGCGGGGATTGAATGAAAGTCAAACAGCAACATATTTTTTAGCTTGCCCAGGGTGGTGTGTGTCAGTCTCAGATCAAGTGAAATGCAATTGCATTGTGAGGCATTCTTTGTAATCTTTTTCTGAGGGAGTGACTGGCCTGTTGTAAATTACAGAGCAATGGAAATTTTAAAAAGGCTCTGAAAAAATATCCATATTGTGACTCATGTTTTCCTTATTGTTTGGATAAACACAAATGGAACCATGGTCCAGTGAAGTCAATTCAACATTCTTTTGAAAACAGGAGTGAGTTATAACAGTCCAAATTTCAGCATGAACTTTGATTTTTGCTGAAGAGTAGTAGATAGGGGTACCCTATCATCATCAAGCCGCATACCAAAGTGACAGCTGCCCTCCCACACATACACAAAATGAATACCGGCTGCTTCCTATGGGGGACTGAGGCAACTGTCCCTGATGGGAGGCTAGTGAACTCCTGATCCACCCATCCAATGAATGCCAGATGTTTTCTATGGGGGAAAAAGAGGGGGCAGCCTATGCTTTTGGTGTAGCCTGCTTCATATTGTTTGGGGAAAGCATGTTTCGCAACACAGACATTATTTAGAGAATTGTGGAGAAGCAACTAAGCTGACATAGTAAGGAGAAGAGACATACCCAATGGATAAAATGATGGATTTAAAAAAAACACAGCTAACCTTATACCAGTAACATGTCCCTTTAACATCAGATTGCGTATCGATACAACTTTCTGGGGACTCAGTAATGCCATAGAGTTTTGCATGAATCCTAGATCCTTGGTTTGCCAGCCCCCACAGTTATTTGTTGAGAGGATGCTGTTATGTGTGTAAAAATGGTTGCTATTTTGCACTGGTTTGTGTTTGCAATGGGTGAGCTTTTCAAAAACAGGTGCGTTGTGATTCTAGGAGATCCCCACCCAGAGGTTGGCAACCCTAATGCTGGGCATCTGTGCAAAAGCTGTGCTTTGGGGGGAAAACTATGTTGGGGGTGTTAAAGTGTAGTACCATTTGGGGGTGTTAAAGTGTAGTACCATTTACGAAGATAATTATAACCCTTTGTTAAAGGAAATAGACATTTTATTTAAAAAATGGGCCAATCTGAGACTCTCACTTATGGGGAGAGTGTCATTACTTAAAATGAACATTCTTCCCAAAGTCTTATTTCTGTTTCAAGTGGCAAATTTTGCCGTAAAGGATTCTTTCCTTATGAAATTAAACCAGATGTCTAAAAATTTTGTATGGCAGGGAAAGAAACCCAGAGTTGGGTGGAAAATTTTAACAGACAAAAAAGAAAACGGAGGCCTAGGTCTCCCTGACTTTGAGATTTACCATATTGCCTGTTCAATTTTATGGCTGAAAGATTGGGTAATTTTGGAAGATACTCGCTTACTAGCAATAGAAGGAGCTGATTTGCAGGCTGGCTGGCACGCAAATATGTGGTACCGTATATACTCGAGTATAAGCCGACCCGAGTATAAGCCGAGGCTTCTAATTTTACCCCAAAAATCTGGGAAAACTTATTGACTCGAGTATAAGCCGAGGGTGGGAAACGCAGCAGTTACTGGTAAACCTATGGTACCTTTCATATACCCTATACAGTGAATTGTTTTACTTCGTGGCTGGTGCTCCCGCGGCTCCCGCCTATGCACCAAACCCAAGAGATGTTTTCCTGAATAAAACAGCTGCTTTGGAGGCTGGACTCTATGGCATTATTATAACCCACTGGGGTCCCCTCCCCAAACTCCAGGAATCTCCCATCTCAGTTCCCTATAATTGAAACTAAATTTTTAGGCTGAAACTCTCCTCCCTAGCTTTAAGTTCTGAATCCGGTTCGGGATAGATAGGTAGATTTCCTGTTCTTTTTATACATGTTCAGCGTGCTCCCCGCCTTCCCCCAGACTTGCCTGCCAGCTCCAACGCCCGCAGCAGAGACTTTTTGGAACTGAAAGCAAGCACTCTAGACATGTGCAGAAGCCCTCTTGCTCGCCCGCCCTGCAGGGTGGCGCTTGGTCGCCGCTTCACTCACCCCAGGCCAGGAACTGCTGCACGTTCCGCTCCCGCCGCAGGGGGGCGCCGCTGCATTCCTGGTGGACGCACAGCAGCAGGTCGAGGAGCGCCTCCAGCCCCGGGTTGCCCGCGGTCCCCTCGCCCGGCCGCGCCGACAGCAACTCCCGCAACCCGGCCAGGCGCCGCTCCACTGGGCTGCACATGATCCTCCGCTCGCCAAAGCCGCCGCAGGAGCAGTTGCGGCGAGGGAGCGAGGAGGCTGCCGTCAAGGCAGAAGGAAGACGAGGAAGAAACGACGACAGCGCCCGGCCAGCCCGAGCCAGATCTGCCGCCTCCAGCACCTGAGGAGCCACTGCAAACAGGGGTCCAGCCAGGAGCGGCTGCGGCTGGGAAGGGTCGGCGGCCAGTTCCGCCGATGGTCCCCGACAGGGAGGACCCCGCCAGCCCCCGCGGGTGGCGCCAGAGGAGCCGGGCGACGAGGAGGCGGTGACCAGAGGGCCGGAGAAGCGAGCTCGGCCATGGGGCCCTCTTCCGCAGCGAGACAATGTGCGGGGGCCCCCCAGACACCCCAGACCTGGGGCGACCCGCCCTCCCCGCCCCCCCCTTCCTACACCACTGACTCGAGTATAAGCCGAGGAGGGGAGTTTTCTGCCCAAAATTTGGGCAGAAAAACTCGGCTTATACTCGAGTATATACGGTATATTCAAAAACCTCAAAATTACTTCAAAAACCATTTAATACGTAAATCTTTATTGCAAGTCTGGACAAAAATAAAGAGGAAAATATATGATAAAACGCCCAGGTGGATATCCCCAGTGGAGGCATCAACCCGACCGCAACTTTGGTCCCCTGGAAGGATAATAAGATATACAGACTTACTAGATGAGAGTAATAAAATGAGAAAGAAGGAGGATTTAGAAGCAAGAGGGATCTCCTTTGATTGGTGGATAATGACACAAATTCTGGCAAAGTATAACAAAGATAAAACTTCTGGGTTTACTAAGATAAACTTTGATTTTGATATGATAATAACAGCGAGGACCGGAAAATTGATTAAGAAGGTTTATAATTATTTATTACAAATAAAACTTGAGGAAGAAACTGTCAAAAATGTGATGCTAAAATGGTCCAATAATTTAAAGCTTAACATTACTTTGGAACAATGGGAGATTTTATGGAGAAATAACTATAAGATCATAAAGCCGGTTAATTTTCGGGAAAATTTCTTTAAGCTTTTTTATAGATGGCACATTACACCGGTGTTATTAAATAAAATTAATCATGCCATCCCACCTAACTGTTGGAAATGCGAAGTAAAGTTAGGAACCTATTATCACATATGGTGGACCTGTGGCGTGTCCAATAGGTATTGGAAAAACATCCATAAAATGTTGGTAGATATACTTAAGGTCAATCTCTCTTTTAAGCCGGAATTTATGTTATTATCGTTAGTTAGACGGATGGTTCCACGTGAGGATGAATTTATCACCGTATACATTATAACAGCGGCTAGAATATTATTCGCACAAAATTGGAAATCTAAAACGCTCCCAAAGAGGGAAGAAATAATTCAAAAAATTGTGCAGGTGGCCGAAATGGATATACTAGCTAATATTATAAAAGGTAACTCGAAGGAGGAAGCAAAAAAAAGATGGGAAAAAGTATATTTATGGCTGGAAAAAAATTGAATTTAAACTGATATTGACAATTTTTATATAATTGTATAATACTTTCAGTATTATTAATATTTTAGTGACTGTACTAGAAAGAAAGGAAAGATATTAACTTTCGATTTGGGATTTTAACACCACAATATCACCCTACTCGGGATGTATGTTGTTGTTATAGGATAAGGTTAATCCTATTTATGGTATGTAAATTATTATTTTTGGATGCGGACGATGTCGTTTATCTGCTGATGGATATTATTTTGTTCTGTCTGTATGAATTGAAAGATGTAATAAAATAACAGAAACTGAAAAAAAAAGTAATGCCATAGAGTTTTGCATGAATCCTAGATCCTTGGTTTGCCAGCCCCCACAGTTATTTGTTGAGAGGATGCTGTTATGTGTGTAAAAATGGTTGCTATTTTGCACTGGTTTGTGTTTGCAATGGGTGAGCTTTTCAAAAACGGTGCATTGTGATTCTAGGAGATCCCCACCCAGAGGTTGGCAACCCTAATGCTGGGCATCTGTGCAAAAGCTGTGCTTTGGGGGGGAAACTATGTTGGGGGTGTTAAAGGTTTTTCAGTATTTCTCTGTGTGTTTTACAGGGGCTGGGGGAGTGTTGCAAGACAAGCATGACTAGTTCTGCCATCCATTCTAATAACACTGCCCCATTAATTATTAATCGCAAACACCTATAGTTTCTTATTCACGCTTTCCCAACATTAAATCCTATTTTTCCAGCATCTTCAGTGGCCTGTTCTCAGACAATTACGAAGAAGACAGCCTCTTGTTCTCTGCAAACACTCAGGGAGGTTGCCAGTCTCCAGATTGCAGAATCTAACTTTGGTTGTGTAAAGTACTGGGGTTGGCGCAGTAAGAGACCAGAGTCGGAGAGTGATTTCAGCAAGCTTTACTTCAGGAACACACACACAGACTGAGCTCTATTCAAACTTCCCGCTCTTTTATACAATTCTTGCCCCCTTCTAATTGGTCCTTAACTATCTACATGGATTGGCTATTTACAGGGCCCTAAGGGCCTATCAGGGTACAGTATGAGCCTAGATGTTGATTGGCTACTTATGTTTCAATCCTTCCCCTGATTGGGCACGCTTAGGCCTTCTCTGGAACCCTGGTGTGGAGTACAAGCTTTGGCTTGTTCAGCTTCCCTCCAAAAGTAACAGTCCCCTCCAAAAGTAACAGTTCTCCCATTTAAGCCTAGGACACAACAGGTTGCCAAAGCAAAAAAGCACATCCTTGCAAAAAGAGTTCTCACAGGCCTATGTCTGGGAAAGTGATTTCTTCCAAGGGGCTTTGGAACACAGCTTTTTTTTTTAAAAAAAAACAAAGTAGAGCTTTTCAGCTTCATGATGTTTTGATAACTGCCTTCTAATTTGATCGATCTTATATTTTGCTATTTGTGAGGCAAACAGCATTTGACCCGCAAACAGTCCTAAAAGGTCAGGGGCCCTAGGTCAATGGTTTTACCATTGTATTGGTGTAATATTGGTGTAATATTGATCAAACAGCAAATGCCATCTGTGGGAAGGAAACAGATTATCTCTGCTACACATTCTGTATATACATACATGTCTAATCCTTGTGAATCACAACATGACAAAGATGTATGCCGTGTATTTCTTACACTGCCCCAGCAGGATTTCCCAGCAATCCCCCTCCCCACCTATTTGATACCAAAGTGGAAGGTGCCTCATTCACGGCATGGGTTGGAAGGCAAATTGTTGCTAATAAAAAAAAAAGCTACGCTTTGTATATTCTCACTTTAATAAAATACTTTTCTATTAGATATGCTGGTGTATAGAACTATTTTTGGATCCGGTATGAATCAAGTGGAGTGCTCAACCGAAATAAGATTAGAATTCCCTCCATAAAAAATCCAAACACACATCATTACACGGGTTGCATCGCAAGGTCATCTAACATATTTAGCATAACGTGTCAGTTCTCTAGAATGGAACTAACAAAACATACAAACCTAGGATCTGAACAATCTTTGTTCCCATTTGTTTGGTTTTTCTGACATTGCCAAGGTGGGTTGTGCTTCATTTTAAAGATTCTGCCCTAGACACCAATTTAAACAATATTTTTAAAATTGTAAAAATATAGAACGGACTCATCATGGGTACTTGTTCATAGTTTCATGGAGCTTGTTCATAGTTTCAAGTTCACGATGTACTTTTATCGCACAACCAAGAGGAAAGCCAATCCTGCGAGGACAAATCCGGCCGTCGCTATGATAGTGTTGCTTTTGGTACCGGCTGATTGAATCAGAACCGTGTTTGTTGAAGTAGTGGTAGAAACCATTCCAGCCACCGTGCGCCTCCAGCCACTCACGCTTCTCCACAGACAGATAGATGACCAATGCCTCTGTCAGGCTGCCGATCTCCTCGCGGGCCCCCTGCTCAGCCAGTGCAATAGCTAAGGTGCCGGTGAACACAAACAGCACCACTACTCAGTCCCAGTTAAGCCCACCATCAGATTCCATCTGCGCTGCCACATGGCTCAAGTAGGCGACTGTCCTACTAGGCTCCGACAAGATTGCTGTGCAGCAAATTGAGTGAAAGAATGTCTTCTCATGGCTCTCCAGCTGGTCAGCCACTCTCCAAAGGGTCTTGGCCATGTGGCTGTGAGACAGCGCCGAACCAGTCATCCACCAGCCGCATTTTCTCAGCTGTCAAATCGCTCAGCATAGTGACTCTTTGATGACTGCCGATGAATATGTCAGCCCACTCCAACTGTGTCCCGTACCGCCAGTTCTATACAGATATGGTTTTACAGCCTACTTTCCCCTAATCAGTAGGTTTCTTACAAAACAAGAAGCTGACAAATTAAGCATCTGTAATAGATACGGTCATAGAAATGTAGAGGAAGTACTGTCCGAAAGGACATAAGGGTAAAAGAATGATGGGATTACCTACATGTATAGACACGGAACATACCCCCCTCCCCTCCCCTTTCCCTAGCATGATCCAGCAGCAGGCTATAATGCTGTTGCTTGTTGGTTACTTTGTAATATGTTTATTGTACCCCAACCTAATTCTGGTCTCCCCCATTCCCACCTTTTCCCATAATGCTTACCCTCAGCACCTTTGATTTGTAGTCAACTTTATACAATATTACACCCGCTTTCCTATATAAAATCAAAGACTTCTGCTGTTTCTTGCCCCAGCTGCCCCAACTAATTATAGTCCACCCAAGCAAACACTGAAGAAACCTATCCTCCCACAACTGCGATCCACAACCTTTACACCATCACTCCTATCCTGTTCAATAGGTCATAGTTACAGGGAAGTGTTTCACTGTAAAGTGAAAAGTGTTAAATAACCAGTGATGTCCATTTATTTGGTGTATTTTTATACCATGTCTCTTTGTTGCTCAAAGTGTTTTACAAAAAAGCCATTCACCAAAAATTGACATGATTAAACATTTTTAAAACCAAACCAGGAGAAGGACTTTCTGTGTTGGTGATATTGGATGAGAGAAGAGACAGCCTCCGCCGTCAGCGCGGCATAAGAATGGGACCACTACAGAAAAAAGACTTGCTCCGGCTTTTAAAGAGCTGTTCAGGATTATGTGGGGGAAGAGCATGCAAGGTGTTGCTTTTTAAAGTAAGGAACCCATGAAAACATGATGTCGGTATTAGGACTTGTGTTTAAATAGCTCTCGTCCTATCTTAAATTTTCTTGGTGCAGAGACATCATTTTCAGTGTTATTGGTAAAACCATATGTCTATCAGTGTATCAGTGTCAATCTCCCTCTTACTGATCAAAAGCGACCTCCCTAAATGCAATGTGATCTTTTTAATATCGAATGTTTTTTAATATCAAAAATTCAATTTTTCCCCAGCAACAGTCATCAATAATCATCTTTGTGAAATTCTCACTTTTAATCTTAACTTTTATTTCAGCTCTACAGTTTATGACAATTGTACTTTATAATAATGCTGAGAATCTGCTTGTTAAAATGTAAACTTTTTATATAATTCCCTCCCTCTCTCTCTATTCTCTGTTTTTTTCCTGTATTCTTATTATTCTTTTTTAAAATACACATTGTTGTCATTTTGAGCAATAATTTTGATATATAATGATACAGTTCAAAACTACATAAAGTGCCTCAGGTGGGTTTAGAGTACATGGGTGTCTAGAAGAATACCCATTCTAGATATTAAATCAGACAGATAGATATAAACTGAAGAGACCGTTGTTCAGCCCCGTGTTTATTTATTTATTTATTTATTTATTTATTTATATTGGGATTTATACCCCGCCCTTCGCACCGAAGTGTCTCAGGGCGGCTTACAACATGATAATTCAAATACTACAATTTAAAACACTTACAAGTAAAATTAAAACCATAAATTAATAAAAGCAAGATAGATAAAAACCGGCGGTCTACAGATGCATTTTGTTCCATCCAAAATATTTCCTTGTCAGTCAGTATTATAGGCCTGCCGGAAGAGGGCTGTCTTACAGGTCCTGCGGAACTGCCCTAGGTCCCGCAGGGCCCGCACCTCCTCCGGCAGCTGGTTCCACCAATAAGGTGCCGTTACTGAGAAGGCCCGATCCCTGGTGGATTTTAGACGGGCCTCCTTTGGCCCGGGGACTACCAACAGGTTTTGTGAACCCGAGCGTAGTACTCTCTGGGGAACGTGTGGGGAAAGACGGTCCCTAAGGTAGACAGGTCCTAGGCCGTATAGGGCTTTAAAGGTAATAACCAACACCTTGTACCGGACTCGGAATATTACTGGCAGCCAGTGCAGATCCCGGAGCCCTGGCCGAATGTGCTCCCATCTTGGGAGCCCTAATAACAGCCGGGCAGCAGCGTTCTGCACCAACTGCAGTTTCCGGGTCCGGCACAAGGGTAGCCCCATGTAGAGGGCATTACAGTAGTCTAACCTCGAGGTGACCGTAGCATGAATCACTGTTGCCAGGTCGTCACGTTCCAGGAAGGGGGGGGGGAACATTTTTTGAAAGTTCCACTAAATTCGATATATGTCGTTTAAATTTATTCTTTGGCCAAATGCTAGGAAATGGATTCCTCTACATGGAGAAGGGGGGGGCGCTTTGTATTTGCTCCATGAACATCTGTGGCATGTTGTGATGGTAACTACTGTATGGTTAAGTTGTTGTTATAATTTTCCTTAGATCTAGCCTGTAGACGCCGTTGTCATCTCCCCCCCTTATCTTGTGCTCTAGTTTAATAACTTGTAGCAGATAATGATTTCCCAATTAAAAGAGCAGACCGTGTTTCAAACAGACTGTCTGCACAACAGGGCCTTTGCTCTTGCTTTCTGCATTTCTACATTTTTTTTCCTATTTATATTTTTATTACTTTTTGAAGCAAACAAGTTAATATCAACATTGATGTGTGTATACAATGAATTAAACTTATGATAAGTTAAGAAACATGCGCCAACCCTTACATACATATCATAGAAATCATTAATGGGTTTTAAGCTATATAGTTGTGACCAGACACACTGATCATTTTTCATTTCAAGGGAAGAAGTCAACATTAATACAAAATTAAAAATTGAAGCAATAATAACATTTATAATATGCAGAGAGTTACAATAATTTGCAGTGTTATAAGCAAATATTACTAAGGTAATCTTATGAATGTGTAACTGCTTAATATGGACTATACATTGTGTAAAAATAAAATTTCTTTGTTGGGTGATTCATATTGTGGCTGGCACCCATAGTTCTGTGCCTATAAGACCACTGCTATTAAATTTTTCTTTTGACAAATTATGCATTTAAAATCAAAAACTTTGGCAGCCCAAAGAACTAAAAATTTAAAAAAAATGTTCATTGCATTGAAATGTGAGTGAAACTAATTACTTAAAAACATGTAAAAAACAGACACAGCTCGACACAGCTTTTGCAAATGCACAAATGCTGTGCATTAGGGATGCCAACCTCTGGGTGGAAATCTCCTAGAATTACAACACATCTGTTTTTGAAAAACTCTCCCAAGTTCTTTCTGTTTATTTATCTTGTCCGACCTTATCAGGTCTAAGCAGAGCATGTAATTTTAAAAGAATGTGTATAAGAATGTCCAGGAACTGGTAAGATTCATGTTGATGGAAGTCTAACACCGGGAATGACCGGCAATATATTGTACAACAACATTTCTGTAGCCTTCTGGTGCCTGCACTCCCCACCCTGTAAAACCATTGACCTAGGGCCCCTGACCTTTTAGGACTGTTTGCGGGTCAAATGCTGTTTGTCTCACAAATAGCAAAATATAAGATCGATCAAATTAGAAGGCAGTTATCAAAACATCATGAAGCTGAAAAGCTCTACCTTGTTTGTTTTTTTAAAAGCTGTGTTCCAAAGCTCCCTGGAAGAAATCACTTTCCCAGACATGGGCCTGTGAGAACTCTTTTTGCAAGGATGTGCTTTTTTATTTTGGCAACCAAAGTTAGATTCTCCAGTCTGGAAACTGGCAACCTCCCTGAGTGTTTGCAGAGAACAAGAGGCTGTCTTCTTCATAATCGTCTGAGAACAGGCCATTGCAGATGCTAGAAAAATAGGATTTAATGTTGGAAAAGTGTGAATAAGAAACTATAGGTGTTTGCAATTAATAATTAATGGGATAGTGTTATTAGAATGGATGGCAGAAGTAGTCATGCTTGTCTTGCAACACTTCCCCCCCCTGTAAAACACACAGAGAGATACTGAAAAAGCTTTAACACCCCCAACATAATTTTCCCCCAAAGCACAGCTTTTGCACAGATGCCCAGCATTAGGGTTGCCAACCTCTGGGTGGGGATCTCCTAGAATCACAATCCACCTGTTTTTGAAAAGCTCACCCATTGCAAACACAAACCAGTGCAAAATAGCAACCATTTTTACACATACAACAGCATCCTCTCAACAAATAACTGTGGGGGCTGGCAAACCAAGGATCTAGGCTTCATGCAAAACTCTGTGGCTTTACTGAGTCCCCAGAGAGTTGTATCGACACGCAGTCTGATGTTAAAGGGACATGTTACTGGTATAAGTTAGCTGTGGTCAGTTTAAATCCATCATTTTATCCATTGGGTATGTCTTCTCTCCAAACTATGTCAGCTTAGAACAGTTGCTTCTCCACAATTCTCTAAATAACATCTGTGTTGCAAAACATGCTTTCCCCAAACAATAAGCATAGGCTGACCCCTCTTTTTCCCTCATAGGGAACATCTGGCATTCGTTGGATGGGTGGATCAGGAGATCAGTAGCCTCCCATCAGGGACAGTTGCCTCAGTCCCCCATAGGATACAGCTGGTATTCATTTTGTGTGTGTGTGGGAGGGCAGCTGTCACTTTGGTATGCGGCTTGATGATGATAGGGTACCCCTATCTACTACTCTGGAGCAAAACCAGAAGTGAATGACTGCAGGATTTGGAATGCCAACATTATGATGACAACATCACTATACAACATTATAATGGCATCCAGAGGAACTTGTCACATCAGTTGACTGGAAAGTTTGTATTCCTATTTTTCTCCTACTCCCCACTTATTAACTTTTCTTGAATACACCTCCAAACACAGGAAATTTAGTTCCTTGCTAAAGTATTGCAATTATTTAAAATACAGTCATTTGCAGTTACTCCAGTTTTAGCCTATGGACAGTTCTGGAGCAGCTCTGCATAGGATCACACTGACAGTAACAGAGCCACTCCCAGTACCCTTTATTTTTAATTCACTTGTAGTTGTTTCAAATAAGCATTCACATAATTCTGTTTTTTTAATTTTTATTAAGTGGGATATTTGTCATTTTTTTCTCTATCTACATTCTTACCACTTACTTGGAATACCTACTGAAAATGTCACTGGTTAATGGAGATCTGTGCTTAACTTTCCTTTGCTTATTTATCTGGTATATTTATATAGCACCTTTCTGCCATTGCACTCAAGGTGGTTTGCAATTCAAAACATGCCATATATACAACACAACAGGAAAAGGGAAAAAGAGATGGGGGAAGGAGGGATATTTGGGGATAAAATCTTTAATAATATAGAAAACTGTTCCATAATGACTAGATAGAATGGCTATGAAGGGAGACAGTCCTGGAAAGGGAAGAATCAAGGCAATGCAATTAATGAACCTTCCCTTTTCTTCTTCTTGAATGTTTTTACTTGCTCAAGGTTCTATTTTGCTTTCCTTATAGGAAACAAGTATTGGGACTTCATGATGGTACCTCCTACTTGGATAAATTAAACAGTTCAGAAGTAAAAGGCAGCTGGGTAGACCTATGCTGCAATTTGATGTTATGGCTTCTGAAAACAGCTGTCTGAATCTAATTCTCTTCTTTTTTTACCATAAAGTTTGGCAATGCTAAGCACATGATGTATTGTCATGGTGTCACAAGTAAGACTGCCCTATTGCTCCATCACATTGGCTGCTGCTTGTGGGGGCAGAGAAACTTGTAAGTCAATGATATCACATCCCGCATTCTGCATCATTAAACATGACTGTGGGACAGAAAAGTCACAGGGCTAGTGCTGTTTGCATTAGCCATTTGTTGGCTGTAACATGTATTCTTAGCTTCATTAAACAGAAAAATGTTTGTAAGCAGCTGTGATGGCCAGTAAATGGTTAAGTTTAACCCAATTTGAGAACCTTGAGGGGTAGAGGATTCAAATGGAATTATTCAGTTGAAAGAATCAGGAGTGACAGTTAAGAGCTGACAGTTGACTGGAAGGAAGGCTACAGGAGTGAGAGGATCAAGAAAGATCCTCATTCAAGCCTGAGGGAAATAGCTCCTAGAAAAGGGGTTTGATCCCTATCCAGTCTGAATGAAAGGATTAAAAAAGATCCTGAGTTAGAAAAGTGGGAAGTTTAGCCCATCCCTAACAAGTTTGATGGACATAGCTCCTAGGAGGGGTGGAGATGATTCCCTAGCCTGTGCATAAGGAAGGAAATTGAAACTTGTTTGAATGTTTCTGCCTTTACCAACTTAAGTGACTGCAAGACAAGGAAGCTTATGTTTGTGTATTTAAGCAGAGACTCCCAAAAAACCTCTCTCCTCAAGTTTTAAATATCTCTCAGAATAACAGAAACAGTTACTTGTTTGTGACAAATTATCTGGCATTTATTTTTATACAAGTTACCTCATGCTTCATAAGTCCTACACCTGATTTAAACCTGACCATTTCCCCTCAATTTTAAATAAAACAGTTTGTCATTTTTGAACTATTATCAACGTCTTGTGTGTCATTATCAAATCAAAACAAAACAAAGGATTTCAGTCTCTCCCCTCAGTTTCCAAGGCTGGGTCAGCAAGCATCTAACAATATACATTCAAATGACTGGGTGAGACAGCCAGAGGGAAAAACAACAAAGGAGAATGCAGCTGCCATCCAGAAGCAGGCTGCACAGCCTTGCTTCTGGGGGCCGTTTTGCCTCCTCGCAAGGGAGGAGGAGCGGATAGTGCAGCATCAGAAGTGGGGGCGGAGCTGGCACGCTCCCTTCTCTCAGTCTTCGCCTTGTGCTCGGGGAGGCCTGTTGGTCCTGGAGATCGGCGGTGGCTGCTGCTAGAGCCGCGGGGGTCTTGAGTGGATGGTCGGGAAGCATCTTTGGCGTGTTTTGACATGGCGGTTGGTCGCTGGCAGCGGCGTTTCGTGCAGCCAGCATTATTGTTTGCTTGCTTGAGCTTTGTGGCCTCTCCCCCCCCCCCATAGCTCGGATCTTGGGCACGTGGCCTACCCTGTGGGGTTGCTGCTGCGTTTTCATTCAGCCGTGGGTGCCATTCACCCCACACCCACCCCTTGTTTCTTATTGTTTGGGGAGTGATTGGTTATTCTTGCACTGTGCAGGTTGGCTGCTGTTCTAGACGGGGTGAATTGAGGGAGGCAGTGGCTGATAGTGGGGTTAGTTGGGTGACCATTTTATCTTCCTCCCTGTTGCTGGGTAGGAGAGCGGCCATTTTGCAGTTGATTTGAGCTGTGGGATTCTTTATACCTGTTGACGGGCATTTTGTGCACAGCTCGGGGTGGCCATTTTGAGGATCGCTTTTATATTCATCACCTGCCTCAGGCACATTGGCTAGGGCAGTAAAGGGGTTTGCCTTGGTTTATGGGGTGCATTATCATGTCTAAGGGACAGGGTAAATCCAAGGACAAGAGCCCTGCACCGAGGCCTCTGTGGTCTGTTCCGAAGCGGTCGGCAGCTTTGCCTGCATCGTCTGATGAGGAGGATGACACTTTTGAGCAGTCTGTGCTAGCCAGAATAGCCGCTTTGGAGGGTTCGTGTGGTAGGCAGCCAGTTGCATTGGTTGGTGTAATGGGTATGGTTTCCAAGGCTGACAAGCGGGCTGCTAAGAAGTGCTTCCAGGAAGAAATCCTTAATCATTTGTCTTCCCTTGAAAGCTGGTCTTCTATGGACGGAGCGGAGGGTGTGTCGCCTCTTCCAGTGGAGGGGCCCATCAAAGATGCTTCACAGAGTTTGCAGTTGGGTGGTGGTGAATTTGTTCAGCACACTAACACAGCGTGGCCATGGGGGCCGTGGGGGCAGTCTGCCACCTTCGGGCCGGTTGCCAATACTCAGCCCGCAGCTTTTAATAATTCTCAGCCTTGGGTTTGGGGCCTTAACCTGGCTAACCCTTGGGGTCACTAGGGAGCCCTGCCCAGCCAGTTTCCAGGAACGTCTGTGGCACCCTATGGTGGCTGGAGGGTTTCTTATCCCTGGGGTCCATCATACTCTGCTGTGCCAGCTAAGGCTTTACCTTTTGGTGATCTGGCCTCACCTCTGGGGGATCACTTGTTACCGGCCACCAAGGATAAGATACTGAAAGGGGAATTTGTGGACCTATTTTCTCTGCTCTATAGGGAGTTATAGGAAAAGGACAAAGATGATTTGGATGATAGGGAGAAGGAGGAAATCAAGAAGCGGAAAGTGGATAGGACATGGGCGAACTGGGTGCCCGGGTTCATTATTTACGCTGAAATTATAGCCAGGTCTCAACCATGGAGGACTACTTCCCTCTTTCAGTATTTTGACATCATTTATAAAAGCTACACTAACTTTACCGACCCAGCTTGGCTACAGTATGATGAAGAGTTTAGAATGTGGGCGGCTTTGAATCCAGCTCTGCAGTGGGATCAGATTCAGCCACAGCTGTGGCTGCAGGTTAGGTCTCCAGCACGACCTAACCTTGGTGATAGGTCGGACAGTGGGCATGTTGTACAATACATAGTCACTGCTTCTGGTTCCCGCAGCAGTGCAGGGCAGGTGGTTCAAACCTGCCTGCTTTGTTGGGAGTTTGGGTCCCAGGGGGTGTGTGGCAAAAGGAACTGCCCATACAAACATGAATGCCCTCTTTGCGGGGGGTCTCATTGCTTCACAAATTGTTCTAGCGATAGACTCAGGCGAGGACAGCGTAAGCAGGGCTCGGGCGAGGCAGATAAGCCATTTGCTAAAGGGTCCCAGCCCAATAAGGGTGACAGTGCTTGAGTCATGGCTCTGTGATTATCGGGATGAAGATCGGTTTTATTTGTTAAATGGTTTTAAGTTTCATTTTAGAATTCCTTTTCAGGGCCCCAGAAAGCCATTTATGGCCAATAATTTGTTATGGGATGGAGAACATAGTTCGTCAGAAGATTAGGAAGGAATTAGCTGAGAGTAGGGTGATTGGCCCATTTTCCACATGCCCTGTGAGTACCTTGTGGGTTTCCTCATTGGGCATTGTGCCTAAAAAGGCCCCAGGTGAGTTCAGATTGATTCATCATTTATCCTACCCTCATGGGGAATCGGTGAATGACGCCATACCAGAAAATTTGTGTACTGTGCGGTACACATCTTTTGACCAAGCGGTACTGTGACGGATTCTATTTCCATCAAATAACAAAGTAAAATACCCCGAAGAGACTGAAATAAAGAGATCCAGTGAGGCTGTGAGGCGGGCGCTGCTATAGGTACAAATGGTAAGGTGCTGTGGGGTAGGTGTGGAGTTGGCAATGTGTGACATAAAGTCTGCTTTTTGCCTCCTACCAGTTCACCCTTTGGATTTTGAATTGCTGGGTTTCCAATTTGATGGGCAGTTCTATATGGATAGGGCCCTGCCCATGGGGTGCTCCATTTCATGTGCAGCTTTCGAGCGCTTTAGCTTCTTTTTAGAATGGGTGGTGCGCCGCCGGGCTAATCTGGGTAATATGGTGCATTACCTGGATGACTTTCTTTTTGCAGGCCCCTTAGGCTCCGGCCAGTATGCCCATTTGCTGGGGGCCTTTGTGGCACAGTCTGCAGAGCTGGCTTTCCGCTAGCCCATGAGAAGACGGAAGGCCCTACCCAGCAGTTGACATCTTTAGGGATGGAACTTGATTCATGCCAGCAAACTTCATGCCTCCCAAGGGAAAAAAAATTAGGTCTGCAGGAATTGGTTGATCAGTTTTTGCTGAGGCGGAAGGTGACCTTGAAGGAGCTGCAGCAGCTGGTGGGTCACTTAATTTTTGCGTGTAAGGTGGTAGTTCCTGTTTGCCCCTTTTTGAGGATGTTGTGTGATGCAATGGTTGGATTACGCCAGCCGCATAAACAAATGAGGATTTCACGTAGTATGCAGGAGGACTTTTTACTATGGAAGGAGTTTTTAACCTCCTTTAATGGTGTCTCCTTTTGGAGGGCTGAGTTACAGCTGGAAGCTGAGCTGTAAATTACATCAGATGCATTGGGGTCCCTTGGGTTTGGCATCTACTTTCGCAGACACTGGTGAGCAGAGGAATGGCCCCAGGAATGGGTAGATGCGGGGTGGAACAGAGATTTGACTTTTTTGGAGTTCTTCCCGATCTTGGTAGCTGAACAAGTTGGCAAACCACATAGTCCACTTTTGGTGCGACAACTTAGCCATGGTGCATGTTATCAATTCCCTCACTTCCAAATCCCCCAGGGTGATGAGGCTGGTGCGGGCCTTCACTCTCTGTTGCCAGAGGCTTAATATGTTATTTTTTGCCAGGCATGTGCCTGGGGTGGCTAATGGGGTGGCTGACATTCTCTCTCGCAAACAGATGCAAAGGTTTCACCAGCTGGCCCCAGATGCAGATTTTCTCCCGACAATAATGCCCCCTGGGATATGGATGATTGGCGGGTCGAGGCCGGCAGAGCAATAAATCTCGCCATTGCTCCTAGTACCAGAAAATTGTACAACAGGGCAGTATGCCAGTTTGAAAGTTTTAGGAGCAAAGTTGGTTATCAAAAGGGGGGGGCCCTTCTGGTGGAGCAATTGCTCCACTATAGTGTAACTTTAAGGTGCAGGGGATTAGCAGTACAATCCATTCGGGGCTGGCTGTCTGCGTTGGCCTTCACTAGTAAGGCTTTAGGTTTCCAAAAGAATACTGGTGACTTCTGCATTAAGAAAATGTTGGAAAGTTGGTCTAGAGAAGTTGGGCCCTGCCAGGATTCTCGGTAACCATTTTCCCCTGCAGTTCTTAGAGGTTTACGATTGGTCTGGGGCCAGGTGTGCATGTCGGAGTACGAAATGCTGCTCTTTCATGCCACCTCTCTCATGGCATTCTTTGGGGCTCTTCAGGTGAGTGAGCTGGTGGCTCAA